>NW_026703968.1:3600000-4200000 GCF_028828765.1 Penicillium canescens
TAATTGCTCTTCAGTCTTGGAATGCTCGTTTCGTTCGCTTGAGATTGTTCACGCGAAATGAACGTCGGATTCTCCCGCACGGATCAGACCGTTGCTGGTTTTTCTATTTTGCGACACTAGTGCTGAACTATAGAGGGGCGTTTGAGTGCTAACCGAGGTTAATGTTTCTGCGCCTTTCGCGTCCATTATACTTTTGGTTCTAACATGCTGCTATACAAGAGCCATCACACAGTTTTGGCTCCTAATCTTCACTATCGCTTAAGCACCGGTAAGAGCGGCTTTGGCGTATACACATGACCGAAACCAGGGCAAACAATACCCGTAAACAGGCCCTTGAACGCTACAATAACTTCTACAAATCAGTTCCATCATATTTAGTCTCTTTTCAAATCGTATATAAAATTTGTAATGCTTGAATAGTCGCGATCCTAAACATGGTGGCCACGTTAAAAAGTAAGTTATCCGCTGCCTCTTGACCGAGGGATATCACTATATTTTCCACGACTGACGTTTCTTTGCAATAGCTAGAAGGTTGCCTTAAAACTTCTGCTACGATATTTGATATGAATTTCTACCAAAAGCTAGAAGGAAAATTATTGACTAAAAAGAATGGTCCAAAAGTCAGGGTAAGGAGATGATTGATTAATATACCCAGAACTAATCTGATAGTACTGTTCTCGCATAATAAAGGAGCGTAAGTGTGCAAAAGCCGCACAGGAATATTCTAATAACAATTCACACCCAGTCAACATCATACAAAAATGTTGTTCCACCACAATTCAAACATGCCAGAGATTCCCGAGAGAGCAGCTACCATTGAAGGGCTAATTCAGGGACCAGGCAATGTCAGACATATCATTTTTGCCTTACGCAGTGGCGTCGGCGGAAGCATCGGCGGACGCGCTGACATTGCCGGAGGCATCAGCAGAGGCGTCGGCGTTGGCAGAGGCATTGGCAGAAGCATTGGCGGAAGCATTGGCAGATGCTTGAGCTTCAGCCGAAGCCTGGGCAGACGCAGAGCCGCTAAGAGAGCCACTTGCGCCGCCAGAGATACCAGTGGGGCCGGGGAGAGCGAAGCTGACGCTGGTGCTCCAGCTAGTTTCCTGAGGAGAAGTACCGGTGCCGGAGCCGGCGCCTACGCCGCCAGAGACGCCTGTGCCAGACGAACCAGATCCGGAACTGCTAGCACCAGCGGAGCCGCTGCCAGAAACACCAGCCCCAGAAGAACCCGAGTCGGAAGAATCGGTGCCAGTGGGACTCGCGCCGGTGGAACCGGTCCCAGAAGCTTCACCCGTTGCATCACCGCCGATAGATGCAGATCCAGAGGCATCGCCGGAGGCACCAAGGCCAGCGGAGCCAGAAACACCAGCGTCCAGAGATCCCGTGCCGGAAGCACCACCCGAGGTAGTGCCAGATGCGTCAAGATCAGCGCTATCAGAGCCGCCCAGTCCAGCAGCGCCAGAAGCACCGGCACCAAGAGATCCAGTGCCAGAGGCCTCACCAGAAGCACTACCAGAGCCACCGAGGCCAGCAGCACCAGAGGAACCACCAGATCCACCGAGATCAGCGGAACCGGAGCCCCCAAGGCCAGCGCCACCAGATGAGCTAGTGCCAAAACCACCAGTTGCAGAAGCACCACCGGAGCCACTTCCAGAAGCGCCAAGGTCAGCTGAACCAGAACCGCCGAGACCAGTGAAGCCAGAGCCGCCAAGCCCAAGCCCAAGACCACCGGTTGCAGAAGCACCACCGGAGCCACTGCCAGAACCCCCTAGGCTAGCAGAGCCAGATCCCGACGCATTACCGGAGGCTTCAGCGGAAGAATCGGCAGAAGAATCGGCAGAAGAATCGGCAGAAGAATCAGAGGAGCCGCTAGCGGAAGCAGAGCCACCACCCAAGAAGCCGGGGAGGAAAGAGGCAAGTCCGCTGCCCGAGCCGCTGGCAGAGCCACTTCCACCGCCGTTACCACTAGAGGCAGAGTCGAGCCAGAGGCAGGGCTCGCGGGTTTCGAGGGTCTTGTTGAATGGTGCTGCGAGAGCAGTGCCCGCGAGGAACAGAATCGCGGTATTCTTCATGTTGCCGGAACAGTGAAGGAAGGATAAAGAAATATAGAGTGTTGGGTTCAACTTTGGAGGAAGAATGAAAAAGAAGAGTGAGTGAAATCCAAGCTGATCCAGTCAACTGAAGAGAAAGGAAGAAGTATGTTGTTGATTAGGACTGATGGGTGCTGGAACATGCCCTCTCTTATAGTTCTCTCGAGGCATGAAGCGGGCGGTTCATTGATTCTATTTTGGTACATGCGGTTGTGCTCGTGACTAAACCGATGCTTGAAATCGCAGAAGTAATTGACATGCATTGTTGGTGAAACTACAGCTCTGCCCGTGTCTTGTGGTTCCCGTTTCAGAGTACCACAAGTTGGGGTCAACGAGCTCATTTTCAAGGTTTCTGGAATGGATCGTTTCAGATGCCTTATAATTGAGCTCGCTCTATTGCGAGTCTCATCGAGAATATGGTGAGTGACGACCATCAATTCAGATATCAAGGTTGAATGTAACTAGTGTCAAAGTCACAGAAGTTAGGTGAGGTTCGACTTTGCATCTTATACAACTTCCAGCCACTCTATGAACTCTCTGAACTGTTCGTTCAAACCCACCAGATACCAAGTTCTGGAGACTGACACCCAGGGCTGTTTTGATTAGATGAACAAGAGAAAATTGATTGATTGAATGAACCCAAAAATGAGGCTTTTGTCATAATTATCTAGAAACTTCGTGTAGTGGACCCATATTGGGGTCGGGGTGCTTTAGTGCCCGTGGCCGAATATCCCGAACGCCGAACCGTTCGTGAATAAATTGAGTTCTGTGCGAGATGCTTATTTTTAGGTGGTGCTGTCAGGGGATAATTAAGGAGAAGGTGGACTCTGAGTAATTTGCTAGCCAATCGCCACTTCACGATCTACTTGAGTTTTACCTACAAGAGCTAAGAGCCCTTTTTGTATGAATTCTCAATTGAAGCTTTCTGGAGAAAGATATGCTAGTGAAGTGGACTACCAAGTTCTCTCAGCCTAGACATTGCCTGTGTTAGGGTTTCAAGTCTAGTGGCATTGGCAACTAAACTTTGTTTTTGGAGAAAATTGGACAATGGGACAAATACTTGAACCTAACAAGATATAGTACAAGGTTCTAATGGTGAGACGATTGTTGTTTCTCGGGTCGTCACAGAAAATGCACCGTTGAATCACACCCCGAGGATCATCACAATCATCGCCCCAGAATGCACACGATCAGCGTGGTTCGTTTCAGCCCCTACTGTAGTGTTTAATGTACTGAGACAGTTCATACCGCCCCACTGGGAGACCAGCGTAGTTCCTTCCATCACCGACAAACCTGGTATACTATGCCTGAAAACTTCAATAAAGTTCCCCGGATGTCTGCGTGTACAGCCAGGCAAGCCCTCTAATGCCAAGAATACTATCTACTTTAAACATAAACTAAGGATGCGGCGGCAATCACTAATCGGAAGTTCTCCTGAATGTATGTAGAGGAATAGGTACAATGAATTGCGCTAAGTCGTTGCGCTGGATAATTGAGCAAGAAATAAATACCAAGCTAACTGGCAACGAGACAGCCAAAAAAAAAAAATTAAAAAAAAAAATTTAAACGAAAAAAACATACAACAGTAAGGATTCGCTAGTGGTCACCCACCTAACTACTAATTTACCGGCGTGTGGCTTATGTGCGGAGAATAATCGAGTGGGTGCTTCCTATGTGAGTTTAGGGTGAGAGCCTCTTTACAGTCGCGCGACCAGGGGTGAGAAGGGTGAGTGCTCTATAGACAGGGTGAGAAGCTGGGTGAGAGCGGGTGATTCTCACCCTCCGTCACCCGACCGGTGCACTGACCTTCTCAGTTGAACTACAATAAACATGATTGGGTCTCCTAATGCATCTGAATCACTCGGTCCCTTGGCATCAACATACAATCACCTAATGAAAGGCGAGAAGGCCAAGGTTGGACCCCCCTTGTTTTTCTGAGAGAGGGTTGAACTGGCCCTTCGGATCCGGAGGATAGATTTAGTTTGGTCTTAACCAATATCCAGAGGGCGCAGTAAAGCAGTGAAGGAGAGTGCGAACGCCAGTGGTTCGTTCCAATGCAAATGATCCAAATCGAATTGCTCCTCAAGTGAGCATCTAGGCTTCGGATTAAAATATCAAAAAGTCCGATCGATTATCTCCACCAATGCCTAAGATAGGACGGGGTGTTGGGTTCGAACCAACACCCTCCCCCTGATGGGCCGGAATACCTTTTGGGTGCTGCAGGATTTTCTAGTCGGTGGCGCCAGCCTGACCCTTTGAAATATAGTTCTAGGAACCCTCTATCATGTAATATTTGAGAAGCCTAGCGTCTACCATGAGTTTAATCACGAACTGAAATTCCTTCCATCCTCAATCCGTCTTAGGTATGAACAACTCGTTCATACTGAAATGGGGATGGCTCGATGGCAGTCTGATATGGCAGACGGGTCGATATCAATAGAGAGAAGACAACCAACCACTCCCATGCCCACCGTAGGCATAGAGAGTAGTCTCAGGAAGCGACTGAAGTACTGATCTTGAAGCTATATCATGAATGAAGAATCTGGTGGAAAAACTGTAGTCATATTGATGATGGTAGGATGCTGCCCTCAAAGGAGAAGATTGCATGCATGGTTCCTAAGGCATTTGTGATACCTCAGGCCACTAATACGCTACTGTCATGGGTTCCACCACTACAATACCTAATTTTTTTCAAAACAGGATAGTAGCTCCTATCAAAACAGCACTCAGGAAGGTCGAACCTCCAAGTGCAGGCGAAATTGTGACTCCACCATTGAACGACAAAGAATTCGTCAGTGAAGCCGTAGTGGTCGACGAAGCTGTAGGCTTTCCACTGCTGCTGGGAGATGAAGTTGCTGTGGCCGTGGTGTTTCCTCCATCCAGTATGGCGCTGACCTGAGCCCATAACTTGCAGATGGAGAAGTCAATTTGGCCAGGCGTACTTGAATTACCAAAGATCATTCCTGGGGTATTCGACCCCGTTGATGTGATCTTGAATTGCGGCCATTGAATAGCCTCGGTGGATGGTTTGCCACTCTCCGCCATCGCAGTCCACAAGCTGATTATCTCATTGCTCAATTGCCGCTCACCTTGCGAGCTACTGCAGGTGTAGTTGTCTTCAGGGTAGCTGAAATTCAAGTTGCTGAATACAAATGGGATTTCGGCAGTATGAGCAGCACCAAGGAAGGACAGATCGTCTGCAATGGGAACAAGCGTATCCAGCCACACACAGGTGGAATTGTGAGTGAACTCATAGGCCCATGCCGGATTACCGTTGCGCGCAGTACTCAGCGCACTCTGATATGTCGGACATTTGAAATGTGCGTCTGTGAGGACCCGGGCAATAGCCTCAAAGACACCTGATCCAGCTGTCAATCCGAGTTTCTTGACAGCAGATTCAAACGCAGTTAGAGGGTAATATTTCTCGATCATTGGAGCTACAGGGCCCCAGTTTCCTCGGAGAAAAGCCTTGTAATCAGCCGCCGTGAGGTTCGCAATGAGCTTTGCGGACGAATACTTCCCGATGGTGCTCAAAGTGCCCTCCTGTTGGTCTTTAAAATTTGACGTGTTAGCCTTGAGTCTATTATCCGACAGAATGAAAGAGTATACATACTGAATCCGAAGACTGTCGGGACTTGTGCACCGCGATGCAGAGGATTCTCTTTGACGAGTGTGCCATCCACAATTGGCCAGAATTCAGGCGTCTGGCTATTAGAACTACCAATTCCATCAAGTCCCCCGATCCCTGAATTCATATATGAATCGGAATAAAATGCCTTCTGAAGGTCGGCCGGGGATTTGGACTGGAGACATGATTTCTAAAGCAAGGTTAGCCCAGTATATATGCAACGAACAATTATCCACTTACGTCCTTGGGACCGCATTGAAGCTTCTTCGCAAACGACACACCGAGCTTTTGAGCAATCGATTTGTTTGTCAATTGAGGTAGAGCGATCGATTCAATGATAGCGCTCTTGAAGAGAATTGGTGCCTCAACAAGAGTCGCAAGGGTGTACACATCTGTGGCACCAGCTGATTGTCCGAAAGCGAGGACTTTTTTCTGCATTGCCAAACCATCATTAGTCCAGAACTCCGGGAAGGAAGTTGAAGCGAAACCACGTACAGGGTCGCCGCCAAAGGCAGAGATGCTTTTCTGAATCCATTCGAATCCAAGAATAAGATCTTGTATTCCTTGATTACCGTGGTATCCGGCACTATCCAGTGCCAAGAAACCGAGGGGCCCGAGTCGGTAGTTCAGTGACACCACAATCGTGTCTTTCTCGGCCAAGTTACAGCCGTCATACAGAGGATATTCAATGCCGCCTTCTGTGTCGGATCCGCCAAAGACCCAAACCTTGACAGGAAGCTTGGAGTCTTTGGTCGCGCTTGATGGAGCCCAAATGTCCAAGTAGAGGCTAAAGGAATGCAAATGCATTAACAATAATAGTCATTTGTCAGGTCACAAGTGCGACTTACCAGTTTTCGGATCTGGCTCCGGATGGCACAGTTGCAGTTCCAAATTGAATACAGGATGGAGCCGGCACAGTTGCATTAAGTACCCCGTTGGAGTATTTCTTGCTGTAAGCCTTGGGAGGTTCGAATCGCAAGTCCCTGACGGGAGGTTCGGCAAACGGAATGCCCTTGTAGTAGACCGAACCTTGTCCACCACTGCACTTTCCACCCGAGATAGTGCCAGCGTCAATGGTGACCGAAGGCGAAGCTAGAGCGGTGGCTACCATCGCCGACAGAGAAGTTGGAAGAAACAACTTCATCTTCGCTAATATTTGAAGAGTCAAGTCATGATGAAGAAAGGAGCATCTGTCGAGCTCGTACTCTGCCCTTTTATAAGAAAGATTTCGGTGTTGCGAAGCCTCAGCTCCTCATATCGCATTGAGCCTTATACAAATTTAGACAATATACACTTTTTAGCCCCGACTGTTCTTCTTGTTTTATTGAGATCAGGGCCCTCTTTTCATTGGCTGTACATCGTAGTTACCAAAGAGGGACTAGCCTTCACAGCCTTCCCCGTAGCTTGCCCCTGACTCTAAAACAAATCGGGTATAGATCGACATCTCAAAATGCACACTGTACCTTAGCCCCAAACACGTCTTCACCGCAATGAAGCTTTGTGATAATTTTGACTTGTTCAAATACGCGTGCTGATTGGTTCTGCATCTAAGATACTCAAAGCAGACTAGCATGGATGAATGTAGCAGCCAATAACCGTCCTCAAAATTTCAGCCCTAAATGAGCTGGAGCCAACCAGCTCAGCCTCCTTCGGTGATACCCTTTCTAGTACCGATCTGCAGATCTTCTCTTCTTAGTCTCTTCTTCGTCGTCATCACGCAGCTTCGGCGCGCGACAGTTTGGGGGCCATTAATTCCTTCACTTCAGCCCCAATGGCGGCCGCCCCTGGGCCGCTAAGAGCGTGGACGCTACTTCGTGTGGAAAAACCCATTCAAAGAAGCCGTCTGCATTAGCAAGTAGCTTGCTTCCGAGGGCCCGAGGTGAATCCAGCTGTCTTCAGCTCGCCTCAGCCCCTTCCTGAAGCGACTGCCTTCAATTACCAGGCCATTGCTCTTTGTGGTCTCGTCTTTAGCTTTGATCACATTGTCAACGGATGCATCAATATGCCAAAACTCAATGCACCTCGCGCAAGAACATCCAGAAGTTGCGAGAATTGCCGTGGCGTGAAGCGACATGTGGGTCTTTCCTTGCCATACTGACGACATTTGCTCTAACATATAGTGCGATAAGCAGGTTCCCCAATGTGGTCAATGCATTCGCGCCCACATAACCTGTCTTGGATACCACGATGAATGGGAGTTAATCGCCCGGAACCAAACCAATCACACCATCATCCGATCCAGCAAAAACACCATGGAAAAATGGGGGTTCGACCGAAGCTTGGACTAAGTACCAATGGGAGGCTAGGGTTGGGTATCCCGGATGGAAATTTAACGCTACTACCTGGTGACTGTAGTCGCCAGTTAAGAATAGCCTTTGGCGGAGAGATGAGCGGAGTCATTAGAAAATAGCATAGCCATAAGCTTTCAAGCAATAGGTCGATATATAAATCCTACTAAGTCCTCGTTTAGAATTAGACTATTAGATAGACCGTCTTCGTTGTACCTTTAATCTCTTTAGCTAACAGTAGCTAAGCAAATTATTAGGAGTCAGTATCAATTAACGATCATTTAGCTTGTGTTACGGCACATCAGAACTTGAGGTTATTCCACTTCTGGCATCACGAAACGGATTGATATTCATCACGTGCATCCCACGACTTGGCACCGATACGCACGTGATGCGTAAGTTAAAAGCGGGGTTCCCGCCCATGTTATTTCTCTTCATTAAGAATTAGTTCAAGTTGCCTGCAGCCTCAATTAATATATGCACACTAGCTTAAGTACGGCTGAGCGGACGGGAAGCCCTGTTCTCCACACCCTGTGGTCGTATGTACACAATTTTGTATCAAAACTAATCACATAGAACGACTCTTCGTAGAATATACATACCCGTTCAAAAATATCTTCCCACTCCACTTTTTCGGGTCCCCTCTCCAAATATGTATATCACTTACACTGTATATCGCACCACTATTTTATTGTCTATAAAGTTATAATTAAAAATTGAGGTTGCTTAATAATAGCACAATAAAAATTTCGCTTAATATTTTGTATAATACCCCTTGGCCTTCCGTACTGCTTTCAAACGTCTTCCTATACTTAATATCAGCGCATCTATCTTTGCTTGATCTAATGCCTTCTAAGCTTCTACTAGGCATTTTTTTAAAATAAAGCTAGTCTATCTCCTTTATTCCTTAACCAATAAGCTCTAGAAATATTGCAAAAAGCTTCAATTTTAACTAACGCTAGACCAGTTCAATTAGGTTTAAATCAGGTAAGTGCGCGGGCCAATCCTCGACGTATACTCCGTGCCTTTCAAACCATTCTTACGTCGCCACCGCTAGATAAATCTTTGCGTTATCTTGCTAAAATACTAAATCAGGGGTGTAGATTGACATTAGACCTTTTTCGAGTGCTTCGATATACGATTTTGAAGTGTAACCCCTTCCTAAATGCGAGTCTTCGTCCTATTCTATGATAATTAATTCTATCCGACCACCTAGCTAGACTCCGACCTAAACCATTTACGAAATATCTTTAACGTGTACTTTCGCATTCATAAGATCGCGGCTAAGGCCCGCGGAGTCCGTACGGAAGCACTATTATAGTCTAAAGTTCGAAGTTCGCTGCACCAAACACTCGTCCGAGAAGATCCACGATTAGAAGCTTTCACGCCGCTATTTTCGCGCAAATCTTAGCCGTTTCCTTGCAAGAGAGGGCTTAATTAGTATCTTCCTTTTTAAACGCCGTTTTCCGAGACCGTATTGCTTTAAAACGACGGATGAGCGGGTGTCGTAGCACTAAGCTATTTATAGGTCTAAAAGGGGTGTCGGCGCGCTTATAAATAGAGGTAAGTAGAAGCTCGAGAGCTTAGTATAGGAGGAAGGCCGGTTCGGGGAAGGCTTTCAAATAATTGGTACTCCTCGAAGCGTTTCAACGTATTGTAGATCGTCCGACGGCTATATTCGAAATCATTACCTAGCTTTGACTACGAAATGCCGTTCTTATGGCCAAATACAATAGCTAACCTTTGCCCAGTAGATAGTTCAGCCGTTTTACGACGTTTTGAACTTATTTCCATTGTAGGAGAGGTGTAGGAAGAAAAATAGAAAGGTGGGTTAGTTGCCGGGTCAAATTGTAGTGGGGCAGTGAGAAGATATTTTTGACTAGTATCTGTATATCAGAAGGATTTATTTATCACCCATCTAGCAACTCAGAAGAGTGTCACTTTGTCGGCCAATGATTGGGTTGATGTCGCCCAGATAAATCTAAGCTAAGAGCTGCTTTACGGCTGCGCGACTCCGATTGTGACGGATGAACGTGCTATAGACCAGGTAGTAATCAGGGAGAGAAAATTCCAAGTCACGTCACTAGCGCTCACTTGCCATAGGAACGGACATTCTACCTTGCTAAGGTTCTAGCTTCAAGGAATGGCGATCATTCCTATCGTGAGCGTAGCGTTGCAGTGTAATTAAGGCCCAAGAGTCTGAAGTGGGTCAAAGACCTTGTGAGCGATAGATTTCGAATAAGAGCAAATATGAAAATGCGGCTAGAATGGGGCTTACAAGGGTCTCTTCTGAGGCATGCATATACTCTAGCCTGAAGTGTGTGGAGATGTAGATGGAGGACACCCTGTTCCGACTGTATTGATAGGGTGCCATGTCTATCCCGTGTCACTAGCGGGTCTGTTGTAGGCCGCTAGCCCGCAATCCAGCCCCATTCGCTGCCAAAAACAGAGCCGAGATTTATGCCTGTCGGGCTCCATCTAGAATTTGTTAGCGTGACATCTGTGCGAATTCGGAAAAATCTGCCAATCGAAACAAATGCTATAGTCTGAAGCAAACTAAAATAACGTGACTAGCAATTGGGAATCCCTAGTGAAAAGACGGTCTAAACTGTTCCCACATATTTAAATTCGGCTCCTCCCAGAAGGCGATTTACTGATTTCCATCACCTTTCATGATGGCCTTGATCTTGTTGCTGAGTTTAACGCTCGGATTAGCTGCCATCTATGCAGCTCTTGACTCAAGGCGTAGGAAGCATCATCGGCAGCTGCCCCCTGGGCCCGCGCCGACGCCCATCGTGGGCAACATAAAGGATCTCCCACCCAGTGGCAAACAGGACTGGGTACACTGGCTGAAGCACAAATTCACGTATGGTATGAATCTCAATGTAGAGAACAACGATATTGCCGTGGTCACACTGACCGCAGATCACTGATGACATATTTGTAGGCCCTATCAGCTCGATCACAGTATTGGGGCAAACCATAGTGATTGTAAGCGACTCGAAAATCGCACTAGACTTGCTGACAAAACGATCCTCGATTTATTCGTCGCGTCCTAGAATGGCCTTTGCCTCCGAAATGTGAGACTTGAACCACAGAAAATGAGGCAACAATGTTAATTCAATTCTTCGTTAGGGTGGGATGGGAAGACGGACTTGCATTTCAAGGGTACACCGATCGATTCCGCGCCTATCGCAAAGCAATTCAGCCTAGCTTTGGCTCGGAGTCGGCAGTCGCGCAGTACATCCCTCTACAGGAAGTGGAAACCCGTCGGTTTCTATTTCGCGTGCTTAAAGACCCTAGAGGTCTTTTGCAGCATGTACAGACGTGTGTCCCCCTCGGGGTCGAATTGTTGATACGGCGACATAGCTAACATCGATCGACAGTCAGGCAGGAGCCGTGATTCTTAATATTGCCTATGGCTACAGAGTCGAGCCGTTTGGCCGAGACCACTTAGTCCATATCACCAATGAGGCCATGGATGAGTTTGGCCAAGCTACGGTGCCTGGTGCCTGGCTTGTGGATGTAATTCCTGCATGTATGTCATCATCAATCATTACTGCCCATAGCTCGTGTTGCTAACTGAAGCAGTGAAATATGTTCCCAGCTGGTTCCCGGGAGCTGGTTTCAAGCGGACCGCCAAGCTTTGGAGGGAGCATCTTGTTGGTATTGCCGACAGACCCTATGAATTTGTGAAGCAACAGATCGAAAAGGGAAAATACACGCCATCTTACCTTGGTGACATGCTCAAAACCGGTTATCCTGAACCAGGGTCGGAGAAAGAACTGGTCGCGAAATGGACATCAGCCTCGCTCTATACTGGTGGCGCAGACACAGTACGTTATCTGCAGTCCTTTACTGAATATTGTTAACAGATTCAGACCGTTTCTTCTATCAACTGCTTCTTCCTCGCCATGGCGTTGTTCCCGGATGTCCAGCGTAAAGCCCAAGAGGAAATTGAGCGTGTGGTCGGACCCAATCGTCTTCCAAATATGGCAGATCGCATCAACCTCCCTTATATTAACGCTGTGGTAAAGGAAGTTCTCCGCTGGCACCCTGTCGCCCCGATGGGCCTTCCGCATATGTCGACCGTCGATGACAACTACGACAATTACTTTATCCCGAAGGGGTCTATCATTCTACCCAACATCTGGTAAGATACCCACCACCCCCAGTTTGTGCCGAAGTCTAATTAATGACAAAAAGGGCTATGATGCACGATCCCAATGTCTATCCGGACCCCACGGAATTCCAGCCCGAGCGCTTCCTCGGCGAATGTCCCGCACCAGACCCCAAAGTCATTGCCTTTGGGTTCGGACGTCGTGTTTGTCCTGGTCGATTTTTGGCCGATAAAACAGTTTTCCTGAGCGTGGCCCAATCTCTTGCAGTATTCGATATTAGCAAGCCTATTCAGGGTGGTGTGGAAGTCACAACACCGCACTTCGATCCTGGCGTTATCAGCCATCCTTCCCCTTTCCAGTGTGAGATTAAACCTCGCACCCCGGAACTTGAGGCTCTCATTCTCTCTGTTGAGCAGGATCATCCTTGGGAGGAGAGTGGTGCGGCTGATTTACAGAAAGTTGCGTATTGATGAATAGGCTACTGCTATAACGATCTTCTTGGTAGAGGGAAAGGGTCTTTGTTTCAAAGCAGGCATACTATTATGGCGTGTCATGATTTCATCTCTGTGACAAGACCGCATCCCAAGCTTTGTAGTGTGATGTTAAACTGAGACAACATTTACCACCCCTACGCAAGCCTTAACTATGAGAGAAGGCATAGTGTGATTGTATTAAACTGTGGCTACTCTATGTATCTATTTAAGCAAAAGAATAAAAAAACATACAACAGTAAGGATTCGCTAGTGGTCACCCACCTAACTACTAACTTACCGGCGTGTGGCTTAAGTACGGCTGAGCGGACGGGAAGCCCTGTTCTCCACACCCTATGGTCGTATGTACTTGTAATTGCATTGAAGGGGACTATAACTACGAAGGCCTTATTGATCAGACCTCGCTACTTTGTACAGTGTGGGGCTTATGTGCGGTGGAAAGCCGAGGCAGGTGCCAGATATGCATTTCAGCGCATTTCGTATGATACCATCCTAGCTATATATCTCCAGATGCCCCGAAGTTCAACAATATGCACAAAAACATACCCGTTAGATCTTTCCCAGCACTCGGCCGACTCGATCGTGGCTTTGTATTGGTGAGGCTGTCAGTTTATGTATCCGTCCAACTCGAGATATCAATGACTCTGTGTTCCATTACACTTATTTCCTGCTATTTATAAGGCAATTTTAATTACATTTCCTGGTTCCAGGCCTACTGTATTTCCGAAGCCTTCGGATCATCTATAGACATGGTTTCATGCAGTATTCGTAAGCGCAATGCTTGACAGTTTACCGATTAACGCAAAGGACTAGTGCAAGCCCTATACTTATATTCTCAAGGCTATTTGAATCTAACAGTCCCCTACTCCGCCACCTGCAATTGCTTCAACAGGTCCGCCTGAATGTCGCGTAAAAACTCCGTCATCTGTCTTGGAGTGTGGAAAGCCTCGTTATACACCAGCCGCAGTGTCAACTGATCACGGAACGTCCACACAAAAACCACTCCTTGGCGCGAAAGCATTTCCACGCCCACCCCGGCATGCGTGATGCCAAACCCGCGCTCTGGGGTTCCATATTCGCGCTCTAGATATTTCTCCATGATCCCCATGCTGCTGATATCGATATCGCTGGGCGGCTCTGTCGGGGTTGGCAGGTTCTTAATTACCTCGACCAAAGTGGACGCATACTCCCGGTGCGCCTGGAGATACTCCTTGCTGATGCCCTTCTGATACTCCGCCTGATACATGCGGGCATTCTGCACCCACGTTCCGGAGGCGTCGACCCGCACCAACCAGCCAGACGTGTATAGCCCGGCTGCCGCCGCGGGGGTCGAGTACGGTTCGGGCAGATACGGCCGCAGCGACTGTTTGATGGTGCTGGTGTAGTGGCGGCCCTGGTGCTCGGCGATCGCATGCCGGAAGTTGACCGCGGCCAGACTAGCATGCACGGCGGCCGTGATCCCGACGCCGCGTGCTTTTGCGGCGGACACGGCGGCGGACGTGGTAGCGGGCGAGAACGTGAGCTCGGCAGCCCGCGTGCCGGAGGGCACGGTCGAGGCATCGCCAGTATAGGGCACTCCGAGGGCGCCCGCCGCCAGGGCAAAGGTACCGACTGCCCAGTGGGCGACAGCCTTCTGCTCGTCGGTCGCGGTGAGGGGCATGTTACCGGCCTCTTCGACAGGCGGCGCCAGCCGTGCGACCTCCGATCCCCAATGAAAGGAATCGAACGGGTCTAGCAGCTTCCCCGAGAGGAGGGTGTCCGCGTGCGAGACTATCAGGTCCACCAGCTGGCCGAGGAGGAGCAGGCCGCCGACCCCGTCCATGCGCCAGTGTGCGGTGTGCAGGAGCAGCTCACTCGATTGGGGGACATAGTACAGCCGGGCGTCGGCAGCTGGTGCAATGGTGGGAATCACCTCGTTGGCGAACCGGGCATCGGCCTCCACGGTAAAGGTCTGCGAGGCCCATTCGCTAAGAGCATCGGCAGAGTCAGGAACCGTGTAGATAACGTTAGAGTTGGAGGAGTCCGGATGCGCAGCCAGACTGGGGTGCTGGAAGCGCAGATGCAACCAACTGTAGCGGATGAGGGTTGATAGAAGGTCGGGCGAACCCGACAAGGCCGCGAATGCCCCGCGAGGACTGATGGTGGCCGTGTAGTTAATCGCCCAGTGTTCACGACCGAGCGGGTGGCCGGGATCACTGACCAGCTTGATGAACACCTCGTTGGGGCCAAGGGGCCGGGTGAAGGTGTTCCGCGCGTGCTCGGCTGTTGTCCACGGCATGTTGAGGCGAGGGTAATTGCTGGGTGATCGATGCAGGATGGACCTCTCGTTGGTCATGGCGATTGAAACAGGGAACGCGGGAACGAAGATGCTTGCGACAAATAATTAATTGCTCTAAGCACCGCGTCTAATCTCGCCCTTTGGGGGCCAAAATGCCCCGATCGCTTGCGGATGGAGATGCGTCGTCTCCGAGAGAACGACTAACTATCATTTTGGGATAGTGTGATGACCGCGAAGACCAAGCGTGAGGGCCGAGTCGGCTGACGCACCTGGTGTCGAGCCATACAGGGGCTAGTGACAGGCACCTGCAGCGACGTAAACTGGATACATACAGAGCTTACCCGAGCTTACCATTAGCCCCGGATTCATCGGTGGAGGAATACAGAAACTGATTCTTGGAGAACTTCTGGGTCCTCCTAGAAGCGGCTATTTAACATGAAGGATAGCGTTGCGGTGAACTAATGCTGACGTGTCGACACCATAGAAGATCGATCCTCTGTGATTGCGAGAGGTCTATGCATGATTGCGAGGGATTTTGAACATGCTACATGCTTCTTGGAGACTTCGTAACAAAATAGCTATTTTATATGATTCTCTACAGATATATAGAGTGATGTATATATGTTGATACTATCCTTTCTATATATAATTCGGTAATCTATTTTCTCCCGTAAATATAATCCTTTCTTATATTTTGTGGTAATATGTATAAATTAGCTTATTCTTTATATAATTGAATTAAAACACTTCGTGAGTATATATAGGGGAATCTGTTTCCAATACTACAGCAAGACATAGGAATAAAATATAAAATGACCGAAACAAGTCCAAAAACGTCACAAGTAAATGTACCATCAAGCTTCAGCGAGAGTGGGTGCAACTTGGCATCATTACATGGCGCTGTTGCTCCACCAAAATTAGTGGCGAAGAGCATTTCGCACCCCGGATTTGCCAGCTTCATACTTGTCCATTATTGATTTGCCCAATTCATACTTAGCAATGATTTTCTTCCTCCACTCCTCCATGGTGATGACTGTACCTTTGTACGGTACGTGACCTTCCTTTACCTGACTCATCTTCTCCGCATTCCACGGCCCAACTTCGAAGTGTATGTGTGACTCGTGGCAAACGGAATTGGGCAATTTCTTGTCCTTGATTCTGTCCTTGCAACAAGATCTCAAGACGACTCGGATGCAGTCCATGCAGAACCACATATTCTCAGGGGTGTCCCATGTGTGCCCGCAACCGCAGGAGCAGGTCATCATAAAGGGAGTCTCCAGTTTCATCATCGCCAGGGCGGCATTAACATTCCTTTCATCCTGGAATGGAATGGCGGCATAGAGGATCTTTTGGTAGGCCAATAGGTCGTTGCTGGAATCTTTGTCAGACAGAAGCTCAATGGCTACTCTCAACGTATTGTGAGCCGAAGCTCGTGCGGACTCGTCATCTTGGTTGATTTTGTGGTACCTGGCAGCAAAGAGGCTCAGAGGGAGACGCATTTGGCTTTCCATGAGTGCCTCGGGTACAATGTCCCCAAGCTTCTTTAGCGCCTTTTCTGCAGCGTCTGGCCCTTTGTCTGCCCTTGCCTTCTTGGCCTCGCGGAGGTAAATTGCTCCCAGCCTATATCCTACCAGGAAAAAAGCGCGAGGGAGATCCAAATTGGTATGTGTAAGGTCCTTCACGGCATCTTCTAACACGTCCCTCACTTTTGTCATGGGGGCGGGCCAAAGTGCAGAAAGCGCGTTTGCGTAGAAGTGTTGAAGGTAAAACGAAGCCGTGTAGTCCTCCTGATCCTTGGCAATGCGTATCGCATTCCCATATCTCATCTCAAGGATCGAGATTTCGAGTTTATCGGTCTCGAGCATGGCCCGCAGAAGGATTGTGTGGAATGTATGGAATTCCCGATTCTTCGACATCGCTAAGACCATGAGTGTGAGGTGAGCATCGTCAAGTTCAGACATTTTATCGAGGAGCTCCCAGATTTTATCCCATTTTTCTGTCTCGCTGTATCTCGATATGATCAAGAATGTGTGCTCGTAGGCGGAAGGATCTCGTTCAATCGATTTGGTATACGATTCGATTGCCTCGTCAAACATGTTCTGATCCCAGTATCGATGTCCGAGGTTGTAGGCAATATCGGCGAAGGCCTCCACATACTTCTCTCGAAGCTTCTCGTTTTCTTCAAAGCGCTTAGTGAGCTTTTCCAAAACACGGATTGCTTCCTTTCGAGATTCGACCAGTTTGGCCAGGAGAAGTGAGGCTCGCCAGTTGTTCGGAGAAAGTTTGAGGGCCTGGTGGCATCTTTCTCTCGCATCGGAAATTGCACCGTGGTTTCTGAGTATCATGGCCATCTGGGTATGCCATAACGTATCCAGTGGTTTTCCAAGTGCAACCTGACACCACTTTTCGACTTCACTTGAAGATGCTTGCCTCAACTCTGCAACGGCATCGGGACACTTTCCCATCTGACGAGGAAAATGATTAGCTTAGGTAGCAAGGAACCGTTAGAAAACTTACTTGTTGACAGAAGACCTGGATAGTGTTGAATGCAGTGACCGAAACTTCTGCTCGTGATTCCCGCAGGAAACATTGCACCGCCATCTGGCGAATGGAAGGCTCAATTAGTGTTTTGGGATCGTTGCTGTCATCGACCTTCCACCAATGAGTTGGTCTCTCTGCGTCAATCTTCGAAGCAACGGTGGGCTCCTTCGTCCAGCTATAAATCTCCTCTAAAAATTTGTCGTTGCAAAGCAATGGTGGCAGGGCTGGATAGGGCGTGCTAACCCATAAAAGATTGTCAATGACCTTTGGATCATGAAATATTTTTGCCAGATTGAATCCAAATGTAGCAAGCGAGTCCGGGGAGATCAATTCTCGTCTCGTTTCGAGCATATGATGCACCAGATGAGCAGCTGCATATTCTCGCAATACTGACAGCCTGGGATCATCATGGGCCAACACAGCAACACATGCCTTAGCAATCAAGAAATTGCCTGTGAGTCTGTCTTCCCGACAGATCTGTTCTTGTCCGGTTTCCAGTTTCTTCTCGAAATGCTTGGTCAATTCGAGTTTATCAAGCAAATCCGATGGACACACGGTTCTGAGAAAGTGATTGACAATATCAACCTCGTTCTTGCTCACGGCCTGAATACTCTTTTGCTGACCCTGGGCAACATCGCGGCGCTCCTGGATCCTGACCGACATATCTGTAGCTCGAAAGTCGACGAATCCATCATCGTTGATTTCGAACAGACGGAACTTGTCCTTAAGCCGATCCTGGAGCGGACGCAGGGAAGCACCCTTGTTCTTGACATGCAGCACAGCTGTCATGATCTCTGGTGACATTCGCTCCTTGGCGAAGTCAAGCCAAAGGATGATCTCGTTGATCTCGGCCAATTCTTTGGATGTCCGGGTCATATTTAGGTTTTTGATCTCATCCTGAACATGCTGTGCCAAGGTTCTGCCCGCACCATGCAGGCTCTCGCGGATTTCTTCCTCGGTTTCTAGAGGGTCGAGCCTGTCGAGATCCATATTGATCCGGTGGTAGCTATCCTTGATCTTCTCGCAAAGACTGTCTTGAATCATTTTTCGGACATCAGTAACTTTCTGTTCTCTAGTATTGGAGAGCACGCGCATCCGGTCCATGCGATGGGCGATGTACTTTCGTCTGTCGGACTCATTCTTTTCGCTGATAACGATTGTGGGACAAGAAATACCGTACATCTTGAGCTTCTCCATGGTGCTCTCCGTGGTGCTAAATAGGACACGGACTGCCGAGCTCTTGGAACGCAACTCGCCTAGGAATTTCATAAACGTCTCGTCGACAATGGAGCGCTTATCACCAAGGTTGTGGATCACGATAAAAAATACCGCATCGATCTTCTCCAAGTCCTCGTCATTGTCCAGTAGTAGCTGGTGCAATACATCCTTTGGCTCGATGTAAGAATTGCGACAGGTAGCAGCGACAGATTGTTTATAGGAGGCATCGCTTGCGGTAAACTGCCAGATAATCGACTTTCCCAGATCGTAGAACCTGGCGTTAGGTTTTGCGTTGTCGATATAGTGGAAGGCAACCAGACGTCTGGATTTCCCGTCCTTGCTGGAAACTGGCAAGGCACCGCGAGTTCGGAGATGGCTGATGGCGGCGGAGATCAAATGGCTCTTTCCCGCGCCTTCTTCACCCACGAACGCGAGAAGGGGCTCTTTTCCAGATTTGACCCAGGCTTTGAACAGGTCATCCTTGAGCAGCCAGTCGCCAGTCCCTGCCACACGACGATTATGGATCTTGTTGTTGATTGTTTTCCAGGTTTCGATCGGTTCCTGTGTCACGAAATTCCAGGTCCCTGGGGTCTTCTCGAAGGACAGGGCATTCATGAGCGCTTGACTGTCGCGTTGCTCTTGTTCCTTCTCTAGTCTTTCCGCTTTGCTATCAGCGAAGAAGGCCGTTGTTGCCGTGATTCCCTCCGCCGCGATTCGAGAATGTTTATATGCCCCGGCGATGCCACTCAGCATTTCTCGTTGGGTGTTTTTGTCCATATCGGCCCTGAGATCGGAGAAATCACCCTTGTCAAGAAAGGCGATCTTCGCGAACATCACGATCTTCGAACTGCGAGAGGTTTTAAGCTTCAAGGCCCGACCGCAGATATCTACAAAGATCCCGAGCGTTTTACTAGTCACTCTGCATAAATTGGCATCCATGCCTCCTTGCGAGTACGAGGGTAGACGATTGAGGAACTCGGCACAATCCTCAAGGAGCCCATTCAGTACTTCGAAGGCCTCTATGTAGCCCTTCCACGCAGAGATGACAAAGTTGATGGCGTTGTAGCATTGCCCAGCAGGACCAAAGACCTGCTTTTGGTTCAGTCACGTACTCTTTTTCGGCCCAATGCAGCAACCTACCTGTGACGCGGCATCAGCTGCCATCCCTCCAACCTTGCCGATGACAGTGAGAGTGTCGTTCAGGCTCTCTCTGATCTTGCCCCAGGTCGAGTTCGCTTTCTGCTTGGATTTCGCCTGCACTCTTTCTAGATTCTGGATCACATTGCCAGGCTGTAGGTTCTCCTCGTATTTTGTTCCACGAGACAATTCTGCCAGCGTTTGCACTCGCCTTTCCATATCCTTCCACTCCCTGGCAAGCCTCTCAGTCCACATGTCATCTGGTCCTTCAGGAGCCTGATTGGGTGATGGCTCCGCCATGGCTCCCTGCATTGTAGCCACTTGCATTGTGGTGACTCCCGTTGCCATCTTGTAGGACAGCGAATCCAAGCATACAGCGCTTGGTAAAATCCCAGGGGTGGGGAAGAGGAGTGGAAAAGGGGGAGAAAAAAGTCCAACCGAGCAGAGCCGATTTAGCTTTGTCGACTGGTTTGTTTACCAGCCCGTTGATCGGCACGGCAGGATCCAATCCAATCTGTCATATACTAGCGTAGTGGGCCTTATCCCGGTGTTCGTTCGCAGAGGCCTCCCAGCCTCCGACACAAGAGTGGAAGAACGGAACAACAGAATAAAGTCACTGTTTCTATTCATGATATTCTCACCGAGATTACGCTTATTGAAGCGACAGATCTGGGGCACAATCTCTGGATATGAACGGTTGTCGACGAACTCGTGCGAATCTGCCCTTCACGTCATTACCCCACCAGCAAATCTCCAAGTGCCACATTTCAGCTGAAGAGTATCCACCGTTCATACCCGACGTGGACTCGTTAGTTTCATTAGTTTCGATCCGCTACTCCACTGTTTGGACCTACTGCGACCCACATTAGGGCGACTCAGATTTGGGTCGATGCCGGGTCAATAAAGGTCAAGCTTTCCTTCCGATGGAGTGCGGAATACTCCGTGCGGATACATAGGTAGCTCCGTAGGTACCTACCGCTTCTTATTGAGGGTACCGCACTTTTATCCAGGTATAAGTTAAAGTTGCGTAAAGTGAATTTAGCGTTGGTTGGACTCCTTACGGGTCGCCGATGGCCTCCTCCTCGTCCTCCACATCTCCTCTTCGCCCTGACGGGATCGAGGGAGGAGAAGGAAAGGAAAAAGGTGGATTTGAGCCTATCTATAGGCGAGCCGCTCTGAAGTGAAAGATGCGTCCAGTACGCAGTGAATGTAGAAAAGGTTAAGCGAGCGCCGTGTCTTCGAGGGGCTTTTTGGTTCGTGGGGGTATCAGAAGGGCCGATAAATCATCAAAGAGGATATAAATATATCGTTAAAGAAGTGTGTATGTTAGAGAGAGTGCGCGTGGATAAAGAAGCAAGTTCGAAGTGGAGTGCTACTATATTTTAGAATACGAGGAAAGATGCCGTTCGGGGGAACATACCGGTTTTATGCTTGCTTCTATATGAATGCGGTATAGGTAGCGCCATTTTTCTATACTTTTTTGGTTCACAAATCTATTTTCAATCATGGCCAGTGACAGCACGATATAAGTACTGTTTGTTGCTTCGATCTATTAAGTGGCTCGTTATTTGTGTAAGTTACCGCGGATGATTTTAATTCTAAAGTCAAAGGGTATAGACACCACTTTGCGAGAAAATGGCATGGAGCGGCATCGTGGTAGCAATGTACATATAGTTCATACTTTTTCACCACTTAGCTCATTTAGGTATAACGCTGTTCCGGGTACGAGCCGAGAAACAAGCTGGGTGTGTCCAGAGGGGAATCTGTTTTCGGCTGTCACTATAGGAGTCCTATGATAAAGTGTATAGAGAGCCAACACCCTCCCTGATAGGAAAATGCTCATTCGTCAGCCGGCTGATTATGCCCTGGATCTCGCAGCATCAAATTGACAGCTTCTTTTTTCGAATTTTCAAGATGGTCTGCTTTAGAGTTGAATATGCAGAGGAGGATATCGACGGACTTTTTGAAATCCACGGAGTGTTCCCTGATGTCAAGATATTTGACATTCTGAATTGGCTAGCATTCACGGGCCCGCAAATTACCACCCTGCCATGTGACTTCTACCTGGGGTTAGCACTATCGGTCTTGGTAAAAAGATGGAATACTACAGTGAGCAGTGAGCAGCATAGAATGCGTCGTGAAGAGACTCGCGCCCGCAAACACTACTTTAGAGTCTTGTGGCGTGCTCCTCAATGCAAATCATATATGAAGGATTTATATCTGAGTGGCTGGGACTTCTTGTGGGCTGTGGGATTGATGATCGAGAATATCTCCTGCGAGAAACCCACTTCTCTGACATCAAGCCATTTGAAATTGATACCTACCCTACAATTAGAGCTGCTAGGGAAAGTCCTGCGTTATTCTTCTCGCACTGGGAAGTGTACACGTGTCATGAATTGTGTTCTATTAGACTTGAATTTGACAATGTGGGCTGTCCGATCCCCAAAACTCTGCGATAGGTGGGCCTTGAAAGCCCCGCCGCTTTGGTTTTGGAAGAATTCGGCCTTTGTGCGAATCTTATAATCATCCTAGGTGACAATCGCGATCACCTTGGATGTAGTCCTTAGGACCTGAGAGGGGTATAGATGGGTGCATTGTATATGTTGACCGATATGGGGTGGGACTTTAAGACGCCCTAGACTGGGATTTCAATCTTGGCTGCTGATTAAGACAATGTCCAGCTTCTTAATGAAGGCTCCACTAGGCTCTTAGAAGAATTCTTGTAGGGTCTGGCAATGAAGCCTGAGATTATTGTCTTAAGTTGTCCGCGACAGCTTTAACGGAAATGCGGTGAAAGACTAGGAAGCATCCGCCGCACTGAAGGAATGCCAGTCGAAGAGGACCCCGGTCGACTAAAGCTATAAAGCTTTGTTTAAAAGCTACAGCCAACCAGCCAACATGTGGATTTCTGTCGTTATAATGACTTCGGCAAATATTTGATTTATGGCCGCTCCGTGGGAGTACACGTACCCTTTGTCAGAGTGGAAATAAACTGCACCAACCCTGTCTTTGCTCTGTAGACATGTGGAGATATGGGGGAAAGGTGGTGTGAGAGACACAGATGCAAATTTAATTATGCGAGGTATGAGAGAAGGCAGGCCAACAAAAATGCAAAAGGGGCAAGTACGAGGAAAAGAAGCTTGTTAAGTTTCCTACGCTGGGCGCCTGGATAAATTGATTAGTTCGCGAGTTAATGATTACTAGACGAATGCACTTGTTCATGTTGCTATATAACCTATACACTTTCATCACGCTGTTCATTTACATTAACTGAATCCAAGTCACTTTGCTCTACCGCTACTTTCACTGTCTATTGAACGAGAACATTTTTCAGATGTCTGGTTTCTCAGCTGGCTGGTTCCTGTTTTGGCTGCCCCCGCTATTTTCATTTTCGGTGACGTTGGATGCAGGAGCGTTCTCAATGGAGGAATGGGGGTCCTCCCCTTGCTCTTGTTTGATACATTTTGCCGTGCTGCTTCCTGAGATACTGGATCGGCTCTTTGGGATCGATGAAATAGGCTTCCATAGGGCCGAGGTTGATTCGTATCGATCCGGTGTGCGCGATCTTTCTCGCTTGATTTTCTCTTCCTCCATAGAAATGGCGAAGGTGAGCGGCTAACCTGTTTACCCTCACTTTTGATCGCCTTAAGGTGTAGAGTCTCCTATATATCCTAGGCTACGTGGATTACAATGCTAACCACTTTCCGGCCTATTAACCGAATCACATCCGACCTCGGGGTCTACTTATACTCTTCAACTAGCAAGTCCTGGTGCTCTTCTAGGATATTCTTCATTAGGCCTTAATCTATATCTGTGGACTGTTGATACTGTTCTCCGTTTCCTTAATGGCGATGCCTCTAATCCCGACGATATTTTTTTTTTTTTTTTTTTTTTTTTTGTATACTGCCAAAGTTGTTCCCCATTTTGGGCGTCGTGTTTAAGTTTGGAAATCCGATTCTCGTACTTTGACAGATTCTTGAAGCCCTGGGTGCTATACGCATTCGTTCTTCGAAAGACATAAAATGGGGCTCGGGTGGGACCAACTCGAAAAATGAAGAATCGAGATCCTCCTATGCCGCCTGGTTAACGATTTTCATAGCTTTCTGTTTTTTTTTATGACGGCTATCATCTATATTCAACTTCTCAAAGTTCATAAGTAGTTGCGGATCATCGCTTGAATTATCCAATCCACGTGTCGATTCGTTGGTGTTATCAGGTATAGCATCCAATATTTACACGTTCCCCGACTGATACTCATCTGCAGGGAAACTGACTGGACTAGTCTTAGCAGCTTTTAGTCCTTTTAGCATCGAGACAATTCCCTTATTTCCCCGTATTTGCTCGCTGGATTTTGCCTAATTAGTTCAAGGACTTTTTTCGACCAACCAGATCGCCGCTGCAGTGCTAACGGACCCTCTGGCTCACCCTTTCGGGCTCTTTCCCTGGTTCTGGAAGTTTAATTATAATAGTAATCCCGGCAGTAATCGCACAGTCCTGTTCCTCTTTATGATTGGAAACATACGATTATTGACCTTCAGACTCTCCCGGGCACAGTGGGGAAGGTAATTTAAAAATCGTCGAAAAACACCCACCTGCTCTGTGCGCAATCTAAAATATAGGAATAGGGTTACACCAAGCTTTTGACTAAATACTTTAGTGCAGACCGCTCTTCAAGACACTAGCTAATCCTACATAATACGCGTCCATACCCCACTTACCTATCAATAACTGGGGATGTTTCAGATTTCAAGCTCTCTAGATAGTAGCTGCTAGAAGCCAGAAAACTTTAAATTGCTGGCCTCTTGTCTAACAGGAATGAAGATACAGCTTAGTGCCTCGCTCGTTTGGAATCTTGTCGGGCTTTTTGAGCGGTCGGTAATTCAACGTAATACTGGTAAATGGGGGCCTTGATATACTCTAGAATAAGTAACCGCATTCTCGAGAAGTAGAGACATGCACTGTATGCTTGCTTCACTTCATCATTTATGGCAGAGTGGGAGTTACATGAAAGTACGTGACTGTACTCTGACTAATGTATTTCCCTGGGACGGACTCGCGCTAAGGGAGATGAGGTAGGTCTCGTCGGAAAAACCTTCAACCAGATCTAATTGCGAACCCTAAAGCTGTGAGGTGTCAATTCTTTCAAGCCGACGCGCCGGCTAATTCAACCAAAAAAGGACACGGGTGCGCCGTCGCTGCGGTTAGACCCCTGGGTAGAACGAGACACGCAGTCTGTCTACTACCCAATGCAGAGGAAGCTTTCAAGAAAACAAGCACTGACGGTGCGTGGGCCCGTGCCGGAATTTTAATTATGAGCCGATAAGGGTGGGGAACTTAGTAAATCCCATCTAGGCGGACCACGCTAATGTATTACTTCTTACTGTGCCGATGTTATTTGCCCCAGCGAATAACTACGCTGCATAGTTATCGGCAACTCCCCAAAGGTTCCTAGGTGCAATGAGGCGCTTACGTGGGCACGGCTATAGGTAACTAGCCAAGGTAAACACAACTACCCCTAAACCCTCTCGCTGAGATTCAACTTCGCCCAGTCAACCAAGAATATCTCCCTCTCCTCTGTACATCATAATACAGTGAATGTGCATTATTCACTGGACTTGGAGGCCGGGTCGATTACAAGCCTCTTTATCATCGTCACTTTTGCTCACCTACTGCTCCTGCCATTCTTGCTACGCCAGAAACGCTCTTTTTCACTCTTGGTCAAATGTTTCCCTACAACATTGCAGTATGGCTCCTAATCCTTTCTATAGGCTGGTCCTCTGCACAAACCTTTCCATTGGTCGCAGAAGTCGACCTTCTTTTTCCCAGAAACGACACCTACGCACCCACAGTCCTCATGCCCATGGTTTTCGCTATCCCAAACCCTTTAGTCGCTACACCGCTCGGTCTATCTCTGCAATGGTTCCTCTACCAACTAAAAGGCGGCAACGTCACCCAGAATGGAGTCATACCCGAGTCATATTTCGTGGCATCTACTTCTGGTTCATTTTACCAGCACGGCAGTCTTTACAACCTTACTACCATAGAAGGTACCTGGTTATTCCGCTAGGCCATCTCCTCCATCAACTGCTCTCAGTTCCCAATCAACAACTCCTCCAAACTTGGGTACTACCAAACGAACGATATTATCTTCACAACCGAGAACGGCGCGCAAGCGACTGATCTCGTTTCTGCTACGGCGGATGATGTCTGTGCTAGTGCAGAGAGCTTCACCTTTAACGTTACAGGGATTGAAAAAGTATCTATGGGGAGTGCGGATACTGTGGAGGGGTTGGATTCTGTGACTACTTGCGCGGTCGTTGTGCCCATGTCGCCTACGTCTCGTCCAAACCCTTGTGCGGCACAGTTAAATGCGACAGGCGCGTCAAGCATTTCACTAGCTCTTACGACTTCAGTTTGTAGCTTACCCTATCCGGGAGTGAGCTGCCCAGCTAAGAGTATAGGGAGCATAGAAGGTCAATTGGGAGGACCAGTGTGGGCGGTAGCAACTTTCAGCTGGCTTCTATACACTATTATAGGATAACTGGTTCACTGCGCTGGTATTTCTTGTGTTGATAACCGCGCCTGGACTTTCGGCGTTAACTGGGGGTTCGGCATGGGAGGTGCCACTATACAATCGCTTATTTAAGGGTAAGTTGTACTGTCGCTTTTGACAATCATGACTAATGAAATTTATGGAGCTATTCGCAGCTATCAAGCCAATGACAATGCCAACGGTGGCAGCTTAGCGGACCCTAGCATCCAACAAACCGTTGATGAGTTGTTTGATGGGGACTACACTACTCCTGGCTTTATCAATATCCCAGTGTGTACCCCAGAGATGGCCGAAACTGCGTCGGACGATAGCAGCACTACCTCGGAGCCCAATTATCCCTGCATCTTAGTGCCTAGCCCGAATGACTGCGGAACCTCGACATTTACCACGCAACTAGTGACGCTTCCCTACTTGTTACTGATTGCCAGCAGATTGTGACAAATATTGCTGGCACCCAGGGCTCGTGGGAGGTCGAATGCACGGTTGGTGACCAGCATCAACTAGTCCAGTATGGAACTTGTGCCTTTGGGGTGACGGGAACAACTGGAACTGGTGATGTTGACTTCAACGTCGGCGCTCAGGATATTGTGGATCTTATCACTTCGTCAATTCAGATGTTTGCGTCAGGTGGCTTAGTGGGTGCTTCGGGCAACATGGCATGCCAGGGAGATGCAGGAAACGACAATGTTAACTGGGGGCTCTATCATACTTGACAAGATCAGGTGATCTCGAGGGAGGGAGGATACTCGATCGGCTTGATGAGAATTCCCAATTTCGTGCTTTGGAGAGGAGAGAAGAAAACAATATAAGGAATGAAGCTGTTGGAATAGGCGTAGTACCGGAGAGGATTATCTACTTTTATGTTACCGTACTCGATCACCTGGCGAACGTTATCTATCACCTAACGCACGCTTTCTGGTCACACGCAGACTTTTTACTTAGATTTAGATAGACCACCACACCATCAACATGGACCATTCATAAAATGAGATCATCAAAACTTTAAAAATTCTCTTATTTGCCAACATGAATTGTCTAAAATGCGGATAGGGTCATATCACTCAGCATTTCCACTCACCTGTTCTCCGTGTTCTACACAGCCCCCACTATCGCAATACGAACGAGGGGTAAAATGAACGTTTATCAGCATCTAAGCTTAAAGGCACGTTTTGTGGACGAAATGTTACAGTAATGTCCCCCCAATAGGTGTTGATTTCGGTCTTCCCCAGTTCTTTACAAGTGCACAGCCTCTTAACGCGGATGTTGAACAGTCAACCACACCGGTGTTTACGAAGTCAACCTGGTAGATGCAGGAACATGTGTACCAAATAAATGGGTGGCTTGCATTCTTACGTCGACGTAAAGGCGGGTACCATCACCTTACTGTGCGGCGGGCGGGGCTATGTACACTATATTTATCGTTGGGCTTATCCTGCCAGTCTCTCGGCATTATGTTTTCTCGCACCTCAAACTCCAACATCGCACGTTTGACACTGACGCAGTTGATTTTCTACTCGTATGGGTCTTATCATACTCCTTTGTCGGACCAAGAAGGCTGATGTATGGAAGTAGAAACAGCCGTGAAAATCGCCATGACACCTCTCCTCTTGAGCGATAACATTAATATTGCAGCCGTGGCTGGGACATGGCTAGGAACCTTATTCGCCGGAGTCGGCTTAATCGCTATAGTTTCTCAATTACGAGCTCTCGCGATTAGCCTAGTCAGGTCGAGGAAGATTCTGATGGATAGATCTGCTGGGAACTGGGCAATCCTCATTCCAACGAGAAACATGCCCCAGCATGGCTTGGTGGAAGGTGTCGCTCCGTGTTTTCAAGGGTGGCTTCAAAGAGCATACCGAGAGGACGTGACCATCTCAATGACTTGGGACTATAGGAAAGGTGGCGGAACCAGTGGTTGGAGCAACCTCTTTGCACACGCCGGCATCAACCCGCTAGACATGATCGATTATGGCGGCCCTGAGGCACGGATATTTCCTGCTGTCAGTGGTAGCCTCGGCCCTGGTGAAGCTCCTCGACTTGCTGACATGGTATTTGAAGGTGGGAGGGTCAGTTACGGCTTCACCAGGAATGAATTTACGGCACTGCTCATTATATGTGGATTTCGGATATCCGAGTTCTCTATCTCCGGTTTGACTTCCTCTACTGGATTTCTTGGCACTATGGATCTCGTTGAAAGAGGACCATTCTCACAACTTGGACGTTTTGATCCTCATGATGGCTGCAGACATATTACCGAGGACCTTGAACGCTACGTGAACAAACTGCCAGTTCAAAGATGCATTGATTATTCATTGGGTATACTGCGAACGCCAAAGCGTGGGGGCCGTCGCATCATCATCCCTGCGGCAACATCAGCTGAAAGTGATGGCCCCGCTGGCTTCTGCGCTTGGATGGCTTGGCCTTCTGCTGCTCAACTCGATCAGATCAAATATACTCTGGAGCAATTATTATCCATCTCAGGTGCTGACATACTGGAGTACTCGATTGAAACGACGGTAGACATCGAATACGAACGGGAGACAATGGAAAGAGTCAATCCAGACTTTTCTTTAGGCATGGAGAAGATTCATCAGACAGTGCTAGTTGCTCATGCATTGGCCGCCTTGCAGCCATGGGGTTTACTCCCTGTTTTGCCAACTCACTTCGCCGAGGCATTCAAGCCATTTATTGCTCCGTTTGTTGGTTCACGCCTAGAGACCGTGACTGTCCTCCAGGAGCGCATGTGTGACATGAGACTGAAACCGCTCCCTGGTTGGGATACTATTGAGCAGCAGGCGATGGCACTTTCTCAAATGGGAGACATCAAGACCAGCTTCTTTTCAGCCTCCAACAGCCCCTGCCGCCAGTATTTCAAGGCAATGAATATGGTTTTCGATGCATATAGGCTCCCTCTCGCAGACGTGAGAAACAAGCTGGCAGCCATTGCGGCATCAAAACTTCTGGAGGGTGATAAACTGTCAGAACTCTTCGTTGATAACATGGCAATCCATTTAGGCCATGGTCAATTGCCAGCGAAGATTCCAGATTGGGCCATTTCCGTTTATGCAGCTTATCTGTGGGGCTGGCTTAATGACTATATACCGATGGATTTTAGCTTTCGGTCGAAGTTCAATAGGCGAATCTTCTTGGAATAAGTTTTGTCAATACCAATTAGGGCTTCGCACGAATAAGGATACCGCCTCTTCATTTCATGGTTATTCATTTCATGGTTATTGGCACAGCATAGCTGTCTCAGGGCTCAGCCCTCCTCGGGCACAGGCTTGAGGACCAGAGGCTTGCCGAGGAGGAGCAGAGCTGGAATGCGCTAGCCGACGGTATGCGCGCCGTGGGCGAGTTGATGCAGTCACACAAGGCCGACGGACCATTTGTGCTGGGTGCCCAGCCGACCTACACTGGCTTCTTTATTGCTGGGTCACTCCAATCTGCGAGGGTGGTTCATGAGAGTGGGTTCCACAGGATTTCCAAGTACCCTGGTTATAAGGAGATTTATGAAGCATGTCTGCCTTATATGGATAAGAAGGATTGAACAGCATGAGTGGTTGGCAGCTGTCTGGAAATCTTCCATATTTCTCTTAGTGAAACAATGCGTGCAATAGGTTTGGACTTAATAACTCACTCAGTTCCCAAAGCTACACTTCAAAGGAGAGAGTACTCGTTGCTCTTATCAAATATATCATCAAATCGGTGTGGGCTCTAGCCCTGTTCTCTCCTCGGCTCTGGAAAATACTTGACGACTACCAATACGAACCGACGATGGTTTTGCATCGCTTGGGTTGCTACTAGGCTGGTCTGCCAACAACCCAGTACCATGGTCTTTGCAAAATTTACACCCACCCACACCAATAAAATAGTAGACCTCGACCGACTAAATTGCAAAGTCAGTGAGCATCTTTGCGCAACCGGAATGGCTGCCAAGAACCCATGGACACTCTTATCCATATAATCCGCGCATGATCGACCAGGCTTGCCCTGATCTCTTGATATATGTCTCCGCATTTGGCATCTATAGAATTAACCAAGAATCAAACAGTCATGCCTCGGAACCAGTCGTTGTCTCTGGGATCACTGGCTCCGCATCTGTTATGCAAAGCAGACTGGAACACCAACGAAAACTAGAGGCTATTACCCCTAAGGGCTATGAGTTAAATTCCTTATTTCCATGATGACCCCACATCACACAGCCCTGGCATACATCACGGTTCATTGCTGATAAGTTGTGATGAGAACTGAATGGTTCTGATGCCAATTCCCAACAGTAGTATATTTCGCCCTTTAGGCCAAAAAAATTGAACGATCTAATGTTGCCACCGATATATATATATGGAAATCTATCTCACCGTAAAAGGTATATGAATGCTAGTCTCCAATCGTGTCTCTACCTAAAGCCCATGGCTTTCGTAATTTATGATTTTGTACGTAGCTTTGATATTCTTTCAAAAACTATCTCATGAATACCGTGAGATGTTAGGTTAAATACTGAGTTCCATGGTTGGCAGAGCGCGATTCGTTTAAAGATCCCTCTTGTTCATTACAGTGAATTACACAATGGCATTACTATAGTATAAAGAACGTAATTATGTATGATGGATCCTGCGAGGAGGAAACCTAAAGAAAAAATTCCATAAGGTTGATTGGCAGGGCATTACTTTACTTCTTTTTGCGCATGGTGATATCAGGCAAAATGAACTCCGATTTATGTCTTCCCGAGGTTGTCACATTATGTTTGACCGTAAAGGGAACTTAGATAACTCGTTCTCGCGCTACCTGTACATCGATTAAGTTTGTAGCTTACGGATACAATCCAGATGGCTTTGTATCATATATCCCCGGCGTGTAGCTTATACGCGGCGAGCCGGCTAGTAGTCGAGTAGGTATCCCTGGGTGAGTTTAGGGGAATATTGTAGCCATTTGTGAGGGCTGGATAGGTAAAGTATAGATCATATAGTGCCCAATATATCTGCAAGCATAGAGACCCGATTAAAAAGTGGTCCTGCAATTGTATCCCTATAAGGAAATATCCAAACCTGGCTACGTTGCCTTATGGATGTTCAGATATCCGATTGACCGGGTCGCCGCTTATGTATTACGTCATCAATTCCTGGAGACCCGAGTCCACAGTAATGACAACGTATAACTAATGTTATTCTTCGAGGTCTTAAATCTGGCCCACAAAACAGGAGATTCAAGAAATGATCTCTTGATATCTTATGGAACCACACCAGGAAAGGCGGTTTGGTAAACTGCGTCCACATTTGCAATGGAACCTTCAAGTTATATCACGCGTCACCCCGGTGCGTATGAAAGATGTAAGAAACTGAAAGTGCGTATTCACTTCGTGTATTCCATGTTCCAAAGATGAACTTACCTTCATTAGTCTCGGTGCAATCGCAAAGGCGACGCCCCGTGTACCCCTTGCGAAAAGCGGAACTTGAGATGTGTCCCTGCCGTCATCAAGACTAGGGGTAAAGCCATACCAAAGTTAGTCAACCTTCTTAGGATCAGAAATTACATTGTGCTTACTTTAAATAGATCCCAATATGTGCAGTCTATGGAGGAACGTATTGCACAGATGGAAAAGGCGCTGAAGTGCCTCCCCTTGGGGAAGGAGATGCCACTTACAGGACGGTCATTCAACGCTCTGATTGAAGAGCAAGCGAGTCTTAGCCACGAAAGGTCCACCCACATTGTGAGTAGTGATGGCGAGACTGACTTCATAGGTACATTCTATTAACTAGATTCGAGTTTCGGAGACTGTCGCGTCTATAGGCTGACAAATTGATCCACAGGTTCGTCTTCTGCCTTGTCGATAATGACACCAGAAACTCTTCAATGGCTCCCAGAGTTGATAGGAGCATACAACATGGAGAGGATAATGACTCTTTTCGGCCGCTTTCGCTCGTCTTCCGATTTCTCCTTCAGTGACTTCGCCCTGGTTGAGAAAAGCCAGAATCGTCAAGACCTCCCATCAAAGGAAATTGCTACTATATATGTGAATAGTCCGTCTACCAAACCCTGCACATGTGAAGCATTTGCTAAAATAAAAAGCGTATAGATTACTTTGGAATATTCAACAGGGCATTACCTCTTTATGACAGGGCCACATTTCTTCAATTTCTTGCACGACAGTACTCCAATACTCCGCCAACAACTACCTCATGGTATGCAAGTTTTAATTTGGTTTTGTGCCTTGGATTCAACTGTCGAAGCAACGAACACTCACCGATATCTGAGGAGTGTACGCGGGCGTGGGGCTATTTTCAGAATGCCATGAGCGTTTTGCCGGACTTGATCTTCAGAAATCCGGATGCAATGTCCATCCAGGCTCTTATTGCAATGGTTCGCGCAACCTCCCCTACGATGGTCTCGCACTTCAGTTCATTAACGTTGCCAGCATTTAGATGATCATCGCGGACTCAAATCTATCATTCCAAGCTTCTTCAATGCTCCTATCAATGGCCATCCGACTCGCTTTGGACAAGGGCTTCCATCGCAAGCTAACAGGAAAACATTTCTCCGCTGAAGAAAATGCGTCGAGAGCAAATATCTTCTGGATTCTCTACATAATGGACAAAGGAATATGTATTCGGTTCGGCCACCCGTCATTGGTAGATGACGACGAGATCTCAATCGATCCACCGTCATCCGATGCAGCCAAGTCAGATGTACAGGATTTGGCATTCTTCCGGGTCTTCGTTGACCTAGCTATGATTCAGAACAAAGTATGCAAGTGGCTGTATTCTGCTCGTTTCCGAACAAGACCTGCTAGACAGCGGTTGCTTCTCTTTGGAGAATTGGAGGATTACTTGGATGCATGGAAGGAATCTTTGCCGTCGGAATTTCAACCAGAAGCCCAAGTGGATGTGAACAACCCCTCTCACCGTTTCAATATTCAGTCAGTCTTGATGCTACACATGACTTACTACTATACCGTTGCCACAATTCACCGTTTTTCAGCGTTTCTGGACTTGGATCCCGAACTCGAGCAAGAGCTGAAAGAGCACTCTACTGGCGGTGTTGATCAAGCAGAATTGAGCGCCTTGGTTTGTCTCTCGGCCTCAAGGACAACTGTTCACCTTCTAAGATACGGAAATTGCTCATTTTACATGCTACCGTCACCCTCCTGGTAAGTGTAATGCCTCACGCTCTACCTTCGCACGCTCATCGATCCAGGTCTACCATCTATTATGTCCTTGCGGCCTCATTGATGATTTTCGCCAACGTGGTAAAGAATCCAACACAACCTGAGGTAGAGGTCGACATTTCGTACCTGCGGCTGTTTGCAATCACGCTCCAAAGGTCATTTACTGGTGCGGTCTTTCCTCATGGAGACACATTACGGGCTCTTGCGGAATTGATGCTCAGCATTGCGGAGCCAATTGTCCACCACAAACAAGAAGATCAACAACAGCAAAAGCAAAATTTATCTAGCAGCGCACTACCTGAATCTTTCAGTCAGCACATTCCATACGCACCTGCAGAGAATGAGCAGCCATTATTGGCTCCAACGCCCCAAACTATGCCTGCAGGCCCATCATCAGCCATTCCGCAGGATCCCAACCACGGGGTATCATCTACCGTCAACGCAGCTGGGAGCATATTTGACTATCTCTTCCTACCTTCTCAGAATGTAAGTCCTCATTGTGAAGGGAGTAGTATCATTCTTCATGTATTCCAGACTTGTATTGACACCTGACCTACCAGCCATCTCCATCCCCATTTCTCAACTCGGCTGTCAATGCCGATTCTTCTTTTCCTCGAGATGCACCGGAAATTGTCGGGACTCTTGAGGGAGTAGGATCCGTCGAAAATGAACAGCATACCGCTTGGGATAGCTACGTCTTGTATGATTAGGAGTCTTTTGTTATGTTGTACTTATTTATAGATCGAGATATTATTTGCAAATCCTTTTAGAGAGTTTGACCAAAATTTGTTAATCATTCCATTCATAATCACCTCCCCTCATTGGTAACTTCTGTCATCTACTCACTGCTTTGCTATATAATGTAATCTATCGGTTGGATTTCATTGACCACTCCAAGGCTGGAAATATTAGACTGACCATGTCTTTTCAGGCTCCTAGCATGCAATATCATCAGCATGGCCTTCATCACACGTGGACTCCTATGCAGTCTTGCGTCTGAAAGCCACGTGCGTGAGATGTTTTGAAGTCGACGAGAAGACCTACGCACAGCTGCTGGGAACTTTAAGGTCCGTCTGGCGGTTAGGTGGGAAAGTATTTATCGACCTAGTGATCAGACAAGGGTCGGTTTGATGAAAAACAGTTCGCCGATCCTGAGTGGCGCCATCAAAAGATCGCCAACAGTCTCTTGCAACATCAGTGCTGAGTCACTACCGGTGACATGTAGGTCTTTGAAGATGACGCCAGAACTTTTCAAGCGAATGCCTTCACTCTTCGCGCCCATGATCGTATGGCGGAGCCACTTCTCGAGATCAAACTCTTCGCTGGCGGGGTTTAGAGCTGCATCGTCTTTGCCAATCTCAAAAAACTGCTCCCTTAGAAATCTTTTGAGAAATTTGACTCGCCAATCTCACAAGGGTGTCTCTTCGTCCTCTCGCGATATAGACATACGTTTTGTCTGATGGTTCACCAAGCGGTGATCAGTATTATCATAACCAACCATGGCTCCATACGCTGTTTCAGACCCTCGAATCGGAGTGAGCCCTCGTAATTCGGTTTCATGGTTGTTGTTGTCCAACAGACCTTCGATGTGGCAGGTTATCGGCTGTGAGGAGGTTTTACTTATGCTTCACCGGTTTGAGGAAGGAAAGAACAAAAGAAAACTGAGTAGAAATGTAACAAGGATAGGGTGTGGAAAGGAGAAAGGAAATTAAATGGACGGAGTGTGATATAAGTCGTTTGAAATTAGAACGAGGAACAAGGGAGATAATTCACCCAGGGGCCATAGGCCGGCAGTCAGTACACAATCTAGTCATTGCAGCCATCCCCTACTGATCCTTCAGTTCCTGTCGTCGACGAATAGGCTTATTCAGAGGAGGGGGAACATTGAACAATCCACCTTCGGGGACGGAAGGGCTTTCACACACACGGAGGCTATGCTTCCGTCCCGCATAGCTATAAATTATCACCGTGACGGATGATAAGTCATATAGCAGGCTTGAAAGACAGAGCAATTGAAGACTACGTATATCTCGTTCCTGAGACCATGTAGATAAGTACATACGTAAGATTAAGGAGTAAATGCATAATATTGGATGGCATTTAACCCTCTATGCTCTTGCCAAAAAGAAATTAGAGATTAACCCTAAAAGATCTCCGGGAAGAATACCGGCGCGGCGGAGGCAAATACCAACCGGATACCGATTTTGGACTTACCGGTATTTTCATCTGGGCTCTTGATTTATTGTCTTGTTCCTAGTTTAAAACCTTCGCTAGTAACAAGTATTTATGATTAATTGGTCAATACGCATTGAAGCCACCATGAAGCCGTACAAGTTGGGAGTGTAGTTCAAGTGTGTCATTTTACTGATCGGTTTTAGCGTAAACTTTCAGAGCTTAAGTGTAAAAAGGCGACACCGTTTAGGCTGTAAAAAAAACGCATCCATAGAAAATAGAGATAGCGCACAATTGGTACGTACATTATTAAGTAGACCATTGCACAAAGGCAACAAGTAACAGGCGTATACTGTATGTCCCATCTTTATCCTCAATTCGATAATACAGGCGCCTTGCCAATCCAATCAGAGTCTTCGGATATCTGGTCAGATACCCAAGTCGCCAAACTTATCCTGGATAGGAACATTCCGTCGCTGCCAGTTCCTGTATATGTAGCAGTTACTGGTGCATCGGGGCCATTATTCAGGAAAGGGACTCGAAACAAAGTCCACTTAAGCTGCGAGGCGTCTTGAGATGTCACAAACGCACCAAGACCCTTGAACTCATCATAGGCCGACCCGCCTATGATTTTGATAAGGATGATTGACGCTTTCCACTTGAGTGCGCCTCTATCCTGTGGTGCGGGGAATGAACATGTTCCGAGCACCATTGCTCTCTTGTAGTCGTTGGCTACTAGGATCGGAAATATACGTTTCATAGCATCAGTCACAGGCTGCAATACTTAGTTAATATAAGTTCGGTCGTATTAGGAGATATAGTGGGCGTATTCGTTAACGTACAGTTCCCTTTGAATTCATAACGGGGCCTGCAAATGAGACGAAGACTGAAGCACCTGAAGTTACTGCACGCTGGAAGCTAGACATATCTTCCAGCGTACCCTGCACCACCGAGACGTTCGCATTTTCAGTTATCTCGGCAGGGAGCTTAGCTGGGTTCCGCACATAGAGAGTCAAGATATGCCCTCGCCTTAGTGCAGTTTTGCAGAATTCCATGCCCGATGGCCCTAGTACACGGTAAGAAAAATAACCACAAAAACATAATTAGCAAGAGAAAGGGAGCTTACCAGTAGCCCCGATAACCAAGATGTGTGTTCCTGCCATCTTCTAGAGACTATATAGGTGGAGGAAGCCAGAAATTATGAAAGCTGAATTGATTACCCTCTTATATCTTTCGTAGACCGGACAGAGGCGTTTCCGTGATCCGGGTTTTGGTTCCGTAGCTCCGGACAGATAGATTCGGGATGACAAATCTCGATAAATTTTAGCCCGAATGAGGTACATGGGATGACCTCATATTTGCTAGAAGCAAGGCTAAAGATAGCGAGTTCTAAATACTTTAGGTTGGCACTTCTAGTAACGTTTGCTATAACAAAAGTTATTGACTAGTCCACAATGGCTTTGCGGCAATCATAAGTAAACTTGATTCAAGCTCTCGTTGGTAGCCGATTACGGCAGTATATTACCGCCCCCTGTGCACTATGATGCCCAAACAATTTTGCCGGTAGTAAACTTGTAATTCCACTATTATTATATATCTCGAATATACAACAGGGGTCATAAATCTGTACACATTGCCATGAAGTATTGAGAAATCTTTACATGAAAGCCTCGAAGCGAGTACACTATACCGTTTCATGCATTGTTTTTGCCCTAGTTTGGCCTCTCCTTGTTTATCTCTTTTTCCGTCCATTTTTGTGTGTCTCGGTTTGGCTACTTGGTTATATAAAGGCGGGGTTAAGAACTCATGGCCTATCACTGTAGCACTGCGTACGACTTGCATGGCTGGAAGCATAATTAAGTGATTGAATTCCATCATTCAATTGACACAATCTCCCACGAAATTCCAACTCAACTTGTGTTCAAATTAGCTGATGAAAATGTACTCTCGTCGTTTAACCAGCAATTTCCACTACATGGAGATCTCAATTTTCCTCGCTTATTGCAAGTAGGTGTTCTCAAGAGCAAGTAAGATATCAACCACTCGTTCGCGGTTCGCTAGACTACTGCAGCGCAACCAAGTTGGCTCTGAAATAAGATCCATCAAATTTAGCCACAATAGCCAATCCACTAGAGCTCCCCCGTCCTTAGGGTCTAACTCAATGAACAGATGTTTGTTCCCTCGCCTTCGTCAAAATAATCTGATAACTTCCACCCGAATGCTAATAGCATTCTCCTTGTGCCATTTACATCATTCAACGAATAGTTGACAAGACAAGCCGTTTCAGCTATCATAATGGGAACCTTCACTGGAAAAGGTTGTTGAAATGAGAGAATGCACCCATTGTTTTAGTGCTTGACAAACGCACAAACGCATATCTTTCTCTTTTTGCTTGAATTATTTCTTCTTGAATCGCGCCAACGACAAGTTGGCTCTGGTAGACATCGCAGCCGTACTTCGGATCGAGAAAAGATCACGCGGTCTGACCTTATACAGTATTAATTCAATAATGCTCCTACTATAGGAGCTGGCACCTACTTGACTTATTTGAATGGTTCCTTTTGTCTTAAATAGTAGGTCTAACGTGTCAGCGACTATGGCGTAGAATGCATGAGAAGAATAACTTTTGAACGAATTTCTTCTAAAGTGTATCCAGAATAAACCCCAATGGGCTCCGCGGTTAGTACTACGCCAGAGGCAACCTAATTTTCTTCCGAAGTATATTTTAATGGCTAATGTTCATTCAAAGAGAACCTGCTCTGCCCAGTCGAAAACACACGCGTTTGAAATTATACGAACCCGAACCCGAGATGAAAGGTTTCCACTCAGCGTTCTATTGGTGGGGACTTCGCACTCGGAAGCTTAAAGTGACCTCGGGTTCGGGTCCGTATAAATGTCACTGCCTGAGTATCTGTCTGCTTGACGCTGTGTCGTTTTCAATGTATGCTTTATTACAGTGTGCTGAGCCGTGGCTTAGCACTTTTATCTCTCTGCCTAAACAAGCTCAGCCCTGTTAGAATCATGTGGAGCATGACCAGGACTCGCAAGTATCCAAAATCCCGATCCGAAACCGAGAACCTGCCGTGATCACCATAAGGACTACCGAAACAGACTCGGTTTTATGGATAACAGCATCGAGGCTCACAAGTATTGCTACCGTGGATCAGGGGGCAGAACTTTGGAAAATTGCTATATAAGGGGTTGCTTGCTACCATTTAAAGCATCAATTCTCACTCACGGATATTTATCCATTTGAATTTGTTGCGCACAATATGCATCTTGTATTTCCTATTGCTGGATTATCCCTTTCGGGCCTGGCATATGCCGGCTCGAGTTCCAGCGCGAGTGCCTCAACCACTCTGGCTAGTTCCATCGGGACCTCTTCTAGCACTCTTGAAATTCCCAATGGCGTTTCGTGTGCTTGCGCAAAGCTTGGTCATTCTATGCCTAAGCGCATGATCTTCCCAGGCTCTACAGACTATGTCATTGAGACGATCGACAAGTTTTGGGATGTTCGCGCTGACCTTTCACCGGCTTGTGTTGTGGTACCCAATACCGCCAGTGAGGTTTCGCAGGCTGTTAAAATCATTGGTTCCTGCAATGCACAATTTGCTGTTCGGGGTGGAGGTCATATGAATGTAAGCTCATCCCAAGGCCCATTTTGAATAGAGGACTGACAATAAACAGTACCCCGGGGCGAACAACATCGACGCTGGTGTTCTTATTGCCCTGTCAAATCTGAACTCTGTCAAGGTGAAGAGAGATACGGTAGACGTGGGTCCCGGTCTCACCTGGTACGACGTGTACTCAGCACTCGAGCCCTATGGCCGCGTTTGCATCGGAGGCCGTATGAAAACAATCGGGGTTCCTGGTCTTACTTTGATCGGTGGCTTCCACTACTTCAACAACAAGTACGGATACGCCATGGACAATGTTGTTAACTACGACATTATTCTCGGAAATGGCACCCAGATCACCACCAACAAGACCTCCCACAGTGACCTCTTCTGGGCTTTAAAAGGCGGTGCGAATAACTTCGGTATCGTTACGCGATTTGAACTGAAGACCTTTAATGTGCCAAAGGTTAGCACCACTATCCAGATCTTCAATGAAACCCATATCCCTGAATATCTCGCCGCTGTTTGTGAGGCTGCCAAGTTGAACGAAGAGGACCCGACCGCCGCGGGGATGATTGCTACCATCTCATACAATACAACCACCAAGATAGCTCAAGGCACTCTCCTGGGTGTTCAGGAGGGTATCAGCAACCCCCCTACCGAATTCGCCAACTTCACAAAGGTCCCTGCCATTCAACGCATCCACAATGTTACCACGATCAAGCCTTGGGCCAACCAACTTGACTCTCCAAAGCAAATGTTCCGGTATGTGAGCCCTATACCACTAGAGATACCTAGATACTCACGTTATTTATAGGGTTCAATTCTCTCACAAGACCATGAAGCCCGATGCAGATGCCCTGTACTCGATCTTCCAAGCTTGGAAGGATGCAGTGGATCAAGTCGCGGATGTCGAGGGTCTTTATCCTACCTTCGTCACCAATGTCATTTCCCCCACCTCTGTCCGTGTGGCCAAGACCAATGGTGTTGGTAATGTCTGGGGACTTGAAGAAGAGCCTCTGATCAGTAAGTCGACACAAACCCATTGAAGTGAGTTTCGTGCAGCAATAGCTAACCACAGTTCAATAGTTTGGCAATTCAGCACTGGCTGGGCCCTCGCTCAGGATGATCTCCGTATGGAAGCTTGGTCTCGTCAACTGAGCGAACACCTCCACGTTATTAACCAAGAAAAGGGCATTGCTTCCGAATTTGTCTATATGGGAGACGCTGGTGAATGGCAGGATCCCTATGCTGGTTTCCCCAAGGAGAATGTCGCTCGTATGAGGACGGTCAGATCGGCATACGATCCTAAAGGAGTGTTCTCCAGACTCAACTGGGGTGGTTTCAAGCTAGGGCTGTAAAGAGAGTCATATCCTTTCTTACGCTCAATTAGTCCTCGGACGGTGGCTGTATTCTACGACGTGTATCAAGTGATTTTCATATCGCCGTGTGCAATTTCTATAGAAATCCAAGTGGTTCATGAACATTGACTTGAGAGCTTAGCCATAAGGAATACAATACCAGTTGGGCCAATCACACAGAGTCCTAATCGAGTCATATAATCTCACTTAGCCCCTGGGTCAATTGGCTGTCAAGAACTACCAATAAAAATGCTTCAAACCGGAATGATGACCACCGGCCAACCTCATGCATGATTGCCAATTATTTTTAAACTGCCATCTCTCATCTGACCAACAAATGAAATTGCATTGTTCTTGCAGATCAAGCATTACCAAGCCATTCAGTGGCTTACAGCCGTCAACTGGAATGTGGGAGCAACACAACGCCTACATACCACACACGATCCTAGATCGGCATTATACGAACATTCTGGGATTGGAATGTGCAATCACCCAATCGATAGAAGGCATATCGAATTTATGATACTATCCCGCCACCTGGTATGGCGCCGGTGGCCCAATTTGCCTTTAGACACGTCTCACGTCCAGCATTAAGGCCATTCCAATCATTCTTCCCCGCCATCCTATTACCCTGGTGCACTAATGGAATGATAGACAATAGCCTATATAATAGGAGGTGATGAGCGTCAGGTACAATCAGATCATCAATCACACTCTGATATCCAAGCATCACTATTTACGGATATTGAAGCTCTAAAGCAACTATGCATTCCCTCACCGCATCATTCATCTCCCTCTCCTTGCTCTCGGGGTCAGTTCACGCCCAGAACGCCCAAAGCGTCGCCCGAGTCTGGACACACTTCTACCCCAACTGCCCCGGCGACGCCTTCTCCAAGCTAGACACATACGAGAACTATCAGGAAACAGCGCCATCTAAAGACATCACTGTCGGTAGCTGTGAGAGCATCTCAGTCCCCTCCTACGAGCACAGCATCGTCAGTGCCATCTCCATTGATGGCGAACTCCTCTCCCACAACCACGACCTCCCCTTCCTAGAAGGTGGCAGCGGCTGCAACATCACCGTGCACGAGGTCCCAGAATGCATCGACCCACCTCTGATCAGCAAGGAAATTCGCGACGGTGTCGAGGTCAGTGAATGTAAAGGACGCCAGTTCGCAGCATACAACCAAGTGTGGGTGAGCCTAGTGTGCGACAAAGATATCAACGGCATCGCGGATGGAGATGTGGACCCTAAGGCCAAAACGCAAGCCAAGCAAGCCAACACACAGCAGACGAATGAACCCAATGAGCCCGTGCGCGCTGAGAAACAGACCTCGATTGAGGATATCAACAACATCCAGACTCCCGGGTCAAACTCGGATTCCTGGCATTTGTCGCAGATCACGCAGAACCAGCGTGAGCCTGAGCAGGAGGGTCGTGTTAACAATGCTGGACATGCTGAGAGCCAGCAGATTGTTCATAAGATGATGGAGCTGTTGAAAAATAAGCCTTCTGTTCTTATTGATGGCAAGCACAATGGTACTCATCACTTTAATGTTACCATGCATCAGAACGGTACTGTTGCTGGCAACCGTACTGTTATCTCGCGTCGACGTCTGTCTGCCTTGCGCAAGCGCGTGGCTCGGTTCGTTTGAGTTGATTTCATTTGGTCATTTGGGTCTTTAAGCGTTCTCTTTTTGATGTTTGATGAAATTTGTCCAGAATACATACATGTATATTAGAAACCTAAAAGTCAATCCTATTTTGTGAAAGTATGTCTCCTTGAAAGTAGTGTTCAATTATTATGTATCAGTAAAAGCCTTTCCTGACTGTTCAGATTTGCTTCAAACTGCGGAACCGAACATCATCATTCAAGCGATAGAGTAAGGTATGGTCCGAGAAGATAGCAGTACTACAAGGTCGGAGACTAAACGCCTAATTTAGAACCCAAAGCTATCCAACAAAGAATTAGCATCCGGCTCATGGAACATAGTCGGCGGCGGTTTCGGCTTGGGCGTCTCTTCCTTCTTAGATTCATGCCCAGTCGCCTCGGTCCCTACAAGAACCCGGGAGTCTGAAAGTCGCACCGGCAAGTCAGCCACAACCAGGCTACTTCGCCGACGTAGCAACTTCCGATAATCAACGCCGTTCTCATTCATTTCAAGAGAAGTATTGGCGTGCATTGAGTCCCGCGTGGGCAATCCGCCTAGGAACTCCCAGTGGCGCACCAGATCTAAAGCGAGGAGATCACAGCCCATGCGGTCGTAGAGCCTGGCGTTGCGGAGGACAAACTCCCATTCCTCATGGGGTCGAACTTTTGAGGCGCCCTTGAGGGTTTGGAGAGTCTTTGCGCGGAGTTGATGGTAGAGAACGACCAAGGCGGGATCGTTAGAAAGGTAGGATTTTGATTGCAGGGTTACTCGCCCCGGGCTTTCTGGGAAGGCTGGGGTTGGTGGTAATAGGAGAGTCTCAACCGGTGACTAGAGGCATGTTAGTTTGTACTAATAGTTGGAAAACCATGCAACTTACGATCAGTGCCCGCACTGCCATATCTCGTCGTCCGAGCATCCAGAAAGCCCACGAGGCCATCCAGCGGTTTCCCTCCGATGCAGCTTCGGGTAAGACTTTCTCTTCAAGGATTTCTCGTAGAACTGGTCCTTTGTCTCCTTCATAGGCTCGCGTAATTGCGATCGCGAGCTGTAGGTCACCCATCTGGTTTATGATCACATTTGCGGCATCACGTAGGTGGTCTGCAAGAAGGAAGAAAGATGCAGCATATTCTTGATAGATGTTAGCTTTGTTTCAATTTGAGGGAAACTGGTCAAAGTTACCAAATCGTCGCTTCCCGAGCAATGCATAGGCATTCTTGAGTGCGGATGTCTTCCATCGTTGTTCTTTGAAGTCATTCGACAACAAACGCTGGGTGGCTGCTTGTTCGCGGTTCCAATGTGCGATACGCCAGAGACCCTGGAGAACATTCTTCTTCCTAAGAGCCAGGTAATACAGAGTGCAGTCGATGGGATTCCGCTCTTCTGTCTTGGTGTATTCACACCGAGCAAGGATCTCGAGTTGTACTTTCTAATTGAAGAGTCAGTTCTGGCGGCACCATGGGTATATGAAAAGAAATACTTACAACAGCGACCGGATCTGAGAGCCACATGAAAATACCGCTCTCACGAGCAGCCTTCCATGTCAGCTTCCCATTGAACTGTCGTGATACTAGATCCGTGAGGATGTCTTGGCTGCTGCTGTGATAAGCCCATACAATCTCTCGCCATGAGACTGCGTCTTTGTTGGCAACCCCTTGGGTCCGCCGCAGCATGTGCTGTCGGAAGAACAGGAGATAGCGTGCTGCATTATCGTCCATTGATCGCCTGTGCTTCTCGACCATTGCGACACATTCAATGGTATCAGCCAGACGGAATTGCTCATGGCTGGACAATTGTGGGAGAGCAATGCGTGCCAAGTTCTCGTTAAGTGCAGTCGCAGTATTTTCATCCATGACAGAGGATATTTCCTCGTCAGTGGAATCGATGTACGAGGAGCGCATTTCTTTAGACATCGCTTGTCCGGAGCCATCGTCCTCGTAGAAATACTCAACCGGTATCTCCAAGAAGCCATCTAGTTCGTCACCTTCGGTATAGAACTTCAGTTTCCGGTGCAGGTTTAACAGAATAGAATGTACTAGACTGGTCTTCCCAGCCAGGATGCACTGTGCCAGATATTGTGGATGGAACACAGGAAGCGGGCCATTAAGCCGGCTAACAACGTCGAACATATCGACGGACGGCAGTCCCCGAGACGGCATTCGAAGCTCAGAAACCAGACGGTCTCCAATATCTATATCCTTATCCCAAACAAAGAGTTGATTACCTGCGCCTATGACCAAATGGCCATTGTTCAGCCAGCAGGAGTCTCCAATGGGATGGGGTGTGAGATCCCGGATCCAGATCTCCCGGACCTGAGTCCACGAAGGTCGGGAATCTAAATAATCGTAACGAAGTTGTGACAGAAGAACAACCTTGTGTGGGAATCCCACGGCCAAGATGGACTGTTTGTGAGGTGTCGAGGTCCAGTCAAGATCCCGAATGATATCATGTGAAGCGAACCGTTCCTCAAATTCCAACTGGGCATTGTTGGTATCCCAAATGGTAAGACGGGTCCGATCCTCGTCTACCAAAGCTGCCTTGCGAATGGAGCTTCCACTGGCCAGAGAGGGGTTCGTGATGCCAGTGTCAACTGTGGATTGCAGCAGCCATTCGGCCTTTGCATTTGCAGAGTCAACCTTGGCGGTCCATGTACGCACAACACCACTATATGTATATGAGAGAGCGATGTCGGCAGAAAAAGAATCGAGGAAGCCATATTGTTTCGTTTTGGGACCGGCTGGGTCGACGGGAAGAATGTATGCAATGTCTTCTTTCAATCCCATGTCAAATTTGCAGAACTCCCGTAGGTGATAGCCAGCATCATGTCCAAATTCGCTCTGACTGTCTTTGGTGGGCCATCTGATTTCCCAAGCGATGCCATGCATATCTGCCCAGATAGTCGCTACATAAGCAACGCCCGCAGTGGTCTCAGTGCTGGGGATTGGGAGCACACAGAGCGGCTTGCCGGCCTGGGTAAATGGCAATGAAGCCAATTTCTTTGCATGATATGAACTGTAATCCCACAGGGAAATGCCATTATGGTGGAGATTGACAAGAAGACCGGTGTTCTCCAACACACATGTGCGGTGGATATGCTCGTCAGAGAGCACCACGCTTTTATGGGCCAATCTTGTTCCACCATCATGGCGCCGCTGTTTCCACACCATTGCTTTGTTTTCGTTGGTACGCGACACAAGTGTATCTCCAACGGCGTTTCTGACAATCTTCTTGACCGGAGCCGTGTGGCCGGACCATGACCCTGTCTGTATGATTCGTTTTGTTCGAGGTGCAGGGTCAAAGAGGACATCAACATGGGAATCATACCACTCAATCCGGCCGTCAAAGTGATGAACCAGAACGCTTAATGTGTCATCTGATGATGTATTTTGGAATGCATGGATTTGAGCATAGTCCTCTTGCAACGACCTATCAGTTGCAAATCCAAACTCCAACCCCTCCACGTGGAGAATATTGAAGACGCTCAACTTGGTCTTTGCTTTAGAACCAACATCTTCCAAGGCCCAGGCAGACATATGGCCCTGACCGTCAATCACGACACAGATCTCCGGCGCCTTGTTGGCAACCTCGATGATATGTTCCAATGCATGGTTTTCTTTATTCCCTGCGGTCCTCTGAACGGCACGCTCAGTTGCGGCGCAAAAGTCGCGGCCGTCCAAGATAAACCCATATCGCCGTTGTGGTCCCTGTTCCTCATCTAGGGTATGTCTAGGTTGAACCGACTCACTCATATCAATCGCAGCCCAGAACTGTAGCGGAGATAGCGCATGGTGGTCCGTCACCGCCCATACCCGGATCTTGTTGTCGGCGCAAAATGTGTATAGAACATTATCCATAGATTGCTCAGGGTGTCGCGGCATTCGCCAGTGTATCCCAGTAACGACATTCGGGTGCGGGAGATACGAGACCTCAAACCGGACCTCGTCCGCACCAAACGCGAGCCGCCTCCATATCTTGGCCAAGCGGTCGTATTTGCCTATTGTAACAATCAAAGCTGAATCTGGCGAGAATTGCGCGAATTTCACTGGAGTCGCAAGCTGGCGCTTCCATACTAGGCGCGGTTCGTCATTCAGAAACCAGAGGGCGAGCCTGGAGTTGCCCACCAGGAGCTCGTTCGGAGAACCCCAGGATAGCGTGTAGATCGGTTCGTTGTCATCGCCGGCGCGAAACGTATAAAGGAGAGACCACTAAATATAGCCATGTGTCAACATATATTTTCGTCCTTCTTGCGCGCCTCTATTTCGCAAAGTCAAGCTTCGGGATTGAATTGTATGCGCACCTTTAAAGCCTCGCCCTGGATGCCGTACGGCTGGTACACGAACACGTCGGGGCCCCCACAAACAGCAATCTTCCCCGACGTCTCTTCAAAAGCTACAGCTTCAAGAGAATCGGTATCGTCGACGTAAATGGTTTGTAGAAGCTTCTGCGGACCGCCGAGGATGACCAGCGCGTGGCCAGAGATGTATGCCTAGAACGCGCGCGGGTAAAGGTCAGCGACAGAGGATTTTAACCGGGCACTGGAGCTGGAGTAAGATATTTTCAGTTTGGAGGAGCACATACAACAACACGAAGACCATCCCACAGCACCGTGCTGAACGACTGGAGCTTCGCTGGGGGTCTCCCCGGCAGTACCGCTCGCATAGAGGCGGTTGGTTCGGAGGCTGGACGCTCGTTGCGCTTGGAGTCACGTTACACCATTGCCAGGTTCGATTTTTGTATTTCCTGAGAGGAGCAGGAGGCGCGAGGAGGGAGCGGAATGAAGGTAGTTGATGATGGGGGAGGTCTAGATACGCGGAGGCGGGAGAGTTGTCAATTACGCTTCCGCTCCACTCGGTGTGACGAATGACCCTCGATAGCCTCATTTCGGGCAAGGGGACGCCCCTGATGTCCATTATATCGGTGGTTGGTTTGTTGTTTGTTTGATATAAGTATTTTAGTCTAGGTTAAAGTTCTCGCGAACTTCAAAGCATAGCTACAGAGCTACTTGATAAGGAGCAATTAAGTTAATCAGTAAGTTACTCACATCGAACGACACGGTTGGCTAACATATGCCATTGTACGAAGTCTACGGGGTTTTATAGCTGCAATTTTCAAGCTCATACAATTAACGTTAAAGTCACGTTCATTCATGTCAAAGTACATTGTATACCAAAACCCCAAAATCCCTGAACTCGCTATATGTTGCGCCGGTTGATGCATAGAATGAAACAACTATCAACAAGACACGAAGAGGAAAGCTATAATCATCGCTGATGTACAGGAGGTTGAAGCAGCTGGAAAAAGTTCATATGCCAATCGAGAACGTCAAGGTCGTCGATTCGCTGATCGGCGACCATCTGTCGGAGACTCAGGAGGTTCCTCGTCCACGAAGCGGACGCTGGTTCCTACGGAGGTTCGCCGACCAGTGCGTGGCCGGATGGAGGATGCGATTTGGCCTGTTGTGGTACCGGCGCGAAGGAGCCGACTTGCGAAAGGGGTGCGTAAGGGGGTGGCGGGGGTGGTGGACATCTGTGCCAGTGCTCGCGCTCGCGCGGCTCGTTTAGAAGGTGATGTAGTGAAACTCGGGGTTGCGAGGGGAGTGGCGGAGACCGGCTCCTGGGAGGTGTTCGTAAAGTCGCTGAGTTTGAAGGGTGTTTCGGCTTCGTCTTGATACCAGGGGTCGAATAGCGCTGAGCCAGCGTCATCTACTTGCCCGAAATTTGAGACTCGTGCAGGTGTCAGGGTTGGACCGGGAGTCATAGGCGGACCAGCAGAGTCTCGAGCCTCTAGCTTCATTCTGGCGTTGTCCACCCAGTTACGGAACATGTTTCTGGAATGCTTTCTGAGATTTCTTTCACGCATAGCTTCGGCAGTCTCGGTGGTACTGCTGATCTGGAAGATGCGAAGACTCATCTTGCGAAGGGAAGCAGCCGACTGTTTCAGGACATGCAATCGGAGGACATTGTCTGCTTGATCTTCCATCTCACGGCGAATGACGAAGGTTTCGTACATTTGCATTAGCTGGCCGAAGGCAACTTGTCTGAAATAAGAATCGTCGGCATCCTGGACGTCCTGTATCCTCTTGGTGGTCTTCTCATGCCATTGGACAAATATCTCAGATGTATCCGTCAGCAACTTGTCACGATCAACATCACTGGCCTGTTGCTCCATCTCAAGGATGTTCCGCGTTCTTGAGGCCCAGACAGCCAACGCCTTGGAGGCGAGATTGACTTTGATTTTCCGTCGAACTTTTGCGTACGACTCTTGTCGCCTTCGTTTGCCGGAATCCACCTTGGCCTGATGCCATTGCTTCATTGTCCTCTTCACCAAGAAGTAGTATCGGGCATCATTAGCCCATCCTTCCATCTTGAGCACCTGTTTATGCTTGGATTGCCAAATTGCAAGAGACTCGGCTGCCAGCCGCGGAGCATAGAACTCAGATGCCACATACTCTCGCTCGCGCTGAAGCTGCACTTGATCCCGCCAAATGGCGAGTTTGGACCGCACCAAGTCTTCAGTACGGTGATCTTCATGAACTTCTGCATGGAACAGCAAGCGAGTGTATGTGCCTCGGGTATTTGTTACAAATCGAGAAAACACTTCCCGCTTGATGCGTTGCTCGCGTATTCTCCGCATCAGCTCGAACCTCTCCAGCAGAATCCACTTGTACATGGCTTCCATCTTGAGCCGCTCATCGATTCGAGCACGGAGGGCCAAGCAACGAAGCGTGTCGTTCCAAGACGTCCATGCATTATGCTGAACACGAATACGGTCCATTTCTTCAGCTTGTTTCGTCATTTGAGCCTTTGTCATCCACTGTGAGAGAGCATTTCGCACAATCCTAGTATCAACCATCTCTGATACACGAGAAGCAGCTGGGGCCAGCCGAGACTGAATTCTCCATTCATCGAACGTGTCTTTAAGGGCATGCTGACGTCGAGAATTTTGAACCTCCTGCTCTGCAAAAGCAATGGTCTTTGAGTGATGAGACCATATCTGGAGGACATACATAAGAGATGACCGTCTGTTGTGTAGGTCTATTTCGTGGACACGCTCTCGATTGGTTCGGAAATTTCGAAGCCAAGCAAGAAGTGACCGTCTTTTTAGTCGATAGTCGGATAATTCCAGAACACGGCGATCGCAGAAACACCACCACCAGTGCCAGAATGACGCTTTTTGCATCTTTGCTTGCCGAGAAGCAACAGCTTGGGCCTCTGCCGCCTTCAGATCCTGGAGTTTCTTCCGCCATGTGTTGAAAGGCCTCCGCAAGGCAAAGCGTTGGGCTTTCAACTCGTTGACTGCAGTGATCTCACGCCATGCGTTAAAATACTTGACTCCAAGGACATGTCTTCTGGCAGCAGAAGTACGAGCTACTTCATCCGAGGTAAATTGAGCCCAGTGACTGAACGCTTTCGTCATCAAATATAGATCGCGCGCACGGCTGGCACGCTCTTCAAGGTGTTTGAAAAACCGTTCCGTTTGAGCCGAGTGACGTTTATCTTGAATGATTCCCAGCCATGGTTCAAAAGCTTGTCGGGTAAGAAGACCTCGGTCATAATTGATTGCGATTGTTTCTCTAGCTTGACGCGTTTGTCTTGCCTGGAAGGCCTTTTTCAACCATAATGTCAAGATTCGACGGCAAATCGACCGTTGTCGGTACATATTGAAAGTTGATGCGTCCCGAAGTAGATCTGAGAGTTGTGGACGGTAAATATATTCCGGCGGAGCCTCTTCCTTTTCGAATGAATCGTGTTCTGGGCCTTCGGATAGAATTGACTGCGCATCCTCGGACTCAGTGGCTGATGAATCAGGCGAGGGAGCGCGTTGTTGATATGAACTTAAACGTGAACGTGAAGCTTCAGCTAATCTCTTTGAACGATCGCGAGCGACTGCTGACCTTGCCACCACCCCGTTGGTTAATCCATTGGTTAACGGGGCTTCTTCCTTGACTGGGTCTTTGTTTTCGATCCCGTCGAATCTACTTAACAACCGACGACCAACATCCAAGAACTGGCTAATCAGTTGTGTCCGATCTGGCGACTTATTAAGGCCGGAATGGACATTGGGCGTAGGTGACAGTTTGGGCTTCTGAAACTCGGGCTTGCCAACTTCAAGTCGCGACATTGACGAGCGAGAGCTTGGACGATTGATGAAACTCCTTTGTGTAACATCCTCGCCAATGTCAACTGTGGTATTGAACGAGGCGCGTCGTTTCGGAGTAGGTAGTGGTACACCGTTCGTAATGGGAGACTCGCTGGGAATATTATCCACCGTATAATTGCCGTAGCCATCTGTGGAATCATCGCCATCACTGAAATTGAACTGAATCGCGATGTTCATCTGTTGAAGCAAATTCTCGAATTTGTCGTAAAGGGTCTTCCCGGGCACGTCTTTGTTTCCCATCTTGAACAGGAAGCGCAAGCAGACATGGCCTGGGTCTGCATCGACGCCATATTTCTTGCCATGTTCCTCAATGGCTTCATCGTATGCTTCAAAAAGCGCGCGGAAAGGGAGTAGGTCGACCGAGGGCTTCTTCTCTGCGTCAGAGATAACCTGGTAGAGAAAGCCGACATCTAAGTGGACGCTATTAGGTTCACGTCACGGGTAATAGGTGTTGCATCAAATCCTACCTTCGTCTGAAAGAGACGAGTTCTCTTCGGTCACGGCTCGGCGCTGAGAGGATATCGGAGGCATCGAAATTCGCGATCTTAAGGCGCGCTTGTCGCATCTGGGTCATAGAGGCGTACCAAATAAATCATCGCGAAAACGGGATATGCAGAGAAAAGACATGCGCAAGCAGAGCTTGTCTGCGATCAGCAAATGCGCAAGAAAAGAAATAGAGTCATTAATCTGAGTCTTGGCCGAGTTGTTTTGGTTGGTCGCGACAGAAACATGCGGCGCGGTCACGTGCTCATATACGTATTAGGTAACATTCCTGGATTCTCCTTCACTTCATTCCAAGCTCAAGCGCCATCAATACACACAAGATGCCTGCAAAGACTCGTCCCGTGGAGAAGATTGCCAAAGCTTCTGCTCAATGTTCCGCAGAGGTTTGTATCCCGTGGCCGACCTTTTTGTATTGCAGATCTAACTGAGACAGGTTGCGGCATACGGCAAGTGTGTCGTCACGGATTACAACTCAGTGCACAAAGATATGTGCGCCAAAGAGTTTATGAGACTGAAGAACTGCTATCTGGTAAGTGATTTGATCAAGCATTGTGAGTGCCAACTTGCTGACCATCTTCTACAGGCGGCCTCCAAAAAGGGCTAAGCGGAAGGTCTCGATATTATGTACAATAAAGCGTTTAAGGGTTTTATGATTTCGGTTCCACTGGCGCATATGAGCAGGCCTTATAAATTATACTATCCTGAATTTCACTACTAATGCATTGGATGCGAGTTTTATATTTATAGGAAGAATTTGAAATCTCATGAGTATATTTTCATTCGTAAAGCAGTGAAAAGGGAAATGTAAACTGTAGACTTCTATCTGCATATGCTCTTTTGGTAATTTCGACATAGACCAAGCTTGGTGCTCTAGAGCTTGAGAAGACGCAACAAGAATGTGGCATTCTGGACTTCCTGTTCTTCTTGCGAGATGGTGCCTTCGGTATCCGCGCTCGGAACCTTACCGTCGGCGAAGGCACTCTGCTCAACTGGACGGCGCAGAACCTTCTCTATAGCCTGAGCCTGGGACTTGAAAGCCTCGCCGAGACCAATGCTGTCGGGATCCGAAAGGACGGTGTACTCCATCTTCACATCATCGGTGGGAAGCAAACCGGCCTTCTTGCGAAGACGCTGGACACGGTTGATGATCTCACGACCCAGACCCTGGTGAGCCAGTTCAGGGTACAGGTTGATATCAAGGATGGTCAACACGTCAGCATCAGTGTTGGTCTCCATGCCCTTTGAGCCGTCATCCTCCTTGATTCCACGCTTCACAACGAGGTCACCCTCGACGAGCTCAATACCGTCGACCAGGATCTTCTTGTTGGCAAGGTAGCCCTTCACATCATCACTAGAGAGCGAAGGCAAGGCCTTCTTAACCTTCTGAACGTCCTTCTTGAGCTTCTTACCCAGAGTGGGCCAGTCGGCGTTGACACTGTACTCGACGTTGTACTTGGCCTCGTCGGAGGACAGAACAAGCTCGAGAACGTTGAGTTCCTCCAAAATGTATCCCTCAAGCGACTTAACATCTTCCAGATACTCCGGGTCCTTGTTGATGACGACAAGGGTCTTCAGAGGGGTCTTCAGACCAATAGCCCGACGCTCACGAGAGATGCGGCCAAGGTCGATAACCTTCTGCATACGGGAAACTCTACGCTCAACAACCTCATCGAAAAGCTCCTGGCGGACCTCGGGGAATGGAAGGAAGTGGACACAGCGGCTGTCCTCAGCGCGGAGCGCCTCGGGGATGTGAGGAAGAAGACGCTGGTAGATGTTGTCGGTGATGAAGGGAGTGAAAGGAGCAAGTCCTCTGATCAGGGTGTAGACGACCTCGAAAAGAGTGTTGAGGGCGTGCAAAGTATCATCAACACCGTTCTCACCCTTGAGACGCTTGCGGTTGAAACGGATGTACCAGTTTGTAGTGTTCTCGATCAGCTCGAGAAGACGGGGCACAACAGTGTACAGACGGTAACCAGCCATCTCCTGGTTGACGAAGATCAAAAGACTTTGACAGCTGGCGAGAATCCAACGATCCATGACATTGGTATTGGTGGCCTCCAACTTAGGATCAAACATGAAGTCGATGCGGGAGGTCTTCTTTAAGAGAGCCACCTGGCCTTCGAAGAACTTGTAGCTGTTCCACAAGGGAAGCAACACCTTTCCAACGATCTCCTTGACACCAGACTCCTTGAAACGAAGAGGCTCGGCACGGACGACCGGAGAGTTGATCAAGTAGAGACGAAGCGCATCAGAGCCATAACGGTCCATAATCAGAGTAGGATCCGGATAATTCTTAAGTCTCTTCGACATCTTCTTACCATCCTCAGCAAGGACGATTCCATTAACCACACAGTTCTTGAAAGGAAGCTTGCCGAACAGATGAGTACCAAGAACAGTGAGAGTGTAGAACCAGCCTCGAGTTTGATCTAATCCTTCAGCAACGAAGTCGCCAGGGAAACCATTCTCGAACTGTTCCTTGTTCTCAAAGGGATAGTGCTGAGAAGCGTAGGGCATGCTACCGGACTCGAACCAACAGTCGAAAACCTCCTCGACACGCTTGAGCATACCTCTTCCTTCCTTGCTCGGAATCAAAATGTGATCGACCTTATCACGATGAAGGTCGGTGATTTCACCAGTGTATCCACTGAGTTCCTTCAACTGCTCAATGCTACCAATGGCAACCACTTCTTTGTAATCCTCCGACACCCAGAGAGGCAGAGGCGTACCCCAGAAACGGCTACGTGAAATGTTCCAATCGTGTGCATTTTGAATCCAGCTCGCAAATCTCCGGTCCTTGACGAAAGAGGGAGTCCAGTGAGACTCTGAGATTCCCTTGAGCATGTCAGGAATGATAGGACCAATGCGAACAAACCACGAGGGGACGGCCCGATAGATAAGGGGTGTATCACTTCTCCAGCAGAACGGGTACGAGTGAGTGATTTGGCTGTCAACAAGAACGCGGCCGTTGGCCTTCAGATGCTTGATAATTCCCTTATCCGCGGCTTTCACGCCTTGACCCACGAAGTCTCTGACTTCAGGTGTAAAGCAACCCTGGGCATCGAGAGGGTTTGGCGCTTGGCGCTTCTCGTCGGTCACACCGTGCTCCTGAGCAACCCGGTAATCATCCTCACCGAAAGATGGAGCTTGGTGTACGATTCCGGTACCGTCCTCATTGGTGACATATTCATCATTCAGGACTCGGAAACCAAAGTCCTTAAACTCCTCGTAGAAGTAATCGAAGAGAGGGTGGTACTTCCATCCCTTCATGTCAGAGCCCTTGAAGCGGTCGACAATCTTGAACTTTGCCTTTTTAGGGTCCTTGTAGATCGTTCTGAGCAAGCCTTCCAGCAGAATATAGTTCTTCTTTGTAGCCTCATCGTAGATCTTGACGTACTCGTAAGTGGGGTTAACACACAGTCCAGTGTGGGAGGGGAGAGTCCATGGAGTGGTGGTCCATGCAAGCAGACAAGTCTCAGGGTCATCCAGAAGAGGGAAAGTTACGACAATGGCGGGGTCCTGCACATCCTTGTAGTTTTGTTGCGCTTCGAAGTTGCTCAGAGGGGTGTTGAGAGCAGTGGAGTATGGCATGACACGGTAGCCACGGTAGACAAGGCCCTTATCGAAGAGCTCCTTGAAAACCCACCAGACGGATTCCATGAAGGAGGGGTTCATAGTCTAAGTTAAAGACAATTAGCAAGTTACACCAACGGCCGGCCATATAGATGGTACCTTGTAGTCATTGTCAAAGTCGATCCAACGACCCAGACGTTCAATGGTCTATTTCGAGTGTTAATTCTAATGCTGGGAAAGGCAATTTGTGAATCCATTCTGGGACTTTACCTGACGCCATTCAGAGGCAAATTTCATAACAATTGCTCTGCATTCCTCGTTGTACTTCTCGATTCCGATCTTCTGAACTGCCTCCAGACCGGACATGCCGAGCTTCTTATCGATCTCATATTCGATAGGGACACCGTGGGTATCCCAGCCAAATCGTCGCTCGACGTAATGACCCTTCATAGCCCAGTATCTGGGAATGATATCCTTGATAGTAGAGGCGAGAAGGTGGCCATAGTGAGGCAGACCGGTTGCGAAGGGAGGACCATCGAAGAAGGTATAAGGTTCACGGCCCTTGGAGAGTTCGACCTGCCGTTGGAAGGCATTGATCTCTCTCCACCGGTTGAGGACGAGCTCCTCCTCGGCAGGAAAATCGATCGACATGGTGGGATGGTTTGCGATTTTCCCGAAGATGTAGAGTGAAGATTATCCAAAAAAGTGACTCACCCCGCCATTGATTTTTTGCCAGTGCGCGCCCTTATGCCCTCCCCTCCTTGTTTACCGCCTTCCCTAAAAGGCATATTGGTGAAGTATACGAGGGAGTAGATGAGTCAATGGGAGAATTTACAGATGACTCGAATAATAATTTCCCATGGTGATACAGCCATCCCTGAAGGAAGTTACTCTCGATTGCGCAGCTATATACTCAGTAGACATTCCTCTATCACTCATCGTCCTCTTCGTCCTCGTCCTCGTCATCGTCCTCAGCCTCTGAGACTTCTTCTCCAAGCTCCTTGAGTCGGTTCTGTGTATTGTTAGTGGTTTTGTTCCACAAATTTTATTCATTAAACGTACCTTGTCTTGGGTTCTCTTTGCCTCTAGGTCTCCGAAGACAATTAGAAGGTCTTCCAGTTCAGATTGGGCGGTTTGACGAGACTCCTCTTTCTCTTTCGCTTCCGCCCTTGCCTTTTCAAGCTGAGCCTGGACTGCCTTGAGAGCGTCAGCAGCACTGCGAGCCTGAGACTCGGCCTCCTTGGCCTTGTCTTCAGCTTCTTTGGCCCGAGTTTCCAGCGCAGAGGTTTTAGTTGAGGTGTCTTCTTGGGCTGTTTGAAGGTCCTTGCTGGACTTCTGGGACTTGGCAAGATCTGACTCAAGGGATGCGACTGTTTTCTTCAAAGCAGCGATCTCAGTCTCATGCTCCTTTTGGGCTGTAGCGAGGTTTGACTCTAGAATCCCAACCGTGTCACTATGACCAGTAGCCGAGTTCTCGTGGTCTTTTCTGGCAGTGGAAAGATCCGACTCCAAGGATTCAAGCTTTTTCTTATAGTCATTAACTTCCTTCTCGTGTTCCTTCTTGGATGCTGCCAATAAAGTCTCCAGGCTCTGGATCTTCTTCTCTAGATCGATGACCTGTCCACCTTGGGTACCCTTGGTGTTTTCTAGGCCCTGGATCTTCTTTTCGAGATCGGCAACTTGACCTTCAGCAGATTTTCTGGCGCTTTCTAGGTCCTGGATCTTCTTTTCGAGATCGGTGACCTGACCGTCGTGGGTCCCCTTCGTGCTTTCTAACTCTTGGAGCTTGTTTTTAAGGTCGGTGACTTCCTTATCGTGAGACTTTTTGATGCTTTCCAGATCCTGGATCTTCTTATTGAGGCCAGTCACTTCTCCATCGGAAGATTTGTTGGTGCTCTCTAAGTGCTGGATCTTGTTCTTGAGTTCGGTGACTTCTTTTTCGTGAGATTTCTTGGTACTTTCCAGATCTTGGATCTTCTTCTTGAAGTCGGAAACTTGGTCATCGTGAGATTTCTTAGTGCTCTCCAGATTCTGGATCTTCTTCTCAAGGTCGGCGACTTGACTACCATGAGATTTCTTGGTACTCTCTAGATCCTGGATCTGCTTCTGGAGATCGGCAACTTGGCTATCAGAAGATTTCTTGTTGTTTTCCAGATCTTGGATCTTCTTCTGGAGATCCGTCACGTGGTCGCCGTGACTTTTCTTCAAGATTTCGAGGTTTTCAAAGTGCTTTTCGAGTTCGGTTACCTGGCTACCGTGGGCTTCCTCCGACTGGCTGATAGTGCTTTCCAACTCTTGGATCTTTTTGTTAAGATCCGCAACCTGTCCATAATGAGATCTGTTTGTGTCTTCCAAGTCTTGAATTTTCTTTTCAAGATCGGCACCCTGTGCCTTGTATGACTCCCTGGACTGGGTGATGACATTTTCCAACTCTTGGGCTCTGTTCTTGAAATTGGCAACCTCTGCCATATGTTGTTCCTGGATTCGAGAGAGCTCTACCTCCAAGCCACGAATGGTTTTCTGCAGACCAGCAACTTCGCGCTCATGATGCTCTCTCACTTCTTTGGCGTGGTGACTCTTTCTTTCGGACTCAGCAGAAACCTCCTTGAGTTGACGGTCGATCGCGCGGAGCTGGTCACCGTGTTGCTTCAATAAATCATTTTGGGCATGCTTGTGCTGCTCTTCTAGCCTTGACAATTGGTGCGACAACTCCTGTGCATGACTGTATTGTAGCGATTGTTGGGCCTGCTGGGCCCTCGTCAACTCGATAGCGCCGGATTCCTTGGTTTTTCGGTGATCCTGATGTTCTTGATCAAGCTTTCGTTGGATGCTGACAAGATCAGACTCCAGCTTTTGGAGGGTTTGGGTCCGATCTTCGAGCTCTGCGCGCAAAGAATCCACAAGCTCACGTGAGACACCCTTCTCGACGCCGTTGGCAACGACAGAAATCTCAAATCCTGGTTCACGATCAATAGCCCGAAGCAAACGGCTGAAGTTATCCTTGAGGAACTCAATGAAAGAGCGATCAAAGAATACCTCAGGTAATCCACCCTCAAGCTGACCACCTGAGGTTTGTGGTAGCACTTCAAAGTCGCGGACCAATTCACATTCTCGAAGCCTCGTGATCTTGTCGATGTATTGTTCTCTCCCGAGTTGCTCAACAAGCAACTTGTGAAGCGTGATGCGAGGGATGGGAGAGTCTTTAGTAGAGAACTCATAGATGACACCCAATAGGACAGTGCAAAGACCAGGTACCAATTTACTGGGGACCCGCTGGTGTTTGATCTCCTGCAACAGGGTTTGGATACTGCTGCCCTCTCCAAGGAGATCGTTGACGACATCCGGGTCTTCGAAAAGCCAACCACAGAGCAACATCAGGTAGCCAACTGTGATTCTTTCATCATCGCCGCGTTGCAAACCAGTAATTAGGTTCCCGACCACAGACTGAACACTGGTGACAACTTCTTCGCCACTGTCAGCATCGCCCTCGGTAACACTCATAGCTAGTGCCTTCGCCTTTCCGTCGTCAAAGATCAGGTGGAACATCAAAACAGATGCCATCCACACTTGGTATGGATCGGCATTTCCTCGCGATTCCGGCGCAGTGAGCAGCACAGAGAGGATGTTTGGGATCTTGTCCTGGCCACTAGTATGTCCTTCGATTGCTCGCCTGAGAACATGCATGCGAATTCCAGAATGATGGGCAAAGAATGCCTTCATACATTCACAAGCAGCTAGCCGTGCATCCAAAAGGCTGTTGGGGGCAGGCTCAAGGCTGAGCTTTAGGAAAGCTTCGATGACGTTGATGCGCAGTGGTTCATGTGCATCACCATTGGCGACCTGATCGTCACGGGTGTAAGAGCCCCATAGGACTTCGATGTCACCGAATCTTTCTTGCAATGGCGAGTTACCGCGAATAAGATCAGCACAAGTTGCCAATGCCTTTGATGTGACGTTGACACTGAATCTTTGGCCAAATGCTATACTGAGTACTTGTTCTGTCACACCATTCTGCCAAAATGCAGTCTGATTGATGGGTGTGCTCATGCCACCACGAATCAAAAACAGCTGAATGATGGCCAGGAGACCCCAGACGTTCTTATCTCGGTGGAGCTGAGTCATTTGAGGGACGGGCTCGTCGCCCTCTGGCTCCTGTTGGCATTCATGAAGAAGTGCTGTCACTCTTTTTATAGAGCCCGTCTCACGGAAAAACGATTGGTTTGAGACATTAAATCTCAGCAGGTGAGCCAGCAAGGAAAGGCAATCTTCAACGACTTCAGTTCCAAGACTCAATGCACCCTCTGCTTCGATGAGAGAAAAGAGTATCTCGAACGCATTCTCGAAAGCCACAAGCTTCTGCAATTCCTCCGATGCGGGGGTCAGGGCGATAAGCAGGACAAGTGCCTCTATAGAATGGAGAAAACAAATGGTCAGCTTCAACCATCTCAATCCCGAGTAATTTCAGACATCGACCACGGCATACCGTTGCGGACCGGCTCTCTCGCATCTGCGAGCGTACTGACGAGCTTGGAAATACCCAATGGCGCTGTGAAAATGCATTCTTGTGTTCGTTCAGGTCGTGCGCTGCAAATGTGTGACATCAACTGGAGAGAATACAGGCGGGAGTAGAACTCTCGGGCTTCGAGAAGGTCGAGTAGGGTAGTAATATTATCTTGTCGCTTTGGCCGTGTTAGCTCATAATGCAATGGCCGGGGTGGCTTTGCATACCTGAGTGAATTCATCTGCCAGCCACAGGGCGATTTCATCCGACGCTTCAGGCTAAAAATAGCTGTCAGTAACTCGGTGGGCATAATTGTTCGAGTGTGAGTTGCCTACACTGGATTCATCAGGCGTAAATAGCATCAAAAGGGTCTCAAGGACCACCTTGATGGTGTCAACATCCTCGCTGTCATTGCGTAGACTGCTGATCAGTGATCGCAGACCACCAGAGGCCACCGAAGCAGGATAAAGCTTTGCAAAGCTTCTGAGTCCTTGAATTGCTGCCCGTCTATCTTCAAGCAATGTAGCACTTTGTAGTCTACTGCTTAACACGTCAATTGTGTCCGTAGCCGTTTGTTTGGCCGGAGCTTGCGACTCAAGGATTCGGAACATCGCAGCTGATTTGCAATATCATGGTCATCGCCGACAGAGGGCGTATGAGTAGATAGTCATCGAAGGGAGATCAAGAGGAGGAAGTCGAGGGAGTTAGTAGAGAAAGCTGTCTTCTGTCCTACTGAAGGGGGCTGGCTAAGGCCGATCTTGGGCCGAGCAGAATCGCCGACCGCCCGGAATTTATCTTTTCGTCGGCCAAGCTTTGCTTTCATCACTTACACGCTGCACCGCGATTTTTACTGCGGTTGCACTCTGCTTTTATCTTTACTTCTGCCCCGGTGGAAGTAGAAGGGCTCAGAAGTGAAAACTTTGGGACTATTCTGTCTCAAGCCGCACTAGAGAGATCGCGACTCGCGCCTGCAGCTGCTCGCCGTGAACCGATTGCGACGCAGCGATACCCTGACCGCGCAGCTGTCGCATCGCCATCATGGGTGTCCCCGCGCTTTTCCGATGGCTCTCCAACAAGTATCCAAAGATCATTTCGCCGGTGATTGAGGAGCAAGCCCAAGAAGTGGATGGAGAAGAGATCCCGATCGATATCACCGGTCCCAACCCCAATGGCGAGGAGCAGGATAATCTTTACCTGGATATGAACGGTATTGTACATCCGTGTACTCATCCGGAGGGAAAGCCCCCACCAGCGAACGAGCAGGAGATGATGCTGGAGATCTACAAGTACACCGACCGCGTGGTCAACATGGTCCGCCCCAGGAAACTTCTGATGATTGCTATTGGTATGTCGATGCCTCAATAGAGCTTGCGCGGCTCCGCCCTTATTCCCATATCGTTAAATTGCCGTTGAACTAACTACAATCTCACGAACAGATGGTGTCGCACCGAGAGCCAAGATGAACCAGCAGCGCGCACGTCGATTCCGCTCGGCGCAAGAAGCTAAAGAGAATGACGACAAGAAGGAGGAGCTCCAAAAGATGCTTGCCAAGCAACATCAGACAAAGACAGGAGAGCAATTGATCCAGGAGGAGGTTGTTCAGAAGACGTGGGATAGCAATGTCATCACACCGGGAACACCCTTCATGGACATCCTCGCTGCTTCGCTGCGATATTGGATTGCCTACAAACTCAACACCGACCCGGGCTGGGAAAATGTACGTTTGGACCTTATATTTCCTATCGTGGTAGCGATGCGTATTCTGACATTTGACAGTTGAAAATCATCATTTCGGACGCCACAGTTCCTGGAGAAGGAGAGCACAAGATCATGGAATTCGTGCGATCACAGCGCGCCTCGCCTGGTCACGACCCCAATACTCGCCATGTTATCTATGGTCTGGTAAGTTATGATAACCGTCAAATGATGCCATGCAAGCGCTAACCAAAATCTCAATAGGACGCCGATCTGATCATGCTGGGACTTGCTACCCATGAACCCTACTTCCGTGTATTGCGTGAGGATGTGTTCGCCCAGGACTCAAGACCTCGGGGCTGTAGACTATGCGGACAGACAGGACACAAGGCTGAGGAATGTCTAGGCAAGTCAAAGGAGAAGAGTGGAGAATTCGACGAGAAGCAACATGCTGCTCCTCTTAAGCCATTCATTTGGCTCCATGTTGCTGTCCTCAGAGAATATCTTGCTGTTGAGCTTCATGTTCCTCAGCAGTCATTCCCATTCGACCTCGAGCGTGCCCTGGATGACTGGGTATTCATGTGTTTCTTCGTTGGTAACGATTTCCTTCCTCACTTGCCCAGTCTAGACATTCGTGAGAACGGTATCGATACTCTTATCGCGATCTGGCGTGACAATGTCGCCGGCCCTATGTCTGGATATCTTACAAAGGATGGAAGTGTTGACATGAAAAATGCTCAACTCATCTTGCAAGGACTGGCCAAGCAAGAGGATGCTATCTTCCAGCGCCGCAGACAAGCCGATGAAAGAAAGCAGGCAAACGAGAAGCGACGCAAGGAACAAGATGCAGCTCGGAATGCAGAGCGTGCTCAAAAACGGAGACGCAGCTCTCCCCAGTACGATTCACCGCAAAACCGCTCGCGTGGCGGTGGTGCTGAGCCTGCTCCTCCCATGGAATTGATCACTCCCGGTCGTGGTCACTTGGCCAAGGAGACCCGCGAATTGACACACAGCATGGTAGTCAACCGTGGTGCTGTATACCGTGCCAACATGGAGAACAAGAGTGCTGCTGCTATTTTGAAGAGCAAGCTCATGAAGGGTCCGCAGGACGAACCTGCAGGCGAGACTCCAGCCACTGAGAGCAAAGAAACATCAAACGCCGCGGAGCCAACTTCTCCTTCAGTCCTCGGAAAGCGTAAGGCCGATGAAGCCGAACAGCAGGATACCGAGGCAGGAACACCGGGCAGAGACTCTCCTCCACCTGTTGCCCCTGTTCCCGAGAACAAGCCTAATGGTGACGAAATGCCTGAAGACACAGTCAAACTCTGGGAACCGGGTTACGCTGATCGATACTATGAGCAAAAATTCGGCGTCGATCCCAAAGACATCGAGTTCCGTCACAAGGTTGCGCGTGCCTACGCCGAAGGTTTGGCCTGGGTTCTCCGCTACTATTTCCAGGGCTGTCCAAGCCAAGGGTGGTATTATCCTTATCACTACGCACCGTTGTATGTATTTCATCTCTCTTCCCTTCTTTTTTGAGGTATGTTTTGGTTTGGAAGAACAATTTGCTAAGACTCGTTCTCTAGCGCCGCGGACTTTGTTGATATCGCCGACATGGAGATCAACTTCGAGAAGGGCAAGCCATTCAGGCCATTTGAACAGCTGATGGGAGTCTTGCCTGCCTCGTCTAACCACGCATTGCCAAAGGTCTTCCATCCTCTCATGTCCGATCCAAACAGTGAGATCATCGACTTCTACCCGGAGGATTTCCCTCTGGACTTGAACGGCAAGAAATTTGCCTGGCAAGGTGTTATTCTCCTTCCTTTCATTGACGAAAAGCGTCTTCTGGGAGCCATGGAGAAGGTTTATCCTCTTCTTACTGAAGATGAGAGAAGCCGCAATACTCACGGTTCGGATGTACTTTTGCTATCTGACCGAAATCCATTGTACCAAGACCTCGTTGCGAACTTCTATTCCAAGAAGCCCGGTCCTGCAAAATACACAATCAAGCAAGAGTTGAGTGGTGGTCTGGCTGGTATCGTTGAGCGTAGCGACACCTACATTCCTCACAGCTCGCTAGACTCTCCCCTGGAGGCATATGGCATGCCGGGAGTTGATGATGATCGCTCTCTTACGTGAGTTTGGCTTATCTATCTTATTATAAACGTTCAAATATACTAACCTTTTTCTCAAGTGTCCAATACACTATCCCGAAGTCTTCTCACGTTCACAAATCCATGCTTCTCCGCGGCGTGAAGCCCCCAACACCGATGCTGGATTCAAACGATATCAGAGCGACCAAGGGCCGAGCCCAGAATTCAGGCCGCTCATTCGGTGGCGCACCGTTCCAGGGCAGAGGACGAGGTGGCCGCATGAACTACCAAAGTGACCGCCCAAACCCCTTTGCTGCCCATCTCGACCCGAACTTCAGCTCTGGTCCACCCGGTGGTCCTGGTGGGCCACCCGGATGGGTCCCCCCTGGCCAAAACTACGGAGGCTACTCACGAGGTCCCCCTCCTCCACCCCGTGGTGGAATGTCGTATCAGTACCCGCCCCAGCAGGGTTATCAACAGCCTGGTGACTACTACGGCCGCCAGAACCAGTACAACCAAGGTGGTCAGTATAACGGACACCAACAAGGCTATGGCTCGCAGGATTATCGCGGAGGCCGTGGAGGTGGTGGTCGTGGTGGCGGATATCGTGGTCAGCGCGGTGGTGGTGGATACGGTCGGTATTAGAAAGTGAGATGAGACTCCAGATCTCTCGTCTTTGTCTTTCTTTGTGAATACTTCTTGCTGGTTTTCAATGCTGATGGTATCTTTTTGACATGGTTGGGCTCTGGGTATGAGGGCCTAGGAAAGAAATGGAGTTAAGGGAATGTAACATGAAATCAAGTGATGGTTATCAATCGACTCTTGAATATTCTTATCATTGTATGTCACAAGTTGAGCGGTTGCAAACTTTTTGTGGTTTCTAGTCGCTACATGCTCGACACTCTTTTTCGCTGTCCATACAGTGCGGATCATAGGTGTAAACATACAAAATTTTTGACCAATCAACTTTCTTGCTAACGGAAGAATATTTTGTTTTTTTTTTCAATTGGGTTCCTCAATTTCTTGGAGTTCTATGCTGTGTAGGGTAAATTCATATAACGTTATTCCATTTATTCCATGACTCAAGTTCGAAGTTCACACCTGATCGAGGCCAGCGGGTTCCGCTTTGCATCTAAATATATGTATACATAGCCAGATAGCATCGAAAGGTCCAAGCGAATGATGTTAACATTGGTTTGGGAGGTCATGACTTAATATATGTACCTAGAAAATCCAACAAAGTACACTGTTTGTAGGGGTTAACCCATAGAGCTTTGATAGTGATTTGCTTCGCATCACAGCCCAAAGAAGAACGGAACCTACATACCCATGAGTATATCAACTACCCGCATAGAGACATTTGCTACGACTCATCATGAAGATGCAAGCAAATACAATACACATATACTTAACTCACTTTGGCCCCCTCGACTCAGTATCTCACTTCACCCATCTTCACATCTTTCAGAACGCCCCTAGGGCCTTTGTTCATCAAGATCAATCTTTTGGGATATCGTTCTATCTACTTTGGTTGCGCTCGAGAAACCTACTTTGGTACCTCCGCTGCTTGATTCCATTATGTCACTGAATCTAAAGCAATTCTGTTTTGAGCCCGAAATTCTTTACGACCACAGGTACTGCAGAATGCTAGGCCAAAATAGCATATACATTGGGGGTGCCCTAGGCTTCGAGACGCACCGAGAAATGCTGGAACTTCTACGCAATCAGGATGTCCTCAAGATTGCAGAACCTACGATTGGCTATAACTTGAGATTCAAAGACGCCTGGCGACAGGTAACATTCCACGAAGATGTTATGACAGCTCCAGAGCTGCCCTCTCAGAACAATCCGATAGCGGCTAAGCTTTGGGGGATATATCAGCTTATGCGTCTTCTGCCGAACTTCTTTCCCCGCACCAATCTCGATACGTCTCCAATCGTGTTTGAGCCCTATGATTTTCTGCACGCATTCAAAATGTTAATCTATGTCAATGGTCAGCGCTGGAATCCTCGGGTGTCTAACACGATGCCTATAAGATGGTGCCGCAAAGTATGTGGTGATCCTCGTGGTACAACATTTTCCAAACCGTACATCGAGAGCACAGCGCCGGGAAACCACCAGCCAGCAACAGCATTGGCCCACTCCCCAGATCGGCTTAACTTGGGACACAATCTCCCAGCTTCGAAGATTGACAATGTCACTTTACCCGGGCAGATCACCAGCGGAAACGACATTGACACACGCCATATGCTGTTTCAATTTGCTGGCAAGCTAAGCGAGTATTTTCAACAGAGTCTGCGAGTCTCTGTCAGTCAATCTGGTAATTCCGAGAAGGGCGGCGATGCCCAGAGACCCGGTATCAATGCACTGGTCGACCAGTATACAGAGCCGCATGGGAGGCGGTGTTATTCAGAGCCAGGCACTTGATGAGCTGGCCAGTCGATGTGCTGGGATTATGAATCAGTGCAGCAGAGAGACCCCAATGGAAATCGCTCGTTCAAAGACCGCTGATGCAGAAACTGCCCATCCCGAGATCGCCCATCCTGAGACCACTCACACACAGATCGGCAGTGGAGACACCGGAACTGACAACACAGTCGTCAAGAGATCCAAGGCGCCTGCCAAGAGACTTAGAGTGCGTAAACGACCTACGAGTGGCGTTCCCAAGGCGAAAATCAGGGCCAAAACATCGAAGCCCTTGGAGGCACGAAAGGCACTTCTGGACTCGGCAATCAAATTGGAGCTGGACGATTCGGAGCTGAAGGTGGAGCCTGTAAAGATGGAGCCATGAGTCACGGCAGATTTGAGGATACCTACTACTAGTAGTAGGTAGATCGATCTACAGGCTGAGATGGGAGAGATTGAGGGATTGAGACAAGGGGGAATGGAATGAAAAAAGGGGTTCGTTCTTTGCTGGAGACTTGAAGATCAGAAAATCACAAATCACAAATCACAAATCAGTAAAAGATCACATTGGCAGGGGAGTAAACTAGTCGATGTAGTTCGTCAATTTCAGGGGTTCGGACTCACCGGGCGGTCAAGAAAGCCGCGAGATCGGCGGGGAATTCACGATCGATTTGCTTTTTTAACCTCATCTTCATTCATTGTGTCTGCGCTGTCGGTCCAGGTATGTCTTTCGTTCTCTGCCTTTTTGAGGGTCTCATTGCCATTGTTCTGTTGCCCTACGCCACTAGTTTGGCGGAGAAACCTAAAATTAAATAAACTATGAGTCAAGGGTACTAACACCACCCAGAATGAGATGAGCAGATCATAATCAATCCTCTGCCACGATCTCTCTATCACTATGACTGAACCCACCAAGATCAGTATCCTGGGCCGGGAGAGCATTGTTGCTGATTTCGGCCTGTGGCGCAATTACGTCGCGAAGGACCTGATCAGTGCCTTGCCCTCCACCACCTACGTCCTCATCACCGATACCAACCTCGGGTCGATCTATACCCCTACCTTCCAAAAGACCTTCGAGGCTGCCACCGCATCTATCTCTCCTGCCCCGCGACTACTCGTCTACCATGCCTCGCCCGGCGAGAGCTCCAAGTCCCGGCAGACAAAAGCCGACATTGAAGATTGGATGCTGAGCCAAAACCCACCATGTGGGAGAGATACGGTGGTCATCGCATTGGGCGGTGGTGTGATTGGTGATCTGACTGGATTTGTTGCGGCAACCTACATGCGCGGTGTTCAGTATGTGCAGGTCCCCACCACCCTCCTCGCCATGGTGGACTCCTCAATTGGAGGAAAGACTGCCATTGATACGCCTCTCGGCAAGAACCTTATTGGCTCCATCTGGCAACCGTCGAGAATTTATATTGATCTTGAATTCCTTGAGACGCTCCCCGTCCGGGAGTTCATCAACGGTATGGCCGAGGTTATCAAGACCGCTGCCATCTCCAGCGAGGAAGAATTCACGGCCCTCGAGGACAACGCAGACCTAATCCTTGGTGCTGCGCGCAGCGAAGCAAAGCCTGGTCAGGGTCGCTTCGATGGAATTCGCGACATCTTGAAGGCCAGAATCCTGGCATCTGCTCGCCACAAAGCTTATGTTGTGTCTGCTGATGAGCGCGAGGGAGGTCTTCGCAACCTTCTCAACTGGGGTCACTCCATTGGACATGCCATTGAGGCAATCCTGACCCCCAAATTCTTCACGGCGAGTGTGTCGCCATCGGTATGGTGAAGGAGGCAGAGCTTGCACGCCACCTGGGCATCCTGAAGGGCGTTGCCGTTGCTCGTGTCGTCAAATGCATTTCCGCTTACGGCTTGCCTACTTCCATGAAGGATGCCCGGGTTCGTAAGCTGACCGCCGGTAAGCACTGCTCTGTGGACCAATTGCTGTTCAACATGGCACTGGATAAGAAGAATGATGGCCCCAAGAAGAAGGTTGTTCTCCTGTCGGCCATTGGCCGTACTCATGAGCCCAAGGCCAGCGTTGTTTCCAACGCGGACATCGGCGTCGTCCTTGCCCCCAGCGTTGAGGTTCACCCAGGAGTGGCCCAGGCTCTTAATGTCACCTGCGCACCCCCTGGATCCAAAAGTATCTCCAACCGAGCCCTTGTGCTTGCTGCGCTTGGCTCTGGAACCTGTCGCATTAAGAACCTTCTGCACTCCGACGACACTGAGGTCATGTTGAATGCCTTGGAGCGCCTTGGCGCAGCTACTTTCTCCTGGGAGGAGGAAGGTGAGGTTCTTGTTGTCAACGGCAAGGGCGGCAACATCGTTGCGAGCCCTTCGCCCTTGTACCTGGGCAACGCTGGAACTGCCTCCAGATTCCTCACTACTGTGGCAACTCTCGCTACCCCCAGCACCGTCGACTCAAGTGTCCTGACCGGCAACAACCGTATGAAGCAACGCCCCATTGGCGACCTCGTCGACGCTCTCACCGCTAACGGTGCCGACGTCGAGTATATGGAGAGCAAGGGCAGTCTCCCTCTTAAAATTGCCGCTTCCGGAGGTTTCGCCGGAGGCAAGATCAACTTGGCCGCCAAGGTTTCCTCTCAGTACGTCTCTTCGCTTCTCATGTGTGCTCCTTACGCCAAGGAGCCAGTCACCTTGAAGCTCGTTGGTGGCAAGCCCATCTCGCAGCCTTACATTGATATGACCACTGCCATGATGCGATCCTTCGGTATTGACATCAAGAAGTCTACCACTGAGGAGCACACCTACCACATTCCCCAGGCTCGCTACGTGAACCCTCCCGAGTATGTTGTGGAGAGCGATGCAAGCTCTGCAACCTATCCTTTAGCCATCGCCGCTGTTACTGGCACCACCTGCACCGTTCCCAACATTGGCTCCAAGTCCCTCCAGGGCGATGCTCGCTTTGCAGTCGACGTTCTCAGACCCATGGGCTGCTCAGTCACCCAGTCTGACACTTCCACTACTGTCACTGGACCTGCTGACGGTGTCCTCCAGCCATTGCCCAATGTTGATATGGAGCCCATGACCGATGCATTCCTCACTGCCTCTGTTCTCGCGGCCGTTGCTCGGGGCCAGGGCTCAAACCACACAACCCGCATTTACGGTATTGCCAACCAGCGTGTCAAGGAATGCAACCGTATAAAGGCCATGAAGGACGAACTGGCCAAGTTCGGAGTTGTCTGCCGTGAGCATGATGACGGTCTTGAGATCGACGGTATCGACCGGTCTACCCTTCGCCAGCCTTCTGGTGGCGTTTACTGCTACGATGACCACCGTGTCGCGTTCAGTTTCAGTGTGCTTTCTCTCGTGGCTCCCCAGCCTACTCTCATTCTGGAGAAGGAATGTGTTGGCAAGACCTGGCCCGGCTGGTGGGACACCCTGAAGCAACTGTTCGGCGTTAAGCTTGACGGCAAGGAGCTCAAGGAAGATGAGCTTGCTGCCTCAAGTCAAGAGGAGCGGACCAACGCTACTGTCTTTATCATCGGCATGCGTGGCGCTGGAAAAACCACCGCTGGCAACTGGGTGGGCAAGGTCCTTGGCCGTCAATTCATTGACCTCGACACCGAGCTTGAGACCGCCGAGGGAACCACTATTCCTGAAATAATTAAGACTCGCGGCTGGCAAGGATTCCGCGACGCTGAGTTGGCATGTCTTCAGCGTGCCATGAAGGACCGTCCCACTGGCTACGTCTTTGCCTGTGGTGGTGGTGTCGTCGAGATCCCAGAGGCACGCAAGATGCTTGCTGACTACCACAAGAACAAGGGAAATGTTCTCCTCATCATGCGTGATATCAAGCTGGTCATGGACTTCCTTCAGATCGACAAGACTCGCCCTGCCTACGTCGAGGACATGATGGGGGTGTGGCTTCGCCGCAAGCCTTGGTTCCAGGAGTGCAGCAACATTCAATACTTCAGCCAGCACTCGAGCTCTGCTGAGCTCGCTCTTGCCTCGGAAGACTTCGCGCGCTTCATGCGGGTGGTGACTGGCCAGACTGACAGCCTCGGTCAAATTAAGAAGAAGAAGCACAGCTTCTTCGTCTCATTGACCCTTCCCGATCTCCGCCCAGCCGCTGATATCATCACAGAAGCTTGCGTCGGATCTGATGCTGTGGAATTGCGGGTTGACTTGTTGAAGGACCCGTCATCAGAAGGCGACATCCCCTCGGTTGACTACGTTGCCGAACAGATGTCTTTCCTACGCCGCCGTACCACTCTCCCTCTCATCTTCACCATCCGCACCAAGAGCCAAGGAGGTCGCTTCCCTGATGATGCTCACGATGCCGCGATGCAGCTCTACCGCCTGGCATTCCGTTCTGGATCCGAATTTGTGGACCTTGAGATTGCCTTCCCAGACGAGATGCTCCGTGCTGTTACTGAGATGAAGGGTCACTCGAAGATCATCGCCTCGCACCACGATCCTAAGGGAGAACTCTCTTGGGCCAACATGTCCTGGATGCAGTCCTACAACCGTGCTCTCGAGTACGGTGATGTGATCAAGCTCGTTGGTGTCGCCAACAGCCTGGACGACAACACCGCTTTGCGGAAGTTCAAGACCTGGGCCGAGGAAGCCCATGAAACCCCACTGATCGCTATCAACATGGGTGACAAGGGCCAGCTCAGCCGCATTCTGAACGGCTTCATGACCCCGGTGTCGCACTCCAGCCTCCCCTTCAAGGCCGCACCCGGTCAGCTCTCCGCAACCGAGATTCGCCGTGGTCTCTCCCTGATGGGTGAGATCAAGGCCAAGAAGTTCGCCATCTTCGGCTCCCCTGTCTCTGCCTCCCGATCGCCCGCTCTCCACAACGCCCTCTTCGGCACCATGGGTCTGCCCCACGAGTACAGCCGCTTGGAGACCACGAATGTTGAGGACGTCAAGGACTTCATCGGCGCCTCCGACTTCGGCGGTGCCTCCGTGACCATCCCTCTCAAGCTGGACATCATGCCCCTGCTCGACGAAGTCGCCCAGGAGGCCGAGATCATCGGCGCGGTCAACACCATCGTCCCTGTTGCCAACGGTGACAAGCCTCCTCGTCTGGTCGGCTACAACACCGACTGGCAGGGCATGGTCCAATGCATGCGCAACGCAGGCATCTACGGCTCAGCAGGCGATGAGAGTGCCGTAGTCGTTGGCGGCGGTGGTACTGCCCGTGCTGCCATCTTCGCTCTGCACCACATGGGCTTCTCCCCAATCTACGTCGTGGGTCGCAGCGCCAGCAAGCTTGAGGGTATGGTCTCGACATTCCCCACCAGCTACAACATCCGCGTTATAGACAATCATAGCCAGCTGGACAGCGTGCCCCGTGTTGCCATCGGCACCATCCCCGCCGACCGTCCCATTGATCCTACAGTGCGGGAGACGCTCTGCCATATGTTCGAGCGCACCCAGGAGGTCGATGGTGCCCTCATTGGCAAGACTCCCGGGTCCAACGACCCCCGTGTTCTCCTCGAGATGGCCTACAAGCCTGCCGTCACTGCGCTGATGCAGCTTGCATCCGATGCTGGCTGGAGCACCATCCCCGGACTTGAGGTTCTTGTAGGACAGGGTGTTCACCAGTTCGTTCACTGGACCGGTATCACTCCTCTGTATCACGAGGCTAGGGTAAGAAACTTCATGTTCCTCTCTTGATAATTTAGCACTAACATGTTCTCTAGGATGCCGTCATGGGGAAAAATCCTGAGTCTCCATAAGCATTTGAAGCACCATATCTAATATCGGTATCGTGTTTCATGTCTCGCCATATACGGGCGGGAGGGCTATCAAAAAAGATTTTCTTCATTGACTTTCTATTTTTTCGGATTGGTTGCATGCTCTTAGTTATATGTGCAATTCTCTTTACATACTTCCGGTCAAATATGTCAGTCTTCGACGCCATAACATAATTTCAATACTTCCGTCTCTTCTCATGTCTATAAACAAAGTATTGCATATCTCACACCTTGATCCCGAGGTATTTATTGCCCGCTCCTATAGTACAGTGGCAACTCAAACTCAATATTAACAAGAAGTATTCCTTTCCAATCCATCACCAAAAGAAACGCTCACTCGGCCTTGGCTTGTGGCCTCTTCGAAATAGTGAGCCACACATCCCTCCAGTACCCAACACCGCCCTTGACAATGAACTTAGCCTCGGGTTTACCGGGCACAGCCTCGGGCTTATACTGACGAAAGAACTAAAAAAAAATAGATTAGCAACCATCCCAACGTAAATCAAACATCAAAAACGCAAACTCACCAGCAAGGGACCCTTAAACAACTCCATCATAGCAATATCCTTCCCCAAACAAACCCGCGACCCATACCCAAACGCAAAGTTATACTTATTAAACAACTTCGCCTTCTCAACATCCAACCACCTCTCAGGCCGGAACTCCTCAGCATCATCCCCATAAAGCTTCGGATCCCGCTGCACAAGAAAAGGATTACAAGTAATTTCCGTACCAGCCGGCGCAAACTGCCCATAAAGTTCAATCCCAGGCTCAGGAACATACCGCGGGAAAATATTCGGCGCAGAAGGACAAAGCCGCATAGTCTCCTTAACACAACCGACATAAAACGGTAAATGCTCCAAAACCTCACTGTACTGCGGCATGTCCGAGATCAGCCCCTTCCTTGTCGCATTATCAATTTCAGCCATCATGCGCTCGTACGCGTCCGGGTTCGCCATTAGGAACGTCATCAATGCCTGGAAAGCTGTTCCGGTTGTGTCTGCGCCGGCGAGGAGGACGAGTAGGACTTCTGCGCGGATGTATTCCAGGTCGAGGGGTTTGCCTTCTTCCGTTTCGGCTTCGAGGAAGGTTTGGAGGAGATCTGTGCGGTCGATTTTCTTGCCGCTTTCGATGTCTTTGATGCGTTGGTCGATGAGGCGGTCGCGGAAGCGCATTAGGACCCCAATTCCGCTGTTGTCTTCTGGCTTGGCGACGAGGTATTTCTTTAGGAAGGTTGTTTTTATCCATGATGTGAAGGGGTGCAGACGGGCTAGGAGACCGAAGGCTGGGAGGCCGTCGTGGAAGCCTTGGATTAGGCCGCCGATGTCTTCGCCTTTTTCTATGAAGCCGAAGGGCTCGCCGAAGCCGATTTCGCTGATTATGTCGTAGGCCATGTAGCTATTTGGTTCGTTAGTGGGGTTTTCGTGGGTGTTGTTGAATTGGTGCTGGTACTGCTTACACTGCCCACCAGGAGAAGTCGAAGGCTTCGCCGGTTTTGACGAACTTTTCGCTGAGTTTGTTGGTCCATTCTTGAATACGCATGTCGAGCAAGGGTTCCATTTTCTTGACGTTGGTGAAGGAGTACTGCATGTTGTCAGTTTTATAGTTCGGGTATTGCTGCACATGCATTATGTCGTACCGGTCCAGCTACATGTTTTCTGAACACTGCATGGGTGCTGTGAGACCTCATGTTGAACAGAGATTCATTTTCTCCAAAACTTCCAGTGATGTAATGACCGGTCTTGTCTGCATTGCGGTGGTAGACTTCCGGGAGCTTTCGATAATCGCTGACCAGCAGCAATGTCGGGGTAATGCGAACAACAGGACCTGGGGAACATCAATCTCGAGACCTCAAGACTCAATTTAATAAATCAAGACTAACCATGTTCCTTCGTCAATTCATAAACAGTCTGTACTTCTGTTTCATGCAGATTATGCCATGCGATCCAGAGCCGAGTCACAGAACCCCAGAAAGGACCAGGAAATTTAGAGAGCTGGTGGAAGAAACGATAGTAAATAATCTGATAGCCAAACTTAAGAGCAACATAAGCAATCAGACCCAGAACGACATTCGCCACTGTCACCAGTGACAGGATATACTCTGCGAGACCCATGGCGGTTTAGAGAAGACAAGCCAACATGAAGAGCATATGGAAACGGCTTTCTTTAGAAGGGAAACAACGCCTCCAAAAAAGATTAGATCTCCAAATCTCCAAATCCCCTAGCCCCGTTCAAGAACCTTGCATTGTAAGGGGCGCAAGGGCATTGGCCTGATGGTTATGCCGTGGTAGCCATGTCCACAACAGTTCATTTCCTTGAATCATGCAAGTCTAGACCTAATTGGGCCTGATGGTTGAAGCTATACTCGGCAGTACACCACACACAGAGAAGCCCACCATTCTCCCCCTTGAATTTAGTGTCTCCGGTTCTTGAAGCATTGACAACGGTGTGGATGTGATTACGACTCCGCTTGCTAATTCGGAACTGGGACGTCGTGGCTGGTTCTCCGCGCGTGTCCAGGCTACAGAACTCCGTATACGGCGGGTAGCGGCAGGTGATACACTTTCCTGATGCAGTAGGGATGGTCTGTATTATGAATAAACAGATGGAGGACCTGCATCTGTCAGGAAAGGACGAATTGGCATTGCGGGGCCACGGCAGTCGGCATTCTCCGTATAAACTGGGTATAGCAATGGCATCGCCTTGGTCTGCAGTACGGTGATCAGCGTGGGAGATTGGATGGTCCCCGCCGCGAAGAGGGTCTTATCTTGCGAATGCGAAACAAGGATTATCCGGTTCGGGCTATCTGCACAGCGCAGGCCTCGTATGAAGAGGACGCCTTGTTTACTTTAGAAACACAAGTACCTTGGCACTAGTGTCGGGTGCAGTGCAGGCTGTGGCGTTCTCCACTGTGGAATTGCCAAATTCTCACTGGGCGCAAGCCGGAACTAAATGAGGCGGCAAACGTCAGGACAAGAGCGGGCCTGCTGAGACTTAGCGCCAGAGTGGCCGTTAATAAAGGGTCGAACACGTTCTTGGCGAAATGAATGTGGAGACATAGAATACAGTAGTTCGAGGGTGCTTTTGATTGTATCTAATAACATGTAGTCTGTGATGCGTTCGTGATAGACCAAGTGAGACAGGTTAGGACTGTGACTCTGGCAGTGGAGATACTATGGCAGTATTCTCCACTACCTCCTCCTTAGAGAATGTGATACGCCAAAGCCCGAGGTTAACCCGCGACATAATGTGATCATTGATCCCGCATGTCATTCTCCGTTGCCAATGGTACATTTTGCGATTCGTCCAGGGGTTGTTTTGACAGCCGCCGATCCCAACGGTCATAAATGGCCGACAACACTGTTTATTCCGGAAGACACACCTTGAGATTTCTGGTTTCGGATCTCCCAAAGAGGCTGTTGATCTGGGAATAGTACAGTAGGGCAACTTCCGAGAGCCACCGGACCACTTAGTATGTACGGAGACCGGCAGTCTATATAGTTCCACTAACAAAAAGCCCTGGACTTTTGCAGGTATTTGGTATTTGCTGCTTCTTGAATCTCATGTATAAGAATGGATTGTATCACATGTATCTGCGGCTCTCAATTCCTTTCCAACTATCTTCTTTTAGTGCAACGTCTTTGAAGGGGCCCGTTCACCATTCAGCCAATTTCGCTTAACAAGTGTTGAGGACGACCCGCTCTCCACCCAGACGGCTCGGAAGGCCAATGCAGATCAGAAGCTTTAGAGCATTAGCCTACGTTTAGTCTAGTGTCATGTCTGCAGTAGGGGCAAGCCCATTTGACTCGGTACATCGCGACCGGACAGATCTGTCGAGCGCTGAAACGCCCGTCCGCGCAGATCCCACCGCCCCTTCTCGTGTAAGTACGGTCAAAGCCATTTTCCAGGATGAAAGAACTTTTAAGCTGTGTTCCGTGGGATTTTCTAGTCGCTCCGGGGGAAACGATAAGGTCTTTTGACTTTTTACCGGCTTTCCTCAATTAAATTTATTTTGATATTCGAACAAAGGGGATTGTTCAACGCCGTACCATCTTTGCATCTCGGCCAAAGCTCGCTACTGGGGGCATCAAGGTCACCATCGGAACCATCACGATGGCCATCTTGGTAGAAATATATAAATAACTTGGGGAAATGGAGATCAACTCGGTCGCTTTCCGCTTAGATTAAGATCAGAATTTTGGTTCTTGCTCTATTTCATCACCTTTTCTATTTTTATTCAAGTCAGACAGATACCCCAAATATGAGCAGTATTTTCGCCCAGGAAAGATTTCTAAATGATCGTTGAGACGTTGAACGTGTCAAGCCAGCCCTGTCCAAGCCAATGCCAACCCTGTCTTGGTGTGGATATCTAATGTACTACTCCATAAACACAAATATTTCTTTCTTTCGAACTACTGTCTGTAGACCCTATCAGCTGGGATCAAGACTGGGCAAAGTGGATGTATCCAAAATATTTCCAAGTACGTAACAATTGAGAGAAAAGCTCATCTCCGCGTCTGCGTGCGAAGCAAAAAGCTTGCACAGACTTCTATCTTTCGCCTTTTGGATCACCGTGTTTCAAGCCCCTCCCTGAGTGGCAAGCGGGTTAAACAGGCGATCCTTGGGTGAATAGCAGTGCCTCTGACAGTCTCGTGTCTCGCGTTTCTAGAAAGGGAAAGCCGTTGTCAATCAATCCCCTCCTTGTTTTTGGGCCATTATGGGGTGTGGATCGAAGGACTAGACCATGCACCATGCGCATCTTTAGCAGTTTACACGGTCCTTTTGCTCATGCTAGTCCAGGACAATCTAAAATAAATCTCTTTATAACTGTAGACTTGGGTACCGCGAACCGTTCTTCTTGATCGTTCCGAGGATACTTGCAGTGCTTCTGTTTTCATGAACGCTCTTCTCTGTGAGACGGGGAGGTGAAACGGCTGTCCGTACCATTCGTTAATAGACTAATTCGCTCTTTGTTCCTTTCTTTCACTTCTTTCTTTTTTTACATCTCATTATGACTGCTGACGGCACCCAAGGACCGGTGGTGGTTGGCATCTGTGTGGCCTTTGCCGTTGTAACATTCTGTGTCTTGGTTCTTCGTCTCTTTGCCCGTGTATATGTCTTGGGTAGAATGGGTCTCGATGACTGTAAGTGTTCAGTACGCCGTCATTATTTCCACGCTGACCCTCTCCAAGACCTCATTATCGGAGCTTGTGTAAGACAATTTGACACAAAATCAAACGAACCGTTCACTAATAAAAATAGCTATTGGCCTGGGCATTTATCGCCGTCACAATTGTTGGTAAGTTGATATCGGCCTCTAATGTTGCAAAAGCTGACTGTATTTAGCCGTTCAAAATGGACTTGGAACACACTATGTCGATACGGACAAGTCAAAGCTCATTGACTACGCTTTTGTAATAATAGCAGTCCGAAAACCATCTTACATCGCTGACTTTCTCTAGGCTGTTTGGCTGAGTTCCATGTTCTACCTTGCGTGTCTTGGTTTTGTCAAGACATCTGTCCTATGGTTCTATACTCGTCTCGGAGATCGTTACCTGACCCACCTCTCCTGGATCATGATGGGAGTCATCGGAGCACAAGCCACTTCATTTGTGCTCGTGGCTGCATTCCAATGCCAGCCTATTAGCAAGGCTTGGGCAAGCACTGAGCCGGGGACGTGTGTCGATATCAACGTGTTCTATCTTTGCAACGCGGCGCTGAACATCTTAACTGATGTTTTGACCTATACCTTGCCCATCAAAGTTATCTTGAGACTTCAGATGCCCAAGAAGCAAAAGATAGTACTCGGCATCATCCTCTGTCTTGGTCTCTTGTAAGTGACAACATCTCAAACCAGGAACTCGCAATGATTAACGTTCCATCTTTTCAGCGCATGTGTTTCTTCCATCATTCGAATCACCTATATCCCCGCCATGCTCACATCCGCTGACTTCACTTACGCCATCAGCGGTGCCATGTACTGGTCCGTCATTGAGACCAACATCGGTATTCTCGCCGCCTCAATCCCCTCATTCAAGGCAATCGCCTCCCGCTTTCTGCCTCGCTTTATTGGAGAATACAGCAGTGGAAAGAAGTACGGTCCCTGGTCAGGCAATACCTCCGCGAGACGGTATGGCTCCGGCTTCACCAAAGTCACTGATCCCAAAATCATCACCTTGGGCACCGTCAATGGCAAGGAAGATACCGAAATGGGTACTCAGATTGGACCTGCTAGCAACTCCAGTGAGGAGAGGATTATTCCTGATGGCAAGATTTTCACTCAGACGGAGATCGAGACTACCGTGGAAACATCCCATGGTTTTGGGAGCTTCGGTTCTTCATCGCTCGAGCGGGCTCATCGGTGAGAAACTTCCAAGGGTGGGATTTTTTATGAAAAGATATAATGGGTTGATTTGTATAATAGTTTTTCGGGTACATGAATATGTAAAATAACTTATACTTTCTTCTGTTCATGCGTCGCTTGATCATGTTCATGTGGTCTTCGAAGAACCGACAGCCTCCAGACACGCAAGGTTGTCCATGCTATGCTAGTACATTTGGACTTTCACTCATTCTCCATAGCCTGATATTCACATGTCCGTCCGTCAACAATACCTGCGGAAAGCCGCAATGCCAACACCAAGAACAGCAAAAGCCACAGCCCAACGAGTCAAACCCCTCCGCAAATGATACTTGACCGTCCTCTCGATAGCCTCAGAATCATTAATGCGGGGGAACTCCTGATCCGGGGGCTTGTCCACCCCCAGAGCCTCACACAACGGCCCCCACCCATCCTTGACATCAAAGAAAACTAACCTCTCCTTAGGCACAACCTCGGTCAACCAAGCAATATGCCTCTCATATGTCTCGCGCCCATGATACCCCGAAACACCCCCATACAACCTCTCCCACTGCGCAGCAAGCAAATGCCCATAAGGAATAAAATGCCGCATCCCCTCCAGCGGCAACAGCGCAAGCCGCGCAAACCAAACACCCGTTAGACTCTGCACGCGCATCATACTGGGTTCCCAAAGGAGTGGATCACGCGTCGTGCAAACGACTTTCGCGTCTGGGTACAATTCCATCAGTTCCGGGATGAATTGGGAGCCTGGGGAATCCGTTATGGCGACGTAGCCCGCCAATCGGCGGCGCAGAAGTGGGAGCATTGTCGCGCGGCTCGCCTGGTCGCCTTTTAGCCAGTTTCGGAGAATTGGTATCCAGCCTTTTATTTCTGCTGGTGGGCCCATTGATGATTGCGTGCCGCAGTGGTAGACTGGGCCGTCTAGCAGTATTTCTAGGGCCTGGCTGAAGGAGGATGTCCCTGTGCGTGGTAGGCCTGCGCCGATGACTTGTATCGTCGCACCTGCTTTGGGCGTTGATGGTTTTTGGCCCATCTTGGGTGGTTTTGGTGTATTGGTTGTTCTATGGTCGTTATGTTTGAGTTGGGTCGTGTCCGAGTTTCAGTTTACTGAAGGACCCCTCTCCTTTTTTTTTCTCCCCGGGCGCTGGTTACTTTCGCTTCCACAGGGCTGATTAGTGGCAGTTTGAGAGAGATATATGCTTTGAGACAGACTATAAAGATGAAGCAAGAGGCGGGAGTGGGAGGGGTTTGATATAAAGCGAGTTTCGGAGGTCTTTTCGGCCCCCACTCCGGGATTCCCCCTTTGGGGCAATGAAGGCACTTCAGTCTGCAAATTGCATCTTCTCTCTCTTTTTCTTGTCTAGCATGATGCATAATTTTCATAACTCATTCTGAGGTTGCATCGCATATTTTTTTGACTCCTTTATGGTGTTACCATCCCTGGGCTCGTCAGGGGTTTACGAATACGAGTGCGCGCACCTTTGATTTCTTTGTTTCGCTGTCGAATATCACAATTCGACTACTTTTTTAGTAAACACCCTATCTTAGATTATTGGGATACACTTCCAGCATTCTATGTCTTCCTTTATCGAAGGAGACAGAATACAGCAAAAGAATGCGATGTTCTGATGACAGAAGTGAGAAGGGAAAGCAATGCGTACACGTATGATAGTTTGCAATCATGGCGTGAAAGCACTGCAACTGCCATTAACCGCTTTCACCTATATAAGTCTGTAAACCACCTTCACTACGGAAGTCCCTCTTCGGTGGCTGGTCTTGACAGCGATGGCAACAGTATACAACAGCGGGAATGGATCATTTCTTAGTGAAACTACCGTATTTTCGGTCGCTTTATATGCCCTTTGTTCCGTTTCAATAGCACTACCTAAGAGATGTACAACATATCTTATAAAGCGTCTGAACGAATATCACAATGAACCATGTTACTTCATTAAAACTCCGTTGAAATACTTTTTATAGTAGTATCTCAGGCTGCAAAACTATAGCCGTGTAAACGTAGAGACATGCCTTGTAGGTTAGCCGCAGAATTAGATAACCGCATCGGAAACCGAACAATTGAGTCTTTTTAAGCAGCTGGGAACTCCTGGAAGGCAGGAGTTATGCCTGGTGGATGGAAATGAGGTACCCAATGACATGTCTTTCACGGCTCAGTAGGAGTTCCATGTTGCCCATTTTTCCCTACAGTATAAGCCTTTAACGGGAACTCTGCCATTACGGGATTTAGGAAATCATAGAACTGGTCTTGTATTTGGACAACATCTGCCTGAGAAGAAGTATTATCAGCAATCCGGATTGCGTTGAAAAGTCCGCCGACAAATTTCCTTCAGTATCTGAGGGAGCTGTATAATTTCTTATTTTGCCTCTGACCTAGTCACTCGTGATGAAAGGAGAGTGAGAAGTCGTGTGAGTTGAGGTGGTCGTGTCGGTCGAGTTATGCCGCATAATATTTACTTGACAGATGCAGGTTACTGTTTATGAGACAAGGATTGAAAAGCCAGCAATCTTTACTCACTCCTCAGCAAAGCGCAGCTACCGCAAGATGAACTCATAGCTCATTTGTTGATGTTGTATGATTATTCTTATATATTTCTTTAATCCTATTGCCGACTACCTAGGAGCCGGTCATATTATGTATACGCGAGTTGTACCCTGAGCTTTAGCTACTATGTAGGCTGCATCGTACTCCTTGGCTCATTCCTCACATAGCTTATTACCCACTACCAAGGCCACTAAATGAGATACCTAATCTCGAGGAGCTTTATAGAATAATTGATTAGTGAGTGAATGTCATCACGGAAGCTCTACAACAAGCTTAGTGCCATGCGCTTCTCCTTTGCGAAGCCTCTCAAGACCGTCAAGTACCGCATCAAGTCCTCTTCCCCACGCTGTAACAGGGGGTGGCTTTAAAGCATGATCACATAGTTGACTTAAACTGGCATAGAATTGGCGAAGCAAATCCCGATCATCGAGCACAACTGGGAACGCTGGACCTAGGGGCGAGAGCAAGGAGAACGGTTTCCCAAAAACGGTGAAAACCATGAGACTTTTGAACTCGATCTCCGCTTTTTCGGCTTCCCTTGATCAAGCAACGTAATAACTCGTCCCCTTTTCAGGACCTCGGCACAGAATTGAGAGGAGTTGCCTTCGGAAAAGCAATCCAATGCTTTGGTGATGTCAGGATACGCTTTGGAAATTTCACTCGCCGCTGTGGGGGACCGATAGTCAAATACCGAGTCTGCACCATAGCTTTTGACAAGATCGAATGATCGTGGGGATGCAGTCACAACCACATGAAGACCTGCCCTTTTGGCGAGTTGAATTGCGAAAAGTCCAACGTTCGAACCACCAGAGTAAATGAGGATTGATGAATCAGCAGAAGACTGCCTCGCAGCTCCTGATAGAATGTCTTCCCATGCGACATCAAGGTGTGCAAGAGCAAGAACTGCAGTGACAGCTGGAATGCCATATGTTGCAGCATCAGACATGGTAGTCGTGTCAGGGATAGGCCAAGCAAGTTCTCCATCGACCTTCAGGTATTCAGCAAACGAGCCGACGTCAGGGTATTGGCCACCGTGGACAAAACCTGCAACCCTATCCCCAACATTCCATCGGCCCACCATGTCACTTCCGACTTTGACCACCTCACCAGCATAGTCGCAGCCGATAATACTCTTGTATGGAGAGAGGAAATCGATGTTTTTATTGTCGACCGGATTGAGTGCAACGGCACGCACTCGGACCAGTATCTCACTATCGGTAATTTGGGGAGTTGGGATATCGACGATTGTTGCACATTGACCGAATGAGGAGGAGCAAGCGAAGTTGAGTATTTGCTTCGCAAGATATCGGTTTGCCACAACGGCTCTCATGTTGACTGCGGCGCTGTATAAGGTACGACAAAACAAAACGTTAATAAACAATAAGAGAACCTAAAAGGCTGGTTTGACAAGTTAGTATCTAAGAATCGTAGATAAGGTTGACTTGAAAAGACAATTGAAGAGTCGGGACAATTGAAGAGGCCGGCGGTCAATTGTGGTGTCGCCACTGGTATATAAATCGGGCATGATTAATAGTCACCCCGGGTCGGAGCCGAGGCTCGGAATGATGATTCATCACCATAATGAATGATAGTATAACTTCACGGTAGACATCGGAAATTCAGCGTCTATTGTTCTACACAAAGAAAATGTCTTTTCTTTTCAGCAAGAGCCACTCTTTTGACCCCAGAAAGGATATTTCAAGCCTTTCTGGGCGGGTCATTCTGGTGACTGGGGGCAACAATGGTCTCGGAAAAGAAACCATAAAGCAATTGGCGGCGCACAACCCCACAAAGATATACATGGGCGCTCGCAGCATCAAGAAAGCAGAAGAAGCAATTATTGATATCAAACGAGAGGTTTCTTCCGCGGAGATCGTGTTTCTGGACATAGATCTTGCATCTTTCGCCTCCATCAAACGCGCGGCTGAAACATTCCTGTCCACAAACGACCGTCTCGATATTCTTATCAACAACGCCGGTATCTTTGCTGCTCCGCCTGGCTTGACCGAAGATGGTTACGAGGTCCAATTTGGCACAAATTACATGGGTTCGGCACTGCTGACTCGACTACTTCTGCCGATCCTCACCAAGACTGCTGATACCGGAGCCGATGTTCGTATTGTGAACATTAGCTCTGAGCTATACCGAAACGCTCCCAAAGCCGGTATACTTCTAAAGCAGGCGAAGACACCGCTCACCGAGATAAGCACTGTCGCCCGTTATGGTCACTCCAAACTCGCCAACATATACTTCGCGAGGTCTTGCGCCAAGAAGTTTCCCAGTATTAAGTCGGTTTCTCTACACCCGGGGCTCGTCCGGACGAATATTGGAGGTGGAATGACAGCCAACCCAGTTCTCTCTTTCATTTTTCGTCTGTTTAGCTCAGTAGCTTCCGTGGATGTTCCTACTGGCACACTCAATCAGCTATGGGCAAGTACCGCTGATTCGGCTGAAGTGAAGAACGGAGCGTACTACATCCCTTTCTTCAAGGAAGCGAAAAGAGCAGGCATCGAGAGTGACATGGACAAAGCGGAGGAATTGTGGCAATGGACAGAACGAGAGTTCAAGGAACATGGCTTTTAGTAATCTTGTAATATAATTTGTACCGATAGTTTTACGATGTCGCGCTAATCTTAATGATGTTTTACTTGACATAAAGTACTTCTGGGTTTTCCCACGAGAAGATTATGCTATTACATTCTATAATACCACTACATGTATTTTCAAGTTGAATAAATTACGACTCATGCGGCAGTTACTGATATACGTATATTATTCATTCTTGGAACTACACTGTCTCGCGCTGTTCATTCACAGTTAACTCCTTCCACTACACTACCAGTAAAATAAAGAGGTTATAAGCGTGCATTAGCACCAAAGAGTAGATAATATATAACAGGACATTACTCGGGCGGAATATCATGTCGTCTGGCCAAAGGAGTACATTCTAGATAAAGTCATGTATATCAAGATCAGAACCCAAAAGTTTAGATGGATATCTGCCCCATTCCAAGATCTGATTTCGACAAATGACACTTTTTAGGCAACATATGTGTGATAGCTTATTACTGATTGGTTCTCAGAAGTTATCACGTCTCGAGGGTCTCCGAGTCGGGCTGCGCAATCTCCCCTCCCTTTTGGCCTTCGCCTTTTCCCCAGCAGGGGCCTCCGCCTTCTCTAGTCACCCTGTTTTCGACAAATTAAGTCTAGGGCAACCGTCGCGCGTAGCGCAATACTGATTGCTCCCACGGAATTTGCGCGTCCGCGCCCCCTCTCGACAATAGTGTCGGCCTCTCGCTTGATATCCAACAAGGTCGCTTTAGCCGCCTCCAACTCGCCCCTTTGTATGGCATGATTGGCGGTGCCATGTTTTTTGGCCAAAGCTGTTGATGTAACTGGACCAGCCTAATTTTTTGTAGTGCCTTGATCGCAACATCTCGGCTCTGGCAGACTCGCCGCCTCTCTCGAGCACCATCGAATGTTTTGGAGGGCTCTCCTGCAATGATCAAAGGCAGTCAGCAGCTGCGCGGCCTACTCGGAGAGGCCAAGACCTTGCAAGTGCGTTTCCCATGGGATCTCCGGTCCCTAAAGGCGATCAAATATTACTGCGCGCAGCGGCAGGCACATAATGCAACGCAACAGCTGTCGCCGGATGATGCGGCTCTCCTGGGGACACCATGGACTATTTCGACGCCCTTGTCTTCAAGGTCCATCAGAGTCTGTACAGATCAGACGCAAGTACCTCCTGTACGGCATCGTCAATCGCAGCATGTGGATCATGCCTCAGGCTGAGCTAAAAGACATGGAGCGGGAGTTCTACACTGGGATTCAGCGGTTCGATGTGCGCAGGGCCCCGTCGGAACTGCGGGCTGCCACAAGCCCCGGCATCCAATCCAAGGGAAAACTCCGCCAATCACTCGAATAGACTCTATGGCTAACTAAGTTTACTCCACCTTCAAGGTAACCGAAATTTACGCAGTTGATGTTCCTTACGGAGTCAGTGGGTCTTCTATGACAAGTTCAAGAGACTTGAACTGGCCATTGGGTCGTATATCCACAAAGATATGCCATTCAGCGACCCGCTGACTTCCCCAGAGGCTTCTCTCGACGTACAGTCTATGATTCATAGTTCCTGATGAAGGCAAAATGCAAGTGATGGTATTCCTATTATAATTGCAGACAATACTATATTCATGATCATGATCTTTCCTTTCCTACATTTCGAATTGGTTCTAAATAAGAGCCCTGAAAGCGCTGGTATATTATAGGAAACTTCACCGACATCAGTCATTAGGCTACCGCGTTAGCCACAATGCTGGTTCATTCTATTCTCAGATTCGGGACACTTGGGATTCTTGCGTCAATTTTACCGATAACGGTCAATGCCGTGGTCCCTGACGCGGCCTCAGGTGTACTTGATAGCAAGCCAGGCGGCGATGCAGGTGAGCACTCTAGCACTGAGATGCTCAACCAGTAATTAGAATCTGGAAGTGTTGATTTTCTCCAAGTATCAAATCAGGGCCCCCTAGGTGGAAACCCCGCTGGTACTGTTACAGATGTGCTTGGAGGTGGTGCTGGCGGCGATCTCTTAGGTCAGCTGACTGGGGCAGGTGGCCTCCTTGGGGGTCTGAGGTTCACGGATCTCAGCAATATCCTCAATATTGACTGGAAAAACAACAAGGTGTGTTAAGTAACAAGGAAATACCGTTTGATGGCTTAAGGATTGACCGCGGCTACCCAACAGCAACTCCTCGGTCTCGGTGGGAAGCAAGATGACGCTAAAATCACTCTTCTCGCCCAGAAAAAGGCGAAGGAGAAAGGTACCAAGCCCGAAGACGAGAAAGAAAATATCAAGAAGGAGATGTTGCAAGATGCGCAGGAAGCACATGAGAAAGCAGAGAAAGACCGGATTATGGGTCGGCTTAATGCTTTCCACGCCTATGGCATGCAGAGCGTCGAGCAAGTTGTGCGACCTAAATGGACCATGCTGTTCGATAATGCCTTCACTGCGGATGAATATTTTCGACAGGTCATCACTGATTATGCAGTCTACTACAATCAGAGCCGTCAGGGCTGTGTCCCGCGTAAGTTATTTTTTCAACCTTTGTCCCGCATTCGATTCAAATGACTATGGCTGACTTGACTTAGGTCCTCATCCTCAAATCTTCATATTTCCACATGGCGTTGGGCCGGCTAATTTAGAGCCCGTCAGGAACTACGGGAATTATACCGGCAAGTTATTTTTTAATCCAGTGAACGAGGCAAGCATGCAATTACCTGCGCTTCCTATCCAGGATAAATATGGTTATGTGGTTCAAAAGAGTGCTTGAGAAACGGCGAGATGGGTTACAACCTAGTGTCAGGACTGCCGTCCGAAATAGGGACTTTGATCTGAAGTGACATTGCACTTTTCAGGCCGTCTCTTTCATTCCTACATTGCTACCCCCTTACGTTGGACAGAAGCCACCTTCTGTCTGCCCCATTATGCAATATACTGCCTTATTTGTTATGGTATGCGGCTTTCCCGTGCCGGAAGCATGTTAACATGTCTGGGTCTTGATTGATTGCGAACAGTCATGCTACCCGTTTTCAGAGGACTCTTTCCTGATACCAAATATCTGATCCATAATATCTAGAGTATGATATTGTCATTTTAATTACTGCTTTTTTCCCCCTATCCCTCTATGGTAGTTCCTTAAACTCTACATACCCGGGCAACTATTCCTCACTCATTCGTACTTCGATGAGGACGAAATGCGGAATATTGTATCCTACTGGATAGCATACGCTACGGTAGCTCTCTTGGACTTTTCTGCTGCACAAGTCGCGTACATTTGCAGCCCCAACACCATATGCACGCCCATTTCCCTACCCCAGGGGCAAATCTCTCCCCCTTTGGGCCAGCAGCCATGCTTTAATACACTGCAGTTGCTGATGGGAGGCATCGGACCTTCATTTATACCGCCCATTTACCCTCAAAGTGGATGCATGAACATCATGGGTGGAATTGGTGCCATGGGAGGTTTTCCACACCAACCTGGCCAGCAATTCATTCCGGGTCAGCAGTTTTGGCCAAACCAACCAATTACCCCTAGCCCAATCCTTGCACCGGGCTTGGGACAGCAACCGTTCCCACCATTCTTCGGTCAACCTCAGCAGCCACCTTGCCCTATTTGTCCTCAGGGACCACCAGGAAATGCAGGACCACCAGGCAATGCAGGACCACCAGGCAACGCAGGACCACCAGGCAATGGAGGGACACCAGGCAATGGAGGACCACCAGGCAATGGAGGACCACCAGGGAATGCAGGGCCCCCGGGGCCTCAAGGGCTTCAGGGACATCCGGGGGCTCAAGGCCCGGCAGGTCCTCAGGGGCAGCAGGGGGACTCCGGGGCAACAAGGGCATCCCGGTGCTCAAGGCCCGGCAGGTCCTCAGGGAGAGCCGGGACCTCCTGGCCCTGCCGGTACTTCATGCAGCCAAAGCCAATGTCAGGCTCCAATCCAAGGAAATAATCAAACAGACAGCAAAAGTCCTTCTCCTGCGGGCGGAGGCATTGCCCGAGGAGATGCTGCCCAAATTAATGCGGATTTACCGTCTTTTATCAGTCAAGGGGGCATTGCCAATGGCTATTCTGCACAAACAGAGAGTACATTGCCCACTGTCGGACAGGCAGGTATAGCAAATGGAAATACCGCAAACACAAATGCAGAGCTACCTTTGGCTGAAGGAGGAATTGGCAAAGGCGATGCCGGAAATACTAATGCTAATTTACCCGGTGTTACTGGTGGAATGGGAGGGGTTGGCAACGGGAATACAGCACCTACCAACGATGCACTGCCTCCCGCGCAATGATTTGAACTACTTTAATATTGATAAGAGGTGGTAGGTACTGGAGTCTCGATATGTAAGGGAGCCGAATGATTTGTATAAATGAAAGATTAGGTGCGAAAGTACAGAAAAATTGTCTAGATGACGCTATGGATATAACCAGGTGTTCTCGGTTCAGTAATTTTGTTCATTATTTAATCTTTTCTTTGATATTTCAGAGGGGAAAAGGGACATTATCCAGTAGTGCCTATACTAGATACAAACCCCCACAACTGACCTGGACTCGTGATTACACAAATCAATCGTCTGAATGCGATTCTCTTGAACGACAACTCACTCTAGAAAATCTCAGTGGATTGACCGAGCGAGATCATATCAGGGGGTCAACATAGCCAAGCCAGATAGGGTCCAGACTCGGTTAATGTTGCATTCGAAAATAAAGCCTCCTCGACTAAAGCCTGTGGCATGCACCCCTTGGTTGAACAATTAATTTTAATCGCTATGCCGAAAGCGTATGAGTCTATGGACCATCAATGCGCCACAATCCAATAAAAATGATTTCGGGTTCGATTTAAGGGTGACACATTTCCGATATAATCCCCACGAGCCACGCTGCATGCATCACTAGCAGTAACGTCATGGATTCGAGTGAACGGATACAGAAATAGGCTCTTAGATTGAGCTGAAGTCAAGCAACTTTAGGTTCGGGCCATAATATACTTCCCTCGGTACATGTGCGTGGCGATAGGGAATGAATGCGGCGGTTACACTGGGTTGAATTTTGGAAAACGGACATGCTGAATGCTTATGTGAGTTCAACAGTAAAGTATACCAGATGCTCTCACGTCAGTAGACAACTTCTTTCCTCGGTCACCCTTCCTATCACTTCGTTTATTCATCTTTATCCCAGAAATGCAGGTCAATTTTTATTTACTATGGGCTTTTATTTCCAGTATCCATAGTGTCACTGCGCAATTCTATTCTGGATGCCTTACTCCTCCTTGCTATCCACCAGGGCACGCTTTCTACTGCAGCGTTGTTCCCAGTGCGCCATTATGTCTTGGTCATGGGCATATGGGGGGTGGACTGAATGGAATGGGGTACCCTGATCATCATAACATGCATCTGTATCCTCCTTATCATTCAGTACGGCCGCCGCCACCACCTCCGCCTGGCTGCCCGCCTCCTTATCCTGTACAGCAACCCTATCCTCCACCGCCTCCGCCGCCGCCCGGATACCCCTATCCTGGGCAACAACCCTATCCTCCTCCACCACCTCCTCCGCCGCCGCCCGGATACCCTTACCCTGTGCAACCTCCTTACCCTTATCCTTACCCGGAAGCACGTCCAGAAGCGGATCGTCCGCCACCTCCCAGACCTGATCGATGCCCCGTGAGTCCTCATTGCCAGAAGGGGGAGAAGGGTCAGAAGGGAGACAAGGGAGACCAGGGGGAGAAAGGCGAAAAAGGGGAATGTGACTGTAAAGCGAACAGTTGAGGAGCTGTGGAAGTGATGAGGTCTATCAACTTCCATAATCATGTTACCCCAGGTTTACTCATATTACATAGTGTCACAGATCCTTCTTATGGAAAGTGATTTTGTTTGCATCAGAAAGTGCATCTTTTCATAGATGTTTACACTGATTGCATTGAATATATCAAGTTCCCAACAGGTTGTTGTTGCAGTTGAAGAATACCCATTGTGTGCTATTTGGTAACAGCCAAATAAAATTGATATTTTGTCACGTGAACCCGCTGTTTAAATTGGGAATTTGCTTAGCAAAAGATTCTTTGTTCCTTGGCACATACATGGCTGCATCTGTGTGATCTTCACGAAATGAAATTTCCGTTTCCACATATACTATACGGGAGGATCTGCACTCCAACCAGAACATGCATCATGGCAGACTGGATCTTGTAATTTTCTACTTCGGCTGCTGCAATACTGATACCACTATGATGGAGAGAAAGTAAAGAGTTAGACGCTACTGGTTGCTGCTCACTGTGATTCCATAGAAGCAAATCTGATAGCAATCAAAGTGTAGCCATAGCTATCCTTCGTATCACATGATTTGGTATTAGGCTGATTCGGGTTGTTGTTCACTAGGAAATGCAGTGTTACCTCCCATTCATAGTTCGTGGCGTCGCTAGCAACCTACATTATCATTTCATTGTGTCGCTTCGTTCCAAAAGCATCAACAGCAACTAAAAGCGGAAGCAGTAAGCGTTAGGTTTGGTTCAACCATGGGCCGGTTCTCGGTCCGGACCATCAGGGTATAAACCTGGCTCCACAGCGGCTCGGCACACTCCCTATCACGCCGGTTCTGGTTAGGTCGTATATATGTCGGATACCATAGTTTTAGTTCGAGTGGATGGCTCTTAGGCTCTTAGATTTTTAAATGCAATGATTCCATGATGTAAATGATAAGCGAGCTGGACAGATTAACGAGCTGAACACTTAATCGTGATCTTGTAGCCGCTCGTCTTTTACCATGGACAGACGAAAGCGGTATTTACTAGCGAAATCTGTTAATTGGTTCTAGCTGCGCAAGCTACTTAAAACAACCCAAAGCTTAGTACTCAAGATGCAGCAGAAGACTATTCAGCCCCACACTATACGACGGCTGCGCGTCGCAGTTGACAATCTTCCGCAGTTATGATAATCATTCAAGGGGCAGAATTCCTGTATAGTGGCTATGTTCCTTCAAGTCAGTAGGAGCTCATCCAACCCCACTGTTTATACATAGCTCAATGTAACACAATATGCCAAATCCTCCCTCGTTTTCACATACAAATAGCTGGATCTAGATAGTGGCATGGTTGCATCACCAGTAGTAAGGAGCCTATGACTGGTCAAGCATCATATATTATGTCTGCTTGCGTTTTCCAGAAATTAGTGGAACATGCAGTCATTGGTTTGAACTAAGCGTGTTGCATCGTATATGTGAATCAGCCGACTCAGCTAGGTTTGAACTAAGTATGACAAGGCTTTCTTTGATGAGTTGCGCTGAGAACGCTGGAGAATGACTCCAATGGGCTGCGCTGCAGTGGCTCGGAGCTTAAACTAACTTCTTAGCTTTTCAGATTAGACCTGGATGGCAACTTGGTGGTTTCTTAGATTAGCCGAGACTGCCATTGAAGAGCTTTGACTTCTCGTGGTGACCCACTAAGCCGATTGGATTAAGAAGTTTTCAACAGTCTAGACTCTACCTGAGTGACTGCATGAAAATTTCCGTGTGAACCTATTTATGGTGTCTGACGGGGATGTCTTGCGTGATGGCAAGAACTAGTCTGAAAGCAAGATTTCAACATCGTAAGAACCAAAGCATTGCGTTCTAATAATACCTAATCAAAATTAAGAATTAGATTTAGTGTATTCTCAGTCTCTTATGCTGGAAAAGTGACACAGAAAGATATGGCCTCTACCAATACTCATCTAGTATTTTCAAAGCCATTTAACCCCTGTTCATGGCACGAGCAACCCAATAGATCCTACTCTCCCCTTCATCATTTTCAAAGCCTGACTCTTCTGTGTCAGACATGGAACACTTCTGCGTAGTCCCTGTTGGTGCAATAACTTTGCAGTTTGACTCTGAAGAGCACAGTGCAAGACATTCAAAAAGATTCTTCTCCGCACTCATTGTTTTCACAGGGTCTTTAAGCGTGCTTTTGCGGCTTGTGCAGAATATTTCATATTTGACACCACCTACATCCAAGGTTGACCCATGGATATCTGGGCACTCGCTCTCTCGCGCCTTCTTGATGTTTGGTGGGATATCTTTCGATGGTCGAGCCTGCAATGCGACAGCAACTATCCCTTCAGGCGATGGGGCTGTTTCGACACCACGACTGGGGTTCCATGAGACGATGGAGCTGCCGCTGGCGCCAACTGCTTCACAGCCGGGCAGGGTTGAGCAAATAACCATAGCCTCTTCAAGGCGATGTGTGTTGAAAACACTGTACTTTTCCCCGGCAATGACTCGCCGACAGGTTATCTTGTATGTTACGCCACCAACCTCGACTTCTTTGCCATCGGTGTTTGACTTAGGCTGGCAAAGCCGAAGGCTTTCGAGCTCCGAGAGTGACAAGCCTTGTTGAGTGGTGTTATTATTAGGACGTTGGTTGTTGCCATTGTCGCCGGTAGCTCCCCTGTCACCCTTGTCACCCTTGTCGCCTGTTTCACCCTTGTCGCCGGTGCCGCCTTTGTCGCCTTTGTCGCCTATTTCACCCTTGTCGCCCTTGTCACCCTTGTCGCCGGTGCCACCTTTGTCGCCTTTGTCACCCTTGTCGCCGGTGCCGCCTTTATCACCCTTATCGCCCTTGTCACCCTTGTCACCCTTGTCACCCTTGTCACCCTTGTCACCCTTGTTGCCTTTTTCACCCTTATCGCCTTGGTTGCCTTCATCTCCCTTGAGGCCCTGATCACCTTTGGGGCCCTGATCGCCCTTTGGCCCGTGTTCACCTTGTTTTCCCTCAGGGCCCTGTTCACCTCTCGGCCCCGAATCACCTTTATCTCCTTTAGGCCCAGGAGGACATTTTTTGCAATTGTCATTTGGTGGTCGAGGCCAATTGGGATTTGGCTGGGGAAATCCTGGTCCTGGATGTGTAGGGAAAGGAAACCATGGATCATACTGGCTCCCACCGGGGTATCCCGATCCTAGATGATTGTGTTAGTTTCCTGTACCTGGTGGCGGATAGGGAAGGATTCTCAGTACCGAAGGGATGTTCAAATCCGGGAGGGTAGAAGGGAGGTCTTAAGCCAGAAGGGCCAGAAGGGCCAAATCCATTTCCAGGCCCTGATGGTGGGTAGGAAGGGTACCCAGGTTGGAGAGGATTCCGATAGCCGGGTGGATAATGGTAAAAAGGATTTTCTGGCCCAGGATAGGAGCCGGGTGGATAGATTTGATTCCAGTATGGCTGAAACCCAGTGCCACCGCCATAAGGATAATATGGACAGTGTGCAGCACCATCGTTGCTTGTATGGCAAGTGTTACCTGTGCTACAGGGGCAGGCAATGTTCGGACCTGCATGATGACCTGCACCTAGCTGTACATTGATGGTGCAAATAAGTGAGGTTAAGATCAGCAGGGATCTCATGGCTCAATAGATGTTCTTCAAGGCAGGGAGAAATGCAAAAGAAATATCAAAAATCAACGAATGGTGCAGCACAACGGTTGATTAGGGTATTAGATATTAGGTATTGAAGGAACAGCAAGATTGTAAACAGCCACTGACTAGGAATAAGTCAAGGCCTAAAATATCGCCTGCTTCTCAAGGCGCAGAATGCATCACTGGAAAATTGGTCATGATTCATCAAATTTAGCCCGAAGTTGCACCTCAGACTTTCTTGAATGAAGTTCTTTTTCCAAAGGGTGTCCATGTCTGGTTGAATCCTTTGATTGATCCACTTGGAAATGAAACCATGTAGGTTTAGAAGAAGTCTCATTTAACTTTGTTCCAGGAAAGGGTTTCCAAACATTGTCCTTATGTTTACAACCACCACTCGCTATACCTCGCTATATCATCTACCAAGTGTGGATATCCTGAGGTCGCAGAGTTTAGGCCTGATGCCACTGTACCATAATCCACCTGGAAGCTCGTTAATTTATTCATTTTTTATATTTCTTCGGGGTTCCGTTCGCAGTAATCGGGCCTAAGCCAGGATATTTAAACCTGTCGTTTCCCCAGAGAATAGATGGGCAGATCGACGCTTTAGCAAACAATTCCTTCGTCAACCAGTCCTCAATCCTACCAAGTGGTCATTACTTCAATATGCCTCAACTCTCTCAATATCTCAACTTCCTCTTAGCCCTTTCTCTCACCCCTCCCGTCCTCAGCGCTCCATCAACCCCAATGCTACCCCTCCCGGGCCTCCACAATCTATTCACCCCGTTGGATGATTCTCCCATGCCACCAATACAACCACAAAAGGACGAGCTAGGCCTCTTTTATGGCAAATGCTACCGGCTCGAAAACAACAAAAAGCAAAAGCTAGGCTATCAACAAGGCGCATACTACCGGTATGACGCAGACGATAACCGGCGCCCATTCCGCGTATGCCGCTCCACCCGGGGATCTTGCAAGCGTGAGCAGGACGACCAAAACGTGTACAAGAACGACCGTTTTTATCTCTGGGATGGGCACGGTTCGGCTTGGTCCAAGGGTCCGACCTGGATTGGTTTCACTGGAGTGTTTTTGTATCCGAATATTTACCGCGACATCGAGAACTATATTGCGCCTTTTAAGGCGCATCAGAGTTGCGATCGCAGCGATTCACTTCGGGTGAATAATGATGATTTGGATGAACAGAAAGATAAATGTTTGCTTTGTGTTAATCTGAAAAACAGCTACAATAACTATAATGGGCTGGCGACATACCCAACGGGCTATGTATATCAGACCGCGAATCCGTCGGATTGTGTTTATTGGGTGTTTAAAGAGGTGGATTGTCCGGATGATGATTATATGGTGGAGGATGAGGATGAACTGTGACGGAAGTTGGGTTGATCCTATCTGATGCGGGCAAGGCTATTTATGAGGGATATATGTCTAGGCAAATGTTGTTAATTTGACTGATTAAATAATATCTTTTTCTTGTTATTGGTTGTCTGGCTGGTTGGTAGTGCTTTCAAAATGGTTCGATTAAGCTTCTCTTGTGTGTCAAGCCTTTTGTGTATAGCACTGACAAATGGATGGATTATGTCCTTACCATGACCTCTTGCCATTAAGCGATTGGCAGGATACCATGACTATAAAGGGAAGGCCGAGACAATGTATCAGTTTGCAGGGCAGATTTCGCTGCCTCGGCGATCCAGTAAGCTTTAAATCTATAAGCCACAAGCCGCTAAGTACATATAGTCAGGTGTGTGGCCACGAGCGAATCTTCACTGACTTATACAGCCTTTGAAAGTTTAAGTCCTATATAAGGCCTTTTTATACTGGAAAAGGTACATACGACCATAGGGTGTGGAGAATAGGGCTTCCTATGCCACATAATCTACGCGGCTAATGCTTGACGCGCCTTAGAAAGTGGCTTGGAAATCTGACGTAAATTTTCGAAAGGTTTATGCTAGGAAAGCATAGTGTTTTAGGGTCTAAGCTAGAACAGATGTGAAAAACAGTATATTACTTTGATGACCAAGTAGCTTTATGATCAAAATTATGCAGCAACTGGGTCGAGTTAGGTCTATTGGGTTTTACTAGGGCCCTAATTATTAGGTCCGGGTTAGGCCCGGGTTAGGGGACTTCGACCCAAATTAGGTTATACGGAAGTCTACAAACAGTCATTTCCGATACCTAGCTTATGTGCAAATGATACTAGTGACCCTGCTCATCAATATCATCGGCCTGCTAGCCACAGCTTTCTCCTACTTGACGCTTCCTGACATCTACCTGATATGAGCTAACATAATGATGTTGCTAGGCTTGTCAGTAGCATTTTCTATCTTAGTGGGATTACTTACACTTCTTTCAACGATGATATTACTCTAGGCTCGTATATCCCCTCTTCCTCGGTCCCTAGGGCGCAAAAGGTCATCACTAATATACGTCGGCCGACAAACATTCTTGCAGCTAACGTTCCAGCCTGCCGCTCCAATGGCTTTCGATGTAATCGGCTGTCTTCTAGTGAAGACAGTCGGTTTGTTTGAATCCGCCTTCTCACCTGCAGAAACTCCCGGTCGGTTCCCGACATTAGTTTGTTAAGGTGGGTACTATACGAACTTGAACCAGGCAGGGTGACCGCATGGCTGACATGGGATTTTTGGTATGGACCAGTCGACCAACGGCATGTTGGCCTAAGGAAGAATCTATTCCGTATCAGAGTCCAGCTCCCATTTTCCTTGTCTGTACGCTCGACTACGAGAGCATCTTGTGACGGATAGAGAGAGCCTTGAGTCTAGCGGGGTACATCATCCTCCATCGTATTTAAGCGGGGTACGCATATATGTCTTGGACGGCACCGCGACCCGAGTCGGGAGCGCAGAAACCGGTTGAATCTTCGATCCTAAACCGACGAACTCCTTGATTCTGGTAAGTTCTCCACACCCTGATATCATTCTTTGCTGCACATGGAGAACCATCAACAATAGCTCCAGCCAGTGTTGAGAAATTGACGGGGTCCACGGGTGGATGTAACGCTACCCGGTGCGATGTTTTTAATGCGGAGTATATGCAGTGGCGGTGATGCGCATGTCTCACCTGCCACTCGTGTTGATTGGCCGTGGGACGGACCCTGGGCGGTGGCCTGACAATCTATGACATAGAATGGGTGCCATGTCTTAGATCAAAGGCCTCCCGTATGTCCATCGGTACATCATCGCTACTACCTATGGTCCGAGCAGCAGACCTATATGAAGACTGCCAGTTCCTTCCCTTGTCGGGAGGAAACAGATAATCCAAGCCTCCTATTGCAAAACAAAAAGCGAAATACCAACCATGAAGACCTCCCTGATCACATTTGGTGCCCTCCTCGGCCTGGTCTCGGCCCAGAATGCCGTCGTGAACAACCACTGTGCCACATCCGTGTATGTGCAGTCGTTCCCTTACGATGGCAGCGCCCCCGGCCCTCTCACCACCGTTCCAAAGGGGGGAACTTTCTCCGAGAAATTTAGAGCATCTGGCTCGGTACGTTACTCCGTCCTATTCGGTCTGCGCAATACTCCATATAGCAAGGGAGACTGACTCGAGATCGAATGTGCAGACGGTTAAGATCGCCAAGACAAAGACGCTGGATAAGCCTCTCTTCTTTGGCTATTCGTTCTCGTCCAACCCGGACTACGCGTACTGTGAGTGCATCCAATCTATCTGTCAGCTAGGAATCTTTTATTAACCCTTCTTCAAGATGAACTGAGCACCGAATGGGGTAACCCCTTCGCAGCGAATCCTAACTCGCTCAGTCCCGGGGACGGCTGTGAGGTCTTTGACTGTGCGGCCAATGATGCCGCCTGCTATAGTACCCCAGCTCATAAGAAGGTCTATGGGTGCCCCCAGCCAGTCACCCTGACGGCGGACCTGTGTCAGTAACTATTTCGCCTACACTCTGTAATGCGGTAGGGTTATGGGGATATCTCTGTTTTCTTGTCCTTATTTCAACCTATCGCAGCCCGTCTCAAGGATAATTATGTGTGAGAATGAGACAGGCATTTGTCGTGACAGCAGTATTACGTGGGAGACTATAAATAATCATAATGAAAGAAAAATACAACACACAACCACAACACTAGTAGCACCCTATACACTAGTGGCAATTGGGATCAGATTAAGAGATAGCATTGTGGGTAGCGCAGCTCATGTCAGAAAGTCTAGCCATCTGACAGGCTCAGCTGATAAGTACGAGGCATCGTCGACTTCGATAATGCTCGGTCCAACAGTTAACGGCTCCCTCGTGGCCACGGCGGCTACTCTAGTGAGTCGTGATGCGATCGAAGTAAAATGAGCATTTGCAAAAGTCTCTTCTTCGGTTGTTTGCTGTACCTTCTGCTCTGTCAGGCGTCGGACCTCATTGTTAGCCGTTATTAGAAGCGTTGCGAAATTTTTCAACGCACTATCGATTTCCGCCTGTTCGTAATGCCTAGTATACTACTATTTCACAAAGCACATAAGCCAGTTCCAATTGCTTATCGGCAAGGTCAATGATTGATTTTTTCTTGGCTTTTTTAGAGCCAAAGACACTGATCATGCCGGGTCCGGCTTGTATGCGAGGGACTAAGTTTGATGGATGCAACTACTTAAGACTGATCCGATTCTCCCGATTGATGATTCATCAAACAAAGAGTTTTGTCCAGTGCGTTTGGAAAAAGCGCGTCTACATCGTCGACATTTTCACTCGCCATATATTACTCCTACAATTACCAATGTTCCGGACACCCTCTTAGAGCACCTTCTGTGTATGGCCGTCATACTCGATTGTGAACTTGTGTCGCTTGCTAACAGAAGCTAAGGCTCACTCCGGTCGATAGACACTTCTTCGTCTATACGTCGCTCGCGTTAAGAGCATTAGATTAAGCTTATTGATGAGGGCGTCCGTGTTTCGGGTAGGTAGGGTTGCTCAGAGACCGGAGGGTCTCAATAACAGTCAAAGGGCACCGAATAGTGTTTCAGATTGTGTCTTCTTGATTCCTTTCATTTCTTACTCAATATGACCAGGCATCACCGAGCATGGAAATTCGAGATATTATAACAAATCCCATGAGGACGCTCATATAATCTTTCCCACTCACCATCCTCGCCCATCTTTTGAAACCCTTCCAGCCCCGCATCACACAAAGCAACCTTCATCCACCCAACATCCTTCAAAGTACACCCTTCGACAGCTTCGTACCCATCATCAAGCAGGTCCGCCGGCTCATCTACGTCTTCTAGATCTTCCTGGCTGAAATCTTCAATAGACTCAGGCTTCCACCACCCGTACAGCATATTCACGAACGCATCCATATTAATGCAGTCGTCAACAGGTGCGTTCAGAACACTCTGCAAAGACTCCTCATCAACAAAAAAACAGAACCGATACCGCGCCGCCCGAACATTAAAGTGCCGAATTATATCAGGCGAGCCAGAGCTTGACTCTAGCTGAATAGCAGTCGTCGCCCAGTTCTGGAAATGCTCACGGATAGTCGCCGTGCTCGCGCCTTCGAAAAGTACCTGGTCCTCGAAAACAGTAGTCTGGAAGGTATCAAGCATGTCTAGCCATTATAGTTCTCGAGCATGTCGGAGATATGCCATCGGTACCGATTTAAAAATTCGGCCCAGCCGGCATCATTTTGATACGTGCATCGATAGATAGGGAAGCCCCAGGTGCGCAAGTCAGCTTCTTGTAGAGCTTTCTCGATGCGATCAGCGAGATTGTTGCGAGTTTCTTTATCGGGGTGCGCTTGGATGGATGGCGGGGTGTATCCTGTTTGGTTAATCGCGCCAGCGCTGCTAGTGCTTTTTCACGGGTACTTGCTGAGTGGTCTGATGAAGACATTCTTCGAATTTGATATTGATGTTCAAAGAGCGATAATTTGAGGGAGCAGGTGTTTCTGAGAGGAATTGCACTCGGTAAGAAGAAATTTGAAGTCCGCATCTGTGTTCTGAGGAGATTTGCAGTAGATAACATAATTGCGGAATAGGAAAAAGGAGACAGTGTCGAATTTAGGCACTCAGCTGAGCGGGACCAGCTAAAAGTTGAACGGGACCCTTCTTCGAGTCTAATTCCATGGTAGCATTTATCTGATCCGTTTATCTCGGAGAAACCCGGCACGGACATACAGGGCGTTCCTTAGAGCATTGCCGAGGCCTGCCGTGACCTTTGTGCCATAGTTATGTTTATGCTGCCCTCATAATGCGCGGCTTTGAAACCGTTGCGATTCTTTAGCGAAGACTAAGATAGCCTCCACTGCTTGATCCGCAAAGCACAGTCAATGACCTCCATCTTCTTCCCCTGGTCCCCCCCAAACGGAGTTGACATGCTGTTGAACGTGTTTGTCAACCTTCCCTCGTAACTCCCATCTTATCGCTCTCTGTTGAGAGCAACCCAGCTGCACGTTTTGTATACTTTCCCGCTCGCAACACACGTATAGGTCGTCGGCATGGAATCCCAAAGCGCTGGCGTATGTTGACAACCAGTAGTTTCCGGTTCGCAACTGCGTTACTTAGTACGCTCTGTTCCTAGGCAAAGATCCGCAGAGTAACCTGTAATGACAAGGTGGGTAATTGGCCGTACTCCCGCAGATTGACCCCTTTTCACGCCACCAACTGCTTTTTACGGGGCCATGGCGAGGTCGCCCTCCAAAGACAAGGGCTTGGACACCTTGCTCGTTCATATGTTCGACAAATAGATATTTAATATACCTCGATTAGCTCGTATATTCATAAGCAATAAGTCCTTTCATACCCCTTACCTTTATATGATTTATATGATTAACCCGGGGCACTCGAAAATAGGCGAAAAAAGAGGTGAAAAAAAAAAAGGCAAAACGGTATATTCTTGTGGACACTGCCTAGTATTTTATCAATAGCACTGTAGGCAACATTCATACTCTATTTCGTACCATTCATTGAGGCATATCAGATGCAAATGCTTCAATTTCCTACCAGTTTGGCCTGATGGCGGTAATAGGCTGCCGTACCCCTTACCGTCTTAGCATTTTCTGATCTCATGAATTGTCTCCATACGAGGACCCCCAGCAGGTGCTTATGCTGCGATACTTGGAGGAGGCGAGGGTGTGGAAGCAGAATGGTGGCAAGCATCCTTTCAATACATAGGTTTTTCCTATGCTAATCAAGCTTGTTAGAAACCCCCAAGCCCCACCCTGCCCCACCCTCGCCTCTGCGTGTTGTGTGATGCCGACCCCAACAAAGCGGCATCTACGACTACCATCACCACCACCAGCTCCGTCCCCACCGAGGCCATCACCCCAGTCCTGTTCGTTGGGACCTTCGCTGGCTGGAGACTTCCGGCAAAGTCCCGGGGTGATGGCCTTACGGGCCTAGCAAGGGCCCTAAAGAAGCTGGCTGAGAAGTGGGGGAAGGGGAAGAAGGAGAGGGAGTGATTTTTTCCTCTTTTCGTTTGTGTTGCTGCTGTTTGTTTACGCAACCCACCTTCCGCGAACCGGCAAGACCTAGCACCTGTCTCATCTTCTTACCGTGTAGGCCTTCCCCCCTACACTCTTATATTTAGTCTCTGTCAGGTGTTTGGGTTGTTTGGGTTGTTTGTATCTTTTTATTTCACGGACCACTGCGGCTGAAAGAACCGAACGGCGATCTATCCAGTCCGACCCCTGCCGACCCGAACTAAAATAAATGAACCTACTGGTCTGTCATGACCGATGGCTTGCTGTAGGCGAGGATCGACAACATCCGGAGGGTGGTGAAGGGGAATTCGAAAAAGTGAAGAGGTAAATTGTACGCGATTCCCGTCATCTTTAGTGTTCAGCATGACAAGTGACCTTCGTCATGATTCGCATATGACTCGCGGTTGATCCGTCATCCTTGAAAATTTTTCTCGGTCATGTCACATTCTTCCTGCTTCAACCTTTCAATATTTTTACTTATTTTATATCTCGTTTCCCCCACCACAAGGTACTTACTAAATGTTATCCTTTACCTTATTCTCATACTAAGCTCTATCCACCATAGGATCATGAAACACTTCAACAAGCATTCAACGCTTGAAACCGATTGGCGTCATCCTGAATATCTGGTATACGCATCATAACGCTTTAGGCGATCCGACATCACTGATTTAATTCGTGCCGAGCTCGCTCTACGTGAATTATCGCAGTGTGAGGAAACGTTACTCCATAGGGTTAAAGCCTTACAAAAGGCCACAGCTATCGAGTCCGATAGAACCCAGCTAGAAAATGCAAAGCAACAGCTTGAAAAGGCTCAAACGCGTTTTCCTAGAAAGGAGCACGCCCTTTACCGAGCGGAGACTATGCTTTGTCCGTTACTCAAACAAGGCTACGATAGTCTAAGACGTGATGCTAAATGGTTTATGCGTGAAGAAATGGTTCAGGATTGTTCGGATCAAGGTGGATGTTGCAGCCGGGAATGTGGATGCTGCGCACAGAGGCATCTATCTAAAAGAAAGAAAGGTAGAGGCCATTGCACTGTAGAGTGTTGGTGTTGTATCGGCTTTCGAGGCTTTGAGCTTCCAGAGAAAGAAAAACAGGAGGTCAGAAACGACTTCAAAAGAAGGATTGAACTACCTGGATCGGACTATTTCGAAACATTAGGAATTTGGCTTTTTCACCCATTGAAGTCCCGAAGACTTAGAAACATAAAATCCCGGTGGCAGCAAACTTTTGAACGGGGTTCCACTGACAAAGACTCATGAAAATTTCCTGCTCTAACTTTGCTTGAGATCATTTGCTGACCGGGTTCTTATGGGACGAGTATGAATTATGAAATTAACCTGCTCTTCTTTGTTTAGGAAGCATTTGCTAGATTGTCAGAATTTTTTCGATTACGTAGGTACAGTTTGTATTATTTTAGTCAAAGTGTGGGCAGCGTTTGTAGCCGAAGTACGCCAGAGAACCCAATGTAATACTTCTCGCGGAACTAGCACTTCACTTGTGCAAGCGAGGGCTGTTTCCTGAAGGCCTGCATGGTATATAAGATGACACAGATCCACTGCCCCACTTCTAGGGTAGGTATCCGAGCCAAACCCGTCACATCAGGTCAATCGAATCCATACCATAAGCATGGTAGTAACCAAACTGAAATCCTGCAAACGCACCTAGATAATGATGTTCGTGTAACAGGTGCTGGCAAGTAAGTAGCTGAAACGAAAAAAAAAACACCAAGGTGTCTCTCAATTCTTGCCCTTTCTAGCATCATCGTAGAGAGCTATAAACAAGTAGTCTAACGATCCCTCTGCCCTTTTGGTTCCCTCTTATAGAGATGACAAGACTTACACAAATAAAATCCATTCATATTTGAAAGCATCAGACTTGTAGCCCCTGAACTTTTGATCGAGTTATCCTTTTTACACCCTCCTCACTAATCCTTCATCTTTCCTCTCTTTCTCTTTCTATAACTACGACAGCTTCAACCTCATCTACAGCAACAACGCAGACAGGCATGGCTTCTTCTTGCGCAGGACTATGCACAATCAAGTCCGGCGGCGGGTGTGTTGCGATTGAAAGTTACATACGGTGTCACTTTTGCCCAGCTTTATGCTTTGAACCCCGCCATCGGTGACGATTGCCAATATCTCTCACCCGGCTACGCCATCTGTGTCGCCGTCAAGTCCACTTCCACGACTACCATACTGACGGCAGCACCGACTGAAACCACGTCTAGTGTATGTTGTAGTGAATACTACACTATAGTAAGGGTGACTCATGTGCTGCAACAGAATCCAAATATGGCATCACTTTTGCCAAATTCTTGTTGTGGAATCCGTCCATCGGTTCCAACTGCCAGTATCTTGATTTCGGACAGCAGTACTGCATTGCAGGACCTGTGCAAACGGGTATCACCACGTCATGCACGACTTTCTATACTGCTAAAAAGGATTACTCATGCTGGGCTATCGCAACTGCCTATGGTATAACTACTGGTAAGTCCCTACCCTGGAATTCAGCCGTTGGCAGTGACTGCTCAGGGCTGTGGCCAGACTACGAAAATTGCGTCGCCATTTGATCGCATAGCGGCGATAATCTTCAACTTTGTAAATGCATGGAATAGAAGAAGCGGACCCAGTGTCTCTTAATTCGATATTATTCCGAAATCTTTAAACTTTTTTTAAGATTTCTACATAGCGTAGTAATGATCTTTAAGTGGCGAATGCTCCCTGCGAAATTGCCCATCCAATTCTTGAGAAGAGCGCCTTGGCTTTCAGCACGATGCTAGAAATTAAACACACCGAAAAAGTCTCACGAGGCTCAATATTGAGTGCACGCTTCTCCATTTTAAAGGAAATGAGTAGTTGAATCGATTCTAGTGCTATGCGAATGACCGATATAACCCGAGAATGTTGCGAATTTAGGGCAAACGAGAAATCGTGGGAGGCTCACAATAAACAACTTGCGGCCACCGCCCACTCCGAAGAATCGAATATAATCTAGGATAAACCTTGGGTGCCAAAACCTTCGTCCGACCGACTTCAGCTCCTAAATCCTCATCCTCATGAGGAGTGTCCCATAGGTCAAACCATTGCATATCAATCGCGCTCATGTGAGCCGTTGATTGCCGGGTGTCAGAACCCCTTCATTCAGCTGGTGCTTTTTCTTCTAGGACAGAGTCCAAGGCCTCTTTGTCCACGATGATTGGGAATCCATGTTGAACTAGGGTAGCGTCATAATCTTCGTAAAGAGACCTCATAGACCTCATAAGCTCGCGGTGGCGTCTAGTAAAGAAAGTTAGTTTTTGGTCATTAGACATTTTCATTGTAAGGCATTAAAACTCATAACGCCAGATCCCTCCTTTGAACAGCCCTCTAGCGAGGGTCAGATTGAATATTCCATTCTAGTTGGTCGTAGATCGCTTGTCCGTCCCTATTACTGGTGTATGTAGGGGGATTGAGTAGGGTCCTTTGTGCATACCCATACATTCGTTCGAGAAAGTTCTCCCACCGTGCATCGTCGTTGTAGTAGCAGGTACGGTAGATAAAAAAGCCCCATGTCTGGTCAACGTCTCTGGTCAATTTGTCGCGGATGTAAGTGGCATCTGACCTGAGGGTGGCCATTTCTACTAAGAGAAGCGAGAACCACGAGTTGAAAGTATAATGGCTGCAGGAAGGAAGTCCGGTTTTACAAGTTCAGCTTCACGGTTTGTAATTTTATAATACATGCGTAATCAGCAGATAAGTGGGGCCATCCCTTTATGGTTTAACACTTGTGACTGAGTTAGTACACTTCACGGTTTCTGAACAGAAACTCTTGGCCTTGTTTATTCTTATCCTGTGACACTGCGCCTGCTCTCCGTCTGTGTCTGCTCTCTGCAAGATCTCTCAGCCCAGTGTTTTCCCTACGATAAGCCATTGCTAATTCTGTTTGAGGAGCGGCTGGCCTAAAGGCTTTTGTTTCCAGGGTCTTGCGGGAACGGCAGGGTCGACAGAGGCTTTGGGAGGAACCCTCTACCTGGAGATGAGTTTCCAGTGATTCCGGGCTATTTAATTCCTGCAGATTCGGTGAAGAAGCTATAATAGTATAGTAGCTAGGCATAGTAAATTCTGCAAACTTCACCTATATGGAGGTCCTCTCACACCCCTAGGAAGATAGGCCGTCCTAAGCTCTCCAGGATAAACCCAGCCATCCTTCTAACTCCCTTTTGACCAAGTCCCATCAAAGTTATCAACCTCATTCAGATCCACCCTCATCTGCCTAACCACATCCCCGCAGTCGTCCAAAAACACGTATAAAACCCTCCGCCATCCTAAGCCTCCGCGTCCTTAATAAACGCATGAGTCACCACACAAGCAGCATGATACATCCAGTACGTACTACACAAATACTCAGAGCTCAAGGACGATTCCTCCTCGCATATGCCCATAACAGCCTGACTAAACTAAAGCAAACATAGTAAACAAGCATGGCAATCATCAATTTGCCTTTTCATACATACTTATAAGTGGAACCGCCGGTAATGTCTTCACCAGTTTACTAGTAGAGAATCTAAACTTAGAAAATAGCAATGAAACTTAGGAATGAATTTCGGTAATAATAATAAAGAAACAAAAAACACCAACATACCTAGTAGGGACTAGGTATAGAGCTAAGATAAAATGATACGAAGAACCTAAATAACCTAAATGACCTAAATGACATATATAACATAAGTAAAAAGGACTCTAAAATATAAGAGTTTAGGGGGAAGGCCTACATAGTAAGAAGATAAGACGGCTGCTACCTTTATGTCAGGACCCCGACCTACCAGGTGCCTTATGGATGCCTGAAGATATATAGCGAGCTTTGGCCCTCGCATTGCGAAGGTAGCCGATCGCACGCATGGACCAGGATAGCCGTGCATGTCGCTAAATACATTAGCTAAGCGCACCATGTATTTATTGTGCTCGCTGGTCCTCGCATGGGGGACCAGCAATTAGTCTCTTAATACACCTGCACGGACATTCGCCGATAGACTCTACTTCCCGAACTTATACCGCTACCCTAGGACCTCGCAGGGACCTAACACTTTAATCCCGGCCGGGTCTTATGTAACGGGATCCTCAGAAGCCGTGCACAGATCTCTCGCACTTATAGAGGATCGATACTATGTAGGTATCGACACGTTAGCGTTAACTCACAGTAACGCTAATCCCTTATGTCAAATAGTCTGCTCCGGAGAACCTAGGGGTTCTCTAAGAATCAGTCTCTATATTCTCTCAATATACCACTTTTCCGAGGCATTCTCAGTCTTACCTAGTTTACAGGCTCTATCCTATAAGCACTAGAACCCTTCTCTTTACATCTTAGCCGGTTCGTGGAAGGTGGGTTGCGTAAACAAATAGTAGTAACACAAATAAAAAGGAAAGGAAGAGGAAAATTCACTCCCTGTCCTTCGTGTCCTTCTCCCACTTCTTAGCTAGCTTCTTTAGCGCCCCTACTAGGCCCATAAGACTGTTAGCTCGGGCTTTGCCGGAAGTCTCTAGCTAGCGGGTAGACTAACGAATAGGACGGGGATGTCGGCCTCGGATGGTAGAGGGGTGGCGGCCTTAGTGGGAGTGACGGCCTTAGTGGAGTCGGGGCTGGTGGTGGTGGTTATAATGTTAGTGGTGTAGAGGGTGGTGTTAGTGGTGGTAATAGCCGTGGTGGTAGTTATAGACGCCGCCTTATGAGGGTCAGCATCACACAAAACCTAGAGGGAGGGCGGGGCTTAGAGGTGTCTAACAAGCTTGGTTAGTATAAGGAACATTGTATAGAGACAATCTATAAGATGAGAAAATGCTAAGACGGTAGTGGATACGGCAGCCTATTACCACTATCAAATTGAAAACATTTGCATCTAATACGCCTCAATGAATAGGTAGGAAATAGAGTATAAATGTTGCCTACAGTGCTGTTGATAAAATACTAGGCAGCCTCCACAAGAATATACCGTTCTATTATTTTTTTCACCTCTTTTTTCGCCTCTTTTTTCGCCCATTTTCCAGTGCCTCGGGTTAATCATATAAATTATAGGCAATCCTAAAATGACCCCCATTCTAGGCGTTTGGACCCTACCTACGCTCACTTAACCCGACTAGGTCTTATGTAGTAATCGTATTTCTAATGCATTAATCGGTAAAGAATTCATCAGTTTCATGGCAATGCTAACGCCTCGAGAATCCGCGGTTATAGATCCGTGGTTCTTCTATTTACTATGCATCCCCGTAGTAACTTAAAATAAGTCACTACTATCCCCTTATAACGAGTGACTAGCGCTGAATAATCCATCACGCTAGGAATCGCTTAAGAACACGAGCGATATCTATGTTCGCAAATAACCATTCTTCCTCGAGGACTAGCGAGTCGGGTTTGAACTTGAGGAATATCCAAGTATTTGTTCCAGATCATTTTATGGGCTTCTTCGTTTTCCGCGTCGTAGTTTGTGCGGATCGACATACCCTCAGCACCTGTCCATGCTTCGTAGCCGGCGGCGTAGGGGTGGAGGGAGTCTGGGCGCAGTGGGCGGAGAATAGCATCAGTTTGTTGCTGTGTGGGCTGGGCGGGCGCGTACGTCTGTTACTCCTCTCTAGTACGGCTATAGTAGGGCTAAGTTTTGGGATTAGAGGATCTATAATGGAATGAGGAGCGATAGAGATGGTAGAAACTAACGTCTCTGCCCATCGTCCCAAGATTCAGCCACTGGTGAACGAGGCGTTTGCACCACTGGTCAGCTATTTCGGTAGACGAGCCTGGATAATGAATATTCTATCGTTCCTGGAAAATGTCAATCAACTTGATAGCGCATGGAATATTAGGAGAGGAGTTACACACAAGGAGATAGAGGTCAAGTGGAAGAGCCCCCTGTAGGAACTGGGGTCGATTCTTCAACCCTCTGTGTAGATATGGGAGGGCACTGTGGCGCAAATTTATGTTAAGGGTAGACCTAAAGTGTGGGGAGGAGGGCAGCGCGAGGTATCTATCACCTGCCGTGATGTTTACGGGCCAGCCCTAGGACTCTCGGATTCGGGTAAGGTAGTAAACATCTATTCATGGACTCTTGTCGTGAGAGCAAATGCATGAAACTATCTTTTAGTGCATAGCTTCTCTAACCTGTTACACTGCGTGACTGGACCCTCTCCAAACCCGCTGATAAGGTTTGCACATCAGCTGGAATTAGTGGTTGCCCTCGGCAGGATTACACCCCACAGTGTAGTCTCGGATGTCATATTTTTTGTATAGGTGCATCAGCATTTTACGACGTTATAGCACATACCAATTTCCACCTTTAACAAGATATTGGTGACGTTGGCGTGGAACTGTGAGGTTTACTTCAGAGGCTGTGGCGGATCCGAAGAGCTTAATATTAGTTGCTCTGCATACTCTTTAAGTAGTATCGGCAGGTTAGGAGAGTGCGCTTTAATGCTTTTCCCGAATAATCTCCATTAGAACTACTCTAAGACCTACTAAGGAATAGAAGATTACTCAACTCTCCGATTACGGATACACTTCTATTCCGTTTTGTATTCTCCCACGCTTCGTATAATCGATTCCTCGGATTTACTAACTTGTAGAGAGGACTAACAGATTCGGCTATGTGACCTTGGGAAGGCAGAATCGGTTAATCACTATTGAAGATGGCGAATTTGACTATTTAATGTCTTTTTCCCTCCCTACATGGATTCAGGTAGCTTCAAGTCAGTCATTATACTGTAACAGCCAAAATTTGATACAGAAGGACATCCAACGTGCTATCAATATGGCCAAGAAGATTATTGCTATCGTGGGAGTTGCGGGAAACCAGGTAAATCAAACCTGACCTTACTCTTATAGGTCTCAGGCTTCAAAAGCATATTTGCTAACTAGACAAAGAGGGTGCCTCCGTTGCCGGATTGTTTGTTGGCAAGGGGGACTGGCATGTCCGTGGCCTTACGCGCAACCCAAGCAGGCCCGCAAGCCGAGCTTGGGGAGACAAAGGCGTCGAACTCGTTATAGCCGACTTGAATGATGTCGCCTCCCTGAAACCGGCCTTCGCAGGATCAACAGTCATCTACGGCGTTACTGACTTCTGGGGCATCGTGGCCGATTCCAAAGTCCAGGAGCGCGCTCAGGCCCAGCTAACGTGGCCGCTTACGAGGTTGAGGTGCAAGCATGGTCGCAATATTGTAGGCGCCGCAAATGCACCGTGGACACCTTGGATCGGTTCGTGCTCTCGACGCTCTCGTCCACGAAGAAATGGAGCAAGGGAAAATATACCCACAATCTTCACTTCGACGGGAAGTGGGAAGCCGTCGATTACTTGAAGGCCACCTATCCGGCACTGGCAAAAAAGACATTATTCTGCAACTGGCACTCTATATGACTAAATGGAAAATTATCCCAATGGGAGGGCCAATCAAGGTGAGTCTGAATCTCCAGAGATATTGCTAACGCAGTACCTTCTGCCTAAATGGGCGCAAAATCTGACATTATGGAAGCAATCCGACGGTACCTTCGTGCTGAGCATTCCTGCAGAGGGCGATGCCCCGGTTCCCATGGTCGAGGCACGCCACGACATTGATCAGTCCCTCTACATACATTTTTAAGTTCCACTGGCTGATATTGCTCTAGGCAACTTCGTCAACGCTCTATTGCAGGTTGAGCCGGGCAAAAATCTCCTTGGCTATGCCAGCATATTGAGCTGGAATGGGTTCGCTGCCTTGTGGGGTAAGACTCATGGCGTGACGTGTCGCTTCCAGCGTCTGGACCACACTGTCCTTGAAAATGCGGTCCCTGGAGACATAGGCGAGGAACTGGCCGATATGTTCGATTACATCCGAGACTTGGCTATGATGGTCGTGATCCAAGCGCTGTCTACCCCAAAGACTTAGGTCTTTTCGCTACATCTATATCGTGAACCCCTTTCTTACATTCAATATAGCTTGGCGTGCCTGTCCCAGTCTGTACTATCGAGGAATATATCAAGGAGGGAGACTGGTCTGGAGTCCTTTAGGCTCAAGCAATTGGTTGACTGGTATATTACTACCTCACCCCGTTGCTATGCTCCGTAGTCAGCACTCAATTATTTGATCTCTGATCATTACTTTCTTGAAATGTTACTCTACCTCGATGTGACTCTCATTAAATGGGCATTCGGTTAGTTTAGGAAGCAATAACAATAGAATCTACAGATTGTGTGAGATTTAAACATGTCTAACTGTAGATAAGTTAATTGGCCTATAAGAACAGTTTGATGCCATGAAGGATACAAGGCAACTGATAAAACAAAATACGTATTGTTTGAGGTGAAACGGGGTTTGTTTGCAGCATAAGTAAAACCGAAACCACCTAGTGTTTCAACAGACCGATAGCAGACCAGGTATTAAAGACTAGATATTTACAGTCTCGGTAGCTCTGAGCGTAACAGCGGTTACCCTCGACAGTACATGTCGAGAATTCAATCTAATTAAGTGGTATGAAGATGATATTTACACTCCAAGGCATCAAAATAAAGTTGAAGGCAAGTTCCACATGGGGTTTCAGCCGCACTAGTGGCTGTCCCGGTGACTTGGTCAAGGTCCATCTACAGCCTCAATATTCGATAACCGATACAATACAAGGAGGAATTATATTTGGCCCTATGATCACATGTAAGGTGAACTCCTAATTTTCGATGTAAAATACCAACCCCTCTAAACATTCCATCTGAAACAGTAGCATTCCTCACATAGCGTGTCTAGCTTCTAGAATATTTCAAGTAGGCAACCAAATAAAACATCTGGCATCCCTTACATCCTATTATCGTAATAGGCCACATAGCCGTGACCCGCCAAGGAGTGGTTTTCAAACATTTTTACTAAAATTATCCAAGTCTTTGACCCTAGATGACGAATACAGTATGTACGCGGCCAGTGTATCACAAATCAGCCACGTGACAGGTACTGAGTCATGCTAAGTAATAATAACATAATCAGAATCACAAAGAAACAAGCCACACCTGCAATCAATATCCATCAATCGCAACAACAGAAAACTCTTCATACATGCAGCCAAACAAAAAATCCCGAAAGAAAAAAAAAAGAAAGTTAAAAAGCCAGTCCACGGCGATACCCGGAGACCGACATTCCGGCACGAAAATAGCAAGCTTCCAGAAGCCCGAAAACAACCGCACCAAACCCAAAAGGGAAAAGAACTAAGCCACCCAATACACCTCCTTCTGGAAAGGACTGGAAATTACCAATACATGCAGATGCACGACTGCAGCCATAGCATACGGTAACAGGCTAAACCGGCAACGGAGAACGTCGTAACGGAAATACCGACTACGTGGCTGTGCACCTGCAACACACGCACCAATGAAAAGCATTGAAAATTCTTCCTGCATTAGACAGTTTCTAAATTTGAGATTTTAGTCGCGCTAGTTGGCTCGTAGGGCTTGTTCATGCTGCCCGTGAACCCTGCCCAGTTGATTAGAGTGCTGACACTTTTTTGGTCGGAATTGCTTGCCGATAAGAAAAAATTTTCATGCAGGGGCTCTGTTTTGGTAACGGCCTCGGGTATGTGTTCGTGTTGATTATTGTCTTGATGTAGAAGGTCGCTATCTTTTGTTCAATTTGGGAAGGTGTCTTACACCAGCTATACGCAGGTGCACCTCATTTCTCCGAACTTACATTTTATACTGTACTGGATCTAATCTATGTGGACCGGACACTTGGATCAGCTGGCGCTGGCGCTCAACTTGCCACCCCCAGATTTTTGTACCGAGTAGCCCAAGTAGCCCGAGTAGCCCCGTTTCTTTACCCTTTTTCAGATGCCTCTGTGTTTAGCAGGTATACTCGACGCCAAGATCTCGGATCTAAGTTATAGTGCAGCGTGCAGAATCCGGAGACGGCCCAGACTGTTCGGTAGGTAGACACGGCACATCCCCGGACCCGTCTCGGCCTGTCCAGACCAGGGTTAGGCGGATTGTCCGAGAACTTGCCGATTTCCTTAACATTTTCAATTGTAGTCACATGCGCAGTTGGGGTAGCTTACTGGACTGCAGTAGTGTCTTGTTGTTTCTGGCTAGGGAATGCTCAAGGTGAAAGAATCGGGATTTGCCACTTCGCGTGCTCGGCTCGGAGCCTATCGATCCGATCTGATATTCATTTAGGGTCAAAGCCATGTGCACGGTCGGAGCATGATAGCGCTAGTAGAATTTTTTTAGTCTGCAGTTTTACACTTTTTACGGCTGTCAGTTCCGCGTGGCAGAGTGAACTAGGTGATCAGATCTACAGGGAGAATTTTATCCCAGTCACAGTTTTAATTATTTTTTATTGCCTTTTTTCAAATACATTTATTCACGGTTGTTTATTACTGCAGTAGTTAGTAGTTAGTCATATATGAGTCGAGTCACCATGTGACCATTTCAATCCCAAAATGGGTACTTCCCGCCGAGCCTATCGCGAGCTAGAGACAAGCGCTTACCATCGAACTACACAACTAAGACAACAGGTTGCAACTTGAACACAAAAATTGTGGGGTGACTCAAGATCGAGTCAGCTGGTCAACGATCCATGGACTGCATTGTCTGGCTTCTATCATGCCATGGTCAGCTGACTCGACGGCCGATAAGTCTCAGCGGAACCCGCCGATTGGAGACATGTCAAGACAATGACTTGCTTCACAGCCACACTCAACCGAGTCTCCAAATCCGATATACAGGCATCACAGTTGGGAGAAAGGTGTATATGCCAGTCCTAGCTTCCCCATGTGGGAACGCTATACCGTTGGGGCGGCGGTTCCGAGCCATTAGGCACTAGCCACATCAAGATGTGGCTAATGTCAGAGGGACAATATGGAGTGTACGGAGTACAGGGGGAGCACAGCTCTCCGACAAACCCACTACATGTAAGTTACAAATTGACTACCAATCAGTTCTAGCAGGTTCTGTTTGACTCACAGTTGGGCCGAATGTCAAGTCCCGAAAAGTAGGTGTGGCTCAGCCCTAAGGAATCCCTCGGCCGACTCCACCCCCATTCTTCCTAGTCCTAATTTTGGCGCGGTCACCCGAGTATAGTCGAGCTAGTTCTACACAAGGAAAATTCTTCTAAGCGACCTTGGCCCTTGGGTTGAATATTTGGTAATTTTCACCATCGATCAACAAACATCACCCCTTACTATCTTGGACAGTCCAATAACAAAACACTAATATTAAATATTAATGCCCACTGGGCAGCCATAAGTAAATGGTGGAGTACGTGGCTTTCTTAATGTAAGCCACAGAAGATCCCCAGATCAGTGGGACTCGGTATGGTATGTAATATTACCGGACTACTCTCGATCTGGCCTAGCGTAGATCCTATACGGTATTTCGGAGACTCCGTTACTTACTGTGAGGTCATGGCCTACTTATAAGTCTTGTCCCTCCCTCTCTGTCATTACTCATACTTCCAACTCTTGATATCATATATCTTCTTACTTTCCTCCGGTCGAGTCATTACCCAGAACCAAACTCACTCTCACCCAGTACCAACCAAATCTACCACTCATCCATCGATCAGCCTCCCGACGTTTCCAGACTCTTCGCTACCCCAAGCTTCGACCCAAAGTCTCTTACAAACCGACACGGCAATTGATCAGGAAATCTTATTCGGATCTTGTGCCCTCGGATTTCACATATAAAGCTCGCCTTACCCGGTGGCGAATCCTCTGACGTCTCCCACCATAATGCTTATGTACCCACGTAAGGGTCTCATCACCGATCCATACAACCCAGAGGACATCATCATACAAGACGACCAGTACCCACCTGAGTTCTATTCGGAGTCGAACTGTCAACGCCTGCAATCGCCGTTCGAGTGCCACCCCAGTGTACAGCTTTCTCCGCCATCATCCGCACCTTCCTCGCCTTCCTTCTCCTCTCCGACCTTCTCTATTCCTTACCCACAAACGTCGGACTCGCAGTCGTTTGGGGCTCCTTCGATGACCCCAGCTTCTTCTTACAACCCGTCGTTTGACATCCAGGGTTCCAATTCACCACACTATCTTCCTCAATACCCTCAACAATACTACACCCCCATGTTGGCGCAACAGCCTCTCGCCACCAACCAAGGGTGGGATAACAACCTGCAGTTGCTGAGTCCTGCGCGCATTCCTTACGCCGGTGTGCAGAAGCGCACTTCGCCTCCATCACCTGCCAACAACTTCCACCGTCGTTCCAACAGCTCGAACAAGCCGTTGCCCACGCCAGTGCAGACCCCGCTCCAGAACTCCTTCCTCGCGACACCCTTCCAGAACTTTGATCCTGCCTCTCAAGATGGTCACAACGCCGATGCCGAGACTGCGATGAGAAAGGCCATCATGGACCAGCAGAAGCAGTCACCTCCCCAGCAGCTGCAGAGCGACTACTCTATGGCTCCATCGGTGTCAACCATGAGCCACAACTCCCCAGTGACCCCACAGACCAGCCTGGACGAGATTGACGATGCTGCCAAGATGAATGGTGAGAACCAAATGATTGACCAGTGGATGGACCAGTACTTACAAGTCGACGCAGAATACACTTCTAACGGTATGCCAATGGGAGTGCCTAAGCTGGACAGGACCATCTCCGATATCTACCAGGACGAGCTCTACAACCCTTCCATCATGGCTGCTCCCCAGATGTCCAAGCCAATGGGTCAGAACCAGCTCAACCCGCGCAACTTCATGGCCGATCGCCTCCAGGCTGCCAACCAGGGACACGTGTCTGCTCGCTCTCAATCTCCCGCCAACAGACGGGATCGTTCGCCTTTCCGCCCTTCTTCTCCGTTCGCGGGTGATATGGGTAGCAACCTCCAGCAGCCTCATATGGCTACCAGTGTTCCAATGACACAGAATGTGATGCAGGGAATGGACGGATCTCAGCCCAATACTACCGGAGATATCAAGACCATGTCCCCCAAGGACGCAGTTTTGGATTTCCAGGATGGCGACGACCCAGCTCTCCCAGCTCTGTTCCCCCCAGGCCTACCTCAGGGTGACTTCAACCTGGGTGATACTCTTGGTCTGCGACGCGACAGCGGCTCAATGCGACCGATGGAAGCGTTCCCTCAATACACAACCGCCATGTCGCAGCCTCAATTCGCATTCGCTCAGCCCCCAAGCCACCGCCCTTCGCAGACCAATCTCTTGCAGCAAACTCCTGATTTCCCATCTGTATCGGTGGAATCTAGCGAGACCTCGCCGCAAGCTCAGGTCAACCTGCCAATGGAGAGCATCCCCCGACCGGACAACACCACCTCCGATGCTGGCACCTACACCTGCACCTACCACGGCTGCGCATTCCGCTTCGATTCTCCCTCTCGCCTACAGCGCCACAAGCGCGAAGCCCACCGGCAAACCACACCGGGCGGCCACCTCATCAGCCGCGACACCACTCTACGCAATTCCCAAGCCGGCCCCCACCGGTGTGAGCGCATCAACCCATCTACAGGCAAAGCATGCAATTCGGTCTTCTCTCGACCCTACGATCTTACCCGGCACGAACATACGATCCACACAGCGGGCAAGCAAAAGGTCCGCTGTCACATCTGTAACGAGGACAAGACATTCAGCCGAAACGATGCTCTGACAAGGCGTAAGTTACACCCCCGTTGATCTATTACATTCTTAAAACTAACTATAATTACAGACATGCGAGTGGTGCATCCCGAAATCGACTGGCCAGGCAAGCAGCGTAGGAGGAGAGATTGAGGGCGCCTTCTACGTCATGGTCCACCAGATCGGCATACCGAACGTCATAGGGTGGACCCACTCAGCCCCACTTTGGGCCCCTGTAAAATCCGGGGCTCGTCATTATGACGATGTGTATTCTTTACATTCTTATGTGTACGATTTTACGAGTTTTGCATGCGTTTGCATTGGTGGTGTGTGTGGTTTATGTTTATGGTTTATGGAAACGGATATATGGTGTTGTTTGGTGTTGTATATGGTCTTCTCCTTTGATTTGTTTGTTTCTTCTTTCGAGCGCAGTACAGTTGCTGGTTTTCTTGTACTATAGTACATTCCTCAAAAAATTGTACATTAGCTGGACCTTGGGATTTATTGGCAATATAATACTTCAATTTTACATTGGTGCTCCGTGGCGATCGGGATCGTCTGAAACACACAGCTACAGAAAGTTGCAGTATGTATGTTCATCCCTTGAATCACGGTTTCAATTTCTCGTACTAGGTACTGTACTCAATCCATCCATAATATCAGCCACAATATGCCCTTGCTAGAGTGTAAGTTATCAGTATGTCACTACCCGCCAAGCGTAGTATAGTACACGATGAAATCCAGATATCATCAGTCATCGGGACAATAATCATAAGCGCCCAAGGATAATATCCGGTTCTGGATCTATACTAATCATGTTCGAACAGGTCATATCTAAATTGAAACTTGTAGAAGGCTATGTACATGTATGATCCCATCATTGCGTAGTCACCCGGTCGCGGACCCTGGTTCGCATGAATCATGAACCACCGAGTGTGGAGAGTTTGATAAGATATGAGATAGCTTGGGTTATGTGAACGGGGATCGTGACTTGTATTTATTATCAGGATTGAAACTTGGATCATTTTGATTTCATTGTTCGATTTGGAAGTTCATTGTTTTTTGGTTGGTGGTTTTGTGTGGTTTACGTAGGCGTAGGGGTACGGCTGTTATACTCCAGTCCAATCACTGTATTCCCATGTCAACCCTAACCCTGACTCTTCCAAGCTGGGAGTAGAGTAGCTGTAAAGATTTCGGGTGTTGGTATCCTTGTCCCCCGGTTTAGTGTACATGTAAATGTAAAATTAACTTAAACGTAAACATCGATTAATGTGATTTGATTATATTAACACCACATACTAACTTATGTCACAATCATTGTCATTGTGATACTAACCTTGACATTGTTGTCATCATCATCCATGGAGCAAGCTTGTAAATCAATAAATCGGATGATCCTGTGAGACACGAGGTACGTACCTACATGTCCACGTACACATGTACGGAGTACTCCCCTCCCTACCCCCTTACCCCTACGCCAACACCAAAAATCAAAATTAAGTTACATGTAGTGGAAAACGCACACCATGCCAATCCAATGTCAATCCATGCTCATGTGGAACCTCCAGTACTGTACAGGCCCGCGTGGGCGATTAACCCCTGTCTAATTGGAAGAAGTGGCTTCGAATTCTGGCGCCATGGCTTGTCTCGCGTGGGTCTATTATACAGCTTACGGAGTACGCAGGATACGGAGAAGCTACTTGCACCCGCTCTGGCGGGTTGTGGAGATGGTGGAGTAGGTTAGTGTACTGCACGTACTGTAGTAGGATGGAGTAAACAACCGTGGACTGAAGTGGGTTTAGTGGGCTCTGTGGGGACAGTGGATTTAGTGGAGGTGTGGCTTGATACGAACTCGTCTGTCATCTCCGATTGCATTGTTGATCTCTGTGCCCGTATTTAAACAGAGTTTACTCCGTAAATGAAGGGGTTGAAATGAAACGGTCGGTGGGTGGGGTTTTGTGGCTTTTTGGGGATGTGCTTAGTCGCCTGTCGTTATTTTAACTTTACGCTTTATGTTTATGTTTATGTTTACATGAGTGTTTAGTGGCTTTTAGTTTGTGGTTTACATATGTGGCTTGGCAATGAGGGTGCTTGTTCTTTTTTGGGGTTGGTGTTGTGCAGTTTGTGGCTTGTTCTGGTGGTGAGTACTCCGTACTGCGGGTAGTATAGGGTAGGATGACATCTGCGGAGTTATATTTGTTCTATTGGGTTATTTGATAGAGGAGAGAATCGCAGTGAAGAGTAATCTAGTAAATCAAATTTCTGGCTTCGGCTCTAATCATAACATCCTAAGAGCAACGTTTCTATAGTAGAGAGCCAAGGTAGACAGCAGTAGCCTCGTAGGCCACATAGAAAACTGATACATATCTGAATAAAACAACCCAAAAGCTCAGGGATGAAAACGATAAGAGTAGCACATTCGCTGCCCTAATGGATTATTCTTATTGAAGAATGCTAGACAAATTGGAATACTCAATTTCAGAAACACCGAGTATAGATCGATGTTCCTCAGCCGACAATATTCTCTTGGGTTCATTGCCGAATCCGTTCACGCAAAGCATAGCAAGTCGTCTTGCGACTTCGGCAAGTTCTGCACGACGTCTTGTACATGGAACATTTCCTTCGTCCACAATCTCTTCTACGACTTGGAACATCGATAGGAACAGTACCCTTCGTTTTGTGTAAAACACGCGTTTTATCAAGCACAACTCCAAAGCGTTTGACCAGCATTTAACCACGCCACAAATTACTGTCTTTATTACAAATTGTGAGATAGTACCTTTTGCGGCGTACAATTCTGTCCTCTTGCCCCTAGTCTGATCCTTTTGAGTGTATAACTGTAGAGATCCTTTTCCCTTCAATATGTATAAGCCTAAGGAAGTAGCCGGTGTTTGATTATACACACTAGAAGCTAAAGAACTCTTTACCTCTTTCTTTTTGTCGATATAAAAACTACGGTTTCTATTTTTATTGAGGTATTCAATTTGAGGGTAGTTAGATAAACAAAAGGCAAAAATAATCAAAAACATACAACAGTAAGGATTCGCTAGTGGTCACCCACCTAACTACTAACTTACCGGCGTGTGGCTTAAGTACGGCTGAGCGGACGGGAAGCCCTGTTCTCCACACCCTATGGTCGTATGTGCTAAATCGAACATGAAAGCGGGTTATATGGTAAGAATAATTACAAAGCCCTCTGATCAGACCTCACTACTCTGTATAGTGTGTGGCTTATGTGCGGTCAGTAGTCGGGTGGGTGTCACTCGGGTAAGTTTAGGGTGAGAGCCGCTTTAGCGTCGCGCGACCCGGGGTGAGAATCAGGCTGAGATCAGGGTGAGAAATACCTGAGTTGCGCGGCTGCCGGCACTGGCCCTCTCAGCTGAGCTATAATGTAATACCATTGGATATTTGCTTCCCCTTGAAAACATGAGTACTCTTCGAAGGTTGGCACATGAACACAGCCACTATATCTCATTGATATATGAGATGGAAGATTGGGTCATGATCGCCTGCCTCCAACCACCTCGTTGTCTACCACAATCCTTTTAAGCATCTCCAGGGGCCTTTCTTACATATATGCTGCATACTTTTTAGATTCGATTATATATGATATGGAATAAAATCACCCTGTCTCTCCCTTTCGATGCCCGCGATGGCGTGTTGTTATCTATGGGATACAAATCATACAAAAGAGAATCGCCTCATGCCTCGCGCAGTAACGTAATGCACACTCCTTGGCAAAGCTACTCTAGTGCTATTGAATGTTCACAGGAGTTGATTTATATTGTAGAAGTTCGCACGATGAATTAATTATTCAGACCATTGAATGTTGATCTCGGAATACATACAGTTGGAAGTAAGGGCTCCAAGCCATACAATATTGTAGGTAATAGTATCTTCAGATCCGTGGCACAATTTGAAAGCACACAGAACAATATTCTGAATAGGCAATGTAATGTGCTCCGTGTGACACAAATGAGATCTCCCGTGAACCGATGTCCGTATGATCCCTGGATTTGACATGGGGTACTTATAATGTTAATCAGCATACACCAGCCTCCCCTTAGTCGCCTGATCCATATGGAGTGACAAAAATCTCAGTTTCTGACAATCTCTGAAACGTTCCAGAGTCATCGTGGCCAGAACAGCACAGTCTGCCCGGCGCGACGACGAAAGTCCCGAATAGCATCAGCGCCAGTACTTGGACCACGATGGTAACCCCGTCGTCCTTGGTAAACTATAAGGCTCGCGAATTCAATGAGCCGGGAACGAATTATTAGTATAGACTATAGGTCTATACTAAGGCCCCTATACAGCCTAAGAATTATGACACGCTTTTCGCGTATCATTTTAGAATCATGGATCCTAGCTTATTCCTAGAGATCTATATAACCACTTAGCCTAGCGCCTTTATATACGTCGAGTATTAACGCCGCGAGATCGTCTACCGTAAGAGACTACACGTGGCTTCTAATAAGCATCCTAACTCTCGACCTCCTTTTGTTACTAAGGCTTTATCGAGTAGGGGGCTCCTAGATCCTTAAACTAAGTGGTTCCTATATCTTCTTAACCTCGGATAGCTATCTCAGTAGCCGGTATCGAGAGAAAGGGAACGTACTTAGAACTACCCTCCTCGCAATCAAATTTAGTCGGAGGTTCCCGACCGAGGTGCGAGAAGTCGGATTAGAGTATCCTGTTCTAGATATCTATAAGGATATAGCAGAGCTTGTTAAATTCGGGAACGAAGTGGTGTTCGAGGCTATTAAGTTAACAGCGAGGCACTAGATAATCAAGTTGCTGTTGATCAATAGGCATATAGTATATAGAGAATGGTTAGATCCTACATAACGCCTGATAGGGAGTGGAAAATTGAGTATACTGACGTGCCACCTCTAGAGAAGACGACTAAGGATTCCTAAGAAGTTAGGGACATTCTCGGGCAACAATCCACTATAAACCATGAATCCGAGGATCTATGACTCACATGGGGATTAGGTAGCGATAGCAAGATCACCCGCTGGCAACTCGCTACATTGCCAAATTCATGCACCAAACCGGTCTTCTTGCTCGCTTTTAACACGTGGGGCATGAAGAATTCGATTATGAAACTGAGGGCCTCGTAGCCATAGAGTAGAGTCCCAAAGACGCTGGGTACTCACCACCGTATCACACCACGACTGAGGAAGGAAAGAGCTTCAGCCAGCTCTCATTCGAATACACGGTGCCTGACTGGGCACTGAACAACGATAATCAGCAATCAGCAGTCGAGGCTGAAGTGAGGATGTCGGAGAACGGGGTCTGATCTTGCTACAGCAGGAATTGGCTGGGAGCTTGATGGAGGTGTTTACATGGGATGTGAGAAGAGAGAGGACTTCGAGAGGTGAACGGTGCATCCACGCATTCATTTTGTATTCATTGCTTGCTTCCATTGAATTTCTTATTTGTACTGGGCCTTTTTTTTTTTTTTTTTTTTTTTTTTTTTAACCGGCCACGATCTTTGTACTGGAGCATGATCAGGCGTACGGGACATGAGTTCTTGCTTCAACTGGAAAGAAGCGCCTGCATAGCCATTACGATACTAGTTAGGCTCGAACAGGATAGAATTTTGATTGATTGATTGATTGATAGTGAGAGAAAGATACTCACTATTACAAACTTTATAGGCTCTAATGAGAGTGATCATCAGTATGTCATTCATGTTCCATTCCTCGCGGGCATCGCAGACAACCTCAGCCTTCTAGAGCGTATAGCCTATATTTTTACCACATATGTAGTGGCAGAAATTGGTTCCACGAGGATAAGAGACGAGTTCCGAATCCTAGACCTAAGCCTAGCTTCCTTTTTTGTTATTTTCTAACCCTAACAACCTCCTCGTTGGTGCTTTAAGTTAAATAGTGTAAAGAGTAGTTCGAAGTAGGAACGTCCCGTCCCTTTGTAATCTAGCAACATCGGCATAGTTCCTAACTACACATACAAACGATTTGTACTTATATTTGATAGACTAGCGTTTATAACGGAGCCAGGTATCCTATTTCTCATAGAAAACATGGAATCTAAACTAGAGCTAGGCTCCTATGGCTGCGAAACAAGTATTCGACGTAGCGCCGGCGTGCCCGAGGCTGCGGGGAGACTTGTTATACTGGACATAAAAGAAGGAGTGGGATGATGTGAGATGTGAGATATATTATAGCAGATGAGTACTGCGATATCTTCGGCCTTTCACTGGAGCAGTACGAGGTCGGGTGAGAAATCCTTACTTCGTTCCTACGTCTATCAACTTTGCATGTAGAATTCTCACCTATATCGCCCACCCACACTCATCCTAAGACAGAAGTTCTCGCTACCTTAGTCTCCAAGGCGCCTGAAATTGGGTGCGTAGAGGAAACAAAAACATACAACAGTAAGGATTCGCTAGTGGTCACCCACCTAACTACTAACTTACCGGCGTGTGGCTTAAGTACGGCTGAGCGGACGGGAAGCCCTGTTCTCCACACCCTGTGGTCGTATGTACCTGTTATTGTATTGAAGGGAACTAGATACAGTAGTTTTCGAATGCTCATGACTGGATTCCCCGGTCCCAGACCGCTTCCTCAGAGTAGACTTCGTACTTTACAATAGGACTGCGGAGACCGTAATGTCTGTATTTTATACAAAACTAGGTAGATCTGAGATGAGGTCAGGTCTAAATAGTAGATTTCGTTATTATATTCAAATTTCATGCATGCAACTAGTTGAGTGCCTTAGTATGTGAGCTTCCCGCTAACTTATACATTAAGATAGAAACCCGACAAACTGGAAGAGCGAGGCATCCTCAATGCGCTCCACCCGCTGCAGCTCGGCATAGCTACCCTTGATAGCATCAAAATTATAATAGAAAACACCATCATAAAAAACAAACATGCTGGGCAGTCCGCGCGGGACGAGAGTGATGCAGTCGCGCGGCTCAGAGACAAAGCCAATAGTGTAGTGCCGCTCGCAGCGCGGGCACCGAGTGGACGCAGTATGCTGTCGACATCCTTCAGCCAGATACTCAGCATACTCGGCAGGCATTACAATAGTCAGAAACATGCCGTCGTCGGAGACGATCCGTGTTTTCCCATCATGCACGGAGAGCTCGAAGGTCAATCCATCGCTGTATGGATTTCCACGGAAGACAAGCTTGTCCTCGGGTGAGTGTTCAGCATTGCCCATCCACAGGCCCCCGATGGGGTACATGAGGAAGTGTTGGTCCGGCTGGTAGAGATCGATTCCATCGGCGGAGATGGGGTTGTCGGCGCTGATGACTGGGCTGGTGAGCGGTGAGATGGTTGGAGGGGTCTCGCCCCAGTCTGGCTCCGGGTCAATCTGCACCTTGAGTGCATTGTCAATGCTGTCTGTCCATTTCCCCAGCGAGGAAAGGTACTGTAGTTTATTTTGTATGTAGAACACGTCATCTGGATAGTCCGAGTGACTAGTGAGGTTGCCGATATAGGTGCGATTGTAGATTATCTGTTCGTCGTCATCAGACAGATGGAATAAAGTTCCGCGACTGTGGCGGTCGCGGTGTAGCTCAAAGTCGCTGCCTTTGTAATGGATGGCAATAAAATGGCCCGTGACTATGAAGCGGAACGGTCGTCTGAAATCCTCGTATTCCATACCAATCCGACTCTTCACTTCCTATGAACCAAAGTGTACTTTTCTTCTGAACAGCAAAGTCCCACGGGACACGCGGAAAGGGGGATGCAAGTGCGCGATCTTGTCAGATTGTCAGAACTACTAAGCAATTATACGGGACTTGCCGTAACCATCACAGTTCTGCCTAAAATTGCAGAGCGGTGACCTGAAATGGGATAACCGCATTCCGATTTTATTTTCCGGCAAGTCGTAAGAGTAGGGTTAGACTTATATAATCTGTAATTCCTGCTCATTAACTTATCTCACGGTTGCAAGATAAAAGAAAATCATTCTGGTGCACGCGGCAATCTCAACGCGTTACAGTACATAAGGTTCGTGTCGTCGTGCCTTGTTGATTTACCAAGGGGAGAGGCACAGAGAAGAGACTACATCGTATTCCTTCCTCTTCTTCTGTCCATTATATCTTAGACTTTTCTATGATGGTATATCTATCTGTTCTATCCAGGAAGAGAAACAGGTCAAGTTGAAAGTGAGACATGACACTATCCTAGCGCTGTTTGATGTCGTGGATGGGGATGGGAAGGTGGCAGTTGTGCGCAAAAGTAAAGAGCACAAAAGATTTTGCCTTTTATGAACTCAAGATGGCGCCGGTATCAACCTATTCTCGATATTACTGTAACTCCCGGTGCGGACTTGTCACTGGTAAGGCTTTCATACATGCGGCTATGTCTGTGTTGCTGTGAGCTAATAGTAGATCAGGCTGCTGTTGTGGTGATTTTATCAGATTGAGTGTATAGGGGTTCATAAGATACTGCATTCCAGCGGGCAAGAGTGTGTTAAGGGAAATTGGAAACTACAGGTCTGTTTTTAACGAGCTCGTTTAGATGGCTTGGTAGCAAGTCTGTGGTTATGATCCCCATTTAACACTGTGAACGCGTTAGGCTAGGTAATGAGAGATCCCATGATGAGATCTTCTCAACTGTTATTGTAATAATGTTAATGATATCAGTAACATGTACTGGGAGACCGGTAACCATGCAATATCCACCTACTGTATCCCGTTATCCGATCTCCTTCGTGTAATTATTTCTCATTGTCGCCCCCAAATCGTAAAAGATACCCCTGGATGCTGGTATCTCACAGCCTCCTACTACGTATTACGCACATCGGCGTAGATCCTTCCTATTGACACCAACTAGGGTACAAAGTATATACAACCATCCATAAGCCATTACTTTCTATAAAACTAATTACATGCCAATACTAATAGCGGTGAATATTTATATCGCGATATAAAGGCGCATAACCACAAGAAAGTGCTATAGTAACTCCATTAGATTACCACCAATGGATTCTTTACGAGAATAGCTTTTAGTAGGAAAAATTAGTATGAAATGCATCTAAGACGAAGACGTGAAGGTAGACCAGTTTGCGAAAGGTTTCATCATATCTATTACATTGTCCTATTCTTAAAAAGGTAAGAGAATGGCTCATCTTACCGACCGCTTCTGTAATGGAGTGGGAGTCCCACCTACTCAGCTGAGAGGCGCAGTCTTCAGCCTCACTGGCGTTACGTCGACTTCGACCTCTTATAGCTTGGCTCGCTCGGTCGCTCTCACCTTCGACTTCGCCCTCCACCGATACATCACACACATCCGTACAGTTTGTCGCTCGTTCGGCAGAAGTCGTGTTGTTCATCTCTGCTCAACTACACACCGGAGTAGTTGCAAACAGGGAAATCATGGGAGACCCTTTAACAGCCGTGGGTGCAACCGCTGCAATCCTACAGCTTGCAACAGCCGCTGCCACAACCTCCATAAGGGTCTATCAGCTTGTTTCTACAATAAAAAATGCACCCCGAGAGATCCAAAATCTTGGCCGAGACATCAACGATTTCCATACGCTTGTATAGCATCTGGCAGAGGCCCTGAAATCAGCAGACATCCGTGAATTGATTGATCGCGAGGAGCCAATATCTCGCGCGGTCGTAGATCTTCAATACCCCATCGTCAAATGTGAACTTTCCTGTAGACAAGTGGAAAGCAAATTGAGTCTGCAGCTCTAAATTGACAAGGTTGAAGGCAGCGGCAATCGTGACACAGGGAAACACAATAAAGATCGCGGCTGGGTTCGTGACTGGATGTGGCCTATTCGGCGGAAGGAGGTCTTTCAGTTGATTTCAGAGCTTCAACGGACAATACTACTCTTTTTAGATGCAATGGGGAGCCTTACGCTGTATGTACTTGAATTCTCAAGGGGACCCCATATCTAACCGATATATTAGTATTCTTATATTAAGATTATCTGTTATAACCATCAAAAATTCGGCCTCTCTGAGAGACAGACAAGAAGATGCTGGACTGAAGCTTCCGCAAATGGCTCTTACTGATGAGTTATCAAGCAGAACGCTAGCGAGGGAAGAGAACAAGAAATCCACTGAGCCCAAGTACGTCGAAGAACTTATAGCGGCAGTCAGGCGTCAATCGGTCCTTTCACTAGAGCTGTTGCTACAACACATCGATGTTAATGCTCGAGATCTTCGCGATGGACGTACTGCTATTTCTGTGGCGGCCGAGATCGGCAATGTTGAGATAACGAAGCTTCTCATTAAGCATAGGGCTTCTGTGAATATCCGCCAATACAGTCTTAGCAAACGCTCATTGGGCAATACAATCAGTGAGCGACGACCATTGATGGTCAGTGGTCGTCTCCCAATATATTGGGCAGTAACAAAAAGATATAGCGCGGTCGTCAAGCTCCTACTAGAGTACGGAGCAAATCCTAACGCCAGAACGACCGCTAGACGATCCGTTCTCCAAGAAGCCTGCTTTATGAATGGCCTAGCATCGGTTAGGGTACTTTTGGAAGCGGGTGCAGATGTAGATGGCAGTAATCTGAGTAGTGTATGTTACGTTTGACATTTTTGGATCCTTTCGTTACTGATCTTGCCAACAATTTAGGGCTGGACAGGGGGTGCACGAAACCGCTAATTGGGGTCACAACGAAGTACTCCGAGTGTTATTCGAGTTTAGCCCTTTACTTGATGTACCCGCTGTAGGAGTGGGAGAAGCATATGCCCCAATGCATCTTTCAACCAGGAATCGTCTTACAGAGACCACAAAACTTCTTCTCTCCAATGGCGCAGATCCAAACGTTCTTATGACCGAGGACATGACCCCGCTACACTTGGCTGCTTCTGGTGGTATGATCACCGAGCTTGACCTACTTCTGGATTGGGGTGCTTCTATCAATGCCCAAGACGCTCGTCTTCGCGAGACTCCTTTGCACAAAGCAGCACGGAATCTTGAGACAACTGCGATCAAAAGATTATGTGAGCGAGGAGCAGATATGGATATGAAGAACATCGATGGCATGACTTACCAGGAAGTTCTAGAATGTGCGAAACGCTACCCCAACGATTGGCATGTAGAGCCTAAATTGGGATCGTTTTGTTCCTTTTTCTGAGCTCAGATGATCAACCTACGATGTAGCGGACTGGCAACAAACGGCATTTCGAGCTGCACCTGGGTTTCCATCCTCGTTATGTCCAGACAAACAATATCCAGTCTTGCTCCTCGACAGTATAAGCTGACAAGCCAATGCCCTTTATCTCTTCCACTACAATACGCACCGAGAAAGTCGCATCAGGGGTTAGGAGTAGCGTAACTGTAATAGGCATGGCGCATTTTGAAAGAGGGGTTGAGAAAGAATCTCTGCGTGTAAGTGGTGAATTTGTTTTCAATCCATCCTGTATCGCATTGGTCGTATTGGATGATGCTAATCAGGAACAAAATGTGCTCCTATAATTTTAACAGATGGTACCAAAACACCACTGAATTGGGCGGCTGGCCTAATGGTAAGGCGTTTGTTTTCGGTCCTGTTCACAAAAAATTGCAGGTTCGATCCCTGCGTCGCTCATTCATTTCTTTTTTGCTTTTTTTTATTTTTATTCCCCAATTACTTCTACCTATTTCTTTCCTATTATATTCTTACAATTGCCTGTGAAAGATGATTGATTACTTTAGTCAACGACTTGAGCGAGCCTACAACCAAGTATAAAAAAAGTAAAGATCTTTCACGGGATGTGTGATAGGATATATATACATGTCGAATCATCGAACAATTAGGTATATGTACATCTCATCTCAATAATAGGAAGAATTAGCAGACAAAGTAACTGACTCAGATTCAACTCCATAACCTTGCAATCGCTAAATGCAGACAAGAGAACAGCAAAGAAATCAAATACCAAAATGCAACCTCAGAATCCGAATCCGAATCCGAATCAGATCATATATCCGCCGAGGCACTAGTCCTCCTTCCCCTTCTAGCATAAGCCACCTCCTGCTCCTGGCGCCATGAACACTCATCCCGAAATTCACAAATCCGACACTTCCACGCATCCATAACCTCCACACCGCGGGGATCGCGCTCACCGCGCCACCAGGTCATCTGGTCGGATAGGTAGGAGCTCATTGTCGTAGGATCGTAGAGGAATGATCGACTTCCCAGGTGGCGGGATTGAGACTCATCCTCAGCGGCGGAAGAGAGGTACCGGGCTGTGAGGACGGGGGAGAGGAGGGTTTGATACTCCTCGAGGATTTCTGGTTGGGAGGTTGATGGTATGGATGGTGCGATGGATGTAGAGGCTATTTCTGGGAGGAACGTGAGGCGAAGTTGGTCTTTCATGAAAGCCCATAGACGGGAGAGGGTGTTGTGTGTCATGAGGATGCTGGTTGAGTCTTGGCTGGCGGGAAGGCTTGATGCTGGGTTCTTTGCGTCTGGTGGGGGACTTGCTTCGCTTTCCTCGGAAGAAAGCGCATCGAAGAATTCATCGTTCAGTCCGCTGACTTCCGAGACGAATGCATTCGTGAATGAACTTTCCGGATCGAAGTTATACCGCGCAGCGAGGACGTCGATCGTCACATCGTCGCTTGTAATGAGACGGTTGAGCATGTGATAATAGAGCTGCAACTGGAGAAGAGTAGGTCGGAATCCGGTACTCTTAACAGTCGGTACAGACCGACTGGCCTTGGTCTTGACATCCGTCATGTAAACCCGAGGGAGACCATAAACCTCCGCAGGCAATCCCAGCTCCAGCTCCTCCGGAACAGCCACATCCTCACCACCACCCTGACCCCATTCAGAAAGGCTCCTCCCGCCCTGCGCAGAAGAAAGCAAAAAGTCCGATAAAGACATCTGATATTCAGGCAACGCAGCTCTCGAAGTGGCAAGATCAGCATAATACCTAGCAGCTGTCCCCTCAAGCCCAGGATCCGGACACTCATAAGACAACTGATCAATAACCCCATTAACAATCTCCCCATCAACAACGCCCCAAACCTCCATCTCACGCGTAACTCCATACTCACGCAGCATGCGCAAACCCTGGATAATATTCCAAATCCGAAGACCCCACGCATCCTCCTTCGTCGTAATCTCCACTGGGACAGTCGTATAAATCTCATCCTCGAGAGTCTTATGCACAGAACTACCCCTCAGCATAGCAGGAGTGGGCTTCTTCCGTCCATGCTTGGTAAGAGTATACCAATACTGCAGCTCACACCAAGCAGGCGAAACAAGGTCCGTAACTGAAAACGCTTTATGGGGAGGTCTGCGGAACCGTTCGATGGGCGATCGAGTATCGAGTACCGTAACTTCGGGATCTTGCTGCATCCATTCCTGCTCGCGTGCTGCGCTACGCTCCCGCTCTATTGTTCTGCCTTCCGTTGAATTGGAGTGCTCGACTAATCGCTTCGGATAGATGTTGTCAGCTCAGTTCAGGCCACACACCACGTGGGCAGAAAGGGAGAGGCAAAAAGCATACCAAACGGGCTGGCCCTGTTGCTGTTGCCAGAGCGCGGACTTGCACTTGCACTCGCCCTACTTGCCATCCTGCCAAACCCGCCCGCGCGACCTGATTGACCTTGTTGGCCCGACCGCCATGGTGAACGGGGCACTTCCCGACCCAGCACCTTAGGTAGCCGTGTACCTGTACCCGGTTCCGCAAAGCCAGCGCCATCCTCGATATCGACAAGGAGGGCTGCAATTACCGTGGGATGGAGAGATGCGAGGTCTGGATCGGGGATCTCCGATCTCGTGGATGTTTGTTCCGGGGCGGGCGAGCTCGAGGTCGGGATTGGAGTCGGGATGGGAGTGGCGGGCTGGACGGTCGCGTGTTCCGCGACGGCTTTGAGGAGGTCGTCTAGTAATTCCTCTTCGTCTGTGTTGAAGTCGGAACCGTAGTTGGAATCTTGGTCAGTTCCGTACATGTCTGGAGTTCATGTTGAAGGTGATGTTGAAGATGAAGTAGAGTAGAATGCGTCATTGCATTAAGAATTCCGGAGTTGTGAGTGGCTGACATTACTACCGATAAATTAACTATTAAGTTAACTTCTATTCAACGTGACTGACAATAAGAAACAAAATCTATTGATCTAACATGGTATCAAATGCAACGCTAACCAAAGCACAAATCTATAAATCTAAAATCTATACAAAACCCTCTCTCTTCTCTCAACATCCAACATTCAAATTCGACATCACACAGTCCCAGCAATCAACCCACGCCCCAACCCAGTAACCTCCCTAACCCTCTCCTCCTCAGCAATCTCGGCAAGCAAAACCTCCTTAGCAGCCTTCTGATTCAACCAACTCAAATAAGTCTGCCACCCAACGGCAATAACACCCGAAAACACATTCCGGAATTGCGCCGGCACATACATAAAGCTAAACGCCGTAACAGCCGGCCAGAGCTTGACGCTGTTCGTAATACTAACCGGCAAGGCCTTCTTCAGCCGCTCGTATGTCTCCTCCATCGTCGCGCCGCCGAGGAGCGAGTGCACGCTGAAGAAGTAGGTGTTGAAAACGGGCGTAAAGCAAATTTGTTGCACGATGACTTTTGTTAGGATTGAGAGGATTTTGCTGGGGTAGTTGAAATGGTTGCCGAGGAACATGAACCTGTTGATTTTAGTTCAATTCAATTCATACTACGTTCGTCATCTTGGGAGGAGGGAGGCCTTACCAGTTATAAGAAGGAATACTCGACCCAGCCCCGACAGCCAAATGCCGCATCGTTCTATATGGGTCATACCCAACAGTCCTGGGCCCGTCATCCCCATCTCCATCCTCAGCTTGTGCCTGTGGCTGCGCCTGCGCATCGCCTTTCTCAGGTAATACTTCAGCCGGGAAAAGCATCTGCGCACTCAAATCACCACACAGGTAAATAACAATCGAACTCCAAAACTGCGTCGTGTACGGCCTCTCATTTTGCACGCGCGCATACCACCTCCCGACCTTCCCAATCGGACCAGCCTTGATCATTTCGCGGAAGCCACGAGAGCGTGTTATGGAGTGTGTGGAGGGTGGTGTTGCTGCGCCTGCAGATGCGGCGAATGCATTTGGCTGCGGTGGGGAGGCATGGGTGTGGGAGTGTGAGTGTGTTGTAGTCTTATGTGTAGTATTCGATCCCAGTTCCTCATTGACTGCCTTGTTATTTGTATTCGTGTTCTTCGACTGTGCAGAATCAGACTTGTAGCGCTGGCAGCGTGTTCGGCGCAAAGGGTGTAATCCGGGGGTTATCGGTCGCGGTCGGAGAGGGAGGGATCTTGGACCGAGGGATTTGGGGAGAGGTGTCATTTTTGGGGGTTGGTCTATACATCTATTTGCAAAAGAGATATGTATAGGAAATAGGAACTAAAAGAATAGAAAGAGTGGCAGGAGGTTGTAATACAGAAGTTCAAGATCTGATCTTGTGGCGGGAAAGCCGAGTGTCGGGTGAATGCAGTGCCGGGTGAGAACTCCGATGTGCTTATGTTATGTCTCTGTTATGGTTTTAGCAGTTTGTTAACTGTTGGGGGTTGAATATTAAATATTGAGTATCGTATTGTATTATTTTTAAATTAATCAACGCCAGATCTATATAGATGCAAGACCATAACACATAAGCGGCCATCCCCAGCGTGAGATCACAAGATGACCACATCGGGTATCAAAACAAAAGCAGATGCAGATGCAAAACAAGGGAGGCATTTTTGGGGTAGGGGTAAGGGCAATAGGAACTAAGATTATAGCGACAAAGTCAAGCACTGATGACCAAGTCGAACAAAATGAGAACAGGGGCTGCACAGCAACCGCCTAGTTCTTAAAAGACTCACGAGTATTGACTCGGTCAATATCGTAGGGATTACCCTCATAAGTAACCGAGGGATGCAACGAGCCAGCAGTGCGAGTTGAAGCAACCGAGTGAGCATGACTGCGTATGCGCTGCGCAGAAGGAAGCTGACCAACACCATCCTCCGACTCACTGGACACAGAGCTATCAAGGGCAGGTGCCTCAGTGCGGTCATATTCAACCTTCTCCTCCTCAGCGGGAGTAGTATCGGCCTGTTCCTGGACCTTGCGCATGAAGGCCTCGGACTGGGCGGCGAACTTACAGCGGGTCCGGATTGCAGGGCCGTACTTGTAGAAGAGGAAGGGGAAAGGCACGCAGGCGAGAGCGAGGAAAGCTGGCACGGAGGATGCCCAGTGGATGCCGAGATTCTTGTACATGTAGGTGGTGAAGAGGGGGAAAGCGGCACCGAAGAGGGAGCGCAGGACGGAGTTCGCGGCTAGGACGGAGGCGGCGAAGATAGTGTAGGCGTCGATGAGGTAGTTCATGATTCCTAGGAAGACGAGAACCATGCCGAAGCCGAAGGGGACGCCGGCGGCGATACTGGCCATGAAGTGGATTGAGGTGTAGTTTGTCCAGGCGAACCAGAAGAGACCAACTGGGATGGCGACGGAGGCGATTAGACATGGGGGAAGGCGGGATTCGGGAGGTGCGAATCCGTTGTGGTTGTCGGAGGTTTTGATGTAGCGCTTGTTATCCCAGAGGGTGTAGACCACTGCGATTAACATGCCGACCATAATTCCAAGGAAGGCGAGACCGCTGACGCCTTGGTTCCAGCCGCGCGACTCTTGATAGACGATAGGGAAGGCTGCGAACATCATGTATAGCGTACCGTAGACGATGGCCATGTACAACGACAGGAGGAAGACGATGGGTTCGCGGAACAGCAAGATCCAGGGGCGAGAAAGCGAGATCTTGAAGGAGTTCTTAAGGGAGACCTTGCCCTGATCAATGTCGATCTTGCTACGATAGATCTTTCCAGACAGCTTTGAGAGTCTCTCAGCACGGCGGCGCAAAAGAACAGGTGCATAGGTCTCGGGTATCAACAGAGAACCCATAATCCAGACTGCTCCAGAGAATGCAGCCAAGAAACCAAGGACCCATCTGAATCCAGCGTTCATACCGAGGAACCCTCCAATAATCGGGCCCAAAACTGGGCCCAAGAAGGAGCAGCTGCGAAGAGGGACATGGCAACACCACGCTGCTTAGCGGGGAACATGTCGGCAATGACACCGCCGGCATTGGTCAAAGGTGAGGAACCAAATGAACCAGCAAAGAATCTCAGGATAATAAGAGTCCAGCTATTCTGAGCACCAGCAGCACCAGCATTGAAAGCCGTAAGAGCAGCATAGGTAGTAACGAAAAGAATCTGGCGACCAAACAGCTCACTAAGCGGAGCCCAAAGCAAAGGACCAATCTATAAAGAAAGCGTTAGAACCAAGTCCAAGACGAAAACCAAGCTGGAGCATTCACATACCGCAAAACCCAAAACGAAAAGCGAAACACCAAGAGTAGCCAGCTCTTGCCCTATACCGAAATCGGCCATGATCTCCTGAATACCGCCAGTATAGGCTGACGAAACCAAAGCAACAGCCAGTGTAGCAATAGCTACGAGCATAGTAAACGACCACTTCTTGACCTCACTGAAGTTCATGGGATTGCGAGGATCATTGGGGATCCATGTTACGGCGAATGGGTCGTCGTCTGTTCCTGCGCCGGGGTATGGGTGGTCGATGATCTCTTGTGTGACGACACCTTGGTCAAAGACCAAACGCCAGTATGGGATCTTGGTTGGTGCGGTAGACTCGATCTTTTCGATCTGAGGTTCTGTGTCGGCTGCCATGGTGGCAGGTGGATGTCGAGTCGACGCTCGAGAGTGGTGTTTATTGACTAAAATGGGGAGGTGAGAGCTGTTTTTGTTGTAGACCCTGAGACCGTTTGCGGGGGTCTGGTGGGATAGTCCTAATTAGGTATTAGGTAGGTGGGATGGGAACCAATGTGGAAGAATAGAGTATCAGATTGCAGGCTCGGTTTATTATATAGACTGGCGCTTTTGCAGGATTCCCTCCGTGGCGATTTTCTAAGCTAAAAAATTATCTTATGAATCTTGATGCAATTATGAACTTATGCAGAGTGGAGATGGGGGCCGAATGCGGTCTGTTATCTCCGGTGCAATTTGAGGGACTTGTATTCTGTTGCAATATATCATTATATCATAGTTTAGTTGTTTAGTGTAGTCAATAATATAATAGCTAATTGCTTGCACTGGTGAACACAACTGTAGATACAAGTATATGCCGTACAACATGCATCAAACCCTCCGATGCCATGTGTCCACGTGACTTATGAAACCATGCCAAGCTGCCACACGGGTATACGGCATCGCTGTGATTGGTCAGTTCCCTAACTGTTCCGTGGTTTTAATCTTGAAAATCTTGAAACATGCGATGTTCTCGCATATTCTGGCCTTATGCAACCTTGGGATTTCGGATTTTTGCACATCTTTTGGACCATGGGCTATCGGAGTACCTGACCGATGCCCTACTCTACCGGTATCTCAGAATAGATCAAAGTTCTCGGGACACCACATGGCCGGATAATCTCCGGTGCACGTCCACGTCGCGCCCTTATGTCCGTTCCTCTGGCCCATGCTTACCTACAGTACAGTGCTTTCTAATCATTGTCGAACCCGGGGCCAAAGCTCCAACTCCGACTTTATGATGCACAAGGGCCTGATCTGCATAACTGACTCGCCGAAATCTGACTCATATCAGATTGACCGCAACCGTTGGGTGTATAACATTATCGTGGCGTGGGGTTGTGCGTCACTACATCTGACATTAAGACATGCCCATTGGTAGCGAGCTACGTATATACATGCATTCTGACCGCCTCGTATACTCAACCTTGCATTCCCGAAAACATGACAATCCCGAATGCACGGCGTACAATCCCGATAATACAATCCCCGAAAACACTACAAGCCCCAAGACAAAATAATAGCGAGAATACATGATCCAAAAATAAGTTCACAAATTCCAATACCACAGCCAAGGTCATATCAGATACTGTACCTTGGAAGAAACCGAGTTCCAGGTCACGCCACAAGGCCCATTAACCCAAAGAAGGTGGTTACCCGACCGGGGACACCGCAGCCCGTGAGGCTTGCAGGCAGCAAAAGGAAACGGCGCTTCTAGCGTGTAAGCTAGAAGTTTCTATCGTACTGAAGTGGGTAGGTTTGTGTCTTAGACGGGTTGCTTTGTGGCCTTAGGCTGCATTACTGTTGCTGTCATCTCTTTGGACCCACAGGTTGTGGTACTTGTAGGGGGAATGATATTGGCTTGATCTTGATTCTCAGGTCATAATATCATTTTAAACTGGGATGGCTTATTTATTGTGCCAGTATATACTGTTTTTTTGACTTTAAGCTGAATACAATTATCGAGACGAGAAAGATCACAAAAGCAAAAAGCGTGTTAAAGTCACTCGGTCCCACATCAAGATTGTACTGTGCAGAGTATGGAGTAACGTCACTAAAGTTATGGAAATAGACGCCTCGATAATAAGGCGGCAATATCCCCCCAGATTCAACGTGTTCCATTCCACTATTGGTCAAACCTGGAACTGCAGTACACAAAGCAAAAGTCTAGAACTTCATACACATAAGTCATCGCCTCGGAAGCTCATCTCACCCACTCAACCCATCCGTGCACCGCATCGCCACAGTGGAAGACGATCCCGGTTAAGTTACTGGTAATACTGTAACAAGTAACAAGTAACCTTATGTCCAAGACCCTCTCGAGTTCTTTATTGATAGTCATGGGTCCTCAAACAATCACATGATCCAGCAGGTTTCACAGTCTTCGATTCTTCCAAGGCAACGAGATACACGTATGAGTTAACTATGACTCATACTGATGTAGCACCTGCCAAAAATCCATCCAGTTTTTTACTGTGCATGTTTGTGGTCTACTCAATCTCAGCAGGAGGGCTGTCCATGTCTCCCGTGGGGATTGACTGACGTTGTGAGCTCATTGTGACTCTTTCCTGTTTCCTGCTCGTCCTGCTGGAACTGGGACTGGGACCCCTGTCGGGTTTGTAGCCTGTTTGGCTGATATGTGTGGTACTTGTGTGGCGGCTCGTTCTGCTCTTTGTGGGAATAATCGTGTATTGGTTGCACGTTCAGCCTTGGATTTTGGGTTTAGGTGGGATATCTGGCTGTAGGTGTACATAGAAGTTGTCTAGAGAATCATTCAGGCTGCTGGAATGTTCCATTCCGAGGGCTGTTCGAGGTATAATCATACCCTGTGAGGTCTGGATGTGATGGGCATTCTACTGTTATTCAGGCAGATGATGGACGGGCATATCTTGAGAACCGACATCGCACGAGTACGAGCGAGATACTCGAATGACTATATGTCTACTGTTGTCACGGCGTATTCAGACAACTACTTGTACAAGTCCATTCAATGTGCAGGTTGAGCCCCCGGCTACGTCAGATAATTCTCGAGGACCACAACGCTTAGGTCTTTTTCTCGCTTCAGAGACGGGTATCGGACGTCTCTGTTTCTTTACACCTTGTACATTTATTTCATAATCGACTGTTCGTCTTAATATTGCTACGCACAATACTCAAACCATATGCAGAGGGAGGTTGTGGTGTAATCATCCGAGGCGGGCATCAGTATCTGGATGACGTCGTTTGGCTATGGGGATAGACTAATTGTGGGGAGGATAGAGACAGATGGATATTTGTACCAGGACTTGGTTACTTTGTTGTTCTAGACGGGGAGGGATCAGTGTCACCAGTTGTGGCCGATGGACTTGGTGGGATGTTGAAATAGTTGAAGGTACAGTGGCTGAAAGGTGGGATGCGACCGTGAGCTGTCAGGGATCAGACTAGACTTGAGGCCAAGTCATCGCGACCAAAAGTCACGCCAAGTGGGTATCCCTCGCAAGGTCGCGTCAGAACAACAAACTACGCGTTATAGAGAAGTTTGGAAAGAATGTGTATTGGAAGAATCATAGATATCGCATTTCGCGTCTATGCCATGAGCTGATGCGCGCTAAGGCATCAAGTTAAGAGATATCCCTTTTAATGTACATGCCCATGACCGATTCATTCCGGACAGTAGCATCGAATCCCAGGGAGAAAACAGCAAAATCAGAGAAACCCAGTTCCCGAACCCATTGATATTGGAAAGCAAACCCATCATGTATCGCCAGTCATGATAAAAGATAAAAACAAAACCCCATTATCGCCTTTAAAACCAGCTCGTGTTAGAGATGAAGAGATTACGAGCGCTCGCCACGGAGACGGCGGGCCAGCTGGATGTCCTTGGACTGGATGGTGACACGCTTGGCGTGGATGGCGCAGAGGTTGGTGTCCTCGAAGAGGGAGACCAGGTAAGCCTCAACGGACTCCTGGAGAGCACCAATGGCGGAGGACTGGAAGCGGAGGTCGGACTTGAAGTCCTGGGCGATCTCACGAACCAGACGCTGGAAGGGGAGCTTGCGGATCAGGAGCTCAGTGGACTTCTGGTAGCGACGGATCTCACGGAGAGCGACGGTACCTGGGCAAATTAGCAGCTGAATGAGATGACGATGATAGCGATCGGAACTTACCGGGCTTGTAGCGGTGGGGCTTCTTGACACCTCCGGTGGAGGGGGCGGCCTTGCGGGCAGCCTTGGAAGCGAGCTGCTTACGGGGAGCCTTGCCACCAGTGGACTTACCTGTTTGGGTTGTCAGCAGGATGTTCTCATAAACGCGTCCACGCGTCGCCACGTCTTCTCTTTCTTCCTCTGATGATGTCACATGACCAGAGTGAAGGGAGTGAAAGAAAGCGATGATGTGGATAATATGAGATGATGAAATACTCACGGGCAGTCTGCTTGGTACGAGCCATGATGATTTAATGGATAGTTTTGATGAAAAAACTGTTGTCGGAAGATGGATGAGGAAGGGAAGTGAGAAGTGGGTGGGGGAAGAGTATTTGTAGGAACGGGGGAGGGGGAATGATCTGAGAGAGCAGGCAGACGAATCAGATTGCTTGCCAGGCAGATCAGAATCACAGCACGGAAGAAAGACACCGCCAAAGTCTGATTTGCAATCGATGCTGATTGGTCAGTCGAATTGCCAGAGATGGTACACTAAGCGAGATTCTGGCCAATGGGAGCGCAGGATCACGGAGTATAGAATGCTTCACCCTGGAATTCCTGATCTCGAGCTCAAAGTGGGCTGGGGAGTCAATTAATCAATTCTGAGCTATTCAGCATGCTTTGGAATGTATCTTCCCTTGATTATTTCCCGTGATTAACATTGTCGGTGGTGAACCGAAGAAGGATCAGAGATGACTTGGGCCAAAGTTGGAGTTGCCGAATTGAGAGGATCCCGGTAGATCAGACCTGGCCCGGGATCCTCCACTCCCATTGGTTGATCTGCTGACTAGCGCGTGATTTCCCAACGCGCCCTCCTTCTCGTCTGATACAAATATCCTCTGCCCCATACCCTTCTCTTCCCTCAATCTCGACAACTCCAACAACAACCTTTCCCCTTTTTACAAACTTTCTTAAATCACACAACATGTCTGGCCGTAAGTGATCCACTCTTCTCTTCGCTCTCAACGCGTTCTAACGCGTCTTCTATAGGTGGCAAAGGTGGCAAGGGTCTCGGAAAGGGTGGCGCCAAGCGTCACCGCAAGATCTTGCGTGACAACATCCAGGGTATCACCAAGCCCGCTATTCGCCGTCTCGCTCGCCGTGGTGGTGTCAAGCGTATCTCCGCCATGATCTACGAGGAGACCCGCGGTGTCCTCAAGACCTTCCTTGAGGGTGTCATCCGTGACGCCGTCACCTACACTGAGCACGCCAAGCGCAAGACTGTCACGTCTCTTGACGTTGTCTACGCTCTCAAGCGCCAGGGCCGTAAGTTCTTCTGTCTGTTCTTTGTCTTGACCTCATGCTAACATCCCTTTCTCAGGTACCCTCTACGGTTTCGGTGGCTAAATCATTTGTGCTTTTCTTTTCCGGGCTGGTTCTACGGTATGACGGGACGTTGGGGTGTTCTCTGATTTATTTTACTACAATCGTCATGGGTCTCTGGGTTTGCTTTTTACACTCGATTACCACTATTGCGCGTCCACTACGGTCTGCTAGTGTTCGCTTCTGAGCTTTTTTGTATCATAGCGGCCTTCTTCATTACGGCTGGCACCTCCATGGTGGGATCTTGCACATTGTGCGATCCGATACGAATACAATCAAAACTTCAAACAATCATTCAGTCATTGGGTAATTCATGTAATCTGGTATTTCCTCTGTAATGGCGCGTTTGTGTTGTGTGTCTTGGTGGGGCGTTCAACTCGTGTTCTTGATCTCGACGCGTTGTTTTGGTGGCCTCGCACCATTTGTCACCTCGCATGTCAGTCCTTGTAGTAGATATCGCCTTGAACTTCAGTTCCGTCGTATTTGAGCCAGTGGTTCTTCTCATGACTGTGTCTTGTATGATTATCCGTTGTAGTCTTGCCAGGTAGTTCTGGTACATGTAGTAGACTGACAGTCTATGGTGGCTTGGTGTACTGCTCTCTGGCAGTGGTTAAAATCGAGTGTTTGTCAGTAGCCTTTGGACAGATATCTCCGGTTCCAGTTTCGTAAAAATAAAACCAAGGTGTAAGGTTGGGGTTGAAAGTGGTGGGGTATATGTACTGTACTGCTGGATGAGATATATATAACTGAATATAGAAATCCTGTAACCTGAAATCCACCACCCATAATGCTTATATGGAGCTACTATAGTGCCATACAGTCAGTTACCCGATAAAATACCTCCCAAAGGGAAATTAATGTACATCAATAAGTAATTGTGGCGTGGTAGCCCAAAAAATGAAGTTGCTGCATAGTTTGAGTTGAACCCCCCGTTTGGGGGGTTCAACTGGTCTTGGCACTGCGACCGGGAGGTACAAACAGCCATATCAACCAATACCACACGAGAATGCTACCGCGAAGACACAGTGAGAAAATCAACTGAACACGAAAATCCCACGACGAAAGTGCAAAGAAACAGAGCAACAAAGCGGAAAAATGAAGCCGCAGAGATGACATAGGAGGTCTGATCTGGCTACAACCCCAACAGCACCACGTCTGCCATGATCCACGGACAGCCGCCGAGGCGATTCATCTAGTAGACAAAGGAGATCGACACAAAGACACACAAGTGGTGACTGCCCACCGCAGCAAACCGACAGTGAGATCCGGCCGGGAAGACCGAACCGACAGCCTCGACCAGAAGAAGCAAGCACGGCCAAAATACCGTCTCAGACGACCGACCGGCACTCAAACTACACGCCTCCTTCAATAACACAAAACCAACCAATGTCACCGTGAGGCCTACAAGAATACTCTACCATCCAGCCAGCCCCGGAAAGAAGCCCAGCAGATCTCGCCAGTCAGTCGTTACCGCTCACTCACGCATGGTACCCGATATCTAGCTATAAATCACACCCAGCGGTCCATTTAAACCAACAGAGGAACAGCAGAGACAATCGCCCACAAATTCAAAGCAAAAGTGGACGGTAGAGTTGATCGAGGTCCTCATCCCACCCTCTGAGATGTGGGCCCCAGTATTACCAGACCCAGCAAGCGGGTGTTCATTGAAACAGAGCCATTAACCAAGACCAAAAGTATGGCCCAAACACAGTTATCGGGCCTACCGCTAGATGAGCCGATGCACACACATACTAGGTCGACTGATTCCGTGCAATTCAACGCCACCTCGAGACCTTGAGATACTAAGCAAAACGACAAAGTTATGGTATAATAGATTCATGCAAAAGTAGCACGGCTCTATTGGTCTAGTGATCAGACACCCACGAGATGATCCGCTCCGATGGCCAAAGGTCTCGTCAGGGTAACAGCCGAGAGCCTGCCATTCACCACTGATCTGAAACTATCGCAGCCTCTGGCGTATAAAAGGTCCGCCATAATGCGGTGATTTCACCTCTCGGGTTGCACATATAGACTGGGAAATAAGGGAGCGTATTGGGTTATGATAGCAATTTGGTTGTTCCCATCTAATATCCATGCACTTTCATATGCTAAAGTTGTTTCAAAATTCAGCAGTCTTCGTATCACACAGATTGTAGGAAATATACAGTAGAGCAAGGGAATAAAACTGGAGAACCAAAAAAAAAGGGAAGAGAAAAAGAATGAGCGACGCAGGGATCGAACCTGCAATTTTTTGTGAACAGGACCGAAAACAAACGCCTTACCATTAGGCCAGCCGCCCATTAATTTAAAAGGTATCCACTATTGTTGATATATAACAAGCATATCATCTTCCTGATTTGAAATGTATATGAAAGTTAAATTCAGCCTAGGAAAGCAATAAATATAGGTATTGGAAGGAAGACAGCTGATATTAAATCCCAGAAACTGATTCAAAAAGGATAACTTCTCATCTCATCCTCCTTCTCAACCTCCAACCCCCTTCAACCTGCTCGCTATGCTTCCGATCCAAAAACTCCAACAAAACCTCCTGATACTTCTCCCTCCCCTTGTACCGACTAACATCATCCCCCCAGCTCCTTACAGCATCAGCCAACCGCCCAGGAACAAAAGGCTCCTTAACAACCTCGGTAACAGGCTCGAAATAAGTCCGAATAGTAAAGACCACCGCCCCAGACTTCGGCAACCGTCTCAAACTCTGCCGCTCAGATCGGAAATAGTGACATTCCACAGCGCGATTCTTCTCCGCTGTATTCCACGATACCGTCTCCGCATCTTCAGACCCAATACTATACGACCAAGCTAGGTTATCGTCTACCTGAATGAAATAGTTGTTTCGAATCACCGGGTCTTCGGGTTTAAGCCGGCGGAAGAAATTCATCATGCCCTTTTCGAGTTTGGATTCGTAGCCGGGGACAGAGCCTGATGTGTGGATTTCTGAAAGTCGCATGCCGAATTTGTCGGTTAACCGCCAGAATCCTGCGAGCAGTATTGCGCCGCCTAGCAGGTAGTATTCGCCGTCTGGGCGCTCGATCATTAGGGCTAGGTCATCTTGTACTAGACGTGCTGCTGTTGCCATTGGGTCTTCCGGCAGAGGCCGTTGGGTTATGTTGAAAGTTTCGTTGGTTATTGTGTTTGTTATTCCTGTCGCCGTCTTTTGGAACATGGTTGGGTATCTTTCTGGGAGGTAGGCGCATCTGGTGGGAGGTTTAGATTAGATTGGGCTCCTTTTGAAGGAGGGGTGGGGATGATGTAGGTTTGTTGGACTCACAGTTCTTCTAGGAGCTCGATTGCTCCGTCCATTGCTTCTGGGTCTGTGTGGCAGCATTTGCTTCCGCGTTCTTCGATGCGACGGGCTTTGTCGGCGTGGTATTTTAGATAGTGGTTGTCGAGTTCTGTTTTCGTATGAGATTAATGGGTTTCCTTATTTTGAGGCGGGTGGATATTCACCGATCCATTCGTCCCATTTCATGCTCCTCAGACCCATTGTGATGAAGTATTTCCTATGATACCTGGTTAGAAACAGCCAGGAATGAAGACCTCGGGCTATTCGACTTACGGGCCATATCGAAATGGTCGATAGGGGATTGGTTTAGTTGTGTGGACGTTCCAGTCTGGATAAGGGGCTGCTGTTGGCCTTTTGAAATCCGACGGTGTCCATTCTATACATGAATTAGTTGGGGTTTCTCTTGTGTGATGCGATTTACTTTACCACCCGGTGGCCTGGTGACCTTTCCGCGAATACCGCTAGCTGGTTTCTCTACATCAGGACTTGAAGCCCTGGCTGTCTTGCCAGATAGCTCTGTCCACCTTTTTGAGACATAGACGATAAGGTAGGCGCAGAGGTTTAGCGCGAAAAAGACTCCGATGACATCTTTCGTTGGGGCATTTGATAGGATAGTTTCCCGTAGGGACTCAAGCGCCAACATGTTTATGGCAATAATCTGGATCCCAGGTGGAAATAAGAAGAAAACTGCAGCGTATTTTAAGCCCACATAGTCAAATATAATATAAAGTCATAAAAGAGACACGCAGGTGAACAGAGTCTATTAGTATGCGGAGACAAAGTGGACCCTGATCGCCCTTATCAATACTACGCACATCAGATGGTCATCTCTTGCGAACTGCCCTTCCTGTTAATGCGATGCGAGATAGACCTTTATCTCTCTGGTGTGTGGCTTGGAGCAAGGGTCGACCTCATATGGCGGGGAAGAGGGGAAAGTCTTCTCCACCTCGTCTCTTTTGAGCCGTTGGATCCGAGGCTGCGTATGGGAGTAGAGCGAATTGTACAAGGAGGCCTTGTGTAACGAAAGTTTACTGGTGTTGAGCTTATCATTCGCTGTTACCTTAGGGATATTTTGTCCCGATTGGGTAAGGTGGCTTTTGTACTTGATAGCCATTCCCTCAGTGTAGATTCAAGTCATTCTATGTAGTCGTTTTTACATATAACCTCTGAATAAAAGGTTACAAAATGCCCACCTAGCAGGTCTATACGTTGCTTGTGCTGCGCTGGAGAAGACAGTACTGGCCCCATTTGCGTCGGAGGCGATCTGGGATAATAGGGAAATCAGGGATCCAGATCAATCGACCCAGGAGACCAGTCTGAGATGCATCGAGGAAGCTTGCGCATGACAAAGTTTTCCAATTCTCCTTGTCCAGGAGATAGTTGGGTTCCAGCTCGGTCGCGGCGTGACCAGGGAAGTAGGAGTCGACAAGGAAAGAACATTGAGAGATATCAACCTGTATTAAGTCAGTCCAAAACTTCAATATCATGGTAAGAATCGCACGACTTACGTATTTGCTGGGATCCTCAATATTGAGATCATTCATGCCAGATGGGATCTGCGAGGCGCCATCTAGACGAGCGAGGTAGCTCGGCGCATTCGGGAACTCACCCGGAAGTAGTCCCCGGAACTCACTTCGGATGAATTTGGCACGCATTTCGTGGGGAAGGAAGTATGACGATGGGAAGCGATACCATTCCTTGCCGAAACATACCGAGTCTCCCGTCTGCGCAATATCAACCTGCTGGAGAGGTTCGAAGACCCTCAGTGGCGCACCATACGCTGTAACCATGCCCAGGGTACGCAGCATGCCGGAGTTTACAGCGACCAGAACAACAGACACAGCAGCGGCAAGCTTGAGTTTGGCCGGTACACGACCAATCAGCTCTTTCGGGTTAGTAGATCCAATCCATGTCAGGATGAGATGGAATGAAAGAGCCGCACTGAGTGCCAGGAATGGGTATGCAGGGTACATAAACCGCTCTTCCTTGTGAGGCTGGGCCGAGAAAATCCCGAACCACATGTAGAAAGGGGCGACCAGGGCCATGGAACGCAGCATTGTCTTCACAGAAGTTCCGTTCGCTCGGCAGACGGTCTGCAAGAGCAGGATTGGCGCGGATAGCATGGCAAACAGGAACCACACATTAAAGTTGAGCAGGAGATTCCGAATATAGAAGGTCCATGGCTCTGTGCCAAAAATGTCTGGCCCCTTGCCCTCGCCACCCAGGATATTGTATGCAACGATGTTCCATGGCACGAGAACGAGCTTCTGGAAGAAGACATAGTCAACTGCTACCTCAAGAGTCTGTAACATGTTAGCTGAGAATTTTCGAAACACAACTTAATAAAACTTACCAAAATTGATAGACAAAGCATAGCACCATCGGAGATGGACCAAAAGAGCCCGACAAAAGACTTAGAAGCAATGCCGAGAACAACCTCCTCGATCAAAAGAGGAACAAGTAAAGCACCAGCGAACGGCCATCCAACAATTGCACCCAGACCGAACCACATAATCCCTTGTGCTGTCTTCCGCCCATTCTTCCAATCCAAGAAAGAAGCCAAGCCAAGCATGGACATATACATGGTAAAGGTTGATGGTAAAAAGGCAGTTGAAGCATGGAACATGCCCGGGCTGAGTGTAACAATCATCACAAACAAGAGACCGATGCGGGGGCTCAGGGTGCGACAGATGGCCGAGTATAACCGAGTCTGACAGGCAGCGCACACAAACGCAAGAGTCAGGCGAATCGTGTAGAATTCAGCTGTCTTGCTGTGTACCACCATGGAACCCAGTTTCCCTACCGCGGCATGTAATGACACATAGAGCCAGCTCCGGATAGAATAGACTGGCGAGTACTCCCATGTTTGGAGACCATATCCATGCTGTAAGTAATGTGTAGGCTCCCAGAAGTTGAACACCTCATCACAATCTTGGATTGGGGAGAATAGCGCCGCAAGGCCATTGGCCACTAGGCATAGGTAGAGGGTGATGTTGAGTGGGATGTAGAATGGTGGTGGTGAGGGACTATCAAGATAATGTCAGTGGCAGTCTTCATCCTATACAGACACAGCATACCGCTGCTTCGTCTTGGGCGTATGAGGCGCATGAGCCCCTGTATTCGCCATGTTGTTGCGCAAGTTGGCGTGAAGATGGAGAGCTTCGATAACCGATAAGGCTGGACTGACCGCTCTGGCAGATCCGGCAAAATAAAAAAAAGTTCCCGTCAACTTTTTTCTTGATCTTCTGGTCATTCCATATTTTATTGTCTATTTCTAGTCTCTTATCGTTTGTGCAAGATGAGTGACCACCAGAATCCACCAACGGAGACAGCAAGTGTCAGCGACGTCCCTACCTCGAAGACAGCTAGCGTGGCCGATACGCCGCCTATCGCGGGCACCCCAGACAACGGCAGCGATTTTTACAACACACCCTTGACAGGAGGAACCCCGATTGTGAATGTCAGCAACATAGCTCCTGAGGGTCAGTTCAAACAGGAGGCCCCCGAATCAAAGCCCCAGCCGAGCCTCCCCGGATTGAACCTCGCCGAAAACCTCCACCAACAGGAACCTGGCACGATGCACATCAAAGAAGAGCCTACTGCCAACGGTGAAACCATGGAGGTTGAGCAAACAGATAACGACGTCAAAGAAGAGGAGCACCCAGAATGGGAGGTCGACTCTTCCCCATACGAGTCATCTTCAGACAGCTCCGACTCCTCGGACTCCGACGATAGCGACGACGAAGATTATCCGATTCTGAGCGCCGAAGAACAGGCGCGCATTCTCATGCAGGCAGAGGCTGGCGAAGACGACGACGGAGACAAGGGCAAGACTGGCGCACATCTTCGGACCGCCAACGAGATTGAGCAAGAAGTTCTGCCAATTCCCGAAGTTGAGATTACACCCGAGACGAAGATCGTGTTCCTGGGCAAGATCCAGGCAGCTATCGACAATGCTGTTCTCATTGAAGCCAACACATCTGGAGAGTACCAAGTCCTTGAGTCGGGCTCCTTGCTCTGCTCCGCTGACCGTAAGGTTGTTGGTGTTGTGACGGAAACCCTAGGCAGAGTCGAGAATCCCATGTACACCGTCATGTACTCTACGGCATCCGAAGTCCAGGAGAGAGGCTTGGTCAAGGGCATGGACATCTTCTATGTGGAGGGACATTCTACATTCGTTTTTACCCAGCCACTGAAGGGCATGAAGGGAAGTGACGCCTCGAACTTCCACGACGAGGAAGTAGGCGACGAAGAGATCGAATTCTCCGACGACGAAGCGGAGGCTGAATACAAGCGGAAGATTAAGCAGAAGCGCCAAGAGCGCAAGGAAGCCCGGGACGGCCCTCGCGCAAAGAAGGTTGCACCAGGGCCATCCAAATTGAGCCACACCGAGCTCAACTACGATGACGCCGGGGGCGAGGATGGTTACACCCCTCTTGCACGCCCCACAAACCTCCACGAGATGATGGGTGCCCGTGAGGCCCCTGTCGAAGGCACCGAGCGCGGCGGTTTCCGCGGTGGACGAGGCCGTGGACGGGGTGACCGTGGTCGTGGAGCACGCGGCAGAGGCGGAGCCGGACGTGGAGGAAGGGAGTGGGAGGACCGTCATCCTCACCAGCAAGGCAGCTCAAACTACGAGTCTCAGCCTCAGCCTCAGCCTCAAACCCAAGCCCAGCCCACACCCTACGGCCAGCCCATGTACCAGCAACCTCAGCCTGCCTACGGGATGCCCCAGCCTTACACCGCATACGCACAGTACGCTCAGCAGCAAGCTCAGAACCCGCAATTCGCACAACAGCAGCAAATGCAGCCGCAATTCGGTCAAGGTGGAATACAGGCTCAATTCCCCTTCCAGTTCCCCTTCCAGCAGGGTTATCAGATGCCGGGTAGCTTCCAGGGTGCTCATATTAACCCAGCTTTCCTGGCTGCTCTGCAACAACAGCAGCAGTTCCAGCAGCAACAGCAATTCCAACAGCCTCAGCCGCAGCAGCAGCAATATCAGCAGCCACAGGCTCAAAACCCGGCTATGAACTTTGACCAGGTTAAAGCCCAGCTGGATTTGCTGCGGAATCTCAGCAGCGGGAACCAGGGTCACCAGGGTCCTCCTCCTTCCTGATCTATTTGATTTGTTTGTTTTACATGTTCTTCTGTGATATCCTGGCATCGGAACACTTGCATACGGAACGGGGTTATGTGGTTAGGGGTTTTTCTTTCAAAAGTTGATCATGGCTCTTTTCTAGTGATGTCTTCTGGACATGTGATGGTGGGATTGCTAAGAGTACATATCTGAAGCACCATGTGCATGAATTGAATTGACAATAGCTAAGAACGAAGAGCAAGCTCGCTTTCTGTATACATACATAAAACTGGACCGGAGTAGGCATCCTATTAAAGGAAACAGGTCAACTAGAATTCGGCAGGCTTGGCACTCTTTGCCAATGTCCAGAAGTTTTCCATCTTGGCCCGAGATAGAGCATCTTTGGCTGCCGAGTCCGTTTCGCAGACTCGCGCACCAAACCACCTCTTGAATGACCGTGTCTTAGCCTGTCCTTCCCAAAGGAGAGTGCATGTGTTATCACTGAAATCCCTTGGCTGTCCTTTGTCATCCTCTGTCGATAGCCATGAAACTTGGGCTTCGGGGCTGTCTGCGGCAATACGGTCCGAGCCTGGGTTTTCGGTCCAGTCGATACGGTTCATCATCAGCTTTCGGTAATTGTTGATGGAGTGCTTTCCGCCCTCGACGATCACCAGATTGAATTTCGGGTGCATAACACACATGCCGGTGAGATTATTTTGCTCTGCGTTTTTGCCAATCTTGAAGCGGTTTCTGCCGCTTGCGAGACTGTCGATTCGATAGACAGTTTGAAAGACGCCCAGGGAGACATCCTTCTCCTGCTTGGCCGCGAGTTTCTCGCGCCGTTGCTCTTTGGTCAGCTTACGCTCCTCGTTTGCAGCTTCATGATGCTCTTTTCGGTCTGCGATCTCTCTGGTCACACGGGCTTCAACGGCCGTGGGATCCTTGACGGCTTGTTCGCCTAGAACTCGCATGAGGTTTGATTTTTTGACCTTTGGAGCGGGAGCTGGCTCAAGACCCAATCTGATCTTGGCCTGCTGCTCCTTCAGGTCCGCCATACGCCGCTGTCGACGAATTTTGGCTTGTTCTTTCGGAGTAAGGAACATGGGCTTTTGGGCGGGCATATGCTTTTCTTGTGGGGGTTCAATAAGGATAGGATGTTGAACATAGCGGGTAATGATTGAGTCGGGGGTATCGACTTTGATATTCTGCTGATCGTCAATTGCAGAGTAGTCGCTGCCCTTGACCAAGCCTTCATCCCACCATTCCAGATCTGGTGGAGCAGGAACAAGGTATGACTTCTCCACGTCCATTTCCTCATCAAGGCCAGCCTGTCGCGCTCGTGCTGCAATGCTTTTCTTCATTGCCTCTAACTGGGCTTGCCTGCGCAGGGCCGCCGCCTGCTGAATATATTTGCCCTTCTGGTTGAAAATAAGTTGGCGGGTTTGGCGTGGCTTGGCCACTGTTGCCTTAGGAGCAAGAGTAGGGTCGAAATAAGGGTTGTTCTTGATTTCCTCCACAGAGGGACCAGATAGGTCAAGCTGGGCCTTGTCATTGCGTTGATTTGTTGTCTTGGCTTGTCGTCCCTTTCCACTTCGAAATTCTGGTTTAGCGTCAGAGAGTAGTGCCGGGTGAAGTCCAACGTCTAGACCACCTCGAGCCTTGGAAAAGCCATCATCATCGCGGACTGGAGGTTGGTAAGATGGAGTGGGCGCACTGGGTCGTTGTGGAGGGGTCGCGCTGGCTCTTGATGTAGCTGCCGCAACTCGAGCTTTCATTTGTTCCAATCTCGACATCGCAGCACTGGGCGCTGGCGGCGGCGGTGTAGGACTTGAGGAATCGGGTGTAGGTGCTGTTGGTGTCGCGCCACCGCGCGCAGCTTGTAGACGAGCGCGCACAGCTTCTGCCTTTGCCCTGGCCTCCGCCACCATCTTTTCAATATCAGCCTTTCCCTTCACAGGCGCTGCTTGTCCGGGTACCGGGGACCCATTATTGGAGCGGGTTCTTTTGGCGTTGTTGTCTTCATCCTGAGGATGAGGGCGCTTCAGCGCATTACCCGACGCATCCGCCATAGTGTAGATAGGTCTCACTCGCTTCGGACTGGCGACTGAGCTACACAAGTGATCGAGCAAGTGCTGATAGATAAGAAGAGTGTCAGACAAGTGAGAGTAAGAGGTCCGCAGAAACCTCAAAAGGGTAAGGCGGTGGACCCGGGCAAAAAAAGTTGCTCCTCCGGAAAAAAAGTTCGCTCCAGAACTACACTTGGAGACCATTCCGAGCACTTTGATTTCGTGCGCCAGCGTTTTCTGTTGCTCCAGGAGCTGCAGGATACCATGGCAACTTTCGCACGCCCGGTCGCCTCGACCATTAATGGGGTCGACTTCAATGTCTACTCCGAGCAAGAGATTAAAGCTCTCTCGGTGAAAAGAATTCACAATACTCCGACTTTGGATTCATTTAATAACCCTGTCCCTGGTGGTCTTCAGGACCCTGCTATGGGCGCATGGGGAGACCATGTGTAAGTATTTGCCGTACCTTGTGCTCAATTGACAATCTCTAACGAGTGATCTTTTTCTCCATCTACAGATGTACCACATGTCGTCAGAACGCTTTTACCTGTACCGGACATCCCGGACACATTGAGCTTCCGGTCCCGCTCTATAATGTTACATTCTTCGACCATATCTACCGCCTTCTCCGAGCACAATGTGTGTACTGTCTTCGCCTGCAGATGGGCCGCAGCCAGGTCAACATGTACACCTGCAAATTGCGCCTTCTGCAATACGGATTGATCGACGAGGTGTCTGTTGTTGATTCTATGGGATCCACTAAGGGTGCCAAAAAGGCATCAAAGAGCAAGGAGGAGGATTCTGACGATGAAGAAGACGATGATGTGGACTACATGCGCAAGAGAACAGAGTATGTTAGTCGGCGCATCCGGGAAGCCAAGGCAGAGGGCAAGTTGGATGGCTTGATGGCCGGTGGACAGAACCCCATTGCCGCGGAGGCCAGAAGAGAGTTGATCAAGACCTTCCTGAAGGATATCAACTCCTTTAACAAGTGTGCCAACTGCAGCGGGTACGTTATGTGAAACATAATGTCTTTGCTTGTACACCAGCTAACACTATGGCAGAATTTCCCCCTCGTACCGAAAGGACCGCTACAACAAAATCTTCCGAAAGCAACTACCCGAGAAGGCAAAGCTTGCAATGATGACTGGAGGATTCCAGGCACCAAACACCATGGTTCTTCTCGATCAAGAAAGGAAAAGCGAAGCCAAGCAAAACGGTACTCGGACAAACGGTGCTGAGGCCCATGGAGCAGAGGAAGAAATCCTTCGGGGTGCGGCTGTCATGCAAGCGACACAGAGCACCACAGGCCAGGAATTCATGTCTTCCTCCGAAGTTTACGGAGCTCTTCGTCTTCTTTTCACAAAGGACAGCGATGTCTTGCAGCTGGTTTACAACTCTCGGCCTGTGCCCAAGGGAGTCAAGGTTGTGTCGGCAGACATGTTCTTCATTAAGAACCTGATGGTACCGCCAAACAAGTACCGTCCCGCAGTTCAGCAGGGTGCTGGAACTGTCATGGAAGCCCAGCAGAACACCTCTTTCAATGCAATCTTGAAGGGATGTGATACTATCAACCAGATCAGCAAAGAGATCCAGAATGAAGAAGAGAAGACCATGTCTCGGGCACGGAACTACAGTGATCTCCTCCAGGCTATTGTTCAGCTCCAAGATCAGGTCAACGGTCTGATTGACCGCGATCGTACTGCAGCCACTGGCGCAGCTGCCATGGCACAGCCTAATGGTATCAAGCAGATTTTGGAGAAGAAAGAAGGTCTTTTCCGAAAGAACATGATGGGTAAGCGTGTCAACTTTGCTGCTCGAAGTGTCATCTCGCCCGATCCCAACATCGAACCCAATGAGATTGGTGTGCCTCTTGTCTTCGCCAAGAAGTTGACTTTCCCCGAGCCCGTGACAAATCACAACTTCTGGGAATTGAAGGAGGCTGTCATCAACGGCCCTGACAAGTACCCCGGTGCTTCATCCATTGAGAATGAGAACGGACAGGTAATCAACCTCAAGTTCAAGAACCTCGAGGAGCGGACTGCACTTGCCAATCAGCTGCTCGCCCCGTCAAACTGGCGGATGAAAGGCTCGCGCAACAAGAAGGTCTACCGTCACCTCACCACCGGTGACTACGTCTTGATGAACCGTCAGCCCACCCTGCACAAGCCCTCTATCATGGGTCACAAGGCCCGTGTCCTTCCTAACGAGCGTGTCATTCGCATGCACTACGCCAACTGTAACACCTACAATGCTGATTTCGATGGTGACGAAATGAACATGCATTTCCCTCAGAACGAGCTTGCTCAAGCGGAAGCCAGGATGCTGGCGGATGCTGATCACCAGTATCTTGTTGCCACCTCAGGCAAACCGCTGAGAGGTTTAATCCAGGATCATATTTCCATGGGAACATGGCTCACTTGTCGTGACAGCTTCTACGACGAGGAGGATTACCACCAGCTGCTGTACAGCTGTTTGAGACCAGAACACTCGCACATTGTCACCGACCGTATCCAACTGGTCGAGCCTGCTTTCCGGAAACCCAAGTGCATGTGGACCGGAAAACAGATCATCACCACAATCCTCAAGAATATCCAGCCCCCTGGGCGAGGAGGTCTGACTTTGAAGAGCAAGTCTTCGACCCCCAGTAACCGTTGGGGTACAAACAACGAAGAAGGAGATGTTCTCTTCCAGGACGGCGAATTCTTGTGCGGTATTCTTGATAAGAAACAGCTTGGTCCGACTGCTGGCGGTCTCATCGATGCCATCCATGAGGTCTACGGACACAGCATTGCTGGAAAGCTGATCGGTATTCTTGGAAGACTGCTGACTCGCGTCCTGAACATGCGTGGCTTTACTTGTGGTATTGACGATCTTCGCTTGACCAAGGAAGGTGACCGTATCCGCAAGGAGAAATTAAGCACTGCCGCTGACATGGGTCGCGAGATTGCTCTCAAGTATGTCACACTCGACCAGGCACCTGGAGATCAGACTGCCGAGTTGAATCGACGACTGGAGGAGGTCCTTCGTGATGATGATAAGCAAAGTGGCTTGGATAGCGTTTCCAACGCCCGCAGTGCACAGCTTTCCTCCGAAATCACCAAATCTTGTCTCCCTGAAGGTCTTGCGAAGCCTTTCCCTTGGAACCAGATGCAGTCTATGACAATCTCTGGAGCCAAGGGATCCGGTGTCAACGCCAACCTGATTTCCTGTAACTTGGGCCAACAGGTTTTGGAAGGTCGCCGTGTACCACTCATGATTAGTGGAAAGACCCTTCCATCTTTCAAGGCTTTCGAAACACACCCCATGGCTGGTGGTTACGTATCTGGTCGTTTCTTGACTGGTATCAAGCCCCAGGAGTATTACTTCCACGCCATGGCTGGTCGTGAGGGTCTGATTGATACTGCTGTCAAGACTTCCAGATCTGGTTACTTGCAGCGTTGTTTGATTAAGGGCATGGAGGGCTTGAAGGCTGAATACGACTCCTCTGTTCGTGAGACGTCCGATGGTTCCATTGTTCAGTTCTTGTACGGAGAGGATGGTCTCGACATCACCAAGCAGGTGCATCTCAACGATTTCGACTTCCTCGCTCAGAACCACGTCTCCATTTCTAAGCAAGTCTCAGCCGACGATTTCCATTCTTTGGCTAAGGAGAACGTGACTACCTGGCAGAAGGACGCCATGAAGGCGGTCCGCAAGACCGGAAAGGTTGATGCTATGGACCCCGTCTTGTCTCACTTCCCCCTGGAGGAAACTTGGGCAGTACGTCTGAGGCATTCTCCCAAGAGCTCAAGAAGGTATGGATTCGCTATTTTTCTGTCAAAATGTACATTTTTAACTAACTTGAACAGTACACGGATGCCAACAAGAATCAGCTCATCAAGGACAAGAAGAAGAACATTGAAGGCAAGGTCACGAAGAAGACCTTCGAAGCCTTGATGAATATGAAGTACATGAAGTCTGTCATTGACCCTGGTGAAGCCGTCGGTATCATGGCCGGTCAGTCTGTTGGCGAGCCATCTACTCAGATGACACTGAACACCTTCCATTTGGCTGGTCACTCGGCAAAGAACGTGACGCTGGGTATTCCCCGTCTTCGTGAAATTGTTATGACCGCAAGTGCTAATATTATGACGCCCACGATGACCTTGCTCTTGAACGAGGAGATCTCTAAGGAGGATTCCGAGAGATTCGCCAAGGCCATCAGCAAGCTTAGCATCGCTGAGATTGTTGACAAGGTGCAAGTCAAGGAGCGCATTGGCTCCGGTATTGGCCATGCTAAAGCTAAGATTTACGACATTGATATCACTTTCTTCCCGTCTGAGGAATACACTGAGGAATACGCCATCCAGACCAAGGATGTCCAGATGGCTCTTTTGAACAAGTTCATTCCTCGCCTGGTCAGACTCACCAAGATGGAACTCAAGAAGCGTAACGAGGAGAAGAAGGGTACCAAATCTTCGACTGCTCAGCCAGATATTGGTGTCTCTGTCGGCAGAATCGCCGAAGCACCAAGGGGAGGCGACGCCGAGGCCCAGCCAGCGGATGATGACGACGAAGATGATGAGGATGACGCCAAGCGGGCCTCCGGTGCTCAGAACAGGAGTAACCAGGTCTCATACGAAGCCCCTGACGATGGCGAGAGGGATATCATGAGACGCCAGGATAGCCCAGACGAGGAGGACGACGACGAAGTGGAGACTAGCAAGCCCGCCAAGGCCACTCGCGACGTTGAGATGAAAGATGGTTCCTCATCTGATGATGACTCCGACTCCGACTCCGACTCTGAAACTGAAGAGAACAAGGCTCACGAGGATGACATCATTGGCAAGTTCGAGGAGATCACGAAGTTCAAGTTCGACCCTAAGAAGGGCAACTCCTGCACTATCCAATTGCAGTACGATATCGAGACCCCCAAGCTTCTGCTCCTTCCCCTGGTTGAGAAGGTTCTCCACCTTGCCGTCATTCAATCCATTCCCGGCATGGGCAACTGTGTCTTTGTTGAAGCCGACGTGAACAGCGGTGAACCTGCCAACGTCCTCACTGAGGGTGTCAACTTGCTCGCCATGCGCGACTACCAGGACATCATCAAGCCCCACTCGATGTACACGAACTCCATCCACGACATGCTCCACCTGTACGGTGTCGAGGCTGCTCGTGCCACCATTGTCCGCGAAATGGACGCCGTTTTCAAGGGTCACAGTATCTCCGTCGACAACCGTCACTTGAACTTGATTGGTGATGTGATGACGCAGTCTGGTGGCTTCAAGGCCTTCAGCCGTAACGGTCTGGTCAAGGATGCCTCGTCTGCTTTCATGCGCGCCAGTTTCGAGACCACTGTCGGTGCCCTGAAGGACGTTGTGCTCGAGAGAGGTGTCGATAATCTCAAGAGCCCTAGTAGCAGAATTGTTGTTGGTCGTGTCGGTACCGTTGGTACTGGTTCCTTCGATATTCTTGCTCCTGTAGCATAGTCATCTCTCTGACTGGACGGAGTTTGAAATGTGTATTGTGATCTTGTCTTTCCTCATGTGTATATTGCGTTCTTGCAAAGCTTTTTGGTTTCAATGTTTTGTGTCTTTTTTTGTCTGTCGCTTCATCTTTGATGTGTCGATGATCTGGAGTTTGTCTTCTTGCAGCGGAACCAAAAAGTGTTTGTCCTTGTTCATATTAGCATCTTATTTAGTCCAATAAATAGATCTTTTCGAAGTCATTTACTTGCAGATGTCTCTTAACTTGGAGGTGTAGGACGCTTCTTTTTCATGGTTCCCGCCTTTTGTACCTCTTGATCTTCTAATGTCCTTGTTTCGTTGCTAAATGTGATAACAAAGCCTTAGATGGTCTAGACAGGTCGAGGAAGAGCCAAATGTACTGCTTCATTACTTAACTACTTACTACTTACTACAGGTAGATACTCGTTAAATAGATGACTTGATTAAGAATGGCTTCAAAGTTTCATGTTCAATTACAGGAGGCAGACGGTACTTTCCCAAACACCGTCCATGCTAAATGACATCCTTGCCAAATGATAACGCCCCAGAATCATGTCCAAAGCACCACTATGTACACCCGGTCCCAGTAAAAAGAACACGATTATTTTATTGCGCATCCATCATCATGAGGTCTTCATCAATGTCATCATCGAACTCATCCTCCACAATCCGAGATGCAGATGGAATGAGACCATCCATGTGTCCATTGTTAATTTCCTCTCTCATCATCCGCTCTTCCTCGGTTCTCCGCTTGGCCTCGTGGCGTTCGATATCAGCCAAGCCCCAAGTGGAAATACCTTCTTGGTCCTTCGATTTGAAAGGCTGGGCCATGGTCCGCAAGAAATTCTTGGCATTTGATACGGCCATATCTGTGCTGAGATTGGTTTCGCTATCTAGCATTGCCTGGTTGATCCACTTGGGGAGCTGTGGACGTTTCCGTTCGAATCGTCGATCTGCCAACACCATGACTCCGTAGTCATCCTTACCACGCAGGACACGACCTAGACACTGGGCGGCGTGTCGAATTGCGTCGAAAGACAAAAAGTCGTTCTCTCGGATGCGGTAGTTCTCACGCAAGAATTCGAGACGAGCTTTCAGGATTCGGGATTCGGTGTATTGGAAGGGAACGCCAATACACAATACTGCACGGCCATAGTGATGGTCGAAATCAATACCTTCGGAAACCTTGCCTCGAGCAACACAGAACAAGATCGCACCACGTCCGTTGCAGCACGCTGTTCGATAGGTCTCCAGAGCAAGCGAGGATTCCTGTGCATCGGGTGTTTCGACAAGAATCAATTTGTAGTTCCAGATCTGATCCAGAATGCCCATTCCTTGCCACATGCTGATGATGGATTCCATGTAGAGATAAGAGGGGAAGAAGACCACAACGCCGTCAGGTGTAATGCGAGCAAACTCGGTGACTAAAGTTCCATAGTTTCGCACAACACCAGGATCGTTACGGATTCCAAATGAGGATGAGACTTGGGCTTGATCTGAACCTCGGGTGACGATCATAGGCAGGAATGATCGTCGCGCGAGTGTCATGCTGTATGACTCCTGCATGACGGCAGTGAAGCCAAGCATCTTTGGATACATTTCCAGAGGTGACAAAGTTCCCGAGGTAATAATCACGGAGCTGAACCGGTCGAATACCGGTTTGATCGCAATAGCGGCATCCAAACAGGTGAAGTGAAGTATGGGGTTCGGTACAGTAGCTGCTTCGGACTCGAAGGGCTCAAGGATGAGAACAAATCCTTTGTCGTAAGTTGCGACGAGAGTTGCAAAGGTAGCCACCTCTTGCAGAGGTTGGTAATCCTCTATATTGACCAGTTCCAGCGTCCGTACAAGTGATGTTAGACGCTCAGCGCAGAATCTCAAGGGCTTCCGCTCAATATATGTAAGGTCTTTCAAGTGAGTTAAAAATGAAGGGGGTGTTTCTGATATGGTATGGGTGACTTTCATCCGAGTCTTGAGATATTCGATGAACCTCTTCAAGAAAGAAACGAAATGTTCGGCACGACGAATGTTTCCGGGAACAGCTTCCTTCAGCAGATCATCAGGCAGGACCGGGTTCGAGATGAATTGGTCTTCCTCACGGGCTTGCTCTGCTTCTCGTAGTCCTTCCACCAATTTTGAATATTCATTCTTGAGCTTTTCCTCGTCTGAACTCTTCATTTCTTCAATTTTGCGTTCCAGATTGGTGGCACCTCGAGTTGCTTTTCGTAAAGAGTCTTCGCTCAAGTCTATACTAAGGGATTCGATGCAGACGTTGTCGATGTTATGCGCCTCATCGAAAACCACGATGCAATCTTTCGAAAGCTCTCGCGACACTCGTTCTGCAATTTTCGGGTCCAGGAGATAGTGGTATGAGTAGATGATGATGTTACACCACGGCATCTAGTGAAGCTTTGTCAAAATCAGAATGTCACACATGCTCTCGTCCAATCGCTTACCATACGCCGAGCAGAGAAGTAAGGGCACTGCTTGTGCTCCTCTCCATATCTTGATAGTCCGTCGAGGGTGAAGACGCCGGGGGGTACGAGGTTATGCGGTTCGAGTAGGTCGAGGTTCTGGGCCAGTTAGATCGTCCAATGTGTTATCAGAAGCAGCAGAGACTTACCTCGTGATATACACAAAGGTCGACATCTTCTCCACGCTCCTTTTTCTCCTTGACGAATCCCGCGGTCAAGCTTCTGCACCGAGCATCAACCACTGTACCGCTCTTCTCTCGTTTTACTGAAGGGTGAAGACAAAGGTTCTTTCGGCTGGTTAGACCCAGCGCACGGAACTCCTCTTCATGACCCAGTTCCTTAGCGCGGTGTTCCATCAATGCCTTCAGCTCCGCCAGAGCTTTTTCAATCTCCGACATTGTTCGGGAGCAATAGATGAGCTTGCGGTGCTCCGGATAATGCTGTTGGTAGGCGACGATCAACGACAGTAGTGAAACTGTCTTGCCGGTTCCTGAGGGCATTTCCAGCACACAGTGACCCCCTGCATCGAGGGTCTTCTTGAGATCGCACATGTAGGCATATTGTTCGGGGTAAATGCGAGGATAAGGAAACAGCACCGGAAGATCACTATTGGAGACAAGGAGAGTCAGCTTGAAGGCAGGGTAGGAGCAGGGATGAAAGCATACTCAATGAAGAACTTCATCTTGGCTGGGCTCCGATGCAGACCGCAGAGCGAGAGACAAAAAGAAGAGCGCGAGCTCTCATCTTTCGCGCACCGACGCTTTTCCTGTTTGGGACAGCGATGACACCAGCTCACGTGACTGCTATCATGTCCCGCGGATCTGTTGGAGATCGGGTGGACTTGCAGCTTCACACATGATCGAAGACGATTTCAGCGTTCAGATCACTTAGTTGATCCTATCATTCATTACTACAGCCACTCGTCCTCGCTGGAGTCTCTCCAATCCCTCGATTTCGACCTCGTCCCCCACTACTTCCTTATCCCGCTGACCTCATACCCCACATGAGCAAAAAGTTCAAATCTCAGGCCTCTAGCAGTCGTGCTGCTGCTAGCGCCTTCGGGTCATTTGGAGGATTCTCCGGTGGGCTGTCCAGTCAAGGAAAAGAGCCATCTGCTCTCACCTACATTGCAGCACCACCAGATCTTTCTCGTATTGCGGACCAACACCTGGTCATCGCATTCAAAAACTTGCTTAAAAAAGATGATATCACACGGACAAAAGCCTTGGAGGAGTTGAGGGATCATATTTCTAAAGTCGAGGGGAACAGCGGAACTCTGGACGACGGGTTCCTGGACGCCTGGGTATGTATAGACTGCTTCGTCTTTATACAGTCAGCTAATAAGACTCTTCTTGGTTCAGGTCAAAATTTACCCTCGGCTCTCAATTGATCTCTCCCGCAGAGTTCGACAAATTGCCCATCCGATCCAAGGTACAATTGCCGGCCTTGTGGGAAAGCGCATTGTGCCCAATCTACCAAAGGTCATCGGAGCATGGCTTGCCGGTATTTACGACAACGATCGACTGGTCCAACGAGCCGCCCTCGAATCATTTAGCAGGGTCTTCTCGTCAGAAGAAAAGAGAAACAATGTGTGGAAGATCTACCAAGGCTCCATATTGGACTTCGTAGACGATGTCATTCTTCGCCAAACAGCCTTGACGCTCAGTGATGAGAGGACAGTCAAGAGAGACGACGCTGAGGGAAAGTACGCTCGCGTTGTTGGGGCTGCAATTATGCTCTTCAACCGGGTACTGGGTACGTTAAATACTTTCACCTGAAATTTTACCACTAACGATAGACAGGAAACTCGGCTGATGAAGATCTGGAAAAGAACCTCTCAGAGATTGAGACTTTATTAGAAAGCAAACCCCTTTGGGCTCTCTGCCACCACGATGACCCGTATGTTCGTCGATCTATATACGTTCTGCTTCGATCTGCAGTTTCTCGAGAGCCTGGATGGCTTGACTGGAAAACCCTCAGCTCATCTATCATTGGAAAGTCGTTGTCTCTCCAGCAGACTGGTTCGAGCTCCGAATTGTCAGAGTCTCTTCTTCTGTTGACATCGTCAAGGCCTCAGGTGTGGACTGATGATTATACCGGGAAATCATCTGCTTCGAAGAGATTGCTCCGGTATATGCAGAAAGGATCCCAGGGTGGGCATGGTAACTACTGGTCAAATCTAGATCAATTGCTTCGGATCATCCCTCAAGAGGTACTGGCAGGTGCCGACAAGGCAACTGCTGATGAAGGAATTACATCCACCAGCGCAATTGCCCTGACAGAGGCTTTGCAGGAAGGCCTTAACTCGAGAGAAGAGCCACGCCAAAATCTGGCTGTCGGATGGAAATCTTACATCCAGATCGGAACTTGGCTTGCAACCCTGATCCCCGAAGATCAAAGATCCGAATTCATTGAAAAGAGACTTTCTCCCTTGGTGGTACACTATGTGCAAGTTAACCCAGAACTGTCACAGTGGTCTCTTCCTGCTCAATCGGCCGAAGGAACTTGCGTCAGTTATCTCTGCACCTTGGCTTCTACAGGACAGGAACAGGCATTACAATCATTGTGTGCAGCCCTTTCCGACGGTCTATTAGAAGCAGTGAAGTTATCATCGCCAGAACAATCAAAGGATTTCCGCGCTTCACAAGACTCAATATGCGCCCAGTCAAGACGCCTATTGGCTCTACAATCTGCCGCTCTTTCCCGAATCGCAGAAACCGAAGTCGAACCTCAAATCTCGGAGATTTTTGAAAAAGCAAGTTCATCTCTTCTCGAGGGTTGTCTGCAAGTTCTGCGCACCCGCAATGGAAAGCCGTATGGGGCTGCAGCCGCTGTAGAGGAGTGTGTTCGCAGCATGCCATCTGTAGCCAAGAAGTCTCCAGATCTTCTTCGGTTTGTTCAAAATGATATGCCGGAGTTTTTGGTCTCACCATCTGCAGACCGCTTGATTGCGATCATTCTGGCCTGTCGGGAATGGGATGGTTACGCGTCCAGTTTTGAGAACATTGTTGAACAGGCGCTGGCTCTAGAGCCAGAACAATCAAACGTGCATGTGCTTCAAAGTTTGCTCTCTTCTCTCAACTTCAACGAGGTTGATCACAAAGAAAAGCTCAACTCGCTTGTCGTCCGGGCTCTTGATAAAGCTTGCCGAGGAAGCCATGCACATTGGCCTATCATCACCGCTGTTCTCCAGAACAAGTCATCACACGGCGAATTGATGGACCAAATCTTCTTGTCTCTGATTGACGCCTTGTCCTCGGACGACGGAATCTTTGATGCCTTGCATGGGCTTTCGCACATTGGAAAAACTGCTCCGTCATCGGTCCGGGAGTTCCAAGCTGGACCTCACGGGTCGAAATTAGCGGGCAAGTTGCTCTTCCTTGCAGAATCCCCCGAGGAGGAAGTATCAAGCGTAGCGGATTCATTGCTGAAGTCCTTGAAGGCAACTGCTGTTGGCGATACGAGTGCCAAGTCAGGCGTTGAAATCCTTCAACATGGTTTCAGTAACGTGAACGAAGAATCATTATCGTGAGTGTCCCGATCTTCAAAGTTTACCAGAGTACGTACTAATTTGACTCAGAATCGAATCGCTTCTTGCTATAGCAGACGAGTTGCTGCCAGGTCTTACAGCCGAAGGTGCAACTGGCACAGTCAAGGATATTTTGCCCACTCGCCGGTCATGGGAGGAAGCTTTGAGTCCTTTCCTTCAGCTCCCGCCTCGCTCTTCTGTCGCTATCACGAGTCCTCTTGGGGGTATCGTTCATCTGGTTGGGCGGGAGCTATCTGACTCTTTCAAGGCCCTGTGGCTTACCGTTCCTCGTGACTCGGACCATTGCTCTTCTGCTTTCCGTCTGGCAACCTACACTATCAGTATCTTAACAAATTCCGAGGTAGTGAAGCACCTGGAACAGGAAGATCTGGAGACTTTGTTCCAGTTCCTACCCTTGGCTGTTCAACTAATTGATGATGATCTGAGTATTGAAAACTCCAATGGTATCTCAGGTCTCGAATTGGCTGATCAGCGCGAGGAATACATGGAGACCGTCTGCAATGGTAGAAAGGTTATTGGCGGTTGGATTCGTGCGAACGAACCAGTTGCCTCCGTGCCGGATCTGACGATTTCCTCCTTATTCACTAAGTTCTGGGAGACCAGGTTGGAAGAGCTCAAGGGCACATCGCCCACGGACTATCGGATTGGCGAAACCTTTGTGAAAATCATGACCGCTATTGATTCATCGAAATCGTCAGATGATGTTGCAAAGATTTGCAGGGAGGCTCGGACAGCAAATGCTATCCGTTCAGCATCCTGGTTTGCCGTGCTGCGAGGCCCTATCCTTTCAAACCCCATTGGAAATCGGATTTGCAATGAACTGGTCGCGGATTCTACTGGGCTCAAGCCCAAGGATGCTTCTCTGGATGGTAAGTTAACGGGAGCGAAACATGACAAGAACAAGACATATACTAACCGCCTATAGGCCTGCGCAAGCTTGCACTCCTCAATATCCTCCTTTCTGGGGAAGAAGAGGTCATCTCCACCATTCCCACGCAGCGATTGGTTTTCTTGACCAAACACTTGATCGAGTGTCTCCGGTCTGACTCGATGCCTCTTGGTCTGAAGGCTGAAATTATTAAAACACTTTCCTTTGTTCTCCCGGCTTTGGGTGAAATTTATGGGTCTCACTGGGAAGAAAGCATGGATATTCTGAGCGCTGTGTTCCGGGAAACTAATGGAGGTGAAGAGTCTTTGCCGCTGCTCGTATCATCATTCAGGCTGTTCTCGAAATTGAAGTCCATCTCGGAAGGTGACAGCAATGACGATGTCCAAGACGCTTGGTCAGACCGAAAGACCAACCTTTTCAATGATGTGGCGTCTACCATTGACAAATTTGGTAAGCATCCTAAAACGTCTCCGTTTATTGGTATTCTCTAATCCCATAGACTCGTCTACCACATTCCACCAGCCTCGCGACGTTGCCGTCGAGTTATCGCGACGCCTGATCACTACCATCCCAGTCGATAAACTGGAAGATGTCAGTGAGACCTTCCATCTTATGACTGCACACAGCCGAGCAGTACAGAGGACTGCTTACACGATTCTCCATCGCTATATCCCCCATTGCCAGGAGCAAGTATCTTTCGATGTCGCCTTGTCAAAGACTGCTGTCAGTCTTCCTGATGAGCTAGTGTCTCTGTTGCTTGAGCCACCAACGATGCAAATGATATCTTCTGGCTATGGAGACGATAAAATGTGGACCACAATACGCTCATACCTCCTGGCCTGGCAGGTGGTGTTTGACCACTTCTCGAACGCAGTATGTATTGCATCTTTTTACAATCATCTCTGAACCTTGCTAACAACTTATAGTCGCTTCCTGTCCAGGAGTATTACACTGCTAACATCAAGGAGAACAACGTCCTTATTCCACTACTGGAGTTCACGTTCGATTTCCTTCAGAAGTCCCACGGAAAGATGATTGATGCGTCTAGACTTGACGTTCGGTCCTTCGAGCCAGATCAATCCGATTCCGCCGAGAAGGAAACACAATGGCTGTTGGTCCATTTGTACTACCTGTGCCTGAGATATTCGGCCAACATGACCAAGAATTGGTGGATTGACACCAAGAAGCGCATCAAGGGCCCAGTGGAGTCGTGGACAGAGAAATACGTAAGTTCGATTTGACGACTAGCCTACACATCGCGCAGCTAACAATATCTAGATCTCCCCTCTCGTCGTCGAAGATGCCCTCGAGGGCGTAACCGACTGGGTCGCAACCCAAGATCCAAATGAAGAGCGAGCGTTAGACGTAAAAATCTCAGCGAAGACAGGAGAAATCATCGCATCCATCCCCGTCGACGAAGAGTCCCCTCCAGTCGCCATCTCAATCTCCCTACCTCCCGCATACCCTCTCCAACCTGCACTGGTCGTCGGTCGCAGCCGCGTGCTCGTCGACGAGAAGAAGTGGAAGAGTTGGCTGCTGACAATCCAGGGTGTGATCATGTTCGCCAACGGAAATCTGGTCGACGGCCTGCTGGCATTCCGACGGAACGTCCAGGGTGCCCTCAAGGGCCAGAGCGAATGTGCTATCTGTTACTCGGTTATCTCGACGGACATGCAAACGCCCAACAAGCGTTGTGCTACCTGCAAGAACACTTTCCACTCGGTTTGTTTGTTCCGCTGGTTCAAGAGCAGTAACCAGAGTACTTGTCCTCTGTGCCGGAATAACTTTGTTTATGTATAAAATAGTGCTAGCGATAGATTGTTAGCGGATGCATTACTGTCGGATTCTCGAACAGCTTCGATTGAGCATTTAAATGTTGCACTATCCTGATATGCGATAGATCTGCCGGCTTTTGGATTTGGATGTAGGAAAAAAATCGATAATTTCTGCTATAGGTGGGTCGCTATATCTCCGTGCTATAGCTGATGTATAAGAACTTCATCCTCACCTCCCATATATATATATATCTCACAGTCCACGGATACGTCCAAACGTGGTCATGCTCGAGAACGAATATAAAAAAACCAAGGCTCAGCATACTGAAAACAAGAAATTGTACGTTATACGTGGCTGCTGTACCCAATAAATATAAAATATAAAATCTGCCAAAAAAACAAAAAATTCCGGTGGGCCGGAGTCGAACCGGCGACATTCAGATTACAATGGTCAATTACAGTCTGACGCCATAAACCAACTAGACGACCGCCGGATGGTTGTTGAAAGTCGCTCTCTTTTGTATTTCATAAGGGCGTTACATTGAACAGCTCATCCGTAGATACACTATAGCACGTGCCACATGTCACCCATGCGTAGCTAGCAGATTCACTTGCACACGTAAAACATTGAATATCAAGTGTTTTAAAGTTACTATGAATATCAAAATGAATTAAAAAAAATACAACAAAGACGATGTACGCATCGGTTGGCAGTCGACATATACCAAACCCCACCATGCAAGTCCAAGCTCCAAGCTTCCTCCACCCCCCATGGCCGCATCCCACATTCCCAACCTGAACACACTGCGACGAGGCCGAGGTCGCGATCGAGGCACGGGTCGCGCAGATTCAACCGCCCCGTCTGGCAAAGACCGCGTTGTGCAAGGAACCGACAATGACGCCAGCGTGTCCCGCCTCAGCGCTGTCGAGCTGGGATACCTAGAAGATGCATATGCAACGGCATTGACCCCCCAGGGTCCGCGACACGGCGGCTCCCAATTATCAACAGAGGTGAGACGCCCCCAGCTACAAGCACAGAACGAATAACTGACCCGCATATCTTCACCGCGCAATAGGAACCTACGTTCGCACGACAGCTATCGACCAGCTCGTAGCTCGCTTTCTCGGTCCATACTCGCCAGAAGTGCGGACACCCAAGAAACAGATTATCTCGTTAGGTGCTGGCTCAGATACGCGGGTCTTCCGTCTTCTTTCATCACGACAAGTACCGGACTTTGTCTACCATGAGATTGATTTCGCGGTCAACACGGCTGCGAAGATTCGCGCGATCCGCTCGGCGCCGATAATGCAGCGCACGCTGGGAATTGACTCGGAGAAGGACACTAATAGCTCGGTGACGGTGTCGGAGGCCGGGGATGCGCTTCATTCGTCTGCCTATCATGTCCACCCTGTTGATCTGCGATCGCTAGCTGGTAGCAGTGATCCCGGCGCAATACTCCCTGGCGTGGATACCAGTTTGCCGACTCTCTTGATATCAGAGTGCTGTCTTATATACCTGTCACCGACCGAGGCAGAGGAGGTAGTTTCCTTCTTTACGAAACGTCTCTTTGGCACAGAGGATCCACAAGCACAGTCACCGCTGGGGTTAATCCTCTATGAACCTATTCGCCCGAATGATTCATTCGGCCAAGTCATGGTCTCAAATCTTGCGGCGCGCGGTATCCAGCTCCAGACGCTCCATCGATATGCATCGCTCGAGGCGCAGCGGGGCCGGTTCCGAGAGCAGGGCTTTGGGAACGGTCAGGCAGCGGCTGATATTGAGTTTATCTGGAAGCAGTGGATTAGTGAAGAGGAGAAGGAGAGGGTTGCGGGCTTGGAGATGCTGGATGAGATGGAGGAGTGGCAGCTTCTTGCGAGGCACTATTGTATTGCCTGGGGCTGGAGGGATCGTGAGGATGTTGCGGCTTTTGCTGGGTGGAAGGATTTAGAGGCTCAGCAACGCGAGTAGTCTCGATTTTCTTGTGAATATTTGATGATGATATGGCTCATATTTATAATGAAAGACTTTGATATACCCCCCAGACAATACAAATGAACAACCCGAGACTACCTCATTTCGAGTGTGACCTGCAAAGCAGGAATCTCAACACCAATAGCCCTCCCCTTGGAATCCAACTCAAATACAAACTCATCCAACCCCCTACCCTCATACCGCAACTTATCCAAGTCCAACCAAGACACACAAGTAGGAGTTTCAGCATCCGCCAACTCAGTCATATCCTGAAAGACAGCCTTAAACGCCATCCTCGACCCAGACCCAAACCTTTCAACCAGCTGCACAGGATACAACCTGATACTCAAATCAGCCGAAAGGGAAACACCCAGAATGCCAGCCAAAGTCCCCCTGAAATCAGTGCCATTACTGATAAACTCCCGGATATGCAATCCAGGCAATTCATCAACCCCAACCACAATCGAAGAATTGAGCCCTGCACCAACACTAGCCCCCTTATACTCATAAACACCACCGAAATTACCCAAAGCCTGCTCAGCAGCAACACCCATCAAAGCCCCCAATACAACATCACCAATAAGATCCGCGTGAGCATTCAGATCAGCTGATTTTACTGTATCAGCCGATAAAATCGTAAACCCAACCCCAAAACTGGGCACGAGACCCAGGTAAGAGCTGTAAAGGCTTTCGCTGGGACTTTCGTTGCTGAGGACGGTGTAGATATCTACCATTGATGTGTTGGGGTAGTTTCCCGCGCTGTAGATTATCCACGGGGCGCCGAGGGAGTTTGCTGGGTTTGAGGTGTGTGAAACTGGTTTTAGCCAGGTGTTTGTCTGGGGGTTTGGGAGGAGGCTTGATGATAGGATTGCTTTTCCGGCTTTTGATAGGTCTCTTGGGCTGCTGAAGAGGGATTTGGATCTATTTTGTTTTCAGTTTTGTTAGTATTCAGGTGGAGTGGGTGCATTGTTTGGACTTACGCTTCGTTGCTGGTGTGGTGGGCTGACCAGCTACTGGCTTCTTTACTTACTGGTATGATCCCTTTTGATGAACTGCTGGGCGCGAAGATGGTGGTTTCCGTCATGTTGAGTGGTGTTAGAATTTGTTGCAGGAGGATCTCGCTGAATGGCTTTCCTGTTTGTCTTTCTACTATGTAGCCTAACAGTTGGAATGCCAAGTTGGAATAGCTGGGTGTTACCCCTGCTTGGGCCGCGGGTGTTTCATCGGCTATGTATCGGATGAAGTCTGCAGAATCAGTCAATATACATAGATGTGGATTTGGATTCGGAATTCATACCGCTGCTATTACACTTGGTGTCATCACTACAGCAAGGCTTGTGAATGGCCTGATGCGGAGGAAATCCCAAATCTAGAGGGCTTGTGTGTATAGCCACATCACTCGGGCAATCTGCGTACGATCAATGAGTTACTATTGACAAAATTCTTCGATTAGCCTTACTCACAGTCTCGAGCAATGCCTGACATATGACTAGCAATTTGGCCAACAGTAACATCTTCCCATTGGACATACTCAATGGCATCTTGATTACCTGTACCATCAAGCAGTTCTGGGAGATACTTCGTAACAGGATCATTCACGATCCGACCTCCATCTTCTGCAAGGAGAAGACTCCACACAGTGAATATCTCCGTAAGACCACCAATACGATAGATGCTATCGTAATCTGCAGTCTGAGACCCAACTGTTGGCTGGCTCAGTGCATGTGATGTGTGGTGATATTGCCAGAAGAAAGGCTCGTCTTCGGCGTTCCCATTGTCGGACGAGAATAGGGTAATACTGAATGTTGTATTTGGCGAAATGTCCCCGTGTGAGCCTGTTGTGGTATTGATTAAGGTGTCAAACTCCTGGGTGAGCTTCGTTAGGGCTGCTGTGATCCTTTTGTCGGTTGTGTTTAGGGTAAACGGGGGGAATGCTGGGCCGAGGAGTGGACAGGGTGTGAAACAGAGTACTGATGAGATGATTAACAAGAATGATACAACACGGAGGATTGAGGTGGCCATTTTTGGTAATGGCGAGTTTGTTATGATTCAGATATCCTTTCTCTCGTCCATATATCGCTTTTATGTTCCACATCGGGTCGGGGATATACATGGTCTTGGCACGCTGTATACGTCGGCTCGGCGATAACAGTGGGGGACATTAATTGCAACTAAAAACTGTCAGATTAATCCTAGCACTGCCGCCTTTGATAAGATGTTTCTAGTGTTTGTTTTTATGTTCTGCTAAATGTCCGGAACTCGATTGCAGACACAATTGTCCAAGCCAGCGGAGATGAATGAGCCCGATAGAACATTTGATCCACATTACTCCCAATCACCCATGCCCCCAAAAGAAGATGAAAAGAAATGACTCTGAAAACCCTGCCAATCATCCACAAAAGGAGAGAAAAAGTCCCCAAGAGGGACACCAAGGTCTCCCATATCTTCTTCCATAGAGCCTTCGAACTGAGTAGCCTTAGGATTTGACCTGCTATTGAAATCCTCAAAAATATCAAGGCCCTCATCACTTAGAGTGCTTGCTTCGTCCTTGCCATGATTGACAAGCCAACTCTCAATCCGAAGTACCCGTCTTCTAAAATCAAAGAAAACATCTCGAGCACCGTTCACGTCTACATGTGGAGTAGATAGTGCCTCTACCTTCGACCGCACTTGTGATAGAGTATGAAGAAGTGCAGCCTTCTGCTCCGGCTTGGAAGTGGTCACGGTATGTCGGTATGAGACTAGCAAAGCAAATGCCATCTGTACCCATTGCGTATTGTTAAACCCATATTCCTCACCTGGAGGTAAACCTATGTATTTAGTGAGAATCGCATTCGCTGAGATTTGTGCCGCAAGGGTTAATTCATCTCGCCAGGAGCAGAACGTCATAGATCTTGGTTGAGGGTGTCGGTTTGCGATGGTTAGAGACACTTGATATAGGCTGAGTCCGGTCGCATGATATTGTGTAGCGAGCAGGGCTGTTAGGTTAGTGTCGTGTCTCCGGTATACATGGCTTGTTTCAACATACGACTTTCATTGAGATCAAAGGGCAGCTGATGATGGAACCCCTCTAGTTCTGATTTTAGATTGGTGATATAAAGCTCTGAACCTGAGCCAGGGTGTTCCAACTCAATTCCATGCTTTGCTGCAAAAGAGTCGATCTTTTCTGCGATGAATTGCAGTCGAATAATATGACTGATGTATTTGTCATACTGGTACTCGTTTGCCCGGGAAAGAGAGTTGCAACACTCTTCCAGGTATGGGAGATGTGCAAAAGTTGAATGTTTCTGAACAAGCACCGCAATTCTGTAGGAAAAAGCATTAGCCAAATCCCAAGAAACCAATAAGCCTAACTCTCACGATGATGATAGATAATAGCAACCCAAAACAGCCCTCTGCCCACCACTCCCCCAACAAGGGCGATCCAAGAATTGCTCATCCAAGTTATACCTCAGCCCAAAGCGCAACCCTGTCTTCCACACCCTGGTCTGTGGCGGACGGTCCAATCGAAGATCAACGATGAGACTAATAGCCAATTGGAGAAACTGAGTATAACGGTGTGGCCGAGAGTAATAGTGCGACCTGTCATATAATGTCAGACACATCTTCCACACAAACCTTATACCCCTGATAGGTCAAGTGGATACTCACCATGCGAGGAAGACCAGTAACCCTTGCAGCAATTCAAAAGAGACTTCGCCATTTATTAGCATGCGCGACGCAACACATTTCTTGATCTCTTTCCCTAGCGCCCTTTGCAGTGGCATGTTATCGTACGCGGCTGATGCAAGGATTGCCAGGCTTAAAAATGGCTTTTCCTGGTGGAGTTGTGTGATAGATGTTGAAGGGGCCACCACGACGAATGGGAAGTGTGGGGTCATTTTGGTCTTGAATGTGTTCAGTAAGGTCTCAGCTGTCTCTATTGTTAGGAAGCCTCGCCTGATAATGTCTTCGGCTGGAATTTCGTCGTCTGTTACTATTGCGCTGAGCGTGCTTGAGTCCTGTTCAGTTTCTACTGATGGAGCAGAGCGGTCGGCCATCAATTCTGTTATCTTTGACTCGAGAGCCTCGATCTTTCTAAGTGGTATGAATATGTGAATATGTGAGGCTATCTCCCATTATGATATGAAAGCTGCTCACCGATCCTTCTGGAAGCCATTAAATCGACGACCTGTTTGACGATAAAGACACTCTCGGCCCAAGCGGACACATCTAGCATAGATACATAAGGACATAAGCCATAGTAAAAATTTTCAGAGGATGGGATTTCTGCGTCCTACCGGTTACATGCACCCGCTGTACTCGGATTGCGGACACATCGCACCTTGGAATCTGCGCAACTCTGACACGTTTTGGACACGCGAGGCATGGCTTTAAGCCTCCGCTTGGCGAGTCTGAGGCCGATCGCAGAAGATCACAAAGATGGTCCGATATGTATTCCAAAAACTCAGTGTTGGCGTTAGGCTGATAGCATTAGGCAGCGTAGATTCTTCCGCTTGGAACGACGTTCGTAGCCTTGTCCCGTTTTCCGCCCCCATTTTTTTGTATTCAGTTGCCTGCTAAGCCCCCAGGCTCAGTTATGCTGATAACTTATTTATTAGCGAAGAGTCATAGAAGGCCGTGGAAACTCGATAGATTGATAATCCTTGAGTCCTTGAGTTCGATTCTTCCTTTTCTGGTTAATGCTGTGAGATCATTTGGGCGGTCATCTTTAAAGTAGATTTTCATTGCATAGCGTTTGTCATGTTCATACTAAATGCAAATATTTTCAAACGAGTTTCTGTCTTGCGTGCTTCATCTTCTAGATAAAATATGTATTGAAACCTGATAAACAGCACTAAATATAAAGTTAAACTATCGTTGAACTAACACCGGCCCTTGCATAGAGCTATATTCCTACTTGCTTTATTACTGACAGAAGCGACCAGGTCACCCAATCCTCATGTATTCACCAGAACACATTCGATCACTCACAAGAAGTTCGACCAATGAAGTCTGGGCAATCTAGTTCAGTGTGCATGCTTATCACCGGTACCACAAAATACAGAAAAAACCCTAGACTCCATGCTGCCTTCTCTAGACCAAGCCTGAAACAAGCATATAGTAACTTCCACATCAACATATCGGCACCTAGAAGATCATCTTCCGACGGGCGAATCTCTTGGCCACGTGATCCCGCGCCTGTCAGAGAAAGAAAGACTCCAAGATCCCCGTAGTTGCAGTGTCATTGGCTGGGTTCAACGACTGGGACAGAATTCTATCATGATCAGCAGGTCCAGACCAGACCAATATGGTGGATTTGATTGGGATTGACAGTTTATCAGCTTAGCAGCTTTGTGCACAAATTTAGGGCTATTGCTTTCCTCGTAACACAGTTGCTCGATTTAGTTGGGTGGAGTCACTCCTTTTTGTTTGCTCTACCGGGAGTTGCCCGTGATTATGAATCTTATACTCCGTGAAGTAATTTCTTTTGTTTATAGGGGGTAAGTCACTGTAATTCACTGTGTTCACAATTGCAACCAAGTTACCAGGGCTGCTGTGTCATGTGATTTTACACCATTTGTCAACAAACTCCCATCGTTTCTCTCCTCTCCTACTCCATACAACACCCGTTAAAAGAGTTCGCGAGATAACTCTCCATGGGGTCCTATTTCCCGCAAGCTTATTGGCTTTTCACTACTTGCCAAGCAGGAACCATCGGGGTATTATGCCCCATCATTGGCTAAAGTCGGGCGCTGCCCCTGACGCTAACTACCTAGTGGCTTCATGTGGCTGCCCACTAGTGGGGTTTGCTCAGGGGCACAGCACTTTGGGGGTCCAAGGCCCCGCGCATGGTTCCTGTTTGGGTCAAGCAATTATGGACAATTATGGGTTTGGTCCGCAAGTTCGCGAACGCCATAGCCACTCAGGGTCTGTTCCGTCCAAAGTCAAGAGTTAGCACTCTGACTGTACCGGAACTGCGTGCGTATCATTCCAGATCTATCTCTCTTTCAGGCTAGCACCGTCACTCATGGCCTTGGTCGTCTGAGTAGCCGGCTGGGGTCCGTTTCCAGGCTTGCACATGCCGTGTCCCTTTTCTTGGTGCTCCTCCCCCATACACTTTCCTTTCTCTTGACCTTCATCTCTGCGAGCATTGTTGTCCCTTGGCCCGTCGGCCGTACTTTTTTTGTCACTCGTTTGACTTAGCCATTCGCTTTATTCACTCTTTTATTTGACCGATTTCCAAATTCAGTCTTTCCCCTGACACAATGAAGTTCGAGATCACATCTTCCCGCGCCGCCGCGCTCGTCGCTCTCATTGCGAGTGCTGAAGCTGCCAAACATGGTCATAGCCACAGCCATCACCACTCTCGTGATGTTACCCTGGAAAAGAAGAGCGGAAAGTGCCAGTTCCCCACCGATGCCGGCCTGGTTGCTGTCAGCCCGAACGAGCAGAATGCCGGTTGGGCTATGAGCCCTGACCAGCCCTGCAAGCCTGGTAACTACTGCCCCTATGCCTGCCCTCCTGGTCAGGTTTCAATGCAGTGGGATCCTAAGGCTACCTCTTACTCCTACCCCCTGTCGATGGTACGTATTAATTCGTTGCCTCAGTAATGAAGTCATGGCTAACCGGTTGTAGAACGGTGGTCTGTACTGTGACGAGAACGGAGAGATCCAGAAGCCCTTCCCCGAGCGTGATTACTGTGAGGATGCTAAGGGCCCTGTGAAGGCTCATAACAAGGCTGGCAAGCCCGTGTCTTTCTGTCAGACCGTGCTGCCCGGAAACGAGGCTATGCTTATCCCGACCCTGGTTGACGAGCTCGAAGATCTGGCTGTGCCCGGCATGTCCTACTGGTGCTCTACTGCTGCCCATTACTACATCAACGCCCCTGGTGTCACTGCCGAGGAGGGATGTATCTGGGGTACCTCTGAGAACCCCGTCGGTAACTGGTCCCCGTACACCGCTGGTGCCAACACCGATGCCACAGGCAATACCTACTTGAAGATCGGCTGGAACCCAATCTACCTGGAGCCTACTACGCCCTTCCGCAACGTCAAGCCTGACTTTGGAATCGAGATTGAATGCGAGGGTGGTGGTTGCAATGGCCTGCCCTGCAAGATCGACCCCGCTGTCAACTCCGTCAACGAGATGATCGGTTCTCCCTTCACTGGCGCTGGCGGTGCTACCGGCTGCGTTGTCACCGTCCCCAAGGGCGAGACCGCCCACATTGTCGTCTTCGAGAAGGAGGGTAGCGGCAGCACTGAGTCCGAGACCATCTCGGTTTCCACCAGCACCGCTACTCCCACTAGCACCAGCACTTCTACTCCTACCCCCACCCCGACTACCACCAGCACTTCGACCGTGACTCCTACCAGCACTCCTACTCCCACCTCCACCCCTACTCCCACTCCCTCGTCGACCGAAACCCCAACCTCCACCCCCACCCCTAGCTCCACTTCGACTGTCAGTGCTAGCTCCACAATGACCCCCATGTCCAGCGCTGCCTCCAGCACTGCCCTGCCCAAGTCGAGCCCCTCTCTGAGCTACACCTACCAGCCTCACGTTCTCACTGGTTCTGCCGACATCTCCATGGCCTCCTCTACTACCGGTGCTGCTGCCGCATCCTCGTCCACCGGTACCAGCGGTGCCTCCAGCGCTGCCGTCTCCATTCTGACCCTGGCCTTTGGCGCTATCGCTGCCATGGCCGTGAACTTCTAAATCAGTCGAGACTGATTTAGCTGTATTCACTGTACATTACTGCAAATACGTGTACGAGGGTGTGTATTGAAAACACCCCAGGGCATCCATTCAGCACTATTTGCCCACTGCGGTGATCAACGTGATCACTACACCGGCATTTTGTTCATTTCTCATCACATTTTAATTTCTCTTCTACATAATCCCCCCTTTTACGGTTCTTCACATCCCTTGGATGCCCTTTCTTGACGACGCTCAACGTTGGCCTTTTTTACTTTCCGCTTCATGACTTATATATCCCTTGGCTCCCCAGCACTGTTATTCTCTTTCTACTCTTCTTGGATATCCCTTTCTCTGCTTCTGGTATGCATTGGGGTTTTGCTTTACATTGGATGGCCGATCCAGGCCAGGTTGTTGGATCTTGTTTGTTGATCATAAGTTAAAAAAAACAAGTTCTTTTTGTTTCGTGAAACCTTGTGATGTATTTACTGCTAGGACTTCTCGGATTCCGAATCCTTGTAGATTATGCATCGCTCTTTCACTGACTACCCTTTCTTCTACTTAGGCCAGCATTCAGCTGCCTCTTAATTGAATAATCAATCGCATATTGTCCTTGGGATAGTTTATTGGAAACAAAAAAAAACATTTACATATGACTGCGGACATAGCAACATACAGGTATAACGTTAATTCCCAGAGCTAGCTTACCAGCCAGCCATCTTGTATACAATTCATACAACCATAACACCCAAACCAATGCAAACATTTATCCAAAGTATTGCTCCATCTCTCCTTCCCCAGCCGAACCCCAATCTACCAATTCAACTGATCAATCGGAATAATCATATCAGGCCTCCTAGCCTCGACAGCCAGCCCATTCAAATTCCGCTGCCGGGCCTCGCGCATGTATTTCCTTTGCTCGAAGGACACATCCTTGAACGTATTGCTATCGTCTAGTCCGTGGTACATAGTCCACACGCTGAATCCGATGAGACCACCTACGATGCAGCCGACGATGATGAGGAAGACCCAGAGGGGGTACTTGGAGGGGTCGCTGAGGGAACTTCGCTTTAGGAAGTTTGTGGTTATGCCCAGTGTGGTGGCTTTTGTGCTTTCCATTGTGGGTGGGATTGAAGGCATGTCGCTGGATTGATGAGATAGATCTGTAGGGAGACAGGGTTGCGTTAGTCATTGCATAGAGAGAACAGAAGAGAAGGAGGGTGGCTTGACCGAGACATACGCAGGGCAAAATAAGACTTTAGTATCGAGGCCTCTTCTTATCTTGGGTATAGTTCAGTGCAAAGTGGTAGCGAAGGCAATTGGCTTGTAAAGACAGTGATGGTATACACCAGAATATAAAAGTGCGAACTCGATCAACTAAATAGACAAACAGGGGAAGAAGCTACCCGCTAAATTCTTCCCATGCTATAACTACACCTACAGATAGTGAAACGCAACGGAAGTACTAAAATGAACCATACAGTTGACTTTATTCCCAATTAGGCATGGCGGCACCAAAATCTCACGCTGATGATGTCATGAACCGAGCAGGCCAATAGGGGTGCGCAGTTAACAGGTGGGTCGGCCGCTTAGGGTTGATCTAAATGTTCTAAATATACAGATGTGACTGCTAAGTCTCGATTTCGTCTTTCTAAACCACTCTTAGTCCCTAAATGCCAGATCTGGTGGGTTCCACACACTGGTGTGTTATTGGTCTGCTCGGGTTCTTTTGTTCCTCATTGGACGTGTGATTTTCACTCTGGGTCTTGGACTCTTGTTGGTAGCACTAAATCTAGGATTGATCCGTGCCTGTCAGCTCGTTTGCTTAGCACTAGTTCTGCCTCATCTTACTTGGAGACTTCATGGTATTGGCTTACTGGTACTTGTCTCCATTGCACCGTGAGGACCCCGCTGGAGACCTGTTGCTAGTATGAATGCCTCGGCCTACTGTAGGATCCGTATCCAGTTGCATGCTTTGTTACCTAATGCTCATTCATACTGCCGGAGCACGGGCTAGTTTAGATTTACCACCAGTCAAATGGACATTGGGGTGGGGAGGCTCAACCCACAGGGTAGTCGGTATCTCCGAGCTGATATTGGCACACTTGCGGATCTACCAACTCAAGTATACAAATCAAGAACTCCTGTTTACATAAAATATGGTGTGGGTATGATTTTATGTGTAGAAATGTTCTTGAAGATCCAAATCCTGCGGGCAATGGCATACGCGAAGAAGCAACCTCAGCCAAAATGCGTAATAAACAATGTGGAAGGCTTGGATAGACATCTTGTAATATGCGTGTCTTAACATTGGCTCATTGGCTGAGTTATCACCCTCTCAAGTTGGGATTTAATGAAATTAGCCACTGATGGGCGGAGGACTCCTACGGGGAGAGAGGGAGAAGAGGATGATGATTCTCTATGGAAGAGTTTCTCTATGGAAGAGTTTCTCTATGGAAGAGCAGCAAACTCGATGGCCCTATGGACTAGGGCAAGCAAACAAAGGCGGCCTGATCTCCGAGGCAATCATGCAATGCCAGCCACGCCGGCCTAAACAGGCAGTTCGTAGGGCCTAGGGTTAGGAACAAAGAACAAACAAGCCAAATAGTTTAAGATGGCTTAAGGTTTACGCAACGCGTCTTCAGACCACAACGACGCGTTTTTACGTCAGCGACTAAAATTCCTCCCTCCTAATAATTGGAAAACATCGCGAAATTAACACGTCCCCAAATAGGAAATCCGGGGTAGCAAAGAAGTCAAATAGTTTAAATGGCTTAAGGTTTACTCGACGCGTCTTCAAACCACCAAGGACGTGCTTTTACGTCAGCGACTAAAATTCCTCCCTCCCAATACTTGGAAAACGTCACCAAATTACCACGTCAGCCTAAATAGGAAATCCGGGGTAGCAAACAACACAAACACTTTAAGATCTAATCAATCAATCTTAACATCACCCCAAGCGCCTTCATCCAGACTACTGGACTCCTCCCTCCCAAAGGCTGAGACAAGTCACCCACCCCAACCGGTAAGGTTGATTCAGCCCAGGTTTGATATCCTTTCCCTTCTCCAGTTTCCCTACATAGATTCAACTTCACCAGGCAATATATAAGCTATCCACATCTCCATCATGTTTCAAGCTCTTCCAAGAGCGTCTCAACGCACTTTTATCATCGCACCGAAAAATGAACCTGGTTTGGCTGGTGGATAGCTGATGGTAGTAACTTAACATTGAAAACACACAGGTCTGCCTAGAGAACTGCTAAGGAGCCATGAATTTCTCTTTCATTTCATATCGAGTGCTAATACTACAAAAGGGATCATAATTGAGTATACAGTACTACTGGTTAAGTATTGGACAACTTCTACACGGAAGCCTCGAAGCGAGTATACCGTTTCATGCATTGTTTCGCCCTACGTTTGTCACAATGTTACACATCTCTTTTACTCATCTTCGAGTGCCTCGAGTTAATCATGTAAATTGGGGGCGTGAAAGGACTTATGGCCTATGACTCAAATGTTCTGAATTCGAAGATCTTGTCTTTTTCACTTGATGTAGAAATACGTAATATGGAGAAAGTAGTGATCATGCATATGCACGAGATGATTAGCAATCCCATAGTCGGTTTTTGAGAGCATATGACTGGATTGTAGGATAATGCCAGAATAGAAAAAGAAGGTGGCATGTAGTTCGCTATATACCCGTACCTTTCCGTTTCCGGAAGTTGACGGGAGTGGGGCCTCGACTTGCCACCATTCAGCATCACAGTCTACCTGAATCCTGAGTCTAATTGGACGCCCTTTTAGGAACTTGATGGGAGTGGAGAGAGTATCTAGCATCGAGAAGAACATAAAAGCGAACACTCAAGCAAAACTTTTCTACACCTCTCAGCACCTCTCAACACCACCGACAAAATGGCACCAACCCATGACAGCCACCCTTCCACCAAAGCATTACACGCAGATGATGCCCTGAATCTAGTGACTGATGTCGCACCTCCTATCCATCTGTCCACAACCTTCAGGTATCCCAACGACCCAAATCAATTCATTCCCTCCGAAGATCCAGTGGTACGTATCAAGCAAAGAACAACTTAACCAACCAACCAGTCAATCCCAATTAACAACCACAACAGGACGAATTCAACGGCAAAAACTACGTCTATTCCCGTGAATTCGCCCCAAATGCAACCCGTTTCGAGGCAATTCTGTCATCCCTCTTAGGAGGCCAAGCAATAAGCTACTCAACAGGTCTAGCAGCCCTACACGCAGCCCTAACCCTCCTAAACCCACGCCGAGTTTCCGTCGGCGACGGGTACCACGGCAGCCATGAAGTAATCTCCGTGATATCGCGTCTATCAGGACTCCAGAAGCTACCTCTCAACTGCCCGGCCGAGAGTCTAGAAGCCGGCGACGTCATCCTCCTCGAGACGCCGGTTAACCCGCTCGGAACGGCGTTTAGTATTGAAGAGTATGCAAAGAAAGCGCATTCTCGTGGTGCGTTCCTCGTTGTTGATAGTACCTTTGCCCCGCCTGGCTTGCAAGATCCGTTCGTTTGGGGCGCGGATGTTGTGATGCATTCCGGGTCGAAGTATTTCGGCGGTCATAGTGATTTGCTTTGTGGGGTTCTTGCTGTGAAACGGGGTGATTGGGCGAAACGGTTGTTTGAGGATCGGATTGCGCTTGGGTCTGTTATGGGGAGTATGGAGAGTTGGCTTGGGACGAGGAGTTTGAGGACGTTGGAAATTCGTGTGCAGAGGGCGAGTGCGAATTCTGCAAAGTTGATTTCTTGGATGCACAGTGCTATGCTGGCTGAGTCTCCTGCTGTTGGTAGTGAGGAGAAGGTGGTTCAGTCTGTTGTGAAGACAATTTATCATGCTAGTTTGCAGGATGGGGAGTGGTTGCAAAGGCAGATGCCTAATGGGTTTGGGCCTGTATTTTCTGTTGTTTTGCAAAAGGAGGAGTTTGCAAAGGTTTTGCCGACTAAGCTTTGCTTCTTTCATCATGCCACTAGTCTGGGTGGTGTTGAGTCTTTAATTGAGTGGCGGGCTTTGTCGGATTCGAAGGTTGATCGGAAGTTATTGAGGGTTAGTGTTGGATTGGAGAACTGGGAGGACTTGAAGGAGGATTTGCTGCAGGCGTTCAAGTCGCTTTTGCCTTGATTATGCTATCTTCGTGTTATATTAGAAGCCAGTCCCGACCCAAACGACCAATATCAAAGATCCACCGCGATGATACCTCTAATTTATCCTCCTGCTGCCACCAATCGCGCAAGATATTCGCAGCATTAACCACATTCAAACAACTAGTCGCTACCCAAAACTTCTCCAAACACCCAACAAGGAAATCCCTCTGTGCGTGAGTGCGGCACTCCAGACCCGCAACAAAAATAGCCCATAGAATACACTTGAAGAGTGCCTCGTCTTCTTTCAACGCATCAATCAGACCAAGTAACTCCGATATTAAATCATCTTGCAGGGTCACGTCCTCTGTGAGGGCATCCAGGACTCGTCTGCCATATATCAAAGCCCCGATCTTGTATGCCTGCGACAGGGAGCAGAGATTGCTTATTTCGTTTGGGGATGATTGCCTGGAGTGTTGTAGGCTCGAGGCCCAGGCGTAACAATCGAAGTTCCGGATAAGGGATAGCATGGCTGTTGTATCTTGGATATGTGTTTGGACGGCAGCTTGATCGAGCTTCGATCCCGCGATGGTGTCTCGTTCGCTCGAGAGGAATTGTATCGCTGTCAATAGGTATTCCGGACATCCAAGGAAGGATTTCTCAATAGCTTCTTGGGATGAAGATTCTTCCTGGTCGGCGAAAATGAATTCAGATAGTAACTTAGGTCGTAGGAAGGTTGCTCCCAGAGTCTCGATCCTGTGTCCTGGTCAGTCGCATCCCTTCGACCAGCTGGGAACGTCAAGTATAAAAGATAACCCACAGGTGTATTTGCTTAGCAATAAATCCCCGGATCTCCCGAACCGTCTGACCAGGTCCATTATTAACACCAGAATCCCCCAGCAGCAACCGCTGAGAAGAAATCAAACTCTTAGCGCCCTCGAGATGGAAATTCCAGCCATCACTCCCAGACTCCAGAAGATCCAGAAAGATAAGCAGAAATATACTAGCAACAGTAGTATCCTTCTTGGATGAATTTGAATTTGCATTGCCCAAAGCCCGGGACAGAGCTTCCATAGCTTGATGCTTGAAAAGCAGTGCGTCCCGATTGGCATTGATGAGGCCAGGAGATGTCGGCGCTTCAAGCTGATAAAATGACTGACCTGAGTTGGCGTGGTGCCGCGCCGCGAGAGCGAGAATCGCCTTTTGTAAGATTGGCTCTTTCATTCCGAATGGGATCAGGCTCCGGAGTGGGTTTTTGTCGCTGTCGTAGACGATGAATAGCTTGCATATGCGTTCGTTATCTGGGTTTGTATCAGTATACCTGAATTTCTCGGTGTTTTGTATGATACACTCACAGTAATCTATGTAATACTTCGAAACTTGATCTAAGTGCGATGTAGATGGGTCTTGTAAGGCAATAGGTAGGGTTCCGCCACTGGCTATGGATTTGACCAGAGCGCGAGGTTTCTTGGCTGGTGACCGTACGGGATCCACAGCAGAGGGTGAATCTCCTGTCTTGCCTTCGTATGAACGGCCTTGCATCTTGCCACGGATTGCCACGCCTTTGACCCATCTGAATGGTCGTTTATCAAAGCATTCTAGTCCGGCTTTCTCGCACTTGGCGCATGGTGTGCCGGACTGATCGCATTGGATGCGCCGGTTGCGACATGTCCAGCATGGGTCGCATACCTCCATCTGGATGTGACATGGGAGTGAAGGTGAAGTTGTATACGAGTTGCGGTTCGAGATAACGGGTTGCTGACTGAGCGGGCTGGTGGGGCAATTTATACTCCAAACCCGCGCGTTTGAGGCCAACGTCCTTCGTAAAACATCTCGATCATTTCTTAGGTCGTTTGGGAAATTAATGATATACGCTTCAAGGACAAGCCGGGTAGTAAAAGCGAAAAGAGGCTTTAATTGGTCATTCCAGTCAAGTGCAGATGCAGATGCAGACGCAAAATTCATGAAACAATCGAAATTAAATCCGAACAGAATGCACGGAATTGCTTGAAATCAGTCAACAAGATATAACGTTACTTGGCTGTGGTATAAAAGAGAGTGGGTATCCCCAACCTTGGAGACTCTCCTCTCCCCGCTTGACTTCTCTCTCCAACACACCACACCACCGTCAAGATGCCTCCCTCAGCGCAAACGGTAAGCTCTCCAGGGGTCCTATATCTCATTATGTCTTGCATCTGCCCTCCATACTCCCGATGACATCTCCAAACCTCGCTGCCTAAAGCTCCAGACTACCCCGCATCACCGCGTCTTGTCCTCCTCGTCCTCAACTCCAAACACAACCCAGAAACACAATTAACATGGAACAGACCAGATTAGTATCCACACTCCGTCTCCTAATTCCCCGCCTCCGCCTACTTCAAAAGAAAGACAACGCCTCGTCAGTCGTCCAGCGTCGCGAACTCTCCCAACTCCTCAGCGAAGGCCGCGAAGCTTCCGCGCGCATCCGCGTCGAAAATGTCATCGCAACAGACATCGCCGTAGAGGTAATGGAAATGGTCGAACTATACTGCGAGCTCCTCCTAGCACGTGCGAATGTCCTCGACCAACTAGCCTTCGCAGAACAAGGCAACCGCGCCCGCATCCGCGCGAAGGAATTGCTCAAGAAGCGCACCCAGGCTCACGCCGGCACCGCGCCGACCGAGGCTGGGAAGAGTGAGAGTTCTGGGTCGCGCTTTGGGTTTGGGTGGTTAGGCGGTGGTGCTCAGAAGGAGGCCGAGCGGTCGGGTACGCCTGCTACGGCGGCTGGGGCTGCGGAGGACTCTGGTGATGCTCTTGCTCTTGAAGAGGAGAACCCTTATATGGATACTGCGCTTGATGAGGCTGCTGTTGTGATTTTCTACGCGTGGCATCGTTTCCCGCATGAGCTGCGTGAGCTTACTATGCTTCGCACTATGTTGGGTGAGCGGTATGGAAAGGAGTTTATGACTCTGGCGCAGGATAATAAGGTTGATACTGTTAAGGTGCCTGATCGGCTGCTCAAGGGATTGCGTGTCCGTCCGCCTGGACAGGAGCTTGTTGAGCTTTATCTTCGGGAGATTGCAAAGGCATATGGGGTTGAATGGGCTGGAGGGGAGGAAGAGATGAATACGCAGGAGCTTGGGGATGCGCCGCCGGAATTTGTGGACGATATTCAGGGTGGTGGCGGTGACGGTGACGAAGCTGCATTACCGCAAACTCCCAGCAAGCAAGATGGCGCGAGGACGAATCTTGAAACAAGACGTGCTTCTGAGGCCAGTGAATTGACCAAAGCTACGCCCCCGCGCGGACTTGCTGCGGGTCGGAGTCCTGTTAGTGTTGCGCCGCCGGCTCCCAGGACCGACAATCCCAATCCTCGAGTCAAGGTTCCTGGTACAGAAGGGAAAGATGAAGGGGTCTCTAAAGAAGGCAGTGAAGCTGCCACCAGGGGGAAGAGTAACAACGGGATACCAGAGCTTGATGAATTGACTCGGAGATTTGCGGATTTAAAGCGCCGGCCTTGAGTTGGGATCTGTCAAATAGTCATGGATAGTGGGCTTGATACAAGCCTTGCCTGGCTGTTGTGTGTCTGTCGTCTCTTTCTTCAGGGTATATTCGTGATCTAGATTGAGTTTGTTTCTGCTCGCATGATAGATCACATTCATGAATTGACGGTTCAAATTTCTGCCTGTTGCTAACTTGTAAACTGGTCTGATCTCATATTACAGAGCACCTCGTCAAGTAAAGCAAAGATTGTAGCCATCAAACTACGTACAAACCTGCTAAGTTATACAAGTTATAGCAATAGTTATAGATTGGATCAATACTTTTCCGATTACCCCAAAGCAAGATCTACCCGAAATGAGGAACTTGCAGACTATATGCACCAATTCTCCACCTGATAAAAGTAACAGGCTGCATAGACGCTAATAATAAATCGTACAAGAGAGATAGATATCCCCTTGTACAAAGTGTCAAAACGCCAAACTGGAACGGGAAACCCCGACGAAGCCCAACGATCACCGCCCTCCACAATATGAACCGACACCTCAACTCTCTAAGTCGCGACTCTACCTAGGCACCTGCCACGCGCAAACCCTCCAAAAAAACCAGAAAACCAAAAAAAAGAAACCAACCAAAAAAGAGAAACCAGCAATGCCAGTATACATGCTCCACGGCTTCCGCTGGCCACGCGCAGGCTTCACCGGAATCCGCGTGTACATCGTCCTCCACAATCTGGAAGAAGCAGCCGCCGAATACATCCAACAACCCCTAACCACATCCCTAATCATGGACTCCTTCAACAAAACAAACCCAGACCTCCTACCCCGCCTACCAGAGCTGCAATTCATCGAGCAGTACGATCCAGCGGACGAGACGAGCGGGACGGTCAGTCAGGACTATGCATATGTCGGTGCGCGGGTGCTGACTATTCCCGACGGCGGAGATGGAGCTACGGCGCAGGGCGGGCAGAATATTGAGGATGTTGTTGAGCAGGGATCTGGCTTGACGGAAGATCAGACTGCTGCGCTGGAGGCGTTGAGGGATCGCCTTGCGCCTGGTGAGAAGATTGGGTGGTATTTGGTTTATAATGGGGATCCTGAGAGGTGGTTTCCTGAGTCTGAGTCTGAGGATGGGGATTATAGTGAGGATTATGAGGAGGATGGGGATGGGGCGAGGAGTGTTGATGGACGTGGGGAGAGTTCTACTGAGCCTCCTAGCCCGCAGAGCGTTACGGTATGTTCTTGGATCTTTGGATATTGCTTATACTGTCTATGTCATGTCATGTCTATGTCTGGACATTCGTGTTGGTCGGGTGCTAACGTTGTCTATAGGCTCGGTTGACGAGGTTCTTCAATCGGATGAGCTCGGGGTAATGGATGCGCTGCAGGAACTTGGTGGAACATTGCGACAGCATTTCTCATCATCCATCCCCATGTCTACCTTCCAAGGTTGTGCCTCTGGATTGGAGCTTTAACGAAGTCTACGCTTTACGTCTGATACTCTTGTCTTGTGAAATACTGCATTAGCCACTTATTATATTTGATATCTTTGAACCACTCAATCCAAGTAAACAACCCCCCTACCCAAATCTAACAGAGACCCGACTCATTCACCTCTCTATAAGATTGAATCTCCCGGGCGGTGAAGAGTGGCAATATGGGGTTTTGAGGGGAGCTTCGATAACGGGAGCAGCGGAGAAATCACCAAAGCTTGTCGCAACACTCCCCCGAGTGGTTTCACGAATGCAGACCAGGTAACATCCTGGCTTTACCTCACAATGGTCCTCTCATTTATCCTGGTTCAAAATCGCCAGTGAGTGGCTGCCCCACGGATGTCATTTCCAATTGAATTGCTGATGATGGTATAGGGGGAAAACGCGCCTGGCGAAGTGGTACGCCCCGTACAGTGTGAGTGATACCAGAACCCAACAAGAAAGAGAGGATTGTGCTAACATTTACTATAGGATGAGGAGAAAGTAAAGCTGAAAGGCGAGGTTCGTTCCGCATCACCCATCATCCGCACCGCAGTACCGCCGGCGTTCTAGCTAACCACCTACCACCGCCCAGGTTCATCGCCTTGTCGCCCCCCGAGATCAGAAATACCAGTCGAATTTCGTTGAGTTCCGGCGTAGTACAAAGGTCGTCTACCGCCGGTACGCTGGGTTGTTCTTCTGTGTCTGTGTCGATGCCAATGACAATGAACTTGCCTACCTGGAAGCTATTCATTTCTTCGTCGAAGTGCTAGATCAATTCTTCGGAAATGTCTGCGAGCTGGATCTGGTGTTCAATTTCTACAAGGTGCGTGTGAAGATGCGAGGGTCGAAGTGGAGTGTGCATGGAGCTGTGGTGCTGACTCCAGATGATAGGTCTACGCTATCCTGGACGAAGTCTTTCTCGCCGGCGAGATCGAAGAAACAAGCAAACAGGTCGTGCTTACGCGACTGGAGCATCTTGATAAATTGGAGTAGTGAAAGTGGACAGTGCCCGGCATCGACATTGAAATCGGCCTCGATGCCTTATCAACACTGCAGGCTGCATCGGTTGACACAGCAGTCATTTGCATGGAGTTTCAGGGGTATTGTGGCTTTCACTGGACAACGTTATTACTCATGTTCATGTTCATATTCATATTCATATTCATTTTCAAGGGGGTCAATTCAGGGGATATCAAAGATCAAATATCAAGCCGTTCATTCCACCACTTTGGCCCCAATGTCGAAATCACGGACCAATCTATAGTCGTGCCAAGCTTTTCCACTCGTATTCTCTCTCTCTATAGCCCGGGATATGTACCGTGTTGGCCCCCGTCGCAGACACAACACCAACTGCCGACAAACACTGCCGTTGCATGGCGGGGACAGGATTCCACGCACGATGGACCAAGGAGCCTTTAAGCTTAGATTAGATGCAACGTTAATCGCACAGCGGAGTTCGTGTCGTCTGAGGGTCTTCCTAATCGGTTAAGGTTGAGTGAGGTGATCGTTGTCATCGATTGCGAAGATGGTGGTGTGCTACTATGAGGTCTTGGCGCTGGACATTTAAGCTGTGTCTGCCCACTGCTGACCCTGAAGGGTCTACCTTATTTACTTCTTGGCCATTCTTTCTATTTCTCATTACTATTCTGACTACTGTCTAGTGTGATCAATCTAGTGTGATCAACTTGGTCTCCATATGGAAACTATACTCCTGCGTCAACCAATACATTGATACTTGATACATGTACATGTATCATGACTGATCTTGTTACTGACTGTTACTTCGGACCAGCACCATCCGCCATAGTCTAAGCACAACACAGCCTACCAATATCAGCTCACCTCAAACCTTCAACTCTTCAGAACCTGTTCAGAGTAACGACCCTGGCATTGATCGTCCGACCCACGAGCACACATCCCGAATGGAAAAATCTCTCACACGGGACGATCACCTCAGCTCACCGCACCATACATGTACAATGTAACGCCGAACCAGCGAGAACACCGGGCACAGGACACTGGAAAAAGAGATCAAATCCCATACACCGGCCAATGCCAACGCCAACTTCCTTGTCCGCCAATACCCTTAAACCATGGTTCCGCCCCTCGAGACGACACGTTTGACACATCCGTGCAAGTATTTTCCGAGATAGGTGGTGCGCGGCCGATCCAGGAGGTGCGGGCTCCATCTTGACCGCTGCACTGGTCTCATTTACCTTTTTTCAGTGTTGATCCGTTGTATGTTGGGTGCGGCGTGGCGTTGTGGGTACGGACCTGTAATTGTTACGGGCGAGTCTCGACCATGTGTCGACGCTACTTGCCGAGAACCAAGCCCAATGTCCAAGCCCGAGCCCCTGAGCAATCTGGTTATGGTGGGGCCCGGCAGATGTCTGCTGTCTTACTGTATACATCGACGGAGTACATGCATTTATTTATATGTACCTATGCATATATTGGACACAGCGTGGACATTCTAGATGAATGTGATGCGACACATTGCACTGTTTCAATATACAACATGTATGCAATCAAAGTGGCACAGTTCCACTGTGTACGCGTTGCCATTTAGCCTGCGCCAATGAGGGTTGGCTCATGCACGGATCGTCAAGGCAGTTCCGGCGTCCAACGGCAGAACTCATTCGTATACGTGGATCGAAGGCTTGGCAGGGCGGTATTCTTCATTACGCGCTGATACATCTCCACATTCCCCTGACAATCCTGGACGTCCCTGTGCGTCAGCCTGTGACGTCGCTGTTTACAATACGACAACGTGCATTACGTGGGGAGGAACAGCCACTTTTGACAGAACATCGCATGCTTAATTGGGGTTTGGTTTTTTTTTTTTTTTTTTTTTAATTACTTTAATGATTTTCCCCCTTATCTATCTTTCTTAAAGACCCCCTTCCTTCTAGACTTTTCCAGTCTGTCCTTTCTTTATCTTTCTTGCTCTTGCTTTCTTCTATACATCTATACTGCAATTGAGCTATACAGCTATACATCATGTCTCTCGCGCTATCCGATAATTTGCCTCCTCAGCCCATGACTGATATCTTTACCAATGACACAAACATTGATCGCCGGAAGTGCCACCGTACAGTGCCTATGAAGGTGCTTGCTCTGGGTGTTGGCCGAACTGGAACAGCCTGTGAGTATTGCGGATCCGGAATTGGATCAGTAGCCGGGTATACAAAAGCAGCAACAGAAACTAACTCGGATCGACAGCTCTGCGCAAAGCTTTCGAACGTCTGGGCTATGGCAAGTGCTACCACATGATGTGCGCCAGTGTTGAGAACCCGCCGGATTGTCTTATGTGGCACGATGCCCTGAACGCAAAGTACAAGGGAGAGGGCGAGTTCGGCCGTAAGGAATGGGACCAGCTGCTGGGTGACTGCCAGGCCGTCTGTGACTGGCCCGCCTGTGCCTTTGCAAAGGAGCTCATTGAGGCATACCCTAACGCCAAGGTCATCCTGACCACCCGCGACGTCGACCCATGGCACGCATCTGTCATGAAGACCGTCTACTGGCGCGTCTCAGACCCAGAGCACAAGTTTGTCTCAAACTTCAGCTGGGCCGCTGGAATGTACTACCCAATGCTGAACAAGTTCTTTGAGACTTTCTTCCGCGGCGACTTCCCCGGAAAGGGCAAGCAAGTCTACGAAGACCACGTCGCCGAAGTGCGCAGCCTGGTTCCCCCTGAGCGTCTGCTCGAGTACAACATCAACGACGGCTGGGCCCCGCTTTGCGAGTTCCTCGAAGAGGAAATTCCTGATACGCCTTTCCCCCGCGGTAACGACATGGCCGATTTCTACAAGCGCTGCAGTACCCGTAACCGTCACCAGATGATGAACGCTGCACTGCAGGCTGTTACTATTGGTGGTTCGTTGCTTGCTGCTGGGTTTGCTGCTACGGTTGCTTTCAAGCGCTTTTCTCGTTAATGCTCTGCATGATCTGAACATTTACTTGTCTTTTTCTATATTCGCTGGCTGCTAGTGTGCGCGGGCGTCGCTGCTTGTCAGGTCCGTGGTTCGTCTTTCGGACAGATCACTATATCTATCAACGTCTCTAATACCCATATCTCGGGCATCCTATCCAAATCACTTGGAGGAAGATCACGGGGAGCCAATTTGTTAATATTTCAGTACATATTATTTTATTTCGCATTTCTTTTATCTCCTACTTTCATGTCTCCACCATCCATGTTCAGTGTTCAGGGGCTCCATTCCTCTCTATGCTTCGCATTATGGGACAAGCCACACAAATCGAGGGATGATTGTTACATTGCAGACATGCAAGGGGCGAAGAGGGGACCCCTCACCGCTGAACTTGCTTGGATGTGTGGCAAGGATTGGTTTCTCGTTACCAAGGCAAGGCGCACCTGGAGTGATATTGGTAAATTAAAAGAAAAAACTTAGTCGCCCAACACAAATAGCGTTTATTGATTCATCTTACAAGTTTGTTTACAAGTTCGTGCACATGTAGATCCTGGAATAGAAAGCATACACGATCCAATAATCAAGTGAACAGCCAAACCTACTATACAGTACTGTAAGTAAGTAAATCGGAGTAAAGAATAACCTTCACTATTCCCGACCCGCAACGGAACTTGATACGCAGGCTCGTACTCGTACGGTATGTAGAATTGGCTCCTTTGATTGGAGGGAGGTTCTAGATTTCTTGGCTGGTTAATATCTTGGCGGAGTGGATTTTGTTTTATTACCATACAATGCTCCATGATACAGTGGTATTACTTAAATACAGACGGTACATTACGGACATCATGGATATAGATTGAGGTTACATATACCAGTTGATATTGATTCATGAAATATAATATTAAATAGTAAAAAAAACCCACTTTGTAACATTTCGAGTTACATGTATTCAAGTTAGTTTTAAATTTAGACCTACTGGAAATTCCGACTCGCGCATAGTTCCCTGTGATCATCGGAGACGGCAGCTATCAGTCTGGGCTGGTGTTGTGCGTGCTGGAATATGCACGGTGTCCTTTTTCTCCGGTACATGTGCATGTGCATATCATAATAACTTGGAAATTGCTTCCATCAGACCAACCAAGAAAAGTATTGGGGTGGTTGATTGGCGATGTCCAATCGAGTGCACATGTGTTATCCCCGCGGCCATACCTGGTGTGGAGGGGCGGTGTTGGATCTTATCTGTTATCTTCACTTGAATCGTTGTATCATCATGTATGGGTATGGACATGGACTGGATCGTGGTTGTACATGTACTCTAATGCGAGTAAACTTACTTGCCTTGAAAGTTATCCTTGCTGAGTGTTGCTCAACAACAAACACTACCTAGATGTGTCTACGTAGTCTAGGTACGTCATGATACAAGTGCATCTACCGTAATCATTGATACCAACTCACATCAAAATATCAAAGCTAATAGCCGACATCTCAACTAAGCACTAAGATAAACTGCGTACACTCTGACGAAGCACACATGCACCTAAACAAAGCGAAAGACACCAGATCTGTGGCATACGTAAGAGATGATGCTTCTTCTCAGCCACATGCACGTGGCCAGGCTCTATCCGGCCCATTACACCTCCATCTAGGGTGCCACTAGCCGAAAAAGAAACTTCGCTATCCTACGGAGAAAACCAGCTCTGGCTTTTAGCTGGTGGGGGTATCGTTCGTCGGGCCCGGGGTTTTGGGCTATCTTTGGGAACCGTTTAAGGTGTTTGAGGCTGTCTATGGATCCCTTTTTTTACGGGGTTGTTCGTACGTACACCTCGGACTTAGGGTGTTCGGGGCTGGGTTAGCGTGTTGGACTAGTTGGGCATGACGTGGCCTGTGATTCGGGAAATGGTTACCTGTATTTTGTATTTTAGTAATACGTGTATGTGGTTAAGGGGAATCAAGTTTTGAGGATGATAGGGAGTCGATCGACAGATATCTAGGAAGGTGACCAGTTGACATTATATAACAACATCTTACAGAGTATAACAGTCTACTATTTACGCCCCGCAAGTTAGTTGGACTGGGCATCTTGGCGTTGCATCGTGTTGGCTGGTGTGTCTGTGACTAAGCACCTTCCTTCGGCTTTAAACAGCTATCGACCAATCAGCCGGAGTTCTTACTGTCCACACTCTGCCAGTGTTGACAGGTGGAGCGGGATTCGTACACTTTTTGAATTCGGCTTTCATGTTTTATGAACTCTCCCTTCTCCCTTGCATGAACATTCTTGTCACTTTTGGTCTTGCTTTTGCCTCTAATTTGCTGGGGGATGAGGACTCATGGTCGCGTCTATCATGTCCTCTCTGAGGACTACCCCCTCGCTGTTCCTGCTTCTTCTACTGTGGTTATGCGCTGACCGCGTGGTTGGGGAAGAAACCGCCTTTTATAAATCTGTGAGCTTGCAAAACCCCCTGACTGCCACATTCGGGCCCTTTTCTAATTATCGTACGCAGAGACCCGATATTTATCCTCCCGTATTCAAGGTGGAAAAGTCCGACCCGAATAAATTGAGCCCGGGCTATATCTTCATCACGCCATATGAACTGTCAAACCCTGGCCCTTATATTTTCGACAACACAGGGGTAGGTCCTGAATTGCGGGGACAGGATGCAGATCACGGAGAAGCTGACTCAGGCGACATAGGAGTTGGTATGGAGTGGCTGGGGTACTTCAGGACCCGGTAATGCGCACGGCATGCACGTGTGCAAATACAATGGTGCCGATCACCTATGTTTCTTCCAGGGAAATCAACAGAAAGGATATTGCCGTGGTCATGGCATCATCATGAACAAGCAGTACCGGGTGGTGCGATCTGTGCAGCCCGGTGGAGGAATGGCTTCCAGTGACATGCACGAATTCCGTCCGATCAACGGTGGCAAGACTGCTTTGATGACTATCTACCAACAACGCCAGTTTGATATGACCCCGTGGAACGTCAAGACCGGCGTCGGATGGTTGATGGAGAGTGTGTTCCAGGAAGTGGATGTCGAGACGAACAAGGTCTTGTTTGAGTGGCGCTCGCTTGATCATGTTGATCCTTCTATGAGTTATACCTGGCCTGCGCATACGGATACCTCTGGGACTGGATTGAATGTACACGAGCCGTGGGATTACTTCCATATCAATTCTATCGACAAGAACGCCGATGGTGACTATCTGATTTCGTCGCGGCATACATGTGCCATTTACAAGGTTTCTGGAAAAGACGGTTCGGTTCTTTGGAGATTACATGGCGCGCAGCCGACGTTCAAGAATATCAACTTTAGCTTCTCGCAGCAACATGATGCGCGGTGGTTATTCGAAAACGCAACACACTCCGTTGTCTCGCTTTATAACAACGGCTACAATGGCTTCAACAGGACTCATACTTATTCAGCTGGTATGATTATTTTGATCGACCATGTGGAGAACACGGCGCTCCAGCTTCGTGATTATGCGCCTATTCACCATGACCTGGTTAGCTCGAGCCAGGGAAACCTACAGATGCTACCGAACAGAAATGTGTTCATCGGATGGGGCAACAATCCATTTGTATCTGAGCACGACGAGGCAGGCAATCTGCTGTTCTGGGGTGCGTTTGCCAAAGACACCGTCATGAACTACCGCGCCATGAAGTTTGAATGGGATGGGATGCCAACCGACTCACCAGCTCTATGGACCTATTCCCGCACCGCCGAGCCAATCTCTCCAACAAGCTTCTACGTCAGCTGGAACGGGGCGACCCTTGTGAAAACGTGGCGATTCTACGGCGCCATGAACCTGACCGGGCCGTGGACCTTGCTGGACGAGGTCGCCAAAACCGGCTTCGAGACAGAATACACAAACGCCAGCTTCTACCTCTGGTCCAAGGTCGAGGGCATAGACAAGGAGGGGAAAGTCCTCGGCAAGTCCGAAACAAAGTACACCTTCGTGCCCTCATCCGAACTGCGAGAATTCTGCGCAGACTCTACCTGTCTCGATGCCCCAGGCTACGGATTCCCAGGCGAAGAAGCTGCCCAGCCTTTCATCCCGCCCGTTGGCGTCAATACCGTCCCCTGGATCGACCCGGACAACCCAGGTTCCAATATCTGGACATACCCCTCAGACTACCCACACACATCAGGCACAATGACCTACTCGAATGGGTGGAACATTGGCCGATTACTCGCCTGGGGCGGTGTCTGTCTCGTGGCGATCCCCTTCTTTACTGGTATCCACTTTGCATATCGCTATTATAGCAAGCATCAGCCCGACCACCTGCGGGACCAGGAGTCCTCTGCGCCTCTCAATAGTATGGCAGAGCGGAAAGAACACCGCGTTCGGGCCACCGATCTTCCCTGGTGGAATTGGCGCAGGTGGACCAGGGAGGATGAACCTTCACACTATTTCCCGCTCCAAGAGGGGTGTTCGCATGGGAGAGAGAGGGCGGATTGATCCCGCTGTTTTACACTCTTTTCTTTCTTTTCATTTATCGTTATCTCGATTGCATCTATACCTGGGTCTCGGTTGGGTTTAGCTAAAACATGTACATACATATATCCAAGACAACAAATGTCTCTCCATCTTTTTCGGCACGTTGTAGATCTAAGCATGTAAATCGTTCCACATGGAAGATATACTTACTGATGGAGCCCACGCGGCGCCACGCAAAAACACCCATCCCGTCCACGGGTGTATCCCGTAACTTGAATTCGTAAATACCTAATACACATACCCGAAAATAACAATACATAAAGCCGACACCGACCCTTACGCAGTGTGTATACGTACCCCGGAGGCGGAGTGCAGATATTTCTATCTATTTTCGTATTGGTTACTTGATGGGGTAGGAATCTCATTAGATCTATGAATTAATACACACATTTACCAGTGAACATTGTAATCAGTATTAATACAGAGTGTAAGTAGAGTACATGTATCATCTACATTATCTTTCCCGATTAATCTGTCGATCATACATCAAAACGGAAGCTGGGATTGTTTGATCCCCTGCGGCAAGATTCATGTACAGTACCGTACGCTAGGCATATGCATAACTCGTCCCTTGGCGAGCCTTGTAGGGTTGTGTATATGGGAAGGAATGCCTAGGCGCTAATGTATGAAGTATTCATATACAGTAATGCGGGTATACTGTGTACGGTGGCTGTTGACGTGGACTTGGGGCTGAAACGCTAACTCCCTTAGCGCCGACTAATTGCCGGATGCTCTAGAACGTCTGGGTATGTTTGTGTGTATTGTTTTGTATGTGTTTCAAATTCAAGCTTATTTGTTACAGAGTTACCCTGTTGCTTCGGATAGATTGTTATATTCGTTTGATACATGTACGTGCCTGTAAATTAGGGGATGGAGTATGGCTACAGCAACTGGCGAAGAAGCTGTCACAGAGCGCCAAGACTTCCGTCGTCAGAACGGGTGAGGACTGACGAGTCACTGGTCAGGGGGGAACGGTGGGCTCGGGTGTTGTGGAGCGTCGTCGCAAGCCGGTTCAACTGTATTGTGGCAAGTGATTTATCGTAAGGATGTCTGTACGGTATAATGAAAGAGATTGATATATTATACTATTTACAGTCAAAGAATAAAGAAAGAATATAGTATTTATGTTTGTTTTTTATGTACTTCGTATAGGTATAGTGGGCATAAATGTGAATGATACAATGTGGGCCTTAATTGGATGGACGTCATCCCCCTAAAGAGTAGAGTAAAATTACAGATCAGCCGGGAGTTAACTAGACTAATGTCCCTTCTACTGTACTCCTCTCCTCCCTAAAATTACGAAACCGAAGGGGTCAAAGGTTTACTCCGGCTTACATACACATTCCTTCATGGCCAGGAACCATAAGACGAATGCCCGCCACGCGCGTACGACTTCCTGGTCGAGTGGCTTCCATCTAACCCAGGACGCCGGCGAATCCTCCGAGAACCCGCAACGCCGCCGCCGCGAGTCCAACCTCTCCCTCGCCAGCGTTGAAGAAGGCTCCTCCTCCCCCGACTCCGATTCCACCGATGATACAATGCTAAGGAACACCTCGATGGATATGGGTGGTGAACACAAAAGCCAGCATGTACGCAGTCGCTCCATCAGCCAGGGCACCGTGTTGGCTCTGCAGGAGTCGGAAATCCCTGCTGTTCCTGTCAAGCCCGCGCCTGTAACGTGGATGTCGCTGCCGCGGAAGGGTCAATTGGCGCTGCTGGGACTCTGTCGGGTCTTTGATTTCTTGCAGGTGGCCTCGTTGCAGGCGTACATGTTTTACCAGCTTAAGTCTTTCGATGAGAATCTCTCCGACTCCGATGTTGCGACTCAGGCTGGCATTCTTCAGGGTGCGTTTACCGCGGCCCAGTTTGCGACGGCTATTCCTTGGGGCCGTGTTGCCGATGCGGAGTGGGGTGGTCGGAAGTTTGTACTGCTTGTTGGTCTGGTTGGGACTGCTGTGTCGTGTTTGGGTGTTGCCTATTCGACGTCGTTCGCGCAGGCTGTGTTCTGGCGCTCGTTTGGTGGTGCTATCAACGGTACTGTCGGTATCATTCGGACTATGATTGCGGAGAATGTCAAGGAGAAGAAGTATCACTCGCGGGCTTTCTTGATCCTGCCTATTGGTTTTAATGTGGCCTCGTTGTTTGGCCCTGGTGAGTTTCTTGATCAATACGAGTTACGAGGTGGTGCTAACTGGTGCAGTCATGGGTGGCATGTTGGCCGACCCCGTCAAAAGCTATCCCCGTCTCTTTGGTCCCAATTCGTCTTTTGGGGGTGAGAATGGAGTGCAATGGCTCGAGAAGTACCCCTACGCACTTCCTATGTTCGCCAACTTCTGTTTCCTCTCTTGCACTGCTGCCTTGGTGGCGTATGGACTGGAAGAGACCCTTTTATCCTGCAAGGGTAAGCCCGGTCTGGGCTCATTCGCCATGAAGCTCTTTGCGCGCAGTGTAAAGACGGTTGTTCCATCTTCCTCGACCTTGTACACTAGGCTTCCTTTCCGCGACTATGACGAGGACGGGCCTCTGTTGGGCCGTGGCTTGGAGCGTGCGGAAAGCTACGAGCTCGAAGAAAAGGCACACAAGCCTGTCCGCCTCCAACGTGTCTTGCCCTTCCGCCGAATCTGGACTAAGAATGTCTTGTGCACGCTTGGAGCACAGGCTTTCTTCGACTTCCAAATGGGTGCCTTCAACAACCTCTGGCTCCTGTTCCTGTCTACTCCTCGCTACGATGCCAATGACCCTGCCAGCCCTGCCCAGAGCCTGCCTTTCATCTTCACCGGTGGACTAGGTATGCTGCCGCAGAGTGTCGGCTTTGCGACCGCCATTCTGGGTGTGATTGGCATGTTCCTCCAGTTCACCATCTACCCCTCCATCAACGGCCGCTTGGGCACAGCCAAGAGCTATCAATACTTCCTATCCCTTTTCCCGGTTGCATACTTCATTGCGCCGTATATCTCTCTGGCTCCCTCCTCAATCCCTCCACCTGGTCAAGCCAACGGCCCCTGGGTTTGGTTCTGGATTATCATCGTCCTCTTCTTCCAGGTCACCGCCCGAACATTCACCCTCCCAACCTCCATCATCCTTCTGAACAACTGCTCGCCACATCCATCGGTCCTCGGCACAATCCACGGCATTGGCCAGTCCGTGTCCTCCGCCTTCCGAACCATTGGACCTATTTTCTCAGGTGCCTGGTACGGTTATGGTCTGGATATTGGCATGGTCGGCTTTGCTTGGTGGTTGATTGCCTTGGTATCCATTTTTGGCTGTGTGGCTGCCATCTTCGTTTACGAAGGCTCTGGGCATGAGATTCTTCTCCCTGGTGAGGAAGATGAAGTCGAGCATGCCCATTAGTGATGTGATACGATCAGCGTGTCTTTTGTTCTAGAGTTGGATTGTACATTGCTTCAACATTTGCATATTATCGGTGTCGTTGGCTGGGTTTCTGTTAATTTTTTTTTCTTTCTTTCTCGGTGTTCTACTGGTGCAGGTCACTCTCATCTACTTCAAATCTTCAACGACCTCTTACTTCTATACCTGCACCGGTGGACATTGATTTCTTTTGCATTGCATTGCTTTGCTGCATTGCTTTGCTGCATTCTGTCATTTTCCCGTCTTTTGGATACCATTTTCTTGCATTTCTTACTTTGTCTGCTGTCACCACGGTGCCAGCTTTGTGTTTAACTGTGACATTAGAATAGAAAGCTGCTAGACCATCTGCCTGGTCAGTCCACCTGATCTAGATCTAATCAACCGTGAACGACATACCATATACCATATACTATTTCCATACTTCATGCATCGTAGGTAAACTTGATTCATAGCTAAAACTCTACCATATTCTCAAGCAAACTCAACCTCACAAACTAGCCCCATACCCCTTAATATAACTAGTATCAAAAGTCTCCTTATCAACCGCATACTCCCGAATATAATCCCTCTCAAGATCATGCGTCCTCCGTCCCAGAAGAACGAGACTATGCAACGGCGCCCCCATCTCAACACCTGCCAACTCCTTCAGCGTACCCGAAACAAGCTGCTGATTAGCAGCACCAACCCGCGCAGCCCCAACAGCAAGACTATCAGGCCCATAAACACCCTCCTTCCTCTCCTCCTCCGTCTCAAGCATTTGTGCTGCACACTGCGCAACAGTCATATAGCGTGGCGGCTCGAAGATCCGTCGTCCGCGAGCCATATTCTCAAGGGATTGCTCTTTCACTTTGATGTCTAGTAGCACGAGCGTGTGTAGGCCCATCTGCACGTTCTCGCGGACGCGGTCGTAGTATGAACTTGGTTTCCAGTTCTCTGTGAAGAATACCATGCTTACTGTTTGGCCGAAGTTGTACAGTTGGAGGCCTGTGCAGCCGATTCCGGACATGATTGAGGCGTTGGGGACGACTTTTGTTTCGATGTTTAGTTCGCGAGCGCGGAGGACGAGATCTGTGTGCGTTGTTGCGCTGTAGGATTGGGTTAGTTGGGCGTTTGTATCTGGGGTATTGGGGATGTCTTACCCGAATGGATCGCCGACCACCAGGAACACGATGTCTGCTTTGTCGGCGCCGGCGAGGATGTCGTCGCTGCCGGTTTCCACGAGTTCTCTGTCGGCTTCAATGACAGGACGGCCGTAGAAGGCTTCCTATTGGGTTCATACTGATCAGTAACTATGTTCAATGTAGTCATGTCTCAATACAGTGAATATAGGGACTAGAATAAGAAACAACTCACTAGCTTGGACTTGTCAACAAGCAGGATACTCGTGTATGCCTCCAGATAGACTCGCTCGGCCCGCTTCACGATCTCCAGCCCGCGGACAGTGATATCGGTCTCATCGGCGAGACCTAGACCAACGAGGTGCAACATGTTGGCTGTGTGATAGACAATTGAGCAATTTGATGAAGTAAAAGCTCAATTGAACAATTGAACAAGCTCTCAACAAGACAATGCCGTACGAATTGAACAATAGAGTCAATAGAATAAAAAAAAGTGAATAATGCCCCGCGACACCGGCAGAATTGCGTCACCGCCGGATAAAAGTATTGCCGTTATCGGTGCTATCGCTATCGGACCAACTCTCAATCAAGCTCCGCATCTTCTTCCTTGCATCCTCGCGAGTTGCGGTCGCGAGTCCCCTTCATTTCGGTTCGTCGCCTTCAGAACTCAGCTCATACTCGCTTCGTTCATCGTTCATTCTGATCTCATTTCCCATTGGAAGGGTTTCCGCCGTCCATCATGTCTGATCGAAACCCCAAGTATCGTCAGGAGATCCAGCAGGTGAGTGCTTTCCCTGGTTAGACTTGTTTCTCCTCGGTCTCTGGTTTCTTGGTAAGCTTCCTGGTTGTTGCGTTTTGAGTTCTGGCGCCGGCGAGGTGCCCGGGACCACTCTTGACTTTGCGATTGCTCGGTGTGGCATTGCGGTCTGTGCCTATGCGCCGCTCATGCGCGCGCACCTTGGCCGACGTTGCGTACATCAGTCCGCCATGTCGGTTCTTCAATGCGCCTGTCTGGCCAGCTTCACATATCGACATTGTCTTCGCGCCGGCAACATCCCGACTCCTTTCGTCGCATCCTCTGCATTCGGTCTTACTCCGCTTCGATTTGCGGTATACCATTGCACAAAGGCGTCAAAGGAGCACTGCTCCTTTGACGGACATACAATACCAAGACTTCCAATCCATCTCAGACATTGGATGTTCATTCGTGCATATCAAATTCGTCTTCACTGCAACAAGAAGCTTGGGAACCGAAGCATAAGCATATTCGTTGCATTGTGAGCAGCATTGCAATTGTCTCAATTATGCGATGTCGCATGTCGCTGTGCCTGAATATCACACATTTCCTCAAGGCATACCGAAAAGCCGTTGCTCGACTAGGCTATGCTAGGAGCTTCATGTTGTGGATGCATCTCACTAGGAATTGCTTGGGACCATTCTGGTATTTTGAATGTCTTGCCTGGCCATTTGCGGGCATCTCAGAGGCTTTGAGAGGGTTCAACGCGCGGTTGCCCAGCTCAGATTCGATATAGCCCTCTGGGGGTGCGAGTACAACTTCTTTCGCTGTGGCGACAAGATCAAGCTTCAATTTTCCGGGACTGTTTCAAAGACATCTGTGAAGGTCGAAGCTTGGTGTCTGAATGGTTGTGGGGTACTCTGGGGGAAGATTCATAGGTTTAGGGCGGTAGCAAGGCTTCGTTTTATGCCTTTTGTTTGCGCTGTTCCCTCACCACCGAAAAGCCTCGCCTTTCTCTCCCATCCTCCTTCTCTTTCCCGCCTCCCTGAACACCCTCTCATCCACGCGTTCTACTTCCTACTGTTCTACTATCTACCGTTCAATATCTCTGTTTGATCTTCATTTACCATGTCTGATCGCAACCCTTTCCCCGGAGATCCCTCTGCGTCAGATGTGATGGGGAACCTGCGTCCTGCGCCCTTCGAAGTCTACGATCAACCAAGTCGTATTGTCTTTGAAACCCCCGCCGACCTGTCCTCGGACTCGGACTCGGACTCGGATGAATCCTTAGCTTTTCGCGCCAATTGCCTGTCCTTCGCAGCCTTTTATGACTCCAACCTTGCTGCCGCTTTTGCATCGGGACACTCCTTCGGCGATTTCTACCAGCTCGGTTACTTCGGCGTGTATGATCTGCATATGCGGCGTACTTGGCCCAACTCTGAGGTTACTGGGGGGATGGAACTTCCTCCTGGCACTCAGGATTCGGACGTTGACCACGATGACGTCGAGTCTGTGACTGAAGGTGCGAGCTCTGTTTCTTCCCGCACTATCGGCAACAGCCCTATGTCTGAAGCCAAAGAATCTGAGGCTTCTTGCGCAGTCGGAGACAACGCCAGTGTCGTGTCTGAAAGTGAAGGATCTGAGTCCTCTTGCACCGTTGCTGACAGCCCTACTATGCCTGGACTTTAAAGTCAGAGGCTTCCTGGCCCGTTGGCAACAGCCCCTATGTCGTGCATGAATTTGAAATTTTGAGTCCTCCTGCAGTGTTGGTAACAACTTTAATACTATGACCGAAGTTGCCAGCTCTGTTTTTTCTATCCCCGCCGGTAACAGCCCTAATGCCATGCCTAAACTTGAAGAGTCTGAGGCTTCTTGCACAGTCGGAAACAGTCCTGTGTCTACTACTGACGTCGGAAACAACCCTAGCAACGCCAACAATCAGGAGGTTACCAACAGAAACCAGAAGCTAACCATGGGAATGGAATTTGGAAACTTACGCGAAATGCTAACTGACTTTGTACAGATGATGTTTGTCTCTGGAGAGACTGCTGAACCGTCCACTGAGACCACTACTTTGATTGAAGACATCACTCGCCAGCAGGTCCTTGAAATTGTCAGTACTAAGAATCTCACCTTTGACGCGCTGTTCACTAACAATTATATAGCTTTCTCGCAGCACCGCTTTGGCAACTCGCCGCGGAGTGCGCTCCATTTCTACCGATGACCTTATCTTCTTGATCCGCCACGACAAGGCCAAGGTCTCTCGGCTCCGAACTTTCCTTTCCTGGAAAGATGTCCGCAAGAACGTCAAGGACTCCGACGACAAGGGTGGTGGTGACGCCGCCGATTTCGCCGCCGCCGACGATGCGGCTGGGGTTGTTGCAGGCCCTCAGGACGTAGCCTCCAAGCCCAAGAACAAGAAAGCACGTGTCGGACTTGCCTGGGACGTCAACAGCTTCTATTCGGTCCAGATTCCCGAGCGCGAAGACGAGGAAGACGAAGAAGAGGAAGAGCAGAACTACGCCACCCTCCAGCGTCTGGCCGCCGCCGACGAGCGCACGCGCCACATGACCAAGGAAGAGTATGTCTTCTGGTCCGAATGCCGCCAGGCATCCTTTACCTATCGCAAGAGCAAGCGGTTCCGCGAGTGGGCTGGATTTGGAGTGGTGACCGAGTCCAAGCCCAACGACGACATAGTTGACATCCTCGGCTTCCTCACCTTCGAGATTGTCCAGACCCTGACCGAGCAGGCTTTGCGCGTGAAGGAGCGCGAGGACAACGAGAAGAACCGCCGCGGGGGCGCCGACGCCGGCGAAAACTTGAAGAAGCGCAAGCGCGAGACCGGCCTGTTCGACCCCCCTGAGGAGGGTCGCACCCCCATTGAGCCCCGCCATGTGCGGGAGGCCTACCGCAAGCTGCAGGCTACGCCTCGGTCGCAGACTGCCATGCTGTTGCACAACGGCAGACTCCCTGCCCGTATGCCCCTCGTCCTCATCTGAGGGTAAGACAACCATACTTGGGCGTCATTAGGCGCTGTTTCATGTTTTATGCGGTCTGTAGCGGGAGTTTCGCGGTCAGCTAAGGAGATACCCAGGGTTTGCTTTCTTCGTATTTGTTTTTTATTTGTGGCAGTTCGGGAGTGAGCCCCTTTATTTGCCTTGGTCAAGGCTTTCAGTTAATGTATAGGTCCTCGTTAGACCTGACAGGTCTAACTCTCAGTCTTGGTATCAAAAAATTCTTCCTTCGTGAACAGTGTAGTGTAAGTGCTGTTACCTATTGTGCAAGAAGTCTCGGACTCTTCAACTTCAGACATGACCTTAGGGCTGTTGGCGAGAGTGCAGGAAGCCTCAGTCATTCCAGCTTCAGGCTTGACGTAGAGTGAGATCTGCTTCCGAAGGGAGATGGAGAGCCATGGGGGGTGGTCTTATAAGGTTGGAGGGTCATGGGGAGCGTGGGGGTTGCTGGGGGAGGTTTCGCCCTACTTTAGCCTCCCTTTTTTCACCTCTTTATTACCCATTTTCGAGTGCCTCGGGTTAATCATCTAACTCTTCCAGCCATGGATGTCCAATATCGAACAAGAGCCCGTGTACGAATCAGATTCCGAGAAAGAAGATGGCCAGAAAGTTGTGGATAAAGGTGGCGATGTGGAAGGACTTATGACTTCTGTTGTATGTCCCCGCAATGAACTATACAATCCTTACAAACAGAGCTACATCTTAAGAAGCAGTAAAAGATGATGACCATGCAAATGCAATGACAGCTGAAGTAAGCAGCTATGCCGTTGATAGTAGATATCTCATTAAGTCATGCAACATAACTCAAGCCAAGTTCCTCCGGCACATGGAAGGCAGAAAAACCTTAGTTCTGATGCGTACGGCGCCCTATAATCATCTCAAGTTAGCAAAGCAACGTCCAAAACAATCCAGCAAAGAGAAAAGGAAACAACATACACTCAGCCAACTCCTGTCCAGTCAACTCCCGAATCCCATTAATGTGAGGCACGTTACCCTGCACAGCACCCTTAACAGTATTATACGCACGACCGAGAATCCCCTTCTGGGAAACAACATGTGTAGCCAGCTTCGCTTCCAGCTTGATAACGCCAATGCGCGGGTCGGACGGCCCGCCGTCGTGCACGCCGTCGCCCATGTCGCCAATCCACGCCTTCAGCATAGGCGAGTAGTACTTCTCCACGATGGCCGGGTCGCCGATTACGGATGCTGTTCCTGAGATTGAGGCCCAGGCGCCGCTGACCGGGTCTAGGAAGGACATGTTTGTTTCTTTGGGGTGGACGGTTAGGTCCATTGTTTTGCCTGAGAAGAGGTTTGTGTGGAAGATTAGGTCAATGCCGCCATTTTCCTGTTGGGATTTGGTTAGTATGACCTTTGTAGTTTGGAGGTAGGGAGGAGCTTGGGATGGTTGCTCTCGGCTTTGCCTTGGTCGTACCTTTCCGGCGAGGGCCATGCAGCGTGAGGTTAGATAGTCGCCCTCTGATTGATGGGTTGTCAACATGCCGAATTTCACTTCGGAGATGAAGTTGACCAGCTCTTCGATCTTCTGGGGGAGAGGAGGGTCTTCGAAGTTCTGGGTCTTGTATGGGTCCACGGAGTGGTTGCCCGTGGAGGTGTTGATGGAGGCATCGGCAGACATATTTGTTCAATGTTCAATTATGGGGTAGATAGGTGGTATATTGAAGAGTTCAAGCAGATAGTTGAGGGGATAGCATGTATATATAGGTAGAGCTCTGCAGTTATCTTGGAAGTATACACAGGTTCGTCAATGTGACGTCAGTGATACGATCCGGATTAGGGCTCACGTCTACTTGGACATCATTCACTATTTCGATCTTGAACATGAATTGACAAGTAGAATATATGTTACGCTCTTGTATTTACCTCACGCTAAGCAACCTCGCTTACAATGAGACATGTACGTCCAATCGCAATGTCTCTCAAAAGAGGCAATCTAGTTCAAGGCAACAAGGAAACAGGCCAACTACTTCTATTGCTCAGTGAAACAATTCTTTCATAGCGCTCATTATCAAAATGGCTAATAGAACTCCTGCCCAATTCTAGTCTCAGGTACCTTAGTGAACATCCTTGGCGGTACCTAGGGTATAACTTTAAAAGTCTTTAGCTATCCACGTCATCCGTGTATATGTCAACCATGGGTACCCCGACTATAATTCTGACTATGAATATTAATTTCTTTCAAAGAACCAGTGAACAGCAATTGAAAGAGAGTAACATGTACTATGCTTGCGCCTAGAAGTACTTGGGTTTAAGGTTGTTACACCGTGTGGGTCTGGAGTTCAAACGTCGGTCCCTAAGTCTGAGCTATGGCCCTAATATATCAGTCGGGTCTTAGGTCTCAGTGGACTGCAACTCTAACTAGTGAAGCAGAACCGCATTTGAATTGACATAGAAACAAAGCTGTAACTGGTTATGTTTATTTGACAAACTGAAATCTATGTATGTATTGGGTCAGATATTTCCTGCCGATGCATTGATGATTTTGATACATGGTCACAAAAAATCCACAACGCCTCCGTATGCCTCATGTAGGGCTATTTCCTAAGATATGCGTATGAACACTTATTCTTTCTTGCTCGCCGATGGCTTCTCACCCGAAGCCGCCTTGCCACCGGAAGCCGCCATGCTTTGGGCTTTCTTGTGCTTGTCTCGCTTCTCCTTCATGTAGGTCCAGCTCTTACCGATTCCTGCAGTCAGGGGCGCTTTAATGGTCTGCACAGTACTGGGCCAGCGTATAGTTTTCTCAATGGACTTGGAGACTTCCTCCTGGAGGGAGTCATCTCCGGCAATCCGCTGTTCGAAAGGACCTCCCTGGGGCCGACGAATAATATCTTGAGCATCATTGTTCTCTTTCATCATTTTATCAAAGTCGACCCGCGGGATCTGGAAGCGGGACTGGTACTGGAAGTACAGCTTCTGCCGGAATGATTCAGGCAAGCGACGAACCATGTTGCCACGCTTCACTGGATCCATATCCTGCGCCATGGCGAGGATGGCATTCGGGTCATCAATCCAATCTTCGCTACTGCAGCGGGGATCCTGGAATGTGACGTTGGGCAGATTCTCAATGAGGGGCGCGTAAAGCCGGCGGAAGTGTGCCATCTGTCCAGAGACAATGTTGCGCACCTTGCCGGGGTCTTCAGCCGGGAGTGCCATGCGCAAGTCTCCCATGTAGCTCATACCGGCAATTGTGCTGTAAAGCTCAAACTCGCTGAATCTCTCGGGGAGCAAGAGAAGTGCGACTCGCAGAGCAGACAGCAAGTTCATCTGGTTTGCCAATCGCACCTTCGGGTGGTCCCGTAAGATCTTCACGGGCTTGTGTAGCCGACCAGCAAGATACAGGGTATCCCACTGGGTCAGGTCCCGACACAACGTATCCAAGTTGACCACTCCGTATTTGATCATTGTGCCGTTTACTGTAATATAGGGATGGAAGTAGACGCCAGCACCGAACTTGTCTTGCACCTGAGAGACCACATATGACCCAAGAGAGCCCATTCCAGAATAATGATCCCGATGCTGGTGCAAGTTCAGGTCGTGCCAATGTTGGGAGTATGAAACTCCGAAAATAAAGTCAATCATTTTTCCAGAGCCCTGTTGCATATTTGAGATGGCTGTGGGTGCCGAAGGATGTAATGAGCTAGCCGGGTTTGCACTTCCACTCTGCGGGAAAACACCCGACCCATAGGCAAATGCATATCGAATTGGCGCTTTGAATTGCCAAAGGATCTGTCGCAATGCTTCCTTGAACTCTTGGTTTATAATCATATGCTGGTTAACTCCGAAATCCTTGGAGGGAAGTTCCGAGAAGTTGGAGATTGCCAAGTTCGGGTTATGGTCCCAGTCTGAGTCGGGCAGCGAAGAAAATGAAGAGGTCGAGAAGGAGGCGGTTGAGCGGCCGGCGGTGGCCTTGCATAACAGATGCGACGTCGATGAGCTGTGATTCGCTGACAGTCGGCTATGATACAGAGTGGTCGGGCGACAATTGATCGACAGGCAGTGGGCCGACGCAGGAACGAAAGAAAGAGACGAAAGGATGGTGCGAGAGCGCCAGAAAGAGCTGGGACTGGCTCTCCGAGAAGCAATCATCTAGCCGACAAGTTAGTGAGATCCCTTGGGCCGGGCGACATCGGACGTACTGTTACTCCCGGCATGGTTCTGAGTGGAAGATGAAAGGGAATGGGGCGCAGAGCGCAGAAATTAAATCAGATCAGAACATTGACGTTCCAGAAAGAGAGAGAGAGAGGGAGAGGGAGAGGCACAGGGATTGAAGTAATCCGTCAACATTTCCGGGTCTGACGTACCCCGTCCTGCCTTCCATTTCGGGTGCTGAGTAATATATCATGTGATTACGCGCGCCCATAACAACGGAGTAAACAGACGCGGAGGATCAACAACAGCGACACTTTCGCCAAAACCACGCCTATCTCCCCCACGAAGGCGTCCTTGCATATCACATATTGGGGCCAATTGTCTCGAATTGCTTGATACTTCGCCATGGGCTCTGAAATGGACACTTTCGCCGCTCGCCTGGCCAGCTTCGATCTAGTGCTGAAGCCTGAGAAACGCAGATCTTCCGGCGCAAAAACACCAAAAGCGATTACATGGCCGCACCAGCGACCTTCGCCAGCTGAGGTGCGCACAGTCTCGGAGGCACCATGTGCATCAGTCCTAAGATGATCGACTGACGGAATTCTAGTTGGCGCACGCCGGATTCTTCTACAAGCCATACGAGACAAATCCCGACAACACAACATGTTTCGAATGCCACAGGGCGCTGGATGGCTGGGAGGAGGAAGACAACCCCATCACCGAACATCTCAAGCATGCGCCCGACTGTGGATGGGCTATTATGATGGACATTCAACAAAACAGCTCAAACCCCTCTTCTATCGAAGACCCCACAAACGAGCGTATCACACAAGCACGAGCGTCGACATTCGGGTCAGCCTGGCCCCATGATGGGAAGCGAGGATGGGTATGCCAGTCAGAGAAGGTAATGCGCCCAGTCAAACTGTTTGTTTCTTCTTAGCTCACAATAGCACAGATGGTTGAGGGTGGATGGTATTTCTGCCCGACGGAAGAGAGCAACGATTTGGCCAGCTGCGCTTATTGCAAACTGTCTCTGGACGGATGGGAACCCAAGGATGATCCTTTGTAAGTGTCCATCGCTCTTTCCGGGTGAATCTTGCTAACTTGTCCAGCGAGGAACATTACCGCCGCTCTTCGGATTGTTCATTCTTCGTATTTGCCCAGCCCCCAGGAAAAAAGGGCAAAGGGCGTGCTAAGAAACCTCGTGTCTCTAAGGCATCTTCTCGACTTTCAACTCAATCAGTTGGCACAGTTGCCTCCGAAACGCCCGAGGTGGACATGGATGACTCAATGGACCAGAGTATGATGTCTCAATCCACCACGAAATCGAAACCTACAAAGAAGGCATCTAAGGGAAAAGGCAAGGGAGCTAAAAGCAGGAAAGAAGAACCAGCGAAGGTCAAAAGCCACAGAGAGACCGAAAGTGCGGAGGTTGCCGAACCAGAGCCTGTCAAGGCCAAACGTACAGGCCGGCGAAAGAAGAGGGCCAGTGAGGATATCACTAAGGAAGAACCTGAGCCAATTGCCTCGGAGGAACCAGAGCAGGCACAGCCGCCTGTAGAACCTCCTGCCAAGAGAAGGGCAACAAGAACGCGAAGCAGCAGTATTTCTCGTAACTACAACTACGAACGCAGTGACTCAGCGATGCCAGATGCAGACACTGTGGATGACGGCGCTTCAGAAGAAGAAACCAGGAGGGGCCGCAAGCCCACAAAGAAGGGATCTTCCAAGGCCCGCAAGGTCTCTGATGTCTCCGTTACATCAAAAGCTCCGTCAAAGGCTCGTGCTCCTCGTGATTCGGAGATTGAAGCAGAAATCGAAGCAGGCCTCGATGCTGACATCCCCGAACTTCTCGAGGCTCAACCTGAACCAGAGCCTGAGGCAGGGCCAGAGCCCGAGCAGCCACGTGCCTCAAAAAAGGCCAAAGCAACCAAAAAATCCAAGGCCGTGGCCAGATCCCCCGAACCCGTCCTGCAGGAGCAGATGCACGATGCTGTTGACGAGGATCATATGGAACCTCAGGCTGAGCCAGTCCCCGAGGAGGTACCTGAGCCGCCAGCTCCCAAGACGAAGACAGCTAAAGGATCCAAAAAGAAGGGGACAAAGAAGGCAAAGGCCGAAGAGACAAAAGCAGAGTCGCCAGAACCCCAAGGAGCTTTGGAGCCTATGGTAGCTGATGACAGAAATGACCCGGGGCGCCACGAATCTTTTATCTCTGTGGAAATTATCAACAAGGAGCACGAACCTTCCCCCGAGCCTGAAGAACCTGTTGCTAAACCGAAGAAGAAAGGCTCCAAGAAGAAAGACGCATCAACAGCTAAGGAGAAGAAATCCAAGAAACTTGAGAAGAAGGCGGAGCCAACTCCGCCCCCCAAATCACCGATCTTGGAACGACATGATGTCGAGCCATCAGTTGACGAACAAGATGATGGATTTGAGACAGCGGATGATTTGCCTGATCAGCTTGAGGTAGTCCAACCCCCTCAAGAGTTTTCTCCACAGCAGCAACGATGGCATCGAACAACACCCAACTTGCCACCAAAAACCGCGAAAAGATATAGTGATATTCCCCAGGAAGAGCATCTCGCGGAAAGCATCGCCCATTCTTCCCCTCATGATACACTGCGCTACTCTCGGCAATCTAACCGGGCAGTCTCTCCACTTCCATCGGCTCACCGGAGCACGCCCTCGATGTCTCCGCAGTCATCAGATGCGGAGAACAGGCCTCCATCGTCACGACCTTCGGCATCTCGTGTACACGATCAATCAACACCCAAGGAGCCCAAGTTCCGAGCCGCTCTCACAGCCAGTACCCCATCGCCATCTAAGCGTAATGCCAATGCTGGATTTGGGCCTTCAGGTCATCCGTGGACCCCAATCGACATCGATGAAGCCCTCTTCGGAGACAACAGCGACAAGGAGAATGCCGACCTGGCTAGCCTTTTCAAGGGTGTCAAGGGCGGACTGACCAGCCCGGAGAAGAAGATGACGGTCCAAGAATGGATCGCATGGAATGCAAAGAACGGTGAAGAACGCCTGAAAAGAGAATGCGAACGACTTGTCGGTCAATTTGAGAAGGAAGGCGGCCGAGCAATGCAACGGATAGAAGCGATTGAGTGCGTCGACTAACTTATGAGTGATGCCACATTATTTTGGATGAAATGAACTTGCATGTTAGGCGTTGTGGGGAATCATTGTTAGATCTTTTGGTCTTAATTTGGATTTTTGCCAAGTGCAATTTTGTTGCACATCGAAGAACATGCTAGTAAACAGAAAAGAAACAGGCCAAAACACCATGGGTATCAAATGTAGAACGCACCCCTGAGGACATAGGACATCTCAAGAAATAATGCCCAACCGTCCCTCCCAGCTATCATCCTCTTGCTTAACCTTCCGCCGCTTCTCATTCCGCTTGCGCCTCTTCTCCTCCCTCTCCTTCGCATCCTGCTCCTCCCGCTCCTTCAACCGAGCCCCAAGATCAAGCTGCCAAGCCTTACGCTCCTCTTCATCCCGAACCCTCTTCCGATGCGCCAACGCCCGCAACCGCATCCGTACCTCTTCAACTGTAGCCCGCTTCACCTCCCCACTCTGTCCCGTCGCAATCAAATGCTGCTTGCTATTCAAATGCTCGACAAGCTGCAGATTATCCTTGAACGTAAGATCGCAGTCCTTGCAGTAGAATCCAGCGCCGGCTCCGCGCTTGCCCATTGAGGCGCCGGCTGGGACAATTGTCGTCTTGCCCACCATCGAGGCCACGTCCAGTCGCTGGTTTCGCGCTGTTGTCGCTTCAAGCGTGCTGAGATCGACTGGAGCATGGTATTTCTTGCCTAGGAGCTTGGCTTCGTATCGTGCTTTGCCTTCGGCTTTGCGCTTGGCTTCTTCGTCCGCTGCTTTTTTCGTGTATTCTTCTCGGTCCCATGTTTTGCGGAAGGCTGTGTCGGACACCGGGGTGCCGTAGGCGTTTGGGCCGGACATAGCTGTGGTTTTTTTGTGGGTTGATTGGGGTTTGAGTGAGTTTGAAGGTGGAGGTTTGTCTGAGTGGCGATCTCAAAGTTGGAGTTGAAGCTTCGGGCTGATAGTGGTGATTACATAAGCTTCTGCTTGATCATTCCAACGTCAGTTCAAACAGAGCTTCTGTCTCTACTTAGCTTTTCATTGGCTCAATAGTGTGTCTATGAAATAATTCTTTCTTTTTGATAATAAGTATTTCGTTTTCACTCGTGCCTGAAACTCAAGCGTTGCCTAGGCCACAAAGTAAGCAGGATCCACACAGTGAACACGGCATAAGCATGGCAATAGGCAACTACATCAACTTCATCAAGTCAAATTTCCTAGTTCTGGGCCAGAGTTAATTATCATTTCAAGGACACAGCGTGGCACCTGCAGAGTTAGGCACCAGCTTATCCCAAACTCAGACCCAGCTCTATAATCAAGGCACATCCTCAACCAACATATCAACCAACACAATCCAACGCAAATCAACAACCATGGCAAAATCAGATTCTCCAGTGCAGATAGCACCCCTCAGGCCCAAAAGATTAAAACTGATGGCCCTCCCATCAGAACTCCACATCCAAATAAGCACATACCTCTCCTATCCAGACGCCCTAGCCCTAAAACACAGCAGCCGCCATTTCTACTCAATAGTCTATACAGGCGTGCATCTCAAAGTGGATTGGCTGCTCGAACGGTTTGAGCGCAAGCTCGAATGCCCCATGGAGAAATGCTCGTTTCGTACCGATGAGTCCTTTTGCAATCAGCGTGTTCGTCGTATTATGGAGCGCCGCCGTTGGCACCTAGAGTGTCGCCGGGCTAGGGGTGGTTGTGTTGTTATTTATGGGGGTACTTGTCAGACCGATCTGTTGCCCGCTTGGTTTAAGATGCAGGGGAAGAGGAGGGCTGTGAGGATGGTTGGTGTTTGGGGGCAGGAAGGTTTGTTTGTTTTCTTCTTTAAGCAGTTTCTTATTGTGTCTAGATGGCTGATTTAGTGATATTTCATAGTTATTCTCGTTGGGGCTATGGCTTTTCTGTTGAACTTGTTGTGGCAGTTCTATCGGGGGTAATAATGTATCTGTTGATTGGTTATGTATACTGTAATGGGACCTTTCGAGGAGTTTGTGGTTTGTATATTGGTCAACAGGCTCCTCATTCGGAAGGTATATAATTGACTATCTGAGTCGCTGGATCTTTCAGGATTTATATCTTATATGACATGAGAATCAAATAATATACTCATAGTGCAACCGATTTGAGGAAATGTTCGTAACATATCCTCAGGAACGTCACGGGTATATACTTCTACACGATTGCCTTTTAGATATAACTAACACCCTGTAGATCCACATCGATCCTCTACTTATGGCACATTCCAGTAAACTTAGGCCAATGACTAGAGCCCCCATGGGCTAGATGATGTAGCCAAATTCATAGACGCTGTTCCCGATTAGGAATGACTGTGGAGAGGTCGTCACGTGTTTCCGGCACTGATTGGAGTGCCCGAATGCCTGCTCACTCCCAGGATATACATCTTGGCAACATTAGTCTCAGTCTCTCCCAGATTATCAAGTGACATTCCATGACTACTCGATCGAGCGTTTCGGTGCCTGGGCTTCCGGGGTATCTGGCACCCCGACGCCAGAAGCGGGTCCAGGTGGCTAGGGCATGCGATGAATGCCGACTCCGACGCAGGAAATGCGACAACAAAATTCCTTGTTCAAACTGTACGGCAAAGGCACGAACATGCAGTAACAGTGGAGCGCCCAAAGCATCAACGCTTACTCAAGCCTCCGAGGAGATTGAGTGGCTCAAGCAGAAAGTCCAGCAGCTAGAAGCAGAGCTCGAACAGCGGTCCAACGAGGGCAATAATCTTCCCACGCCAACAGGGTCTTCATCATCGCCACCTCGGGTCTTTTCATTTGCAAGGAAATCTGAAATCGTCGACTCGGGTGATTTGAAAAAATACTGGGGCGGCATACAGCTTCGCCCTGCGAGATCATCCAATGATACATGGCTTGGCCCGTCATCACTGCATTCTTTCATCCAGCGTCTCAGCGTGTTTCTGAGTCTCAGTCTTCAACAGACACATTCTGCAAATAAGTTATTTCCCATCTCAGCCAGCGATAGCAAATTACTGGACAGACCAGCAGGTCCCGACATAGACCCAGTCCGTCGGCTGGTCTCAACGGGGAAACTCTCCACTGCTGGTGTCTATCTAAACCCGATACAAGAGGAATATTTCATCAACTTTTTTGGCAAACATATCACACCTCGTTATTCCCAATATTGGATGAAACCCAGTTCAAGAAGCATTACCAGTCTCTATGGGTGTCTGGTGGCAAAGAACGAAAGCCATCAGCTCTCGTCGATATCATCATTGCCATGTGCATGCAATATGGCATTTCAACCCTACCCTTAGACACCCAGGGGTTCCTCGTAGAAGGCCAAGATGCCTTGGTTGCCGGCCGATGGCACTTTTGGCGTGGGCAGACACTGCTCACATACGAGCTTGAAAGTCCCTCGCTATCAACCCTGCAATCCCATCTACTCTGTTCAGTCTATCTGTGCGGTGGGTCTTTCCACAATATGCTGGACAATTCCATCGGTCAAGCTGTGCGCACCGCTTACGCCCTGGGCCTTCATTTGGACCCCTCGCCGAGCATGCCTGAGCAAGACCGCGAGATGCGGAGACGCTTATGGTGGGCGGTCTATCTTATGGATAGCAAAGCCGGAATGAAGCTCGGTCGCCCCTTCATGCTGCGTGATTCTCATGTTATGCCGTGCTTACCAAGCGACAGCTTTGAGGCTGCAAGGATGTCGGGATCCGCTTTTGCACCCATTGGCGACATTTCTACGTGGCTGAGTTTTAACCTCCAGCAGACCGAGCTATACATCAAAGCACGAGCTGCCTACACGAGCTACTATGACCAGGAACTTAACTTGCGGGATGGTCAGGCGATATGGGATGATTCTCATGCCCTCCAAGCCAGCGCAGAAGTTTTGTTCCCGCATATTCAGATCCTCCAAGAATGGACCGACAGCGTACCAGAGGCTCTAAAGTTGAAGCGTCAAAACAATGGCAATCCTCTTTCCACGGATGGCACACGCCTGTCACTTGAGCAGTTTGCTCCACTCTGGCTCCAACGGCAGCGTGTTCTCCTGGAACACTCATATCACCACCTCAGCATCAACCTATACCGACCGCTGATCTCCTTCTCTTCCAAGCCGTCGCCAGGATCTCGAGCGGAGGAGATCGCTATGCGCTGTGCTTCCCATGCTATCATGCTATCGAAGATTACGCAACAGGTCCTTGCAGATACTTCCATCCTCGATGGGTGGCATGAGGCTTTCCACTGCCAATGGAATGCAGCTATGACGCTCATTGGCTTTCTCATGGTGTATCCGGATGCATCGTTGACCATTGAAGCCAGAAACGCGATCGACCTAGCAGTCGCTGTATTTGATAACTTCGGTGCCAAGTTTGCTGTCGCAGCGAATGCAGCCAAGATTATGCGAGATCTATGCACCAAGGTTGATTTTCTGGCAAAGCATAGCCAGTCCCAGCGTGATTCTTTGGATGGCCTCCATACTATCTCTATGGATGGTTCTATCCCGCAAGATCTTTCTTTTGACTCTTCCCTAAATTCAACACTAAGAGATTGGAGCTCATACGCGAATGACCTTACTGCACCAGATTTGAGCTTGTTCGACATGGCTGTTGATGTTGACTTCTGGAATAACCTTGATGCGCTATGGCCGGAAGCTGACAATTTGTCTCAATACCAATCGGAGATCTGAGGATCTGAATTTTCGTTCGGAAACATAATGACCAAGCCTACAATGATAAATCATGACTATGAAAGTTCCAAGGTTGAAGCCAAAGATGGTTCAGCGGAGTTGCGGAGTCTCAAACTTGATAACTACGTAGTTCTAGGGACAGAATGCGGAGCTCTAGCAAAATTTGATTGAAAACATACACTAACTGGTTCTCCACTAATGATCAGGCCCTGAAACAGCCACCTGTGACGGATACACGGATTCACGGAGTCGCGGAGTGGTGATGGTGGTGGAGTTGCGGAGTCGCGGAGTTCATCCAGCGCACGGACCGGGCCAGAGTATACAAGTCCCAGATGCTGCAGGTCGTCTGGATATAAATACTAGATGAACTGCCACTTCCAGAACTATCATCACAAGCATCCATCCAAACCAGCAATTCCAGTTTAATCCCGACTCCAAACACCAATCAAAATGTCTCCTGCTCGCAAAGCCCTCATCGCCATCACCTCGGCCAAAGCCACCCTAAACAAAGAAACAACCGGCCTCTTCATCAGCGAAGCCCTACACCCCTACAATGTCCTCGTCGCCGCAGGCTTCGAAGTCGACCTGGCCTCCGAAACAGGATCCTACACCGCAGACTGGCTCTCCCAAACCCCAGACTTCCTAAATGGCGACGACCTCACAATCTGGAACGACGTCAACAGCGACTTCCGCAAGAAGCTGGACAACATGCCCAAAGCCGCTGACCTGGACGCTTCCCAGTATGGAGTATTCTACGCCTCGGCTGGCCACGCCGCTCTGATCGATTACCCAACTGCGACTTCCCTACAGAAGATCGCCGAGCAGGTCTGGGCTAGTGGTGGTGTTGTTGCTTCTGTTTGTCATGGTCCTGCTATCTTTGCCAATATTGTTGATCGCGAGACTGGTAGCCCTGTTATTCAGGGTCGGAGACTTACTGGTTTCACTACTGAGGCTGAGAATATTATGGGTATCATGGCTGATTTGCGGAGTTGGAATGTTGAACTTTGTGAAGAACTTGCTGCTCGTCTTGGTGCTAAGTGTGAGTGTTCCCTGTATATTGGAAGATTTTTGGAAGATTTTTACTAACTTTTACCTCAGATGAGCGCTCTGCTGGTATCTGGGATGACTTCCATGTGGTTGATGGTCGTCTCGTTACTGGTCAGAACCCTGCTAGTGCAACCTCTACTGCTAAGGCTGTTGTCGATGTCTTTGAGAAGCTTTAGACAAGCGATTGATATATTTTAGACCTTTATCGAGATGTTATATATGCTATAACTGTTGTTGAACACTACATAACATGCTTGCTATCTTCACTTTTAGATCCAGGTCTAGAGGTGAATACTTCTGGGTATCTTTAGAGTAACTTCTGATAGAAACGAGTAATTGAATCGAAAAGACGTATATGTAGTGGAATGAATTCAATTCTGCAATGGGTACCCTGGTGTATAGATGCGGCATTGACTCATAAGAGTTCCCGCCCTCAACTCCGATAAATTCCCCGCCACCCCACCGCTTCCTACATTCTTCGGTGTACTCTCTTCACACAATGGCTTCAACGTCACCTTTCAACCTGGCCACTTGCGCCCGCCCTAATATCCTCCAATTGCAGCCATACCGATGCGCACGAGAGTATGTCGACCCGATATCGGTCCGAACCAAGCTAATGAGTCAGTGACTACAAAGATGATGGGACGAACGTGCTCCTCGACGCCAATGAGAATGCCTTTGGCCCTGGTCTTGCGCTGAACAGCGAGGGCGCATTGCAGGCCTCCCAGACCGGCGATGCGACAGGAGCCTCCAAGCCCGAGATCGACTTCCTGGGTTTGAACCGCTACCCAGACCCGTGAGTGCACCTCCGTCGCAAACGAATACAGTATTCCGATCTAACACTGCCCAGTCACCAAATTGAACTCAAGCAGCTGTTCTGCAACCTCCGAAACACCCACCACCACACCCCCAAGACCCTCCTCCCCGAGCACATGTTCTGCGGGGTCGGATCCGACGAGGCCATCGACGCTCTACTACGATGCTTCTGCGTCCCAGGCAAAGACAAAATCCTCACCTGTCCCCCAACCTACGGCATGTACAGCGTGAGCGCGCAAGTCAACGACGTCGAGATCGTCAAAGTCCCCCTCGACGCCTCGAACGGCTTCCACCTCCAACCAGAGAAAATCAACGCAGCCCTCACAGCCGACCCCTCCATCAAATTAGCCTACATCTGCTCCCCAGGAAACCCAACGGCAAACCTCATCCGCAAAGAAGACATCCGCCAAGTCCTTGAGCACCCAACCTGGAACGGCGTCGTCGTTGTCGACGAAGCCTACATCGACTTCGCGCCCGAAGGTTCCAGCCTCGCAGAATGGGTCACCGAATGGCCCAACCTAGTTGTAATGCAAACCCTCAGCAAAGCCTTCGGACTGGCAGGTATCCGCCTGGGCGTCGCCTACACCAGCCCAGAGATTGCCCGCCTCCTCAACAGCCTCAAAGCCCCCTACAACATCTCCAGCCCGACCAGCGCGCTCGCCTCGGCCGCCCTGACAGGCCCCAACATGGCCGTTATGCGCCACTACCGCGAGCAGATCATTGCCCAGCGCGACCGGCTCGTGCGCGAGTTACCCACTATCCCTGGTGTGGGCCAGTTCCTTGGCGGATATGACGCCAACTTCTTGCTTGTGCAGATTCTGAATGGTGAGGGCCGACCGTGTAACGTGACTGCGTTGGCGGCGTATGAAGCTATGGCGGAGAAGCGTGGCGTCGTTGTGCGGTTCCGCGGTAAGGAGCTTGGGTGTGAGGGCTGTTTGCGCATTACGGTCGGTACCGAGGCTGAGGTCTCCAAGTTCCTGCAGGAGTTGCGGGTTGTGCTTGGGGGGCTGCGTGCTGGTAGCATTGAGTCTGTTCGGGGTTAGACGTGTTGCGTGATGTAGATAAGGGTCCCAAGGGTTGTTGGGGGCTAAACTACCGCCACTAGATATAGAGATATAGGGAGATAGTCGCCTATCATATACTTCGTATTTGTATAAAAAAATGTCTTTTTGTTCTAGATCGAGTCACACAGGCTTATCTAGGCAATAGCCCACGTGTATTCCATCCCTAAGTGCCTACCCCTATCCTATCCCTAACTACTTAGGGAACTAAGTAATCTATCAAGTGTCAATCTATTAGACTTTATAGCCAAGGCCGATCTTTTCCGCTCCCAAAAGGTTAACTCCGCCGGAATCCGTGTAACGGTGAGCTCCTTTTAGCTTCTCGCGCCTTAATCGATGAGAGGTTATTTCTTTGTTTCTTTGTTGGCGCATCATTCCATTGTCCAAGACTGAGACTCGAATCGGACAGGAATACGCGCTTGGCTAACAAGGATCTGACAGGTAACTAAATGAGTAAAATGAGCAAGATTAGCGAGGTTAATATCACTGGTGCTTGGCTGGTTTCTTGGGCTTATCTTTGCAGTTTGGTTATTTACTTCTCTCGGCTTCCCCTCTTTGCTCTCTCTCTGACTTGACTGACCTGAGACCTCCTAACACTTGCACATATCAATATCCACATCTTCTGCGATCGCCATAGCTTCACTTTGCCCTATCCACTCCCCACACGGCACGTGCAGACCATGTAAACCTCACCACCACTCGATACTCGAGGATCGCCTGTCTCTCAGCTCCTTGCTGTGACCTCGGGATGGCTGACTCCATGTTGGCGCGTGGCATCTACCCAGACAACCCGCCCGCCATGCAGACCAGAGACCAGATCAATCCGACTCTGATGATGAGCTGGTGGGCAACGGGCTTTTCGCTGGCTATTATTATCGTCCGTCTGTGTGGCCGGTACATTCGTATCGAGCGCTTCTTTCCGGAAGATAAGGTTGTTATGATCAGTGTTTTTCCATTGGTGATCCGCATGGTGCTGGTGCATTTTGTGCTTGTGCTTGGGACCAATAACACAACTACTGGGGAGTTGACCGGGCAGGAGATTAGGAATCGCGAGCTTGGGAGTAAGCTTGTGCTTGCTGCGCGCATTTTCTATGCCATTTTGTGAGATGCAATGCCTTCATCTTTGTACAGTGGTGCTTGTGTGAGAGACACCCACTAACTATATCCCAGCATCTGGACTGCAAAACTCACCGTCTGCGAGTTCCTCAAACGAGTAACCGGCCTCGTCTGGCGCCGCTCAGTGGCCCTCTTCCTCCGATTCATCACCTTCTTCCTCATCTCAACCCTGGTAGCAGTGGTAATCGCAACCCTAGCCGAATGCCAACCCTTCAACCATTACTGGCAGGTCATCCCAGACCCAGGCCCAACATGCCGAACAGGCTACGTGAACCTAATAACAATGGGTACCTGCGACGTGATAACCGATCTCCTCCTAATCGCCTTCCCCGTCCCAATCATCATGCTAGCCCAAATGCCCCTAAAGCGCAAACTAGCCCTAGTCATCCTCTTCTGCCTCTCCCTCCTGCTAGTGGCAATAACCTGCTACCGCGTCCCGTCAGTCATACACCACAGCGGCTCACAGCAATACCGCTCCCTCCTCGCCAGCCTTGAAATCCTAGCCGCAACAGCCGTCTCTAATGCCCTCGTCATCGGCTCCTTCGTCCGTGACCGCGGCGTCAAGAAGTTGAAATACAAACGCGATCAAGGCTCCGCCTCGGTCTCAGAGAGCATGGATAAATCCTTCATTAGAAGGAACACAATCATGCAGAACCAATGGGGCAGCGACTCGGATCTAGCTACTGGTTTATGCATCCGCCTCGATCCAGATATGTGTATTTCCCCAACGACCACCGCTGATGGGACACCTCTCCCCCGTCCTGCTCCTCATGTCGCCTTATCGTCCCATATGCCTCTCTCAGTAGCGCGCACCGGGACTATCGATCCATCCTGGTCTTTCACGACCAGTCGGCGTTCGGATGATGATCATGCCTCCGCGACGGATAGTCTCGATATCAAAATCAGTCCACGCGAATATCTACGTACGAATACTTCGCCTCGGGAGTCGGCGGCTGTTGCTCCGCGGAGGGTTTCGTTTTCCGATGTTGGTGGGCTTTTGACTAGGGCATTGCCGGATGATCCTCATACTCGGCCGTCGGTTTCAAGGTCGAATACAACGTTGACTTTGAATACTCTTGCTCATGCTCCTACTCCTGGTCCCGCTGAGGCTTCACAGTGGAGAAGTGGGAGTCGCACGTTTTTGGAGGATTTGGGGATTGTTGCGCCTCATTCTTCTTCGAGGTTGTATGGACATGCTAGGCCTGGGATTGGTAGATCTCAGACGCTGCCTCAGCCTCAGCCCCAGCCTCAAACTCAGTCTCAGCCTCAGACTCATGTTCTTCCTGTTTACGGCTCCTCTTCTGATATCACACTTGATGGAGATGTCGAGTTACAGGACGTTGGTGGATTGCTTTCCAAGCAACACCAGGGCCAGAGCCAGAGCCAGAGCCAGGACCGGGACCGGGACAACTCTTGATATTATGCGATCTACGAAACGACATAACGCCATCTCTTTTTGATTTTATTTTCGGTTTTGTTTGTGGAGGAGTCCTGGTACATACCCATACCCATGCCCGTATTTGGCTTTTTCTGTTTCTATAATATTTGGTTTTCTTTTGGTTTCTTTTGGCTTTCTTTGAACTGTTTTTGATATCTATGGCTTTCTTTACGTGATCTCTGCTGTATTCCCCCTGCTGCGTTTCCTAGCGCGGCGTTGGGTATTTGGTGTTACTTTCCCTTCCCTTGCAATACTGTACCCTGGACTCGATGTCTGTTTCCGGTTCTTGAGGTCCGGAGTTGTTAATAGTGTACCACCTACATACATTCGAGATTTGAGATGAGATGAGACGAGATGACCGTACATACCATACTATGAGTGAAATGAACATTTGACAGATTTTCCTTCATTCTTTTGATCACATGATGCTATATAACCCTGACATATTAAATACTGAACATAATGATCTAGATCTACATCTAGTAAACACTCCTTTCATAATAGATCAAATTCATCTAGACATAGACAAAAAGGGGAACCATTAACTATGTGAAACAGGTAACCCCTACCAACCGCAACCACCCAAAGCTAGAGAAACGTTGCGCGCCTGTACGCCATGCTGCCCATAATACAAGGAGGGATGGTGGACCGATCTTTTTTTCTGAGTATCGAGTATCTTTGTGTAGGCTGGGGCGTGAATTGGACCAAAAAAAAAGAAAAGAAAAAAGAAAAAGATAACAACTCCCTGGTGTCCACTTCTCTTGGTACTGTATCTCAATCCAGTGCTGCCCTTTTCTCTCGCAGTGGTATACCCCGGAGAAAAGCGAGTAGCAAGTATGGAGGGGTTTCAGATCGGTGGAAGTGGACCGGATGCGATATGTAGGAGGTAGCTCTAGAGGAACCCGAGCTCGGAAGTAGAACCGGGTTCCTCATCGCGTGAAACCCCCAGGAAAAAGAGGAAGGGGAAAGGAAAAAAGATAATAAAAAGAAGGGCCTGACATCGTTTCATATTGAAGCGGTGCAGCTGTGTATCATTTTTCCAATCCCATTTTTTACAGCCATTCCATTCTCATTTTCAATAATGAAAAAAGAAAGGCTTAGATGACCCAGCGGTAGCTGGCATACCGACCGGCAGTCTCACTCTTGCGAATAATCTTAACAACCTGACCACGGCGCAGACCAAGGTAGCGCGCGACAGGGTCGGACACCTGTATACGGGGCAACTGCGACTCCTTCAGACGGTAGCGCTCCAGCAGACGGGCCTTCTCCTCCGGGCTGAGGAGGACGTGCTTGGGGACCAGCTCGTGGCGGGTGATGTTGACCAGCAGATCCTGCTCTTGGAAGTGCTCGCAGATGCGGCCGGGGACTCCGCTCAGCAGGCGCACGGCGGATGGCGAGATCGGTGTCTGCGTGATGAAGATACCCGTGTGGAAGTTATTCTCGTCGACGAGGTGGTTGAAGGCGCGGACTTGCTTGGTTCCGACGCCTGAGGCGTCCGGGCAGAAATCAACGTAGATTGTGCCGCAGTCCGGTTGGGGGTTGGGGTTTGCTTTGCTTGGAAGTGGTGTGTACTTCATCTTCATGGTTTCCGTGGGACGGGCTTGGATTTTCATCTTGGTGCGGCTGTTATAGAAAGGGTTGTTAGCTTTCGTTTTTCAATTGGGTGCTTTGTCGTGCGTTCAGGTCTGTAGGTGTGAGGGTAGGCGCAGGGTTTTCGCATACTCAGGATAGCCCAGAGGGTCGGAATATTTTGAGCGGAATTCATTGAGATCGAGGGCCAGCTCGTCCTCAGATACTTCGTAGCCCTGCGATGGTTAGCATTGTCAAGGCATGGGAATCTGGCTGTGCCTACCCGGTCTGCAAGCAATTCATAGACTGTTTTAAAGGTGCGCCAGAGCCGGGTCATCTCTTGCTCGGCCTCGCCGGAGTGTGTTTCGCCATCCATGACTGCGGTGTACAAAGAAAGAGGTGAAAAACGGGCAGAGCTCCGAGGTGAGAAAGTGAAGTCGAAAAATCGGCGGGAACTTTCTGCCAACGACCTAAGCGGAGAAACCGACCGAACCAAATTAATTCCCCTTTTCTACTCCCCTTTTGGTGATTGAACACTTTCCTTCTTTTCTTCTTTCTTTTACTTTCATTCTCGTTTCATTTCGACAATGTCTGCTACTGAGGAGCCCCGGGTTAAGCCCACCAAGCCCGATGAGGCTGCCTACAAGGCCAGCCTGGCCGAGGCTGAGAAGGAGCACACTGCTGCTCAAGAGAAATTGGTATGACTTGTTTCTTTTCGTTTCTTTGGACTCCTATTCTCGCTTTGGATTGGAATTGAGAGCATTGCGATGATCTCGACCCACACCGTTATGCCGTTACGCCCGTTGATTGTATCCGCTACCCCTCTGACTGATATGCGCAGAACCAAATCAAGGCCAAATTGGACAACGCTCAGCCCAACAACAAGGACTCGCCCACCGCCAAGAGGCAGCAGGAACTCCGCGCCCAACTCTCATCCATTCGCCAGAAGCAATCCGGCTTCAAGTCGAGCCGCTCCAGCACCCAGGAGAAGATCAACGCTCTGGACTCGAACCTCAAGGCCCGCATTGGCGAGCAGAACAACTCCCGCGGCCGTCTTTCATTCAAGAGCGTCGATGAGATTGACCGTGAGATTGCCCGTCTCGAGAAGCAGGTCGACTCCGGTACTCTCCGTCTGGTCGACGAGCGCAAGGCCCTCAGCGATGTCTCGAACCTGCGCAAGCAGCGCAAGAGCTTCGCCGGTCTGGACGAGGCCCAGAAGGGCATTGACGAGCTGAAGGCCCAGATCGCTGAATTGCGCAAGACCCTGGACAACCCCGAGGCCAAGGCCCTGAGCGACAAGTATAACGAGATCCAGAAGGAGCTCGACACCATCAAGGCCGAGCAGGACAGCGTCTTCAAGAACCTTAACTCCCTGCGCGACGAGCGCACCAAGCTGCGCAACGACCAGCAGGAGAAGTACACTGCCATCCGCACCATTAAGGACACCTACTACAAGGCCCGCCGTGCCTACAAGGAGTACGAGGATGAGGCCTGGCGCGTGCGCCGTGAGCGCCAGAAGACTGAGCGCGAGGCCTTTGAGCGCGAGAAGCGCAAGAAGGTCGCTGATAAGAAGCTCGAGGAGGCTTCGCAGCCCGCCTACCACGATGAGATACTTACCGCCCAGGGTCTTATCCGTCACTTCGACCCTGCTTATGACTTTGCCGCTCTTGGTTTGGACGAGAAGAAGGATGCCGGAAGCAACTTCCGCGCTGGTGTTGGCCGGACTGTTGAGGCTGCTGAGATTAAGGGTATGAAGGTTGTGCGCAAAGACGACGAGGAGGACTACTTCGTTGGTACCGGTGGTAAGAAGGGTAAGAAGGGCGGCAAGAAGGGTGCTGCCCCTGCTGCTGAGAGCTCCAAGTTCAACATGAACGTTGGTATCATCGAGGAGTTCTCCAAGATCAAAATCGACCCTCCCATGAACCAGTCCGATGTCCCTGCTGTTGTGGAGAAGCTGGCCGCCAAGATCTCCGAGTGGAAGAAGAACCAGGCCAGCAAGACCGAGGAGGTAAGTTTCAGATCTTAACCGCTGACATCAAACGCTCACAAATTGTAGAACATCAAGAAGGCCAAGGAGGAGATCACCCGCCTCGAAGAGGAGGAGGCCAACATCTCCCAGTCCAACGGCCGGGCCACCGACGCTGCCAAGAAGCCCGCCCAAGAGAACGGTGCCCCGACAGCAGAGGCCGAGCTTACCCAGGAGCAGGATGGCGCAGCCGACGCCGCTGATGAGCTCAAGAAGGCCTCGATCGAGGAGAAGGCATAGAGAGGGAGTTCCCATATATGCGTCAACGTACAGTCTAGCGTTTGCCTAGCATTTTTCATTTTTGGCTCTTGCATATGCATTTTGTTTATAAATGGTTTCCAAAAAAGTCATAATCAATTTACCATGAAACAAGGCTAAAACAAAAATAAAACAAATAAACCTGATGCCTATACTTGGACCGGCAAGCCTGGAACTGACTAAGCGTGCCGACCCCCGGAACTGCGCCACTTCTCAACGTACTCTTCCTCTACTCTTCTCTCTCGAGTCACTCAAATCCCTCATAGCGCACACTCATTGCAGCATCCCACCTTGAATCCATATATATCCCACCATACAAACACACCCAACCATCCCGGGATCCATACACACATCTACACCCCAGATCAGACATACAGTACAGATCGGCGCTAAATATTCCTCCACCTCCATAACCGAAACTCCACACCCAACCCCAAAAATGTCCTACAACAAACCCGTACGTCGCAACCCCCGATCCCTCCCAAATATAGCCCGAGAGTACTAATTGATCGCTCTTTTATATAGACAAGTCCCCCGCCTTCCTACGCAGGACCCTACAACCACGCCTCTCCCCCACCGCAAGGTCCCAGCCCCGGCGCCGCGCAGGATTACTACGGCGGCGCCCAGACCCAGCCTCAGGCCTATTACCCGCAACAGCAGCAGGGCTACGGATACCCGCAGCAGCAACAGCAGGGGTATTATAATCAGGCGCAGCAGCCTATGTATTACCCGCCACAGCAGCAGGGGTACTATGCTAATGATCGGGGGAGCAGGTCTGGTGGTGGGGCTGGTGGGATTTGTGCGGGTATTATGGCTGCTTTGGCTTGTTGTTGCTGTTTGGATATTTTGTTCTAGGGTTGGGGTTGAGAGTTGGTTGTCTTGATATTGGTATTCCTATGGTGTGCATATACTCTTGCTCTTGCTTCCTTGGGATGCTTGGGATTGAGATTGAGCTTCCCTCCATCGAGGCTGGATTTGGTTTCTTTGATCGGGGTGTTTTATTGTTTCCTCGTATATATCCTTGGCTCTTTTGCTTTATTGGCGCAAGAACAGGATACGGTGTTTGGGTTTGGTGTTATTTTATCCTCAAGTGTACTATTCACTCTTTTTTTTTCTTTTCTCATGTCCTCTCTCTCTCTCTCTCTCTCTCTCTCTCTCAATTTTTCCTCTGTGGTGGTTGTTCCATGGTAGCGGATCTAGCATATCCGTTTGCGGTATATAGTAGTTATCAAGATCAACACCTACGAAGACATTTACATACAAACAGCTGTATATTATCTCGTCAAAACATTATATCCATCATCATAAACATTAGGGTATCGCAAATAAACCACTCATCCCCATACCTAAGACCTCCGACTATACTGACTTCCACCCCCATAAGCCAAAGGATCAACATGACTAACTCCCCTCCTCGACCTTCTTGCCGGCCGCGGCGAAATATCAGAAGGAACACTACTCTCCTCCTCCAAAACCTCAACGACATCCCCACCCCCAGAAGTAGAAGTAGCAAGTGATTCCTCAACAACAATCCGATCATGTCTCGACGAAGGCCGGCGCCGATAGCTATCCCGGAATGTCTCCCGCTCCTCCATAACCTCGATAGTATTATCGCTGTGCCGACGTCGAGATGGCCGCCGGCTCGCTCGTACATCGACGATCTCTTCTTCGTCCATTGATAATGACGACGAGACTGTTGGTGTGGGCCCGCTGCTTGCGCCTCGAGCGATCCCGCCTGGGTTCACTGCTAGGAAGAGGACGTACATTAGCAGGACGAAGCCTGCTACGCTGCCCAGCACGATTCCTACGACTGTTCCTGCTGCCGGGCTGTCGTGGAGGTGGCCGTAGGTTGAGGGGATGGAGATCGTTGTGTAGCGTTTTTGGTGGGAAGTTAGGAGGTGGGAAGTTAGGTCGTTTGGTTCGGTTGTGAGGGTTGAATTGGATGTCATTGCTTTGGTTTGTTTGGACTTGATGGGTTTGGGTTGTGCTCGAGGTAGGGGTTTAATTTGGAGGATTGCTTGTGTGAATCAGCTGAAAGATTGGTATTGTAGTTCGAGCGAGTGGATGAGTCGGTGTAAGCTGATGGGCGCTTAGAAGGGCCGATGCCATAAACGTGGGTAGTGGAGTTGGACAATATTGGCAGCTCAAGAATGAAGATGTTAATTGTAATTGCAAAGAAAAGAAAAGAATAATAAACAGGAAAGAAACAGAAATCGAAGGAGGTTGGGGGGTGGCTGGGATCTGCGGAGAAGTGGAGCGATCTACGATGTATACAATTCATCTCTCTTCATTTCACTTCATAACCTCAATTGTTGTATTTCTTGCAGTGGATACGCCTAAATTTACTTTAAATTTTCCCCATCACATCCTAATAAGCCCCCTTCCGCTTCGAATACTTCGGCTGCCCGGCCGCCTCAACCTCATCCAATGCCGTCGACACAGGAGTAGTATAAACCAACTCCAAACTCTCCACTTTAGCACCATCATCTTCCTGAGCCCACAAGCTCAAAGCAATATAGTTGCTCCCGCGATAGTTCAAAATTCCCTCGGGAACAGGGTAGCTAGTCTGAGGCCCAATATTGTTCACATACTTACCATACTGGTAGCCATTGACATAAAGCTGGGCACGATAAGCAGCAGGCGATGCCGTGCTATTTCCGAAATTGAAGTATAGGGGAACATCCCAGCCCTTCTCGATATCGAGATCGAAGCTCGTGCTGTAGAATTTGATTCCAGGCGCTGAGAGGCCGTCGAAGGGACTACCCGATTTCCAATCCTTGGTTGGTGCCGAAGGCTGATGGAAGCCCTGGCGTTCGGCGTAGAGACCGCCTTCATTGAGTGGACCGCGGACTTTGTCGATATAATCCTCGCCGCCAAGGTTGCCAGTCAATTTCCAGGTAATGGCGTCGGCGGATTGGCCGGAGAGATTGTAGTTGATTATACCGCGGGGGAGTTTCATTTCCTCTGAGCCGACGGTCCAGTCTTCGTTCAGGCCCATGTTGTCCACGACTATTGTGAACACGTAGGTCTTGCCCTTTGTTAGGGTTGGGAGGGTGTATGTTGCGTTGTGGTCGCTGTTGATGGAGATTCCGCCCCAGGACCCAATGTGTGTCTCGTTTAGCCAGACTGAGCTGCCGAATGCTAAGCCGCCTTGGGTGTGCACGAAGAAGGTCTTTTCATCACCCGTGGCGGTGAAGTGGCCTCGATAGATTAGGGTTCCGGTGTGGAAGCCGTAGTCGGACGAGTAAAGGGAGGTTGGGGTCTGGAGGGCGTGGACGTTGTTTTTGGTGCTGGCGTGGTCGGCAGCAACCCACTTAGAGTCATCGTATGTGTTTTGGATCTCGGGGAGGGTGTCAATGGCTTTCCACTTCAGACTCTTGAGTGTTGGGAGCTTGATCTTGGGTGCACTGTATGCGACGCTGCTAGACCAGATTCCGTTCTTGTCGACCTTGACTTGGGCCTTCTTGCCGTTGATAACTAGGTTCTTTGCGTTGGATGGCGCGCCGATCACCTCGATGGGTGTGGTGGCGTTGAAGTCGGCCGTGAGATGAAGGTCGCTGCCCTTCAGATAGGCAGTTCGCACAAGGTAGCCGGCCTTGACAATGACAGCTGAGGCGGCGGCATTTTGGGTGCTATAGCCAGGGCTAGTACCTGAGGCCGGAACCTGAGGGACCCAGTAATTGTAGGCAGAGTTACGGTCTGAGACATATTAGTATATTGTACAATGAATATCCAAGGAAGGGAAATTACTAACCAAGAAGCAAAACCTTCAAGTCGCCCACTTCGACAATACGACGAGTGGTGGAGACATCCCAGCCGATCACGACGGCCGTTCCAACCTGCTTGGTGGTGATACCCGACGAGGACCCCTCGACAACAGATGCCTTGGACGTGGAAGTGACTGCCAGCTCGTGGTGTTCACCAGGGCCGCCGTACAGTACAAGCACCTTGGATTTACCAACCTTGTTCCAGGTAAACACTTCAGCGGAAGAGTAGAGGATGTTGGTTCCCGCAACATCATAGTCAACAACATGGATCTTGGAATCACGACCACTGAGAGTCAAGCTTCCACCAAGCTGGGGAATTGTGACTGAGCCAGCGCTAGTAGAAACCTTGAGCTTGTAGTCAACTGAAGCTTGGCTTGAATAGTCATTGTGTCGGACCACGAAGAAGGAAGAAGCTGTGCTGTTACCACCGAGCAGGGGTGTCACGGCAATATCAGACGATGTAGTGTACGTGGAAGTAGTCAAGGCTCCTGGTGTCGCTAGCAAGTATGCCGGAGACGCCTTAGCAAAGTTTCCAATCAACTTAAGCTCACTGTACTTCTCGCGGGTGATATTTCGAGACTCGGTAATGGGAGAGCCATAATCATACGAAGTATAGCCACCTGGGTGACCAAGATTACCCCAGTTGGTACCACCAAAGATCTACAGATGTTAGTCCACGTTCAATGGCTGCAGGGGTTAGCAACATACCATGTACAGGTTCAGGAAAGCAACCCTGAAACTGAGGTTATTCTTATAGAACACTCTCTCAAACTCATGGTTCAAAAGAGCAGCACACTTCGTGAACCCAACCCCTCCCCAGGGATCAAACGCTCCACCTTGGAATTCAACCAGAGAGTAGGGAGTCGCAGGGCTTTGCTTCATGTGCGTTTGATACCACCCAGTGGGCAAGTTACCAGAGGGCCAAGTAGAAGGGTTGGCACAGTCAAAGCCGAGGGGGTAGCTATCATGACCGTAGATATCAACCGCTCCCTTGCCAGTGCTAGGTGCGTTGTGACCACCAGCCCAGGCATCATTGCTAATCAGTGGCACGACGACACCAGCATTGCGCGCTTGGTCCTCGACATACTGCATGTAGACTGCATCTGGGAAACCATTGTATCCACAACAGGCACCGCTGTACTCGTTTTCGGGCTGATACAGAATGATCGGACCGCCTTCTGTGATTTGGCCTTTGGCAATTGTTGCAGCGACATTGGCGATGTAGCTAGACAGAAGTTAGTCTCAATGTCATCTGTGAGCTCGGTACCATGGGCTATCACATACTTATCAGTTGACTTGAGGTAAGCCTCATCACTAGTTCGCAGCGTTCCATTCACACGCTGAAGCCAGCCTGGGAAACCGCCACCCGATGCTTCGGCATTGATATAGGGACCAGGACGAGCAAGGAGATAGATACCAGCCTCTTTGGCGGCATCAAAGAAAGGCTCTAGCGCAAAGATTCCCTCGGCGGTATATTGCCCGGGTTTGCCCTCCAGCAGATTCCAGTCAACATAGAAAGAAACACAGTTGAATCCTAAAGCCTTGACCTTTTGGAAGACATCAATCCACAAAGATGGAACAGGCAGACTATACAGAATATGAGTCAGTAAGGATCCCTTGACAAAACAATCCATTCATCGCATGTCTCACTTACCGGAATGGGTGGACTTCACCACTGAACAACATGATCCTCTCGCCATTGACGAAGATAGACTTCTCATCCCATGTCACCTACAAAACCCAATCAGCATGACAATCCACCCTCACGAAAGAATGGAGCCAGAAATACATATTTCTGAAGCAACGCCCGCTTAACAGGATCCGAATGCTCGGTGATCGTCAACCCATTCAATTGATGGCTGATAGCAGCACCAGCAGCCTGGACCGCCAAACAGGCAATGGCCCAAGTAGACGAGAGCTTCATAATTCCAGCCTCGACAATTCACAATTCACTCACAATTAACGCGGGGAAAGCAAAGTGTGAAGAGGAATCCTCAATCCAGGGGCAGACAGACATTCATATAGTAGTAGCCAGTCGGGACATCATTGACCGACACCAATAACCGGAATTTTTCGACCATGCCATATGCAAACAATTAACAATTGCTCTAGTACTGATCGGTACTGTTTTCCATAGCTCCGTGGTCCCTTTCGTCATTTGCAGGGGTCTTGAAATTGAGGGGTTGGATGCAGCGTTGCATAGTTGCATAGTGTGGAGAGAGACCAGCCTCACAAGGCAAGCGGAGCGATGATCCCTAAGCTTGTTGCACTGTAAAAGGCGGGCCACCGCCGCGATTTCTCCGTATATCGTATGGTTGGAGTTTTAGGCTGGGGCTGTGGTTGGTGAGGGTGAGATCTTGAAAGTTAACCTGTATACAGCCTCCGCTCCGCTCGGATCCCAATGGTCAATATCGCCATTTCGCCATTTCGCCATTCCTCCGTTAAACTCGGGAATGAAAGCTGCGGGGAAGGTGGAGGAATTTAACCGGCGCATTAATTATTGCTGCCGACGATTCTCCGGCATCTTACAACTGCAGATCCCTGGGATCAGGGAAAAAGCGAGGGAAATGAGAAAAGTGAGAAAATTCATGAGATTGGCTTTTTAGTACATTGCATGTATTCCGGGCTGCACGTAAACAAGGGTCCATTAGATGGTGGTATTGAAACGGTCCTCCTCGTCGCCGTCCTTGGTGTATGTCTCGCGTGTATCCATCTGTTCCTGTTCATCTTCTCCCAACTGGGCATTCTCGCTCTTCATGACTTCATCCTCTGCTCCAGCAGTGGGAGTGCTGTTGCCACCCTTCTTCTGGGTGGTGTTAATAAGAGGAGTGGAGTCGTTGAAAATACGCAGCAGCATGGCGCGGCGGTCTTCCTTGGGAAGCATGAGGTTCAGAGAATGGAGAGAGCGCCACAAGGGCAGAACCATCCGCTCACTGTAATCATATTAGTAAATGCGTAACTAGCCCCGGAAAAATAGAATGTTCCAAAAGACTTACGTGAGACCGTCTTCCTCGCCGGTTGGTTCAACGCGCAGGATACTGCATCCCATTTCGATGTCCTTCACGCGCTCACCAATCTCGCCAAGCTCCTTCCAAGCATCATCGTTGACCTTGGGGAACATTTCCACAAGAAGGTGACGCAGAGTCTCCTTCTTGGTCAGAGTGACGGTGCGCTCCGGGCCCAACCAAGGCTCGGCGATCTTGAGACCATCCGTTTGCATACGCCACCTGCAGACGTTCTCACGCTGTGCGTCCTGCTTAACGAACATCTTCACACCGCAGTGGACAAACTTCATGCCCTGGCCTTCGTTGGAGACGAGAATATCCCGAGCCAACGCGCTGGTGTAATAGACGGTCCGGGTGGGAAGACCCTCGGCATTGCGGACCATGAAACGGTCACGGGGGAAACGCTCGGAAAGCTTGTAGAACTCGTAGACAGGAACAAGCTCTTCGTGGTTGGGGTCAAGGTACTTGAAAGGCTCCTCTTGGCGAGGTCCCTTCTTCTTCAACTGCTCAGGAGCAGCGGATGTGGGTGTGCTATCGCCAGCATCGGGGATACCAGTTCCCACTGAGGGCGCAGGACGGTGAACTGGACGGTCACCGATGAGGACCTCACTGCCATCATCGAGCTTGGTGCGCTTGGCAGGAACTTCCTCTTCAAGATCACCCGCATCTCGCTTGGGGAGAGAGCCAGTAGTAGACTCGTCAAGGGTAGCGGAATAAGGAAGTTGGTGAGTGGCCTCGGCAACGCTGGCATTTTTTGCGGCCTCCTCCTGAGCCTCCGGGTCGGGAGCGACGAGGTCATCCAGGGTATCGAGCTTCTCCAGCGGCTTTCCATCATCTCCCTTCTTAGAATCGAGCTCAGCGGCGAGAGCGGCAACAGAAGCCTTGGGGATGGCGTTGGTGTTCTCCGGCTTGGCGCGAATCTCAGAAGTCTTCTCGAGAACGGTAATGAAGAAACCACCAGTGTCCTGCTGGTGAGGGTAGACACGCATGCAACGGTCGAGAGGCAGATCAGCACCCTCACCAGTTGGAGCGAACATGCCCTCAGCGAGTCTGGCAAGACCGTTGACGCCTTCTTGGTCACGGTGCTCCTCGACGTCCTTCCAGCTCTTCCACAGACGGCCCTCACGGTCCATCACTTTCCAGTTTCGCAAGCCAGGAGCTCTCTTGAGGCCGGGTAGTTCGGCGCTGCAATCGATGATCTTGACATTGGCGGCACCACCGCAGCGCTCAATGGCACTGGCGACAACAGCCTCGTTCTCAACGGGGTTCAGACTGCAAGTGGAGTAGACGACACGTCCACCCACCTTCAGCATCTGCAGAGCGCGGACCAAAATGCGGGCCTGGATAGAGTAGAGTCCCAAAGCATTGCCAGGGATCCATTCCTTCCAGACACCGTAATTCTTACGAGCGGTACCATCACCGGAGCAAGGGACATCTGCCAAAATGCGGTCAAACTTCAAATATCTGTTCTGGGTCTTTCCCTCGGCATTGGTCGTAGGAGGCAGCTTAATGGAGGGGAACATGGTAGCGTCGTGGTTCGTAACAATCAGGTTAGGCGAGCTCAAGCGCTTCATCTGGTGAATCAGCATGTGAGCGCGCTTGTAGTCGCTATCGTTCGCAATCAACAAGCCAGTGCTGCGGCCATCATCGTTCAGTCCTTCGGGGCCGAGGGGTTCGGGTCCAACATCGCCCTTCTTGACCTGCTCGGCAACCTGCGCAACGGACTCTTCCTCGCCTGCATGAAGCAGCTCCATAAGCTGCGCAGACTTACTGCCCGGTGCGGCGCACATGTCCAGCACGGTCATTCCAGGTCTAGCATCTATGAGGAGAGGAGGAATCATGCTGACAATTTCCTGACGACTGATGTTTCCGACGTCGGTCTCGGCGACAAGGAACTTCTGGAACGAGGCGAAAGGAGGGAATCGTCGAATGATGTTCTTGGGAGTGGTCATGGACCAGGCGAGCTGGTCCGGGTACCACGAGACTGGGGTGGGAGGCTCAACGAATTGGTCCTCATACTTAATAGAGGTGATCTCGGGAATGTGGTGGTCAATGAGACGTTGCTGAACAGCCAATGCGTGTCTGTATATTGTGCGTTAGTCAGTATTGCTTGGTCCCCGCGAGGCGCAAGTCGTGATAGCCTACCCTCGAGAACCTGTGAAACGGAAGCTGTTTGGGAGATCCTTCTTCATGGTAGCCCAGAAGATCTCTCTCTCCTCCTCTGGGAGGAATTCAGGCTCATTGTAATAGCGCTCGAACTTCTCGTTTTCTCTGCTGATATCCTGCCAAATAGAGCGCGTGCGGCCACTGCCACCACCGCCGCCCCCGCGACCTCTACCGGACTGTATGAAAGATGGTCAGTCGAGCCTCTCAATTGACATATAGGTTGAAACATACCTTCTTGCCTCCTCTTTTGCCCATTGTTCAAGTGTGATGGGATTTGAGACGTTTGCTCCGACCGAAATTGCTGTCAAAAAATCTCCCGTTATCATGCTTAGTCATTGCCGAACCGGGGCGATCTGGAGCCGGATAAAGTTCGAGACGTTGACTTATGCTGCTTTGCATTTTTGGCCAACATGTTTGCCCTGCGCCTTGGGCCTTGGGTTTTAGGTCTTGGTTAGTCTCCAGGTCTACATATCAAATATATATCAATATCGAAGCTTCTCTCCTCGCCTTGCCGGTACATTGGAGTCTCTTGACTGTGGACGGCTGACAGAGTACTGCTGCTGAACCGCTGTGCACCTCTGGAAATAGGCAAGAAGAAGTGAAGAAGGAGACCCCGGCTGCAATACCAATTCACGAATATTACAATTGACTTGATGCCATGGCTTCCGTGTGGATACTGATGGTACCTGGTGAGTGGCAGTGTATACGGCACAGTCGGAACAGGACTCGGACATGCACTTCAGGAAACTTCGCGAGGTACTGCTGGACCACGGGGTCGAGTCTGTTGGCGAGGTTTTCGTACAGCATTCTCAGGGCGGTTTGTAGTCCAGGCAAGTGAGGGTTTGTTGCCTCCTCACACAGCATCCAGTTGAACCCGATGTTACGCCATTAACATTTCCGCGAGCCACCTATGGACCTAGAATCTGTATCTTCTCACGTTTTCGATGCGTAGAAGGAAGTCAGCCACACTCTCGGTGTCGTCATCGACTGTGCGCTTCCAGGGCTCCAGACATTGCAGCACAGCGACTCTGTCGAATGGTTCGACGAACTGAACGGTCTCTTCGCCGTTGCCAAAGAGGGCCCAGACTCTGTGCATGCTCCTTACTTGCGCGAATGCAAACGCTTTGCAGGGTGATGATGCACTCTGTGATGTCGGAAAACATAGCCCATGCCGTGTCCCTGTCAACATTGAGAATTCTGCGGAATCGGAGAAAAGGACGAAGGGGATTGGAGCTGAGAGAAACCTTCTTCTTCTTCAGGGAGATGACTGTCTGCTGGTCAAGAAGATTGCTAATCAGATTCTCCCCATCTTCTTCACTGAACTGTTCCTCGCAATTGATGTGAACGGTGAAAAATTGCGGACGATAAAACGGGGAGAAGCTTAATGGAGCTTCGGGGTGAAGGTCTCGGCTGCGGGGGAAGGTACGGGGAAAGAAAGGAGAAAATCTTAACGAGCTGAGGCCAGGCAACACAGAGCATTGAGCTGCAAGCTTAACGGACTACGAGTGAACCCTTTAGCGATCTTTATCACAAACTACGCACCGTTCAAGTAATGTCAAACGCCTGTTCGAAATAGATAATTAACGAGACGCTTTAGTGACACAGCTTCTATTCACAACTCCACGTCTATGAAGTACACTGCTTTAACAATACCTCTAATAACACGCGCTAAAGAACGAGCCAGGGTACCAAACTTCCCTTAAAGAAAACGGATTCATATAGACAGTCATCAAAAGATCAAAGGCGGCCGAAATAAGCCAATATGATTCTACATATCATGCATAAGTTCGAGTCATGTAGGCTCAAGCAAGACGAGTTCCCCGGCATGCATTCTCTGCTATGATAGGGACTTGCGAGCAGATTGGTAGGCTTGAGTAGTGTATCCAGGCACGGCTAACCGGACAATGATAGGTATATGATGAATAGAAGTAGACGGTTAGGAGATGGGATTGGAAACGCAATGCTTGGTATTGTAGGCAGTAAAAACATATACGATTACAACTACACTACAGCTACACAGCTACACAGCTACATCAACTCACAGCTACACTAAGCCCAAAAGTAGAACAAACAAAGGAGATAATTGGTGCGTTTGCTGCCTCGGCAACAAACTATATAGTCTACTATGGCAAACCATTAATTGCTATTTCACACACAGAATTTGGGATCTAACAGCCCAAGGCAATGATTGATAGTACATTCAAACCAAAACCGCCAAGATATCCACGAAGGGACATTCAGCAGTCATCTTTCACAACGCGATCTTACTCTAGACAAGATTACGAGATCATGCGGGACATGTCTCCACGGATGCGCTGGTAGTCGAGGATACCCTCGATGCTGCCGACGGCGCTCATGGCAAGGTCCTGATCCCACAGCTTGCGGGTGGCGAAGTCCATGACGTCCTTCTCGGTGATCTGGCTGACGGTACGCTCGATGTCCTCGGCGCTGAGGCGGCGGCCGGTGGTGATGATCTGGCGGCCGATGTCCTCGGCGACGGCGGTGGTGCCGTCGAGGGACAGGAGAATGGAAGCCTTGAGCTGGGCCTTGGCACGCTCAACCTCGGCGGAGGTGACGTTGTTGCAGAGGCGAGACCACTCGCGGAGAGTGAAGTGGATCAGGTCATCGAGCTGAGTCAGGTTCTCGCTGACGAGGTAGATACCCCAGAGACTGTATCAAGTTAGGGCGTGATGTTAAAATATATAAGTATTTGACTTACCCGGTGTCGCTGTAGCTGGTGGAGAAGCTCATGAAGCTGTTTGCGAGGTTGTGGTGGCTGACGTGGGAGCTGAGCTTGCTGCCGAGGAAGGGCGACTGGCCCATGGCGCGGTCCCAGTTGCCGACGATGGCCTGGGTGACAAGGGCGGTGAAGTAGTCATCGTCCTTCCAGCTGACACCCTCGACGGCGAGAGCGATGTGAGCGGAGGGGATGGTGTCGTCACGGAGACGGACCTCAGAGCCAATGAACTCTGGGGTGCGCTTCTGTTCGGCAGTGAGGGCGAGGGCAGCGGAAGTAGGGGGCTTGCTGGGGAGGGCACCGAAGTGCTCCTCGGCAAGGCGGACGAGCTGCTCGTGGGGGATACCACCGGCACCGACCAGGACCATGCGGTCAGCAGTGTAGTTGGTCTTGATGTAGTCGGTCAGGTTGTCACGGGAGATGGTCTGGATGTTCTCCTTGGGGCCGAGGATGGTGCGGCCAAGAGGCTGGCCCTGGTAAGCGGTGGCGTGCAGGTGGTCGAAGACGACCTCCTCGAGCTGCTTGTCAACCTCCTCCTGCTCGCGCAGGATCACGTCACGCTCACGCTCAATAGCACCGGGCTCGAGCTTAGAGTTCTGAAGGATATCGGCGAGGATGTCGACGGCCTTGGGGACATCGTTGTTGAAGGACTTGGCGTAGTAGACGGTGTTTTCACGCTGTGGTCGCAATTAGTATTGATCCGATATAGGTTGATGGATGGTTTCCCGGTCGTACCGAAGTGTAGGCGTTGAGGTGAGCGCCCATGTTCTCAATCTCAAGCTCCAATTGGTGCTGGGAGCGCTTGTTGGTGCCCTAAATATATTCATCAGAAGATCGCTTCGAGGATTGAGGCTGAGGGTGTCGGACCTTGAAGGCGAGGTGCTCGAGGAAGTGCGCGGTTCCGTTGGTCTTGTCAGTCTCTGCCCGGCTACCGGCATCGATCCACACGCCGACCGTGGAGGTTTGAGCCCATGGCGAGTGATCAGTGGCAATCTAGACACATATTAGCTAGTCGACGATAGCATTGATAATATTAGGCGTACCGTGAATCCGTTGGAGAGGGTGGTGGACTGGGTGGTGGACGGCAGCGCAACCGGCGACGCAAAGCCACGCTTCACGGGCTGGATGGACTTAAGAGCCGCACGGCTGCGGAGAGCCTGGTTCAGGTTGAAAGCTAGGCGCCGAGAAGCCATTGAGGACGACTTTTATAGGTGGGAGGGAGGGGAAAGGGGGAGAGATGGAGAAAAGAGCTGATGGAGACGCCCTGAGGTTGAAGTTCGGAAGTCTGAAATTGTTCGCCTTCGCCAGCCAATCACATGACCCGCTTTTCCAAACCGCCCTTCCCATCCCGAATACTTCCTTGCGCTGTCATTATGGGGCAAAGAGCATGTTTATGATCTCAATGGCTTGTATTTATGCTTGGTTGAGTGTGGGGGTTATATTATATGACTTTTATAGCTCTATTCCGTCAATATCACCAATATCCCTCAATCCAAATTCATGTCTATTGATTGGCTACATTATACAAAGCCACTTCTTATACAAATCGACTGGCAAACTGTCTGATATTCTCCTCCATCGAAATATCAGCCGAGAATCCCAACTTGAAAGCACGTGCAGTATCAAACTGCGGAGTCCACGATTGCACGATCTTGTCGGTGGCAGCATCATATTTCTCCTCAACAAGAGCCCGACGCTCCTTACCACCGACCTCCAGCAGTGCATCCAACATCTGCTGAATACTGACCTTCAATCCAGGCAGGTTAACGGATCTGGACTCGCCAAATGCCTCCTTGGGAATGTTACGGGCATGGATCAAGTTCTTGATCACAGTGTGCGGCGAGCAAATCCACATTTCCGTCTCCTTGGCTACAGGGAGAATAGCCTTCTTGCCATGGAACGGCTCACGAATAATATCACTCGCGAAGCTGCTAGCAGCCTGTGTAGGCTTTCCGGCTCTCACTGTGACTGTGGGAAGGCGCACGCATCGGCCGTCTAGGAATCCTCGGCGCGAGTAGTCATTCAGGAGAGTCTCGACGATCAATTTCTGCGATCCATATGAAGATGAAGGTACCGGCGGGAAATTTGTCTCATCAATGACGAATCCTGGGGCTGCAGGGCCGTAGACTGCCAATGAGGATGTGAAAACCACTTTCGTTCCGGGCATGGTCTTGCGTAGCCGGTCGAGAATGTATCTTACCGAGTCGAGGTTGACCCGGACTCCCAGCTCGAAGTTGGCCTCTGAGCCGCTGGACATGATGCCGTGCAGGATGTAGACTGTTTCGTAGGGGCGGGATTCGTTGATCAATTCGTCGACCTCTTGGGGTGAGGTGAGATCTGCCTTGACTGTGCTCAGGCGGCTTGCATTCTGTGCAGCTGACTCTGGGATCTCGGGCTTGACCATATCGGTGATGGTCACGGTTGTTGTAGCAGGTGTGCTTGCAAGCAGACCCGCGGCCAATTCCTGACCGACGTAGCCCCCAGCTCCAGTGATGAGGATGGACATGTTGAACGTACTTTCGATAGATTATATCTTGGGGTCAAGGATATTAGTACAAAAGAATAAGTTATGTAGATCCAGAACCCATGGCATCCTTTCGGCCTTTATATAGTCGCCGTCCACGCTTTGCGGGGTTGGAGCGGAGTCCAATCTCTCCCCCCACGCTGCAGCTTCAACATGTCTCTCCACCAATGATAGAATCGTGTTTTACTCAGTTGACCACTTGAGCCAAGTCCCACGCATCAATTCCGATCCATGTTGTGGTGATCCTCGGTGAGATATCCGATTGCCGGGAGGCCCGGCGCAAGTCCGAGATGCCTACCTGTGAGAGCAACGTTTAGCCCTGACAACCTTAGGTTAGAGAGCATACCTTTTATCATATAGTTTAATCTTACAAAATGACAACTTACTGGAATAACTCCCAAGGTCTCAAATGAATAGTGTAAATTATTCGTTATACGCTAAATGTTTTACGGGAAAAGATGCTCGGAAATATAGGAGCAAGCAGAGAGGAGAACCCTTCGCAAACTCAGCGAGCATCATAATGCTGAATAACTAGATTCAATCTATGTCGTTATTACATCCACAATTCGGGTCTGCGTTATGGGCTAGGAATCCTTTTGTAAGTTACTGTCATGGTAGGAACATCTATATGAAGATATTTGGTAAGTTATGGGATACTTGGGCTAAATCAGCGTACGCTATGGTCGTAATCTTATCTATTTCAAAGGGCATATTGATATTCATCCGTGGGTAAAATGCATCTGTAAAGTTTGGTATGAAGGATCCTGGTGGCTATTGAACAAGATGGGCATTCATGAGAACACCACTCTCGATCAAACAACCAGCTGGTTGAAAAGCGTTTTTCTTTTACTACCTCGTGAAGAAGAAGAATTGTGTTTGCTTTGAAGTTTTCGTTGTCGAGACTGTTTGGCAATGTGAAGAGTTGAGAGGTGATCTGGTCGGCATTAGTCTGTCATTTTATTCAACTAGGCATTGTCTATGTAGGTAAATTAGGTACTAGGAAGGTTTTGAACAAGGACCTAAATAAATTGTAAACACAACTGGTAATTTCTCTCTCATTTCTAGGTCCTGTATGTGTGGAGTCGGTAGATCAGGAAAGCTTGGAGAGACTTGAGTCATTATCAACACAAGCTACGGGATACACCATGAAAGCATAGAAGTGGCTAGCAAGGCTAGGAATCACTTGAATTGGACACTAATTACTGCGGATATCATACTCCATCCAGAGCCATCTCATCATCTCATCACCTCAGATCAAGACAGAGTGACACATTCCAGCGTGTACAATTCGAAAATGGAAACTAAATTTTGAGACGCAGCCAAAAGTACATGGGCAGTAAAAACCTGTCACAAGAAACGGGGAAACAATTCGATACATCACAACACGAGACGCCGAGGAGAACATCAAAAGGGAATGGACATGACCAGAGACTAAGAATCACCTTTATGCGGAGCGCTTGTACAGACCAGCGACGATACAGTGGTCACGCTCGAAAGGCTCAAGGGTCAGCTGCTCCTTGGGCTTAATCTTCTCCTCACGCATCTTCTGGACCTCGCGGGCGAACACCACCTCGGGCTTGGCCGTGGAGTCGATACAGTTGGCCTTGATGGAGACAATGACACCACCCTCAGCCTTGAGGAACATGTGGGCGTTGAGACCGACAATACGGGCCTGGTCGGGCTGGGCAACATCGGCGAAGATGACATCGACCATGGGCACGAGCATACGGTAGCGGAGGGGTGACGGGCATCCTCGACAATGGGGATGACGTTGGTACGGTGGGTGGCCATGCCAATCAGATCACGGCCAGAGCGGTGAGAGAACTCGACGGCGTAGACGTTACCGGTAGGACCGACGATATCAGCAATGTGAGAGACGGAGGTACCGCTGGCACCACCGAGGTAGAGAACCTTGGCACCGGGCTTCATGTAGATCTCATCGAGACCACCGAGGATACCGGCAGCCATCTTGGAACGGAAGGGGTTCCACACACGGTACTCGACCTTGGTGACGGCACCATCCTCGTTGGCAGGGCCCTCGACGGAGATACGCTTCTCGCCGTAAACGGCCTCACCAGGGGTCAGGTTCTTGGTGACGAGCAGATCCTCCTTGCCACCGCGAGCGACGAAGACACCAGCGTGACGGTGGGGCTCCTGTGGAAGGAAAAAAGACCCTGTTAGTGACTGATTTCAATGTCCCTGAGATTTTTTTTGAGAAACTTACAATGATAACCTTGGCACCACCGCGAGCACCGCCGCCACCGCGGGGAGCACCACGGCCACGGGGAGCACCGCGACCACCACGAGGGGCACCACGGCCACCACCACGGCCACCACGGCCACGGTCACCACCGCCGAAACCACCACGGCCACCGCCTGAAGAACTCGAATCAGCAAAGTGAAATTATACCAGTAAGCCGGTGTGGTGTGCATATTGTGAGTGTCGAGTTGGTAGAACCAGCGACACTAACGATGCGCAAGCTTGCGGCTTCAAACGGATGGACTGAACAAACCTCGACCACCGCCACGTCCACGGTCACCACCACCAAATCCACCACGTCCACGAGGGGGACCACCACGGCCACGAGGAGCGAAAGCCATTGTATAGGTTTGGAGAAAAACTCGGTTGGAAAGAGTTAAAGGGGAGGTAGGAGGTTGAGCTGTCGTTTCCGAAGGCTCAGACCGGTGTAGAGTTGAAACTGAGAAGAAACGGTCCCAAGAGAGTCGAGGAAGGAATTAAAAAAAAGGATTGCAGATCCGAGTTTACTGGATCAAGCAGTTAGAACAGAATTGGCCGCTGACTGTTTGTCGGGTGCGGGTCGATACCGTTGCTGCTCGTTGATGCGGTCGAGATTTTTTTGCGCTTTGGGATCTTTCAGAAAATCAGAACTGCGCTAGTCTGTTTCGGTGCTAGCGCTCCTCGTCCGTGTGGAATCATCACGTGATACTCTGTCGCCGATAGCGAGATCACGTGGTACGTCTTAGCCCTGCATGAAGTTGTTGATTGATCATTGAAATTGAAAGTGTAGTTATATTTCGTAAATAACGCTAGGTTTCGCCCTTGGGCATTAGAATAGAAAGTAACAAGAGACAAAGGCCAACCCGCAAAACTCATAGTCGTAACCTCCATCGAGGTCTATGTACAAAGCAAGAATATTCCAATCATTCCCCGAAGAAATAGTAGTTTGCAGAATACTGCATCTGAAATGCAGCAGGCAAACCCTTGCAGGTCTTTGGAGGTGACCCAGCCGCAGTGTCAACTCGATAGACACTCTTGTAGTTTCCAATGGTGCCATCAGTGGTGGTGAGGTAGAGCCAGGCAACGGCGCCATACTTGCCGGAGGTAGCATCAGAAGGCGCAGCAATCTGATCTTGCTTCTTCGTCATTACAATGCCGTCCTGCTTGTCTGGTGTAGTGTTAAGGTTGAACTCCGGGGTCGTCGCATCAAAGAAGAAATGATGTCCCATAAGCTCAATGTTGGCAGGGGGGAAAGAGGCCAGTTCGTTGGTCGGGAGAGTAATCTTGTATGCGATGCTCGGGAGTTTCTCAACAATACTTGGGTAGTTGGCTGCGAGACATGTGGCATTATAAAGCCTTGCGATGGCCCCTGCTGCCACTGGTGTGGTATTGGATGAAGAGCTCGCACATGTATAGTTCTGGGTGCATTGTGAGTTATACTATTCAATTGAAAACTCGAGATGCTCGCATACCTGAGTGCCACGTCCAAGTGCAACATAGACTGGCTTCAAGCCTGTGGGACCGGGAAGACCTGAGGCGTAGGAGGGCAGAGCAATCTTGGAGATGTCGCAAGCATCTGGTGATCTGATGTTGTGCTTTGCGGAACTGATGAACTGGCTCACTTTTCCGTAGAAGTCAGCCAGCTCATCTGACCAGTCGTATGCATCGTCTAGGAAGTTCGTTGGGGCAGCAAGTGAGACTGCTGCCAGGCAGGTGAGAAGGGAGATGAGACGCATTGCTGACACTTTGCGCTGAGTGGAGGAGAGTGGTCGTGAACGGCGGTGGCTTTTTAAATAATACTAAGGATTGTCCAGCAAGCCTTGAGTAGCACTCGGTCGGATATGAAGGAACGGGGATAAAGCGTGGTGAAGAAAGGAGTGACAGGAGAGGGAGGGATTGACGTGAATCCATTCGGGTCAGAGCAGAGATACATATAGAAGCGATTGTTAATTGCAGAATCCTCCAATTCAAGCATGCATCAAAGATAGTAACACACGTCTGACTCGAAACAATGCTGAATCTATAAACGGAGTGATCGATGCAACCTGCAGGTACTAGCAAGGGTTAAGGCTCGACCGCGATTTCTTATTGGTAGATGGACGCGCCCAGGGCTGCTTCCTCCAGCCTTGCTGCTCTCTGATTTGTCCTCGGCCACAAACGACTTTGGATTAATCAGGATAGCAACGCGCTAAGCAAAACAACGGGGGTTCCCAATGGCGGTTCGGCAGAGCTACCAGCACCATAGGGCCAATGTGGAGGGCTCTATTAATTCCCCGGCTATTAATAAATCTCACAGAAGAGGAGAGCATGTGTGCTAGGCGATTAGATGTGCAGGATTCTTGCCACTGTAGGCTAGTGTGCAGATATGCGGAGGTATTGCTGGGTCATGATCCTAGAGCCCTTGTGCAGGACTCGGGGAATTGTTGCAGGCATAGTACATGGGCTAATATAGTACCTTTGTATATCAGGTAGATATTCTTCAGCCCTGCCATCAACTGCCATCAACTGCCATCAACTGCCATCAACTGCCATCAACTGCCATCAAGTTGAATATTCTGTTCTTGTCCTTGGACTTCTTACGGGGGCTGGTTGAGGGGGGATGAGAGGGGCTGGGCTCACTCCGCACCCTTTACAACGCACTGGCGCGTAGAAAACGCCATTTCTTACACCGAAAAGTCCTGATCCGTCATTCCGCTTTAATTAACCTATTTATGTCAAAGCCAATTCCTGCTTTTGTTAACAGGCATTTTCGGACCCGGTTCGTTTAACCGACGCAAGCCACCCAAGATATATATACTTGCATTGCACAATGTCGACACTAATGCACCACATCCGAGGAAATTGTCCGGATCCACGCTTACCTGCACTAGTCGCTTCCATAAATGTTGCGGGGTCTACAAATGAACAGGACATACTTTCTCTGATATCCGAAAGTCAACATTGGAATGGATATATCATCATGTGGATTGGCTATCTTTTCATCAATCTTAAACTCGCAATTATTTACTTCATGAAGCCCGGGTGGTCTAGTGGTATGATTCGCGCTTAGGGTATCCAAAACCTAAGCACTCCTGCGCGAGGTCCCGCGTTCGATCCGCGGCTCGGGCCTTCAATTTTTTGCCTCCTACCCAAATTCGTATAGCATTACTCTGAATCTGGACTCGCAAGGCCTTTTTTGTCAAGTTCGTTTCTTGATAGCTCTCAGTTCTGTTCTACCGAATGGTTCAGTGTGTTTGTCCTCGGTAACACTAACCGTGCGAGCATGGGTGGATTTCTATATCTGAGCATATGGGCACCCGAAGCCACTCATAATACTTGCCAGTGGACCTGAATAAAGAGTCCACCCTTAAGCGAAGGCCGAAAGGTATGATTATCTATCTGCTACAAAAAAGGAATTTGATAGCTTGATCGGCTAAAGATGATCATGTCACAAGAGCTCCAATGCATATCCCAGGAATGACCAGCCCAATGCGTCATTACGCAGAACTCTACAGTCGCCTGATGCAACATAGTCACAGACATACAGATAGATATATTGCCAGAACTCAAATTTACACAGGATGCAGCTAGACCCACACCCAAGAATAGAGAGAGAGAGCACTCAATCCCAAACGCCACAGATGATCCATAAAGAAACAAGGAAATAGAACTCCGATACCCTCGCTGTGAGAACAAAAAATAGAACATTAGTGGAATCCTTCCTGCTGCCAGTCATCGCCGTGCAGCTGACCCGTGCCACTGCCTGTGCCACTACCACTACCCCCACCTCCACCGTAAGCAGCCGCGGCGGCGCTACCAACTGCGCCCATAGCGCTATGCTTCTCAATTTCCGTGGTACTCATTATGTAGAGGACAACGAAAAGGAGAACGTGGAGCGCAAAGCAGTAGCCAGCGAATAGGTTGCGACTTGTTCGGTTTGCAAGGATGACGCGGGTGAGAGAGAATACGATTCGCTCTGGTAGGCTCATACGTTTGTATGCACGGGTCGATTCTCGGCCTCGGAAGGCGGCGAAGGGTGAGATCCGAGCTTCGTAGGCGTTCTGGTATCGGTCGAGGGATAGACCTGATGGTGTATCTGCGGATGTATACACAGAGGTGGAGCTGGGTGTGTTTGCATATGATGATGCGGATGCGGATGCGCCCTGGCCTCGGCTGTAGGTTGAAACGTATCTTGTCTTCTCATAGAGACCCAGATTGTCCTTCTGGAGAGATGCAACTTCCTGTCGGAGAGATTTGACGGTAGCGTACAACTTTGACATCTCTTCTTCGAGTTCGGCGTTCTTCTTCTTGAACCGATCTCGCTGCGCTTGGATCATTGGTAGAAGCCCTGATCCGCCGCCTACTGCCTCTCCCGCGCGAATTGCATCCATGGTATTTGCGGATGCGGCGCCCTGGTCAAAGCCGGAGATGATAGAGGAGGTGGGCGATGATGCACCGCGGCGGGCAGAGTGAGGGTATCTGGAAGTGTATGTTCCTGCAACAGACATTGCCCCTGACGGGAATGAGTTTGCAGCCTCCTCTTGTACACGAAGAAGATCGTTTTCAAGAGTGGTTGAAAGGTTTCGAGACTTCTCGAGCTCCCCCTTTGAGGTGGAAAGCTCGCTCCGCAGGGTTTCAAGCTGACCTTGGATATCACGGTGGGACACCCGCAGAAGAGTGAGCTCATCTGTCAACTTCTTGTTCCGGGCCATGAGGAGTTGCTCCAGAGAGTTCTTGTCCTTCGATTTGGTCGCATCACCATTAGTCTCAGTCGCCTTGCCTTCAGCTCCATCTCCAGCCTCATCATCATCCCCAGTTGCAAATTCAATGGATCTGATCATCTCCAGCTCTCGACGGATCTCATCATAATCAGCGACCTTCGCCAACCGCGAGCGCAGCTCCTCTTTCTCGACCAATGCCTTTGATGCAGTTCTCTCCGATTGAAGTAGCTTAGCCTCCCAAGTGTGTTTTTCGGAGTCTTTATCGAAGCGCGCAGCATCCAATTTCCGCAACAAGGAAGAGTTCTCCGACTGAAGACGAAGATATTCAGGGTCATCCTCGACCGAGACTGGAGCAGAGTGCGAATGCGAGGCAGCCTGAGCCAGCTCGATACGCAATTGTTCATTGCGTGCTTCCACATCCGCTAGCCTTAAGCTTGTCTTCTCCAGGTCGGCAGAAACAAGCTCAAGCTCGGCTGCACTGGCACCACTTCGCGAGGCATCATTCTCATCGCTTTCACCCTCGCCGAGGCGCTGGGAGACTTCATAGCTTGCCTTGAGCTCCTTGATCAAGCGTTCCTGGTTCTCTACCTTTTCCTCCAAGCTTTTCTCCTTGGCAGCCCAGTTGTTCGTCTTTTCTGTCAAGACAGCTTCCCACGATGCCTCAATTTCCTTGGCCCTCGATTCTTGGTTTTCTTCCAACTTCTTCCGGGCAGCGCGTTCCTCCTGTAGGCGTTTCTCGGTCTCTTCTTGCTGCTTGGTGAGACGATCCACGGACTTTTGCAATTGATCCCGCTCCGATGTCAGCTTCGGGACTGTATCTTCGGATAGAACGAGGGAGTCGACGGAAGCTTCAAGGAGTGGGTAGGGGTCTGGGGCCTCGGATAGTGACGAGTACAGTTGCAAGAATGAAGACGAAGACGTTTTGCCTTGGTTGGTCAAAAGATCGATGAAGGATTGATACGCCTTGAGTAGACTTTTATACTCGGCGAGCTTCGCCTCGTCATCAAGCTTCTTATAGTCCTTTGTCTTCTGGGCGAGGTCTTTTCGTTGCACAAGTGCATCACGCTGCTGTTCGACGATGTCGGAAGCTGTTGTGTCGAGTTTCGCGATCGTATTGGCCAAGTCAATACCTATGATAGTTCTAAATTAGCACAGCCCACGAAAAACAACCGTAGTCTGTTGATCTGGCGACGTACCTCTCCAGGCTGCGATGGCGCGTTGAAACTTGTTGGTCTCTTCGGTCAATTTGCTGGATGGCACATCAGGTTGGTCTTGGGGAACCAAGCCCTCTGTAATGGCAAAAGAATCCATTGTCCCCGGTCTGCACACCCCACATCAAATAGCCAAGGGGAAAGTTGGAGATCTGTTATCGCGAACAGGACACGCGGCGCACGGGCCGATATTGTTCCGAGTGTACGGACTATACAGTCGGGTTAGATCAAATGTATGAAAGATGGGAGTTGGATTCAACAAAAAGGAGCGTCAATGAAGCATCTGTGCTATGTGTCTACTTGATACCCCTAAGATGACAGCCGTTGTCCCGAGGTATCCGTGTACAGCAGAGTGGGCGATAACGGCCAACGGACATAGATTGTGGTTACCGCCTTGCCATCTAGATACATGATGTTGGCTGATAATGTAGTGTTTCCTATATATGTGGCAGTCTGGGTACATGCTTATCCAGGAGCCTACTAATTAGTAACATGAAGGTATAAAAACCCTAAATATCGTATTTTATGAATCCCTGAAATGAATACTTGGCAAATAGGTTCTGTGGCCGTTATATTTCTGCCGTCCCTGAACCCCTTGAGCTTTGGCCCCAGCTAGTGACCGCCCTAGCTGGTCACTCTCCAATCCCGCGGGGAGAGATGTCAACTACAGCCTCATGATGGCTTTGGACCATGGAATTGGTCCCCGCAAGAGGCGGAGGATCAGTCCTCCAGGGACTGTGCCTTATGTCCTACGATCCCTCTTCGAGGATGTTCCGTTGGCAACCGAGCATAGCTCCGACGTCTACATCACCTGCGTTGAATACTGGAGTAAGCTCTACCCTACGTAGAACTGTAAAGGCTGCATGATCTGTGAATTGAATGCCTACTGACCCTGAAACAGATGAGAATCTATACATCGGCACCTCTGCAGCCGAGATCCTGCACTTCGTATGCCTTCCGCCAGCTTCCCCAGACGAGTCCAGCGAGCCTACCTTTATACTGGCATCCCGATTGCCTATCCTATTCGCCCAAAGCCCCCCAGCCGGGAGTGAACAACAAGGCGTCCGGCAAATAGTTATCTTATCCTCAGTGGGCAAAGCATGTGTTCTCTGCAATGGCACTGTTACGTTCTACATGCTGCCGGAGCTCAGCCCGGCCTTTGGAACTACAAAGGTCAACCAGTGCCGCTGGATCGGTGGTTTAGATCTCAACCGGGATGCAGAGGAAGAGGAAGACCCGACGGTGATGATCGCCGTACAGAACAGGATGATGTTGGTTCAAATCGGGGACGAGGCGCGCCGGATCAAGAAGATCGAGTTCCCTGGTTGCTTGGTTGCGGCACGACGAGGGACCATCGCCTGTGCTGCTGATTCACACTCATATTCATTGCTTGAGGTGGCGCACCAACAGAAGATTCCCCTCTTTCCTATCTCCTCCTCGAGCGAGGTCTTCGAGTCGGGACATGTCGAAGACATGAACCCAGCACCACCGACTCCACTTAAGCGTTCTCCCTCTTCATCCTACCCGAATTCACCACCAGTTGATCCTCGTGGGCATGGTCGAAGCAGTAGCGCAAATACCTTCGTGGGAATGCTCTCACCGCATGCACAAGGGGCTCAGATAGACAGATCACCGTCAGGGACACCGGATCCTTTCACATCTAGTGGGAGCCTTCGAAGATCGAGCTCGGAAGAGCGTGAAAGTGGAAGTTCCCCCAAGCCTGAAAACCAAGAATCAGACAACCACCCTGCAAGCAACGACAACCTCAAGCCATTACCACCTGTGCCGCCACCAACAAAGCAAAGTTCGAAGCGTCTGCAGCCTCATGTGGTTTCTCCGACACCCTCAGAGTTCTTACTAGTCACCGGAACTGAGGCAACGGAGCCGGGTGTTGGAATGTTCGTTGACATGGACGGCGAAGTGGTTCGGGGAACGATCAACTTCCACCGATTTCCCAAGTCAGTTGTAATTGATACGGGTGAAAGTGATCAAATCTTCCAACCAAATGAAGATGCCAAAGAAGAGTTTGTTCTCGCTGTCATCGAAGACGATGAAGAGGGGGAGTCTCGAACTCGACTTGAAATCCAACGCTGGGATGATGACCCAGTCGAGATCGAGCGAAATAAGAGATGGGTCGAGATCCCTCCACCTAGAGAAGGCCGAACCGCCCAAGTTGGTCTCAAGCACACACTCAGCCCCAGCCATCTCGAGCTTAATGAAATTGGTAAGCTGTTACAAATGGTCCGCCTCAAAACCCCTCTGTTATCTCCCCATGCCCCGGTGGCAGATCCAAGAACACACGCATCCATCGAGCAGCTTCAGAAAGAAAAGGAACTATTCGATTCACAAGATTTGACCGACTCCGAGGGACTCAAAAAAGGCGAGGCCTCATCAGAGCAAACTTGGGAGGCTCAACGGAATGCTGAAGAAGCAAAGTTCGCACATGGACTGGGCAAGGCTCAGAGCAGTCTCATCCTGTGGTCTGGCTCTCAAATATGGCGTGTTCTACAGAACCCTTTGGTCGTCCAACTTGAGGACACTCTGCAGAAGGCCCAGGAGACAAACAAAAGCGACCACACAGTACTACACAGAGATGCTGTTTTGGACTTGCTGCTATCAATTCAGGACACAGAGCCAAAGACTGAAGCTGAGTTCATTGGGCTCAGCTACGTGAAGCAAAAGGCGTGCCTCTTACTCTATGGAGACCTTCTCTCTATGCAGCCGAATGACCGTAGTGATTCCGCAATCAAGCAGACCGAACAAGCACTGGTGGCAGGTAACCTTGATCCTCGTCTGGCCTTGCTGCTTATTCCCCTGCTACGATGCGAGGTGCTACAGGGCCCGCAGGGTATATGGATACATGCCGGATTGGCATCAATGGCGATCAAGTACACTCAACAAGTAGGAAAGACAGGCGTTGATACGTCTGGGCTGGATGCTTCCCGCAGTCCAGTCCTTAACATGGTGAAGCGCTTCCTCCTGTCTTGGCAGCAAAAGCGAGGATACGGCAGCATTACCGATGAATCATATGTGTTGGACAGCACTGATGCTGCACTATTGCATTTGACCCTTGAACAAGATGCCTACCTGACAACCGACCAGCGCGTCTCATCACCTCTTCGCTCCGAGCTGAACAGACTAGTTGATAACTGGAAGGGCAACTTCGATCGGGCAGTGATGCTTCTCGAGACATACAAGCGGCTATATGTGCTGAGCCGTTTGTACCAGAGCCAAAAGATGTCTCGGAATGTCCTCAAGACCTGGCGGAGAATTGTGGATGGGGAAACGGACGCCGGCGGAGAGGTCTCCGCATCTGGCGTGGAAACGCAGATGCGTAGGTACTTGGTGAAGATCAAGGATGCACAGCTGGTCGAGGAATATGGCGCTTGGCTGGCTGGGCGGAATCCCGCCCTGGGCATCCAGGTATTTGCGGACAATGCCAGTCGGGTCAGGCTGGAACCAGCGGATGTTGTTTCTTTGCTCAAAGAGCGGGCCCCCAATGCTGTTCAGGCCTACCTGGAGCATCTGGTGTTTGCCAAGAACGTGAGATGCCCCTCCCCCCTTGTATAAACATAACTAACCATGAATATAGTACGCACAATATGCCGACGACCTGATCTCATACTACCTGGACACAGTGATTTCCGTTCTCGAGTCATCACCAGAAGCACGAGCATCCCTAGCCGATTCCTATTCAACCTACCGGGCCCTACGTGCCCCGAAACCAACATACCTAAACTTCATCACGGAAAACACACCTGCAGAACCGTGGTGGCAATCCCGCCTCCGCCTCCTCCAACTCCTAGGCGGAATCTCCAGCTCCCAATTCTCATCCCAACCCCTCCCAACAGGGATAAGCTACTCAATCCCCGCCGTCCTAACCCGCATCGAACCATTCCAAAACGAGCTCGTCTCGGAATGCATCATCCTAGACGGCCTCCAAGGCCACCACCGCGCCGCCCTCCGCCTCCTCACCCACGGCCTAGGCGACTACGACTCCGCAATCCGATACTGCCTCTTCGGCGGCCCGCGCAGCTCTTCCTCTTCAACAGGAACCCCACCAGAACTAGCAGAACATACCCTGCAATCCTCACTCTTCCGTCATCTCCTAGACGAATTCCTTCAAATCAAAGACCTATCAGACCGCATCGAGCGCACAAGCGACCTCCTCGCCCGTTTCGCGGCCTGGTTCGACGTCTGTGAGGTTCTCGAGCTAGTACCGGAGGACTGGAGCGTCGACATCCTCGGCGGCTTCTTCGTGCATGTCTTCCGAACTCTCGTGTCGCAGACACGAGAGACGCGCATCGAGCGTGCCCTCAGTGCAGGTCTAAACTTGCGTATCGGCGCCGAGTACATCGACGGTATGGAGAAGGCAGGGCCCTGGGTTGAAGAGGCCGAGGGCGTGAGGCGGTTGAAGGATGCACAGCCGAGACAGGTTTCTTTGCAGGCTGATGGTTTTGACGATGCCACCGATGACTCTGAGTTTGGGGAGACGGTGGGGCCTGGGGAAGTGGGCCAGTAATGTAGATCTGAGCGCTGATTTGTCCGAGAAAGGGCAGAGGGCTTTGTATAGTTTATGCGTTGGTTTTGAATCTATGATACCTATGCTGTTTGCTTGGAAATTCCATGTTGATTTTGATACTCTTTTTTCTCTCTTTTTTCCTTCTTTCATTCATTTTGTACCTTTGCTTGGGATTGCAAATCCCAAAGATTAGACCATCCCATCCCATCCTTCCCTTTGACATCGGAGAAGAAATAAAAGAAAATAGTCCTGTCCCCATCCTATGGAAACAGCCCTACCATACACATATATTCCAAGTCAAAAAAAAAAAAAAAAAGAGGAAGGATGGATAAAAAAGTGAAAACCATCATATTGCGTTCGTTCCCTTCGTAGCTACTGATGAGCGTAAAGTTCCGGCCGCACGCCGAAAGTCAGGGTTGGCATTGGCATTGAAATTGGCATGAGGGAGACTCTGTTTGGAACTCCGGACTTCTTCCAGACAGAGTGAGCGGAGAGTGCATGTTTACTCCTCTGCTTGCAGGAAGGGGTTGGGGATCTCATCGCTGCCGTCGGCGGGTGAGATCAGTACGATCAGAGTGCCTCGGGCGACAATCAGGCCCAGTGAGCGAGTGGTCTTGTTGCCCTCATCGTCTGGGATGATGGTTAGTATATCGGTTTAACTGTTGAAGGTGGAAGCTTGAAGCTTAAGCTTAAGCTTCATGTGATGGGAACTTACCACGCATGGTTTCCTTCACATCGTCGAGGACCAGGTTCATCAGCTGGTCGTAGCCCTTGAGGGTGCCGGAGACTGGAAGTGAAGTTTAGTATATAGTTCAAGTATGCAAGTAATAGAAAAACAAAAAAAGGAAAGAACAGAAAAGGAAAGAAAAGAAAAGTAACAGAAAAATCAACTAAACATACCCTCACGACCACCATTGAACTTCACCTGAACCTCCTTGTCCATATACTTGTTGAGGTCCAAGATGTTTTCCTTCTTAGGCTTCTCCTGTGCGCCACCACCGCCACTTTTCTGCTGGGCCTGGCCGCCACGACCACGACCACGACCTCCGCGGAACGAGCCTCGCTCGGACATGATTGGAAATGGAAGAGAAAAAGAGAAGGGAAAACAAATAAAGTTAAGCGAGGTAAACAGGAGCCGTTCCGATTACCCGTCGATATGGCTAGGGGAGAGGTGTAGGGAAGGTGGTGCGTGTATGAGGGATTTTACCAGGGAAGACACTCTGCCCGCCTTACGGAGATTACCGTGTATTGAGGGTTGCGCCCGCGTGAGGGATCCCGCCCGGAGGTATTTTACCGCTCCGATACTGTATACATGGAGTCCCGGACATTCCAACCTTCCTCTGTTCGACAACTATGTACAATGTACATTGTAAGCTAAGTTACATTGTGATTGTACATGTTACACCACTGACATATGGCCTGTGACAATTCCTTCCGAGCTCCCGAGTGAACCGCGCGTAATGTTTCAGTAAGGGACCTTCAGGCATCAGCCAAACCAGAGATGGGGTCACCTCCACAAGGCTCGAGGCTTGATTTTGGGGGATCCGCAGGATGTGAACGGACCTACTGAGTGCGAGCATTGGCAGCTCTGGATTACTTGTAGATTGTGTAGTGGCTAGGTAAGGCTATAGAGTTGCATATAGAGGTGCATATAGAGCGTATTGCATCTCAGCGGAACCCTCCGGCGGGACTCCGCTGGGAATGTACTAGGTACCGAAAGGGCCTATTGTACGATACTGGTCCAGTCGCCATTGCAATAGGAATTGGCAGTTTCCCACAATTTCCGTATTAAAAGAAAATTAAACAAATTCCCATCAGTTCCGGGGCCAAAGGATTGGGGCAGTCAAAGATCACGTTTTTCCTCTCCACTCCCGTGCGCTGTTCCGTCGAGATAGGCGCTTCCTCTCTTTCCTCTCTTTCTTCTCTTACTTTTTCTCCTCTTTAACCCATGAATGTAGTTTCGGATCCAACTTGAATTCACGCCGGTTTTTATCCGCGCGCTCAATATTTTCCGCGCTGTTATACCCTTTCCGCTGTCACCTTTCCTCCCTACACTCCATTCCCCCCATTCCTTCCACCCCCGAGATAAACCCTCCACTCCCGGGTTTCCACGCCCACCCCAATCCACAGATGGATTCTCACGCCCCGGAACCATCTAACAAACGGCCCCGGTCTCCCACCGCCGATCATGTTGCCTCGTCGAAAGTCCAGAAAACCCTCTCGAGCCACCTGCAGATCAACTACCTCGCGCGCCAATACCCCGATAATCTCCCGCTGGTTTCTGTTGATGATACGATGCCCGCGATCATTCATCTGCTCGGTGAATACGACGGCGTGCTACACCGCCATGAAAGCATCGCCGGCAATCTTGGCGCATGTCCGTTGGGCCCGATCTTGATCAAGCGATTCGAGCGTCTATTCGATGGCCCGCCGCAAGTTCTCAAGTCGCATGGCAAGGACGGTCCCACAGTGACCTGGCTGGATGTGGTTGAGTTTGCGAAGAATAAGCCAGAACAGTTCAACCTGGAGAAGTCGCGCAATGGTGTAAGAGTATGTCAGTTTTACACCAAGCAGTGTCGCGTGGAGATCAGCGAGGAGGATTTCGTCTTGATTGCCTCTGGCATGCCCCAGAAGATGATCCCGCCCCAGCCTATCATCGAGGATGAGGAGAAGGAGTTGGGTGCGCTGGAGATTCTCGAGAAGAACTTGCAGCATATCACTCAGATGGCTGATCAGGGTAGGTGTTGCATGCCATGTTTGGAGGTGTCCACTGACAAGCTTTCGTCTAGTGTCCGCTCGAGCTAGACAGCTTAACCATCGTCTGAAGAATCGCCGTAACGCGATTGTCACTCGCCGAGAGAATGATGCCACTCTACATTCGTCAACTCAACCGAGCGCCGACATCTGGCGTGATCCCAACGTCTATGGCCCTGTCAATGGTGCTGCATCCTCTCATGCCTCCCCAGCTGGTTTCCTCGCCGTCAATGCCCACCGTCCTGAAGGCGAGCACGAAGAGAACCCACTCTCATCACAGTTCATGTTCTCCCACTCCAATACGGATAATGTAACTATGATCAATGGGACCTCGATAAAAGGCGCCTCTCCCACTACTCGTGCAGACCTGATGAAGAAGTTCTTCACAACAGCAGACCGCCAAGCCCGCGGCTACGACGACACTGGCGCACCCCCAGCGCACCCTCAACCACGCCCTCGAGCTCGCATCTCCGATTCAGCAGACTTCAGCCCCTACACCGCCGCCACCGCAATCCCAGTCGCCATCCCAAACACGCCCTCCTCCCTCCTCCCCCCACCAAAAGCAACCCACCAAGAAAAAGACGACGGTGGTCCCTTCAAGCTCGAAATGATCGCCCGCATGGAAGAACTCCAACGCGGCGAGCGCGTCATCCCACCCTGCGACCGCTGCCGCCGTCTCCACATGGATTGCCTTAAGAACTTAACTGCCTGCGTAGGCTGCACCAAGAAACACGCCAAGTGTTCCTGGCGCGATGTCAAGGAAGACGAAGTCGCAGCAATGCGCGCATCAACCACGACCGCCTCCGTCTCCCACGACCGCATGGAAACAGACCGTTCCAGCGCAAACATCACCCCACCCCAATTCGGTCTTGGTCCCTTGCCTCCCATCTCCGCGGAACGTGAACGTATCCGCGAACAACCATTCGATTCCGTCGCAGATGCTAATTCCTACTACAACGGTCGACGCGAGTCCGCCCCTTCTGCTCCAAACCCTGTTCCTGGTTCTAAAGTTCCCATGGAATTACCCTCAACAGATAACTCGCCTCGTCGTGCTGTTAGTGAGACGGAGGGGAGGGGCCGGGATCATCCTGATCGTCGTGTTCCCGCTGCTGCTCGTGTCTCTCGGCCTGAAGAGGAGGACCCTGATGCGAATCAGCGTTTGATGCAGGCTATTCTTGATACGGTTGATCATCATACTCGTGTAGCGGCTGCTGTGCAGGAGAAGGAACGTGGTGCCGAGCGCGCTGTGGAGAACCCGAGCTCGAACCCGAGTGTGGGTGGTCCTGTGCCGGTTTCTGGTGTTGCTGCTGTTGATGTCAATGCTGGTGCTGGTGCTGGTCCTGGCCCTAGCCTTGGTGCTTATCCTCATTCTCACTCTCACTCCCATTCTCACTCTCAAGCGCGGAAGGTAGACGATCATGACCATGACCGAGATCGTGACCGGGACCGTCGCATGGTCCAGGCATAGATTGTGTCTGCTGTCCTACCTTGTTTAAGTTTCGTTATGCCTATGTTTTACTTCTCTACTTTTGCTTCTTTGTTCATATAGGTTGTATTTGGCGAATTTGGTGGGATTCGGTGTTTGTGTACTCTGTCATATATCCCTGAATATCATTAGCGTTTATCTTTTAGTCATAATTATCCATTCCACTTCTACTGTGTATAAATTACTCCTTAGATAGTACATGTACTGTGTCTACTCCTAGCCCTAACTGATCTTATAAAGAACTTAATCATACCCCGCAATGCTTAGTGAGAGATGACCAAGTGTGGGGCCTTCGGATATACTCTCTGCCATATCCGGCTTTACTCTGGATATAATTTATCCATATAGTTATAGTTTTGCATGTCAAGTGGTTAATTCCAGCATAGCTACCATATGGAAGTGTAGCTTTGGCGGGGGATACCCGAGTGGGGTGCGGGGTGTTGATTTCTTTTCGACAGTTGCTGATTGACCAATTCGGCTGTCTCCCGTCGGAACTGCCGAATGCCATAAATCCGAACTAAAAGTCATGATATAACTCCTGTAACCTCCAGACTTCCTCTCTTTCTCTCCTCCCCTCTCTTACAACCCCCAATTGACATCGACATTGCCGCCGACACCATGGATCCCTCCCAAGTCAAGATCCCCCCCATGAAAAACCTAACAGTGGACAATATAACGGAAAATGTAATCCGAATCAATAGCCTCTGTGAAGACGAACGCATGAAATACATCCTGGAACGCCTAGTAACCCACCTGCACGACTTTGCCCGCGAAACCCGACTCAGCAGCGACGAATGGATGACCGGCCTGCGCTTCCTAACAGAAGTGGGCCAAATCACCACAGAAGTGCGACAGGAATACATCCTCCTGTCTGATGTGCTGGGCCTCTCAATTCTCGTCGACTCAATCGACCACCCCAAACCACCAGGCTCAACAGAAGGCACAGTCCTCGGTCCGTTCCACACGCACGATGCCGAGGAAATGAGTGCCGGAGACTCCATGTCCCACGACCCCAAGGGTGAACCTTTGCTTGTTGTTTGTACCCTACGTGATACGGAGGGACGACCTGTTGAGGGTGTTAAGATTGATATCTGGGAGACGGATTCATCGGGTCATTATGATGTTCAGTATGCTGGACGGGAAGGGCCTGATGGGCGTTGTATTATGCGGTCTGGGAGTGATGGCGTGTTTTGGTTCAAGGCGATTACGCCCGTGCCGTATCCTATTCCGCATGATGGGCCTGTTGGAAGGTTGTTGAAGAAGTTGCATCGGCATCCGTACCGGCCTTCGCATATGCATTTCATGTTTGAGAAGGAGGGGTATGATCATTTGATTACGTGGGTTTCTCTCTTCTTTCTGTTTGGATTGACGATTTGCTGATTTATACAGGGCTCTCTATCTTCGAAATGATCCTTATGAGACTTCGGATGCTGTCTTCGGCGTTAAGGATTCCCTTACCGTTGATATTGGAAAGGTCGGGCCTGAATTGTCGAAGAAGTATGATGTCCCTGAAGGACATGCTTTGCTCACTTATGACTTTGTGCTTGTTTCCGATGAGGAGACTAGCCAGTTGCGCGCTTATAATTCCAAGGTTGCGCTGGATAAGCTGGGTCGGAAGGTTAAGATTGTTAATGGGTTGCCTGTGCCTGATTTGGATTAGGTGTAGATAGAGCTATGAAATTGAATATAAGTTGAATCAGAGTAAGTGGTACTTCTTTCGACTGTCTTCGATGTTTTCCGTTTCCTTCAGGCAACAAGTCAACAGTAGACTTGCATATGGAATAGCTTGAAGTGCGTAGTACCGTGCATCCATATATCTTGGTTTTAAAGGCTTCGAGTAGATTATCGGCAGGGAGCTAGAGATATCTGCCGGAGTACTGGCTGCTTATAATTGCTTACAATCCTTGATTTATTTTATACTGGGGATGGACGGTGTATCGGTATATTGATGGGTAGATGTATGGGCATGCATAGCAGTGAAGGCGACGGTGATGGTGGGCGTGGACGGACGTATGCCTGGCCAAGCATTGGATTGGTGGATGTTCAGGGATTTTGAATGGCGAATAGAGTGAGAACTCGGAACTGTAGACACTACAGTATCTAGTCTACCTGTAAGCAGTATTTGAATTTCTTCATTCTTATGTGGTTGTTATTTCCATTACATCAATGGCAACTTGGTTGCAAAATGAAACATGTAACACCATTTCCATCCTAGACAGCAATCCACCGGGCTGGCATTTGCCAAGCATGGGCGGGTATGGCAATGGTTTGGAGGTAAAAAAACAAGCAAATCGCAATCGTGGCGTTGCGTGTCCGAAGACCACCGAAGACGTCGAGTTCCAGGCTAATGCATCCGTCTTCCTGATTTCATGAGAGCCTGGAAGGAGGACTCAAGACTCTTCTTCAGCTCTTTGTAAGTAACAATGAAAATGTTTTGCTCGTCACGGCTGATCAAAGTGATTCTCTCATCAGTTCCCGCATCAAGCTTGTTCAGGGACATCAAAACATGTCCCAGATCAAGCACCGGATCACCTTGGGCATCCACCTGGTGGAAAACAAAATCGCGGAACATCTTCAAGAAGTAACGTTCTCCAGTCTCAGACCACTGCCGGTCCAATTCATATTCAGGGCGTTCGTTGACGAAGTTGAGCTTGGCCATCAGGCGCACAAGTCGTCCATTCTCCAGCTCGCGGCTGAGGTCAAAGGTAAGCTGATCATCCATGTGAAGAGCCGAGTCAAAAGTCGACATCAGCTGAGATGAGATTCCAGTAATAAAAGTATCGATGGTTCGCTCCTGATCTTTTTGCAGTCCACTCAGCAGCCAGAACACAGAGTTCTTCATCTGCGGGCTGTAAGCACGGGTGAAATGCTCCATGGCCTTGGTAGGGTTGTGCATGACGGTAGGGGTGTTGGCGCCCAGAGTGACAATCAATTGTCCGAAATTCACCAGATCCTGGCGCTGGAGGTCATCCACAGTCCGCTGGGAGTCGAACTGCACCACATCCAGAACAGCACAGGCGTTCAAGCGAATGCGATTCTTGCTGGTAAGCAAGACCTTGCCTGGCTCAAGAACTCTGGCAGCAAGACCCTGCGAGTGAATGGCCTTGAGTGCATTCGCGATCTGAGTCATGTAGCCCCAGAGCACCTGCTCAGGAATGGGAGCGTTCTGGCCTCGGTTTTGGTAGCGGGCTCCAGCGCTCAGATGCTGCTCTGCAAGTGTCTTGGACAGGGGATGGTAATCGGTAACAACAATCAAAGAGCTGTCTTGGAAGCTCCGGCTGGTGAAAGCATCATGGACAGTCACCACACTTCCGCTGCAAACACGCTTCCAGGCCTGAACCGACCGGATAGCCTTCTCATTGGTTAAGCGGAAACCTATATTGGTCAGTCAAAATTCAAGATAAAATTGGACATTCTCTTACCCTCAAGACGCCGAAGGGCATAAAAGTCACCATCTTTGCTAGACTGTGCCTTGTAGATCCAGCTCGGGTAGCCAAAGGTCGCAGCATTCTTCTGATGATTAAGATCCAGCGGAACAAGGGAGTGGAAGTAGTCAACTTGAGGAGGGAGGTTGGTGTCTAGAATTGTTAGTCTGATTCCGATTGTGAGGGGCGGCTTAACATACTGGGGAGGGTCTGCAGGGTAGCCGCAGATTTCTTCTGCAGTTCTTCACGGAGATCGTTAGGAAGAAAGAGATCATGGACATTTCGCTGATATCCTAGAGTGTTCTGATTATGAGGGCCGATGGGGGCATAGAGATGGTACTGGACCTGCTGCAGCGTAAGTAATCCGAAGCCACGGCAAATACGCGTATCAACCTACCGGCTGCTGGAACCCAGCTTGGTTCGCAAAGAATGCGCCTCCCATGGCAGCTGGGTCATGGGCGTAAGGGTTGGCCGAGACAGAACCGACTGCTCCGGGGGTCATAGGAGATGGGGCAGCCACAAAGGGATCAAAGGCATTCGGGGACGTGATGGCACCATTGCCATTGCCTGGAAGAGAGGCCTGGACAGGGTAGTTAGTAGGAGGGCCCATGTTCGAAAAGCGAAAGTTAGGATCGAGGCTGGAGCTGCGGTAGTTGGGACGATGGTGTTCTGGGATAGGATCGAAATCCTCGGCCAGAACATTCAAGCTGCTTGTAGACATATTGGGAAAGCCTCCATCCATCTTGACGGAGTGATACGAGACAATTCAAAGGGAAGATGATATTGCTGACGGCAGGGAGATCGAGAGCGCGAAGAAAACAACAACAAGACCCCTTTCCCAAAAAGGAAAGACGAGGGTGGCAAGAACGACTGGAGATTCGACTTGCAACTTACCACGTGCTCGAACCCTTGGGGGACAAATTCTTGGACGTCTGCCACCGCCCACTCTCCTCCTGCTTCTGCTCGCAGTCCAGGCGTACTTGTGTTCGATCCTTTGTTATGTCAGTCGGTATCTCTCTATTTCTCTCCGTTGACCACATACGTGATGAGGCACCTCGGGGCTGAAAGGGAGCTGCACTGGCAGCTTTGGGGGATATCGCAGTCGACTTCTTTGGGCCAGCCACGCCATTTCCAGAGAGCAAAGATGGTGTGAAACTGGGTGAGTCTACATTGAAGCGTTTCTTGCTACCAAGCGCAAGAAGTCCAGTCAGCGCTTGTTCATGGAATGACCGATATTGCACCGCCATATTCACCTGTCCGATTGATTGGCGTTCAGTTTTGTTGGGTCATGGTTGAAAGCGCAGCCTTGGAGGAATCCAGATCAGCTTCAACATTCACGTTACCCATGGCGTGAACAGGGTCGACAATACCTTTATCTTCATAGCGGCATCGCCCGTATATCGTCACGTTGCGACACAGAGTCTCTTTCGCATTCTCTGGGAAGCTCCTTGTTAGCGTCATCACAGAGCCGGCATATGCGTTCGGATTGCTCAGGCCATCTCGCTTGGGTGAATCCCTTCAGGAAGAAGTGAGTGGACCGTCGATGACTTTGCGCTCACCTCGGCTCTTCATTTTCGGCGAACCGGTTGTTCGACGAGCATCCTCCAGTGGAGGCTTTCCGGCAGATGCCATGGTGTATGACTGATGTCCACGAGACGGTGCGGATCAGCGCAAGAAGATCCCCATTGAAACCAGACTCGGTGTGGAGCAAAGGATGATATCGAGAGGAAACCGCATTCCCCTTCGATCTGATATCAAACGCGTTTTGACGATTGACGGCGGGTCAATTCCGGGATCACCCACGGAGGTCGGGAACTCTGCCGATAACAATAGGCATGAATGAATAAATATAAGTCCAAGGCCCTCTCTCATCCCAGAGAATGATTGAGAGCGACAGTACGGATGAAAATGAAGACGCGGGGCGACGGACGAACTCGAGTGAAGGGGGATAGCGCACGGACCAGGCGGTCAGGACGTCAGTGAGCTCGAAGGCCAGCTTCGTCATTGCCTCTCCAAATTACTGAGTCTAGTACTTGCCAGTCTACTGTCTTTATGGATGTATTGTGATCTTTCAACTTCTTTTATTTGTATGGACAGCTCATCGTCGCCATGTCCTCGGAGCTCGACTTAGACCAGCTCTCGGAGAGCGAGAGAACTGCGCTAGAGACGTACATGGCCGTGACGAGCCAGGAAACTTCAGAAGCAATTCCTCTACTGCGACGGTCCCAATGGAATGTTCAGGTTGGTTTATTCTTGTGCGATATTGAACTCCTGACTGACCCCGCAACTAGATCGCCATATCCAAGTTCTTCGACGGGGAAGGCCCCGATCCGCTCGAAGAGGCGCGTTCAGCTCTTCATCAGACGCCGCCTCCGCAACCAACCCGAAGAACCCAGAACCTCATGACTGAAGACCTGACTGAACAACTGTCTCGGGTTTCTCGCGCAGCTCGTGCTACAGACCCCGCCCCGCGAGTTGACACACAATCCGGAGATCAACCCGTTTACCGTCCGCCATTCATCCTTGCCCTACTTTTCACCCCCTTCAATCTAGTCTACAGACTCCTCTGCAGTTCTTTCCGCCTATTTGGGACGTTATTCCCTTTCTTGCCACGCTTGTTCAATGCGACCGCAAACCCCGCACTGCAAGGTGCTCGCCGGAATACCACTGGCCGTCGGACCCTGGCCCCCAAGGATACAGCCGCACGATTCATCCGTGAGTTTGAAGAGGAGTATGGCTCTCACCCGATCCCGTTCCTGGAGAATGGATACAATATGGCGCTAGAGAAAGCCCACCGCGACTTGAAGTTCCTACTGGTCGTTCTACTGGCTCCAGAGCACGACGATACGAATAGCTGGGTCCATGATACTCTGTTGGCACCGGAAGTGTTGGAGTTCATCAACGACCCTCAAAACAACATGCTGGTATGGGGAGGTAATGTGCAGGACTCTGAGGCCTACCAGGTAGCCAATTCGTTGCGCGTGACGAAATTCCCCTTTGCAGCAGTCGTCGTCCACACCCCAAGTGTGTCATCAACCGCTATGTCAGTCGTGGGCAGAATCGCAGGTATCACGTCATCATCTGAGGTTGTGAACAAGCTCCGGACAGTCGCCTCCTCGAACCAAGAACCAATCGAGCGACTGCGATCCTCCCGCGCCGAGCAGCAAGCCTCGCGCAGCCTCCGCGAAGAACAAGACTCCGCCTACGAGCGGTCGCTGGCGATCGACAGGGAGCGAGCCCGTCAGCGACGGGAAGCCGAAGCAGCGCGTCAACGCGAAGAACAGGAAGCTGTCGGCCGCCAAGCGGCGGAGGAGCGGCAGCGTCGCGACCTCGCTCAGTGGAAGGTTTGGCGCGCACAGTCCCTTAGCGCAGAGCCCGGACCCGATGTGAAGGATGCCGTGCGGATTAGCGTTCGGCTCCCATCCGGCGAGCGGATCATGCGCAAGTTCTCTCCCAGTGCGGACATGGAAGAGCTCTATGCGGTTGTGGAGTGTTACGAGGTCTTACAGGATTCAGAGCAACCTAAGGCGACTGAACCTGAAGGGTTCGAGCATCAATACACATTTCGATTGGTTTCCCCGATGCCCCGGACGGTGTACCCCGTGGAGGAAGGCGGTTCAATTGGAGAGAAGATCGGCCGCGGTGGAAATCTGCTAGTGGAGCCCATTGAGGAAGATGAAGACGAAGATGGAGCAACTGATATGTCCTATTGACCTCTACACATGTACGGAGTATGCAACCCACACCGCTTAAGGGTCTGTTCTGTCTAGATCATTCCCCCGGCTTTGTCCGTCTCACGACTGAGTCAGAATATGCAATGTCTGTTGGCAATGTCCGGGTACCGTATGACGGTAGCCTAACTTAATGAATCAGGCCAGACCTCGTGGATGGCGTGCCAAGAATACAATCCTCTACAGTACTCCGTATGCAAGGATAGCGAAATCTGACACCGCGCATGGACGTCAGAATTTTCCCATAAACCCCATAAGTATGCCAAGTACAGAGTATGACTCCGCCGAATTCGGCCGAATTCGTCCATGGGAGTAAGACCAAATAATCCAATATACCTTAATTACTTTAGTGTTTTGGACCTTGTCGGAGATAAGGTTATGCAGTGGATAAAGTCCCGGTTTGCCCAAGTTTGGTCCGTGAAACATAGGGGATAGCTGAGTCACCTGCTGAGTCAGCACGGATACAGGAGCTACTCGCATCCGGGGCGTATAAAACGCCACGCAGAGACTTGGTTCGGAGGGCGCTCGGCCCGGTATTCAGAGTTTTGTTTTCCCCTGTTTAACATGTACTAGCATTACACTTGCATATACCTCCGACCTTTTTCCTTGCTTTTTACGCAATGTGTAATTCAACGCGGAGAGTAAGAGTAAGAGTCATAGGATAGGATATTGGATATTCAATAATTGCGTCAGATAAACAAACCTGTTCGTGTGTGAGTCGATCATCGACCACTAGTAGCCCTGATATGTTCGGTAAGATCGAAGCTCCGCCCCGGTCAGATTAGGATAGACGGGATGCCCCATTTTTTGTGCCGGAGGCGAAGGATGCATCTTTCCCGCTCCCGATTTGTGTCCAGATCTTACATCCTGTTCACTTTCTTTAAAACTCGTGTATGGCCGCCTAGCCATTTTCCCTCGTTCTTTTGCCATATTCTTAATATTCTAATATTTGATCACCCCCTTCTTTTCATGGTGATCGCTTAATTCCTATTATCCCTTATATCCCTTTTTTGAGTCCCCACATACTTCACCCCTTGGCAACAAACAGGTGGTCAAGCCACCATGGACATGTCTATGCTAGGGACAGGGGCTTTCAGCTCCAATGCCACCAGCTCCGAGATGGATGAGACGCATATTGCGACGACAGAGACCCGCAGACACGACCCGCGGGCCAGTGTAACGCCTAGTGTGTTCAGTGAGGAGACCATCGTCCCTGACAATGCCAGTTACCACGAGTCTGTCCAGGCTGGCAAGAGCGACAAGTCCGAGAAGCTAGGGAAAGCCGGGAAGAGCAAGCGCAGCGCGAGCGAGGTCGAAAATGAGGAGCAGATAGAGGCCCAGGTTACGTATCTGGCTCGCGAACTCACTCGCCAATCGACGCGCTTCTCTGTTGCTGGCAACACCGCCGAGAACACATTCCTCGAGACGCAGGAGGATTCGACCCTCAACCCCCACAGCGAGAACTTCAAGGCCAAGAACTGGATGAAGAACTTCCTTGCCATCCACTCTCGCGATGAAGAACGATACCCCAAGCGCCAGGCTGGTCTTGGGTTCAAGAACCTCAGCGTACACGGCTTCGGTAGCCCTACAGATTACCAGAAGGATGTTGCCAACTCGGTGCTGCAGATTGGTGCCTTGTTCCGGAGCATGGCCGGCACTGGAAAGCAAAAGATTCAGATTCTACGCGACTTCGATGGTCTCATCAAGAGTGGCGAGATGCTCGTTGTCCTTGGACGTCCCGGATCCGGATGTTCGACCTTCTTGAAGACCATCGCTGGCGAGATGAACGGTATTCACAAAGGCGAGAACTCTCACATGAACTACCAGGGTATCTCCGATAAGCAGATGCAGAGCCAATTCCGTGGTGAGGCCATCTACACGGCCGAAACCGATGTGCATTTCCCCCAGCTCTCTGTGGGAGACACCTTGAAGTTCGCCGCTCTCTCGCGTGCACCGCGTAACCGTCTGCCCGGTGTCAGCCGCGACCAGTACGCAGAGCACATGCGTGATGTCGTCATGGCCATGCTGGGCTTGTCGCACACCATGAACACCCAGGTTGGTAACGATTTCATCCGTGGTGTTTCCGGTGGTGAGCGTAAGCGTGTTAGTATCGCCGAGGCCACTCTTTGTGGTAGTCCTCTTCAGTGCTGGGATAACAGTACCCGTGGTCTGGACAGTGCCAATGCTTTGGAGTTCTGTAAGACCCTAAACCTGATGGCCAAGTACTCGGGTACTACCTGTGCCGTGGCCATCTACCAGGCCTCCCAGAGTGCCTACGATGTCTTCGATAAGGTGACCGTCCTGTACGAGGGTCGCCAGATCTACTTCGGTCGCACCAACGAGGCCAAGGAGTTCTTCACCACGATGGGCTTCGAGTGCCCCGACCGTCAAACTACCGCCGATTTCCTGACCTCGCTGACCAGCCCTGCTGAGCGTGTCGTGAAGCCTGGCTTCGAGAACCTGGTTCCTCGTACCCCTGATGACTTCGCCGCCGCCTGGAAGAACAGTGATGCTTACCAGGCGCTTATGACGGAGATCGCCGAGTTCGATGCGGAGTACCCTATTGGAGGCGAGGCTCTACAGAAGTTCACCGCATCTCGCAAGGCAATGCAGTCCAAGAACACGCGGGTCAAGTCGCCCTACACCATGTCTGTCATGGAACAGATTCACCTTTGTGTGCTTCGTGGTTTCCAGCGCCTGAAGGGTGATTTCAGTTTGACCATGTCTGCTCTTATTGGTAACTTTATTATGGCTTTGATTATTGGCTCCGTCTTCTATCAACTTCCCGACGACACGACAAGTTTCTATTCCCGTGGTGCGCTTCTGTTCTTCGCTGTCTTGCTTAACGCATTCTCCAGTGCTCTTGAGGTAAGTGACTATCCGCCCTGATACGAAGCCCCGCTAACCCATCTAGATCTTGACTCTCTATGCGCAACGTCCAATTGTCGAAAAGCAGGCCCGCTACGCCATGTACCATCCCTTCGCTGAGGCGATCTCTTCCATGTTGTGTGATGTGCCCTACAAGCTTCTCAACTCCATCACTTTCAACGTTCCACTCTACTTCATGACTCGCCTTCGCCAAACCCCAGGAGCTTTCTTCACATTCCTCCTCTTCTCCATTGTCACCACCTTCACCATGTCTATGATCTTCCGTACCATCGCATCTTACTCGCGTACGCTATCGCAGGCTCTGGTGCCCGCTGCCATCTTGATTCTCGGCTTGGTGATCTACACTGGTTTCACCATTCCCACTCGTAACATGCTTGGCTGGTCTCGCTGGATGAACTACATCGACCCGATTGCTTACGGTTTCGAGTCTCTGATCGTGAACGAGTTCCACGGCCGCTCGTTTGAGTGCAAGTCATTTGTTCCGCCAAATGGACCTTCGCTTGACAACATGGCGTGCTCGACAAAGGGAGCCAAGGCTGGCTTGCCCGTCGTATTCGGTACTGATTACTACACGGATAGTTTCCAGTATTCCAACAGCCACAAGTGGAGAAACTTGGGTATCATGTTTGCCTTTATGATCTTCTTCATGGCTACCTATCTCATCGGCACTGAGTACATTTCCGAGTCCAAGTCAAAGGGCGAGGTTCTGCTGTTCCGTCGCGGTCAAACTCCCAAGCGCACCGGTGGCATTGATGAGGAAATTGAGATGACTGATGTGTCCTCTGCGGAGAAGAAGGACGGCTCCGAGTCCGGCAGCGAGACTGCTGCTATCCAGCGACAGACCGCTATCTTCCACTGGCAAGACGTGTGCTACGATATCAAGATCAAGAACGAGGAGCGCCGCATTCTGGACCACGTTGACGGTTGGGTCAAGCCCGGTACCTGCACTGCTCTTATGGGTGTTTCTGGAGCCGGTAAAACTACTCTTTTGGATGTTCTTGCCACTCGTGTGACTATGGGTGTTGTTTCCGGTGAAATGTTGGTTGACGGCCGTCCTCGCGACCAGTCCTTCCAGCGTAAGACCGGCTATGTTCAGCAGCAGGATCTTCACCTCCACACTACTACCGTCCGCGAGGCCCTTCGCTTCAGTGCTGTCCTCCGTCAACCCGCCCACGTCAGCCGCCAGGAGAAACTTGACTACGTCGAGGAAGTTATCAAGCTTCTAGAAATGGAACACTACGCCGATGCCATCGTCGGTGTCCCTGGTGAAGGTCTTAACGTTGAGCAGCGCAAGCGTCTCACTATTGGTGTCGAGCTCGCTGCTAAGCCTCAACTGCTTCTGTTCCTTGATGAGCCTACCTCCGGTCTTGACAGTCAGACTTCTTGGTCCATTCTCGATCTCATCGACACCCTCACCAAGCACGGTCAGGCTATTCTCTGCACCATTCACCAGCCCTCTGCCATGCTCTTCCAGCGTTTCGACCGTCTGCTCTTCCTCGCCAGAGGTGGTAAAACCGTCTACTTTGGTGAAATTGGTGAACAGTCTCGCACTCTGTCCAACTACTTTGAGAAGAATGGCGCCCCGAAGCTGTCTCCTGATGCTAACCCCGCCGAATGGATGCTTGAAGTTATTGGGGCAGCCCCCGGATCTCACAGTGATATTGACTGGCCTGCTGTGTGGCGCGAGAGCGACGAGCGCAAGGAAGTCCACAACCACCTCGCAACTCTCAAAGCAGATCTTTCTCTGAAGCCAGTGGAGACAAACACCAACGACGCCTCCAGCTTCCAAGAATTTGCCGCCCCCTTCTCCGTTCAACTCTGGGAATGTCTCACCCGTGTCTTCAGTCAATACTGGAGAACCCCCGTCTACATCTACTCCAAGGCCGCTCTTTGCATCTTCACTGCCCTCTACATCGGTTTCTCATTCTTCCACGCCCAGAACAGTCAACAGGGTCTCCAGAACCAGATGTTCAGTATCTTCATGCTGATGACCATCTTCGGTAACTTGGTCCAACAAATCATGCCCCACTTCGTCACCCAGCGCTCCCTCTACGAAGTGCGCGAGCGTCCCTCCAAGTCTTACTCCTGGCAAGCATTTATGACAGCAAACATCCTCGTCGAACTCCCTTGGAACACTCTGATGTCCGTGCTCATCTTCGTCTGCTGGTACTACCCCATCGGTCTATACCGCAACGCCGAAGCCGCAGACGCAGTTTCCGAGCGCGGCGCTCTCATGTGGCTGCTGATCCTGACATTCCTCCTCTTCACCTCGACTTTCGCCCACATGGTCATCGCCGGTATTGACCTAGCCGAGACGGGAGGAAACATCGCCAACCTGATCTTCTCCCTGTGTCTGATTTTCTGTGGTGTCCTCGCAACCCCGGACAAAATGCCCGGCTTCTGGATCTTCATGTATCGCGTCTCGCCTTTCACCTACCTCGTCTCGGCAATGCTGTCCACCGGTACCGCCGGTGCCGCCGTGACCTGTGAGGATATCGAGTTGCTGCACTTCGCCCCTCCTTCCGGCCAGACTTGCAAGCAGTACCTGTTTGAGTATATGACGCAAACCGGTGGATATCTCACCGACCCCAATGCCACTGATTCTTGCTCTTACTGCGCTATCGGTGACACGGATACTTTCCTCAAAGGCGTGTCCAGTTACTACAAGGACGCCTGGCGCAACTTTGGTCTCATGTGGGTTTACATTATCTTTAACATTGCCGGTGCGGTCTTCATCTACTGGCTTGCTCGTGTCCCCAAGGGATCGCGCAGCAAGAAGTAAGGATGGGCATCCTTGGTTTATCTTATATCTTATATCCTATGGTCTTTGGACCTTGATTCATGTCTTTCATTTCTGTACTCTCTCTCAATCTCCCTCTCTATTCATTTCTGTCTCTCTTTCATCTCCATTTTCCATTGAACAGGCGTCTATCCCCCCAAAAGACTCTGCATTAGATCTCATCTATATGATAGCGTGGGATTGCCCTTTCTGTGATTGTCTTTGATTTTGCGTCTGCATTGCTTTTTTGGCTCTCTTTGTGCATTATATTGTTTCTTCGCGGATTTTGTACAAAGTGTGCCTTTTCTATTGACTTGGTTATGAATGTGTGTGCTTCGATCTTTAAATCGGGTCTTTATAGTGGGTTTACCCTAGATAGTCAAATATATTAGAGCCTGGTTCGACTCAATGATCCTACATTACTTGTGTACGAGTAGATATGTATAAGAGATATGGTATGATTCTTCAATGTTGAGTACCGAAGTAACCCCAGAGATAAATAGAACAATATAAACATTACAGTACACGGTCACACCATCCATAGATGAAAAATGCACGCAAAAAACAGCTCACTAAACAACTCAACACAATGTCTTCAACCAAAGCCAAGGGGAAGAAAACACAGAATCACCAAGTAAAAGCCTCCTCCACAAAATCAACAACAGCCCCCCGTCCAATCCACCCCCTAGCAGCCCCCCGCACGTCATCTGCAAAAGCCCCAGGCCCACAAACCGAAACAAGCGCCGCTCCAACCCTCCCCGGCAAAACCTCATCAAGCACAACCTCAGGCCGACACCGTCCACCATGCATAAGCACCGTCGCAGACGGACTAACAATATCCGCTGCACGCCGTGGCTTCGACACGAACAGCTTGACAACGAGGATATCCCGCCGTCCGGGCAGACGTAGGATCTGGTCCATGAATGAACTAACCCACGCCAGATGATCTGTTGAGCGAACGGACCAGATTAGGTAGATCTTTTTGGTGGCGCATGTTCCTTCGGACGCGGATTGCAGCAGGGAGCGCGTGAGCAGGAGGTGGTGGGTTATTCCTGCGCCGGCGCTGAAGAGGATTGTTGTGCCGTAGCTGGATGGGTTTGAGGGGTGGCTCCCGTATGGTCCTTCTATGAAGCCTGGGAGGGAGAGAGACTTTTGGGGCGCTTTGTTGGCGAGGTTGTAGAGGCGGCGGGTCATGCCTGCGCGGGCTGAGATTATGAGGGTTATTTGGGTTTTTGGGGAGTTGCTGTGTGGTGGTAGGGAGAAGTAGTGGGATTGTTTTTCGAGGGAGGAGGGGGTTAGGGGGATTGGGTTTGAGATTGAGGTTTTGGGGGTGTGTTTTGTGGTTGTGTTGTGTGATAGGGATTGGGGCGTGTGTGGTGATGGAAAGGCGTAGGGGCTGTCTGTTGATTCGGACCAGGCGATTGAGAATGGGTGCGACATCCACCAGCTTACGGCTGGGATGTAGGCGAAGACGTGGCAGCCTGGTTGGATGGCGACGCGCTTTGGGAGGTGGAAGGTTACGCGGCAGGCTTCGCCTGGGAGGGCGGTTACTGTCATTGAGGTTGTGCCTGATGTTGAAAGGTTGAGGTGAATTAGGCGGAAGAGACGGGTGCCCCGTTCAAGTAGCCAGATTGCTGCTATCACCTGGGACCAGCTGCGTTGTGGGAGGCTGTCTAGTTGGAGGTGGATGTAGACGCCTAGGAAGGCTAGGACTGCGGCCAGCTGGTGGAGGTGTAGGAAGGTCTCGTAAAAGGCGTGGCGGATTGGGGAGGGCGAGTGCAGGCAGAGGAAGATCATGGAGACTGTGCTGACTAGACCCCAGGTGAAGAAGGGGGTGTCGCGGAGACGAGCCAGCATGTGGGTGAAATCCTGCTCGTCGCAGGCGTTGACGGCCCACGCTGCTGTGTGCACGACGGATTCGAGGACGACCATGCGGCCCAGCCAGCGGTGGAGCAGGTTGTATGTGTCGAAGCTGATGTGCAGGATTGAGATTAGGGGGTTGTTTCGGCCTGCGAGGAGGAAGAGGGGGACCATGTTGAGGACGGCCAGCGTCCCGGAGCGGCCGCGGAGTTCAGCTACCAGGGCTTTCTTTTCGTTGACACTGTAGTCTAGGTAGACGCAGTAGACCACTTGGCTGGTGAAGTAGAGGAATACCAGGGTTGCCTGCAGCCGGGATGGAAGAGTGCCGACGTTGAGAGCAGACGAGAGCTGCATCTCTCGGTTGTGTCGCTTCTTTCCTAACGGAGCGTATAAGAAGTGCTTCTTGAGGTTGGGCCACCACGATGAGTCCTCCTGCGCCCAGAAGGTCTGCTGCCGTTTCGTTGTGCCAGAGGCGGTGATTTGACGGAGGTAGGCATGGCTGATCTGGGCGATTCGGCCACAGAATAATGCGATAGCGAGGACGACGAGAGATGTGTAGATGATTCGGGTGATGATCACATCGCGGGGGACGTCCACGCCGCCCAGTCCTCTGGAGTACTCATATATGTATGTTGTATTTGATCCGTAGCCTCGAGCCGCAATGTGCGGATGGGTTGCTGCCATTGAAGAGCCCTAAGTGGGAAGGAAATATTGGATGTTGTCGTGGGCTTGTACCACGATGTTGCACTAGATGTTGTAGTGAATGTTGTATGTCGCCGGTCAACAGCAGGAGATTTGGATACGGACTGGATTTGAGCGCTTGAGGATTCGAAGTGAGAAAAGACCAGATGAAATGGAAAGGAGCTTCGATATAGATGCTGAGAACAAAGATGCTGTGTCTATAATAGGAGCATTGTCACAACAAAGAACAATGAGGATTGTAAGTCAACAAAGGCGGAATCTGAGGCATTCGAGAGAAATTAGCACGTCACCAAGAATCGAGTTGGGAGGGGAGACTGACTGGAATGTAAATGCAAGGGATAGCACGTTAAGGAGCGTACAGGTGGAATCACAAGTAGATCAAGTAGAGTAGATCACTAGATCACTAGATCACTAGATCAAGGAAACCAGTATATCAGATCAGATCAGATCAGATCAAAAAGAAAGACAATGTAACTGTAGACAATGAATCTAAACGAAGGTCTATGCGATCAACGCAAAAATGAAGAATGAAGCATGAAGTCACAGAAGGAAGAAGAAAGCTCTGGCCTCAGCTGGGCAGGGACCCTGTCAGTTCATGTACTCCGTTGAAGATGGCCTGATGGTGTTCAAGGCGCCTACCTCGACCCTATCGGACGAACTCCCTTCTGCACTCAAATACGCCGGTGTTTCGCAAGCTGCCAGGGATTCCCCATGCAACCGCTATGATTTGCTGTCGATCGGCCTTGCAGGGCTCGGCGTGCCGCCCAGAATCCTTTCGAACCAGACGAGAGACATTATAAATTATCATAAATTAAATGCGTAAGAGATTTCCACATGTCGATACTTCCCCTTTGTGGTCTGACATTGGCTTTGTTTAGCGGTTTCAGATCGGAGCTGTCATTCTTGCTGAAACTCTGGCGCATCCACTTCATAGGAGACAGGGAGATACATGTATAGGAGATAAGTGTCCAAGTTATGCAGGAAATACAAGTATAGCTTTGTGACGTCTCACCGCCCCATCCAGCCACCATCCACTGTAAGAATCTCCCCCGACACATAACTACTAGCCCGACTCGCCAAGTACACCACAGCACCCTTGAAGTCCTCGGGATTTCCCCATCGGCCAGCTGGGATACGCGCCATAATCCCAGCATTGCGGTTCGCATCATTGATAAGGGCAGTGTTCATATCGGTCGAGATATATCCAGGGGCAATAGCGTTGACATTAATCCCCTTGGCAATCCACTCATTAGACAACGCCTTGGTCAACTGCCCAATGCCACCCTTGGACGCCGCATAGGCCGGCACTGTGATGCCGCCCTGGAAGGTGAGTAGCGATGCGACGTTGATGATGGACCCCCGACGGCCGGAGGGGAACTCGGAGGCATCACGGGCAAGCAAGTATGCCCCGAATTCCCGGCAGAGCGCAAACACCGAGGAGAGGTTGACTTCCAGGACCTGTTTTTCCACAAATGAGACATTGAGATATTGAAAGGGGTCTTCAGGGGGTGTCGAGAATAGATTGGGCGGGGCTTACCTCGTCCCAGTCCGAGTCTGGGAACTGTTCGCTCGGGTGTCGCCGTTGAATCCCGGCGCAGTTCACTAGAATCTCGGGTTTGAGGCCTTGGCTGGTCACGGCGGGGATGATGTTTCTGACAGCTTGGCGATCTCCTAGTTCTGCGACGTGGATCCAGGCTTGACGACCGAGGCGGGTGATTTCGTCTTTAGTGACTGTGTTGGTGCTGTCTCTCTATGGGGTGTTAGTCTATATCCACATATATCCCTCCATTCTTGATAATTCTCGTACCTGAACCAGGATAACGTCGGCGCCAGCCTCGGCCAAGGCAAGGGCCATGGCTTGGCCAATGCCTCGTGTGCCACCGGTGACGAGGGCGGTTTTCCCGCTTAGGGAGAAGAGGGACATAACGTCTGCCATTGTGAGTATCTGTAGATCAATTGTAATGAAGGAATTGAAGAGAAAAGAAGAATACATGAAATACATAAACTGACCCCAATGACGCGGGGTTTCTCCGATGTGGCAATTCCTATAACCGCCTCAATAGCCGTCGGCAATTGACAATTCTCCTCTCATAGAGAAATAAGCAGTTGTAGATGGAATTGTGAGGAAAAGGCACGTGGAGAAGACATGACTCTCCGCAAATTGACTTGGAGAATACATATATCTATAGTTGGTAGACAGAGAAGTAGACAAAGACAGAGCAGAGTAAATGTAGAGTTACCGTTTCCCCACAGTCTCCCCGTACATCTGCGGGGGTTCTGCTTTTTCGCATCTTTGCATATTCCAACTTCACAGCTGCACAGCTTCAGCCTGAGATGTCTTAACAATGGACGACGAATCTCCCACAGAAACCTCAAGGCGCGATATCGCCAAACGAGTGTCGCGAGCCTGCCTACACTGCAGACAGCGCAAGTCCCGATGTGACCTGTAAGAACACCCGGATTTCACATTCTCCAGCCTTACCCAGATCTGCAGCTCATCCCGCTGATCGAAACAGAGACAGCAACGGCAACCCAGGCAAACCACCCTGTCAGCGCTGCGTTCGCGAAAACCGCGAATGCATCTTAGGCGGCTCAAATCGTGGGGGCCGTCGAATCCGCAAGAACAAGATTAAAAACTTCACTCCGGCAAATCCCTCGCCAAGCAAATATTCCGACGCTTCAAGTCCAGCTACTTCGGATAATCGCCCGGCACAATCACAACCTTCTTACCCCGGCCCTGTGGTCTTTTTACCTCCTAACCCGCCAGCCCCGGCTTCCGTCTCCGTCGAGGAAGACGATGCCTCTATAAACTCCGTTCCGCGCAATCCGTCCGACGCGTGGCAATGTCTGACCGGGATCGCGACACAGGGCGCCGACACGGCTGAACCGCGTCAGGACCGTGTTCGCTCGGAGTCGACTAGCTTCCCCACATATAATGGTCTGCGCGGTGGTGTAGTGTCGGACTTTACAACCCCAAACACTGGGATCAGGGCTTACAGACTTGTTCAATCGCGGTCACTAGATCCGGAGACGGTATGGCAGCTTATTTCTCGCTACGCGGAGAATTTCCACCCGTACCTCCCGCTCGTGCCGCGCAAATATTTCGTGCGCTCTGCCCTGGATGACTTTGCTGGTAATGAGAAGCACTTGCTCACCGCCGTTCTGACCATTGCGTCTAAGGATCTGGTCGATCAACCTGAGATCCACGAGTACTGCTCGAAATACATGCACGAATTGATCTCTGGCATTGCTGCCGGCGCAGAGTGCGATGTCGAAGCAGTGGAGGCACTCTTATTACTGGCAGAGTGGGAACCGCAAGGTCTTCGACCTCGTATCGAGCGCGTGGGACGAGGCGAGGAAGACCGCGCTGCGTGGATGCATGTCGGGCTTGCTTTGCGCTCGGGATACTTTATTGGCATGGATCGCACGTCCTTCCGGGGTGATCCGTACGGTGATCAGGAGAGTGAGGCGCGTCGCCGGCTGGCGTGGGCTAGCTGTTATGTTTCAGATCGGTTGATTTCTGTGCGTATTGGACGTGCGTTTTGGTCGCGAGGACCTGGACCGATGACTGGTCTTGTCAGTCAGGATTTTCCTTCGTTGCAGCCTGTTAAGGAGGGCGATGAGGATTATTCGAAGATTTGGCAGGCTATGTTGGATTTGACGCAGCTTTATGGGAATGTTCATGAGGTCTTGTATTCTGGTATGCGGGCCAGTAACCAGATGATGTTGATGGGCGATTATGTGAAATATGTGGATGATTTCCGTCTTGCTATCTTGCGGTGGAAGTCACTTTGGGGTTCATTGGATTGTAAGTTGACCTTTATGGACTTCGGAAACAACTGGACTAACATTATAGGCTCACCACCCATGCGAGCAACTCTGCAGTTATCATATGAGTATCTGCGCTTATACACAACGGCATTTGCATTCCAAGCCGCCATCTCCCAATCGCTCGTCCAGCCGAAGACCGATGCGCAAGGCCAGCGAGAAAAACTACGATCAACATTCAGGAATGTGGCTTCGATGCAGGATTCGCGGTTCATCTATGAATCCGTCGACGCAGCTAAATCATACTTGACGATCCTTGTGGACTCGGTAGATCCGGAAAAGCATCTCCATTTCATGCCTCTCCGTTTCTATCTGTATGGAATCTACTCTGCTGTTTTCCTCTACAAAGTAAGCCATCAACACTCCGTTGAATCCCTCTTGAGCCCCTTGAATCCGGCTGACAGTTCAGGCCCGATCATTCGGAATGATGGTCCCATCAGAAGAAGCAAAAGTCCAAGGCCTCGTGGCGCGAACCACAGAAGTCCTCAAACAAGCAAGTGCCGGCACCGACGATGTCGGCTCACGCTACGCCCGCCTCCTCGAACTCCTCTGGAAACCCAAACCAGCCAACTCCAACCCCTCAGAGGCCCAGAACAGCGATTTCTCAATGCAAGCCCTACCAAACCCAGTAGCAGACCCGGGCTACATGCAATTTAGTCCCGCAAACGATTTCTCATGGCTCGACCTGGAGGCTGTGGGCGACTATGTATCCGGAGACCAGATTTCCGGCGGGTTATTGGGCTTGGATGCATTCCAGAATGCATCTGATATGTATCAAGGCCAGGATCGATCGCAGGCGTGGCAACCGTCTGCTTGGATGGGTGATATGAGCAGTAATCTTCTGTTCTAGTTGTTTTCCAATCTGACGGATCGTATACTCCGACGGCTAATGATGCGGGGCTGCGGGGATCGGAGATCGCCCCGGTAGCCGAGGCCAGCAACATCTTCTTATCTGAGGGGATTTTGTTCTTCTATTTACTCACATCCCATCCATCCTCCAATTCAGTCGCATCAGTCGCATCAGTTGCATCATGTCTCTCAACGAGGTTCAGGGCCGTCTTGCCCTCATCACTGGCGCTTCGGGAGGGTAAGCTTTTACCCATCTACCCCAACATCACCATTGTAAATCTCCAAACCAAACAAAAAACTGACAACGACCCCCAGAATCGGAGCAGCCTGCGCACACCAACTCGCTGCCCATGGCATCCACCTCGCCCTCACATACGCAACAAACCTAACAGCAATGACCGAGCTAGTAACGGACCTAAAAAGCAAATACAGCAACGAAGGAATCCGCTTCTCAATCCACAAAGTAGACGTCGGCTCTGCCGACGACATCGAACGCATGTTCCAGGAAATCGACCAGGAACACGGCCACCGCCCAGACATCCTCGTCTCAAACGCCGGCTACGGCAAACGAGTCCCCAACGTCTGGGATTGCACCCTCGAGGAATTCGACTACACGCTCCAGGTTAACCTGCGCGCATCCTTCATCCTCGTCAAGGGTGTCGTTGAGCGGATGAAGAGTCAGCGCTGGGGACGTATTGTGTTTATGTCTTCTATTGCTGCGCAGGGGGGTGGAATTAATGGATGTCGTGCGTATCTTTCCCTTTCACTCTCTCATCCTTCTATAGTATACCTTCCACATGGCTAACTATTATATTTCTATAGATTACGCCGCATCAAAAGGCGGCCTAACAGGAATGATGAAAAACCTCTCAACCCGTCTTGCCGAGTTCAATATCAGTGTTAATGATGTTGCCCCGGCTATGATTGGTGATACGGGTATGATTCCTAATGCTGCCGCTATCCCCGAGGTTGCGTCTGGGATTCCGCTGGGTAGGTTAGGAACTCCTGAGGAGACGGCGAATGTTGTTACTATGCTGGTTAAGACGGGGTATATGACTGGTCAGAGTTTGTTGCTGGCTGGGGGTTGAAGTGAATTTGTATTTATGGATATATATCTTTTGAGGTAGATAATTTGGATATAGTATTGTATTGCTATTAATATGTAAATGCAAATGCAATATATTGATTCGATAGACTCAAGATATACCCTTCACTATCACTATTCCCCATCTACATATACATCCAACTTTTCCACGGCACACCAAGGGTATCTAACATAAAACTATTCCCATTCCATACCCACGCTTAAAGCAAACCATTCGCCCGTCCCCGATTCTCAATAATAACCTTAACAACCGGCCTCCCATCCTCATCAACGCCAGCTCCAGCAAGTTGGAAAGCCCTAGCCCCCTCCTCAAGCCGAACCCGATGCGTAACAACCTTCTCCTCAACACTACTCATCTTCCCACTAGCAAGCAAAGCAATCGCAGCAGGATACGCAGCCCCATCATACCGGAACACACCGATAATATCAACCTCTCGCAACGCAGCCGCGCCAACAGGAACCGTCTGCACCGGATTCCCCATTCCAATCTGAACGAGGACGCCGCCGGGTGCCGAGGCGTAGATTCCTGCTTGTACGCAGGCTGGTACACCCGTGCAGTCGTAGACACGGCTGAAACCAGGCATGGTCAAGCCGGACTCTGACGAGCTTGCAGCTTTGGTAAGTGTCGCAGCGACAGATTGCGCAGTAGACAATGCATACGCCGTCTGCTCTGCATGCGGGGCGTCCTTCGCGGGAGGTGGATTCGAAGGATCACCACGGGGAATCAGGGCAGTCTTAAGTCCCAATCCCATTGACTTGGCAATTTCCAGACGTCGCTCGTCGATATCCGCGACGAGGATCGAAGTGAAGTTCTCGCTGGCGGCGAGCGCACCGGCGATTAGGAGGCCGATGGCACCAGCGCCGAAGACAAGCGCTGCTGTTTCTTCGCCGGCCGCGGCGTTCAATCCTACTTCTTCTTTGGTGGGCGGGTGGGAACGGCGCACTGCGTGCAGGCAGACGGCGAGAGGTTCGACGAGGGCGCCTGCTGCGTCGCTGACGCTGTCGGGGATTGCGTGACACATGTCTGCTGGGTGGTTCGTGCGGTCCATTAGGGTTCCGTCGAGGTGTGGGTATGTTTTTGCGCTGCTGCGGAAGCGCATTTCTTTGCAGATGTTGTAGCGGCCTTGCTTGCAGAGTGCGCAGCTTCGGCAGGGCAGGCCGACTTCTAGGGCGACTCTGTCGCCGGGTTTTAGGTTGGAAACGCTGCTTCCTGTTGCTGTTACTGTGCCTGCTGATTCGTGGCCTAGGCACATGGGTTCCCGGACGACGAAGTCGCCGTTGCGGCCGTGACTGTAGTAGTGGAGGTCTGAGCCGCAGAGGCCTGTTGCGCGGATTGCGACTTGGACTTCGTGCGCGCTTGGCGCGGAGACTGTGCGTTGTTCCTGGGGTTGTTAGGGGTTTGTATAGAGTTGGAGATGGTGGTGCTTACAACGCGGAGGTCCTTTGCGCCGTGGAGAACGAGCGCGGTGGTAGATGTGTCTGTCATGATTGCGGTTGGATGGGCAGTAGCAGTGACAGTGGCAGTGACAGTCAATGAATATAAGGAAAAGAGAGAAGTAAACCGAATCCCGGCAACCCCGCTGACGGCATTTGGAGAATCGGCCCGTTGTGTTTTCCCCCACGGCGATGTGGGGAGATTTGGCCAACGGAGCAACTCCGTGCTGGTGCTCGGCTATTGAGATGGATTGGAGTAACTTCATTTCCCGACGTGGGGGGCAACCGTCATATCGTAAGTTATTCATGATGGTATTCAGTAGTATATGCATAGACATTGAATTGAATAGCAACTGTAGGAGTATAATAGGAGTATAATATCTATATCATCGCCATCTACAGTAAATCTACACTACATCTACATCTACATCTACAGCGCTGTATACCCTCATCTATACTGTGGGGCTATGACATCGCGACATATGGGGGTGCGATAGCGGGGGTGCAAGGCAATTCTTTCTCCCTTTTGCGCGGAATTGCTTTTTCTTTTCTTATTCTAATCTCACACACCTCGCTGTACTCATAACATCACGAGGTAAGCAGTATATCAGCGACATCATTGCGCGCATCTGACATCCCCGCATAGTCTCCAAATCACAAATTCACCATGTCGCAATCAGCCCTCCTCATCGGAGAAATATCACATGCGCGCAAGGAATGGGAGAGTCTCTCCTCGAAGTTGACATTGAAGGTACGTCCTCCAGCTATATATCACGACCAGCAATTAAGATAGAACAGGAATTCCCCAGCGGAACACGGGAGCGGTTCATCGAGAACTGTAAGGCGGGCCACTATGATGATGTAGTAGCTCTCTACCGGTCTAATACTTCCACGAAGGTAGACATTGTCCCAATTCTTCAGATGAGTCCTTCACTAACCAGTTACAGTACACCGGTCCCTTCAATGCAGAGATGGTCGCCGTCCTGCCCAAGTCGCTGAAGTATATTTGCCACAATGGTGCCGGATACGATAACATCGACGTCGCTGCTTGCTCAGAGAGAAACATTGCCGTGTCTAGCACACCTGTCGCGGTCAATGATGCGACTGCCGATGTAGGCATCTTCTTGATGATTGGTGCGCTGCGCCAGGCTCATGTGCCTATTATGGCTCTTAGGGAAGGTAAGTCTAGCATAAGGATACACAATATCCAATCTAGTAGCTGACCACGCGACCCGATATCCAGGCAAGTGGCAGGGCCCAATCACCGCTAGGGGGAAAGGAAGAGCGTGCCACGCTCGGCCATGATCCTAAGGGCAAGGTCCTTGGTATTCTGGGTATGGGAGGTATCGGCCGGGTAAGTTGTGCATACACAGATCCCGAAGTTGTCTGCGAGGCTTGCTGACCCTCATGTCAATTTACAGGAAATGGCCATCCGCGCCAAAGCTTTCGGCATGACGATCCAATACCACAACCGCTCCCGGCTACCAGCGGAACTGGAAGGCGGCGCAACTTACGTTTCCTTCGATGAGTTGCTTGCCAATGCAGACGTGCTCAGTTTGAACCTCGCGTTGAATGCTTCAACACGCCATATCATCGGTGCCACTGAGTTCGGCAAGATGAAGGATGGTGTTGTGATTGTCAACACGGCGCGTGGAGCGCTGATTGATGAGAAGGCGCTTGTTGCGGCGCTTGAGTCTGGCAAGGTATGTACCTGGAGTTATCCATACTCTATGAGGACCCATTTGACTGACGGTTGCTGTTTAGGTGCGCTCTGCTGGTCTGGATGTGTATGAATGCGAGCCTGAGATTGAACCTGGTCTTGTGAGCAACCCTCGTGTTATGCTGTTGCCTCATATCGGTACCATGACCTATGAGACTCAGAAGGAGATGGAGATTTTGGTGTTGGATAACTTGCGGTCGGCGGTTGAGAAGGGGGAGTTGATTACACAGGTGCCTGAGCAGAAGAAATAGAAATATAGAAGTAGAAGATAGATGTAATAAATGGGACCTTAAGTTTAGCTTCTCCTACTGCAGGTGTAAGTACATGTTGAGCCAATTTTCTAAGTTTAGTTCAAATGACACCTGTTTCCCAAGGCTATAGTCCCACGGCTGACATGACTCAGCATTTACTAAGCCACCTGGGCAAACACCAGACCAACCACATTCGGCTAGCGTTAGGGCTCGCTTAGGGCCAGAGCGCCAAGAGCGAAAAAACCGCACCAAACCTGGTGGCTCAAGCGACCGCCGGCCGACGACGAAAAGCGACAACAATTCATCACCGAGGACCATCACACCCCCTCGCCAACTCCTTCAAGATGGTGAGTGCTGCCTGTCCCCTTTATCGACAAATGAATCGAAATCCCATTCTTTACGACATGCCACCCGTGTGACGGCACATTCAATATCATATTCAATGTCCGATCGCCGGGTCGACCTCGCTGTCGTCAATTTCAACAACCATTGCTAACGCGCAATGCTCTATTCAGGTCCGTTACGCCGCCCAGGAGATCGAAAACGGCAAGAGCGCCCGCGCCCGGGGCTCTTACCTCCGTGTCAGCTTCAAGAACACCCGTGAGACCGCCCAGGCCATCAACGGCATGAAGCTGTCCAAGGCCGTTACCTTCCTCGAGAACGTCACCACCAAGACCATGGCCGTTCCCATGCGCCGCTACGCTGGCTCCACCGGTCGCACTGCCCAGGGTGAGTTACCCTTGAAAATTTCGATGATTGGACGGAAGATTTGTGGGATGGGAAATAGCATCGCCAATATTACGACAGCCATGGACATGCAGGGGAATAGGAAGAGGAAGATCCAAGAGACAGGATATGGGGTTATTGGCTTATTGGCGATGCTATGGAAAATTTCGATGCTGGATGAATTTTGAATTTTGAATGGGAACAAGGGCTGATCACTCAACAGGCAAGCAGTTCGGTGTCTCCAAGGCCCGCTGGCCCGTCAAGTCCGCTGAGCACATCCTTGATCTGCTCAAGAACGCCGAGGCCAACGCCGATGGCAAGGGTCTCGACACCAACGCCCTGGTTGTCAAGCGCATCCAGGTCAACCAGGCCCCCAAGGGTCGCCGCCGCACTTACCGTGCCCACGGTCGTGTACGTTTTCCTCATTCTAACCTTCTTTTGTCCAATACTGATTATCCCAGATCAACCCTTACATGACCAACCCCTGCCACATTGAGCTCATCCTCACCGAGGCCGATGAGGAGGTCAAGAAGGGCCCCCAGGCCGCCCTCGAGAAGAAGACCCGCCTCTCTTCCCGCCAGCGTGGCACCCAGATCCGCCGTGCTCTCATTGAGGCATAAACGGATCGCATAAGAAGGTGTGAGGGGACGTGTTGAAAAGATTTTTGCGGTGGACGGGAAGGTTCGGAGTTCTACGGCATCAGCTGTGTATGTTGGAACGGAATTCGATACCGGATCATACAAGATTTTTAAGGTCATGGCGCCAACTTTCGGAGGAGAACCAAATAAAAAGTTTAAACGAATGGCCCTGGGTGATGGAAATAGGATTCTGTACTTCCCGATCCCTCATGATACAAACGTGGTTCTTTCTCCGTGACTATATGTGCATTCCATTCTGTTCAAAATATTTGACTTGTATATGTCTTTTCGACTTGTCTAGCGTAGGGACTGCAATAGTTTCCAAGGCTATACGTTATCTGTAACGCTGACACCAACACCAATCTATCTAGGCAATCCAGATCCTGACTATACCACTTCGGGTCCCCGACACCTATCTATGAAGGCACGAAATGCCAAGGACGATAGCTTCAGCATTGGGATCTACATGCGGGGCAACTTGTATAAGAAGACATCCAGTCCACGGCTGTAGCTGATTCCAATATTCATCACTCTGCCAGTACCATTCTATATATCCCAACACCTATCAATATGTCCCTCAAAGACTACCGCCTCCTCTGCTTCGACGTCTACGGCACTCTGATAGACTGGGAAGGCGGCATCCTCTCTGCCCTCCAACCAATCCTCTCAAAAACAACGACACAATTCACCCGCGAGCACCTCCTATCAATCTTCCAAGAGTTGGAGAGCACCCAACAAAAGAAAACCCCAGACATGCTCTACTCAGATCTCCTAGCAACAGTCCACCCTATCCTCGCCACCCGCCTAGGACTAGATGCCCCCAGCACCGAAGAAAGCCAACAATTCGGCAATTCAGTCGGAACATGGCCCGCCTTCCCAGATACCGTAGATGCCCTGCGCCGTCTATCAAAGCACTACAAGCTAGTCGTTCTCTCCAACGTGGACCGAGCCTCATTTGCTAAATCCAATGCTGGTAGTTTGCAGGGTGTGCCCTTTGATATGGTGCTCACGGCACAGGATATCGGCAGTTATAAGCCCGATCTACGCAATTTCGAGTATATGCTCGAGGCTGTGGAAAGGGAATTTGGCGTACGTCCTGCGGAGGTGTTGCAGACTGCCCAGAGCCAGTTTCATGATCATCAGCCTGCAAGGAGGGTGGGGATTCGCTCGGTTTGGATTGAGCGACCTGGGGCTACAATGGGGAATCTGGGAGATCCGATTTTTGATTGGCGGTTTGGGACTTTGGGGGAGATGGCTGATGCTCTTGAGTGATTTTGATATGTCCATGCATGGCTTCGATACTCGAACTTTTGATGTACTGAGTACTTGAGAATGGATGATCGACGCTGTAGCTGGCGTGTACTTCATACATCGGCACGTGGCTGAGTCACCGGAATAGAAACATCCCGCGAGATATTTTGCCTGGAGCCTGGAGGAACCTTGGCATTTGCTGTATGGCTTCGTTGCGTACGTGGACGTATTTGCCACTGGAATGCCGTAGATATATTGACTTTGGTACCATTTTCTCGCTCAGCATGGACCTTGGCCTTAGCGAGGTTCCCTATCTTCGCTAGTTCTGCAGTGCGAGGCTCCGGCCCCTAATTAGTCCCCCGGGATTATTCTGTGGCAGCTCTCATTCCTCCGAAACTCCCCTGAGAGGACCAAAGACAACACCATGAAGCGCTTTCTAGGTTCTCTGAGCAGGCGCTCGAGTGAGTCCCTCGTCTCCAGACCTCCCCGCAAATTCACTAATCCAATCTACCAATCTAGGCTCAAGCGACAGTATAGACCACCGCGACGACTCACCGGAAGGCATAATCGCAAGAGAATTGGTCCGTCCAGCAGCCACATCGAACAGAACCTCAAACTAACCAATAATTCAGACGGCCTTCTGCGAATCAAACAGCTCTTCGCACGACGCGGTATGCAAGCTTGAACCATGGATATCCCATAATCCCTATGAAACACCTCACTCACACACCACTAGAACCATCAAGGAAACGAATTCGTGCACCTCCCCCAAATAGTCGAAACAGCCGAATCAAGCCCCAATGCCGCCAAAGAAGCCGCCCTCCGAATCCGCAAATACCTCGCCGACCCAGCCGGAACCCCAAACCACGTCCAATACAATGCCCTCATGATAACCCGCATCCTAGTCGACAACCCCGGCCACACCTTCACCCGCAACTTCGACGCGAAATTCGTTACCACGATCAAGGATCTCCTCCGCGCTGGTCGCGACTGGCACGTGCAGAGCTACCTCCGCCAGTACCTGGATACACTCGAGCAACAGCGCGGCTGGGACGAAGACCTCAAACTCCTGCTGCAGATGTGGGCGAAGGAAAAAACGAAACCGCAGCGCGGACTGGTGAGCCTTTCTTAGATCTTTTTTATCTCCAAGTCGAGAAAGCGTGCACAGAGAAAGGAGACTAATTCGGGCTATTGGCTTTGGCTGCACAGATTGATCGGTTCCCTATGGCTTCGGGTGTTGCAGCACCGCCTGTACCGCCGCATCCGAATCCGCATCGTAATGCCTATGCTGGTGCGCGGGCGCAGGCGTCTGCTCGACCCCCTACGAATACACTACCCAACGCGGAAGAGTTGGCGGCGCGCGTTGAAGAGGCGAGGAACTCGGCTAAGCTACTCACGCAATTCGTGCAGTCGACGCCGCCGGCCGAGCTGGAGGATAATGATCTCGTGAAGGAGTTCGTTGATCGGTGCCGCACCGGTTCGCGGCTTATTCAGGGTTATATTCATTCGACGAATCCCGCGCCGGATGAGGATACGTTGTTGACGCTTATTGAGACGAATGATGAGATTTCTGTTGCGTTGTCGCAGCAGCAGCGGGCTATGCTGAAGGCGCGCAAGGTGAGGGGGTCTTCATCGCCTAGTTCGTCCAATGTGAATTCGCCTGAGCCGACGTCTCAGTCTCAGTCTCAGGGTTTTGCTTCTGGGGCTGCGGCGCCGAGGGAGCAGCCTTTGCCATCTGTTCCGGTTGCTACGGAGCTGCCGTCGACTGTTATGACCGGTGGTAGGACGTCGAATGCCACTACTGCTGCTCCTACTGCTGCTCCTACCATTGGTAATACGGGCCGATATGAGTATCGGCCTGAGGACTTCCAGGTTCAGAATCCCTTCGCTGATGACTATGTCACGGACGATTCTGATCATGGGAGGAATCAGACGCATCAGTCTCAGAGAGACCGGGTGCATTTCCAGCCTGCTGAGCAGGAGCGTTGATACAGTCTGGGGTGGTGGTGATGATGCATCTTTATTCTTTTCTGGGACTTTTGGACTCTTGCGCTTGGTCGTTGTCTTGTCACTATTGCCGGCGCATAGCTATTTCCTGGTCTTTTGTTCTTCATTCATTATGATACCTTGAGCATTGTCTTTTACAGATTTTTGAATTCACTTTCAACGTTTAAACAGCGTTATTTACAGTATACACAAGAGTGAGGGGTGCCAATATCGTTGTACTTCGCGTTGCGCTTCGAGTACATAGGTAGATCTTGTCAAATCGAAAGACCTGTTCTAGCCCACAAATCGCATCTCCGCGGCCTCTGACTGGTTCCGTGATTCGCAGATAAATACGAGGTGATATACCATATTCCGTTTATGGATGCGTGGCTGAATATCCCATGTTCATGTTAGGCTATGATGAATAGGCTATCCGGAACCCGGAACGTCATCAACTCTCATAGTATAAGAACGACATCAGATCAGAACAAAACCACCGAATCAACCAAGCAACTTTCAAGTTTCTACGATCTCATCGCCAATCTTCAATCAATCAATCAACCATCAAAATGGCCCTCCCAACAACCATCCCCACTCTCCTCCAAAAAACCGCCGCCTCAACCACCCTAACCCTAACCAACTCCCCAATCCCAACCCCGACCCCAAACTCCGACGAACACCTCATCCAAATTAAAGCCTGCTCACCCTGCTCCGGCGAACTTCTCTGGCCAAAGAACTTCCCCCACCAACCGAACGCCCCCTAATCCCCTGTCCAGACATGGCAGGAATAGTCATCTCCGCACCAGCAGACTCCCCCTTCCAACCGGGCACGGAAGTCTACTCGCGCACTAATTACATTCGGCCCGGCAATGCGCGTGAATACTCTATCGCTGTTACTGGAGAGTTGGCACGGAAACCGAAGGGATTGAGTTTCGTGCAGGCGGTTTCTATTCCGCTTTCTGCTATGACGGCTTGGCAGATTCTTTTTGTCCATGCTTTTCCTACTGAGCAAGAGATGGGGATTGAAGAGGCCAAGGCTTTCTGGAAGGGGAAGAGGGTTCTTGTTACTGCTGCGTCTGGGGGTGTTGGGATGTGGGTTGTACAATTGGCGAGGATGCTTGGGGCGGAGGTTATTGGGACGTGTGGGAGTGGGAATGCCAATCTTGTGAGGGACCTCGGGGTTGGGGAGGTGCTTGATTATCGGAAGGTGGATTTGAAGGAGTGGGCTCGTCAGGATGGGAATGCGGTTGATGTTGTTGTTGATTGTGTTGGTCGGCAGGCTCTTGCTGATGCGTGGTGGACTGTTAAGGATGGCGGTGTTGTTTTGAGTATTTATCAGCCGCCTAAGGGGGTTTGTCCAGCTGGATTTGAGCGAACTGGCGTGAGGGATGTGTTCTTTGTTATGCAACCTGTTAGTAGGCAGTTGGAGGAGATTACGAGGTTGGCTGAGGCTGGGTTGTGTCGCGGGATAGTTGATAGTGTTTGGCCGCTGGAACAGTTCGAGGAGGCGTTTAAGAGGTTGGACGGGGGTCATGCGAAGGGCAAGATTGTGTTTGATCTGGAGCTAAATCGTTAGGCGAGTATAATTTGGAATATTCCGTTTCAGTTGGGACTCGGACTACGATCTTTGAGACAGCTGCAATGTACTTGAATGCATGATGATGGTATGTTCTGTGGGATTAAGAGTTGATTGACTCCCCAATGCTCCCACGTGGTCTTATTTATGTAGTCTTGTTATAAACTTGTCTTCCAATGCTCGTGTTCTCGTATTAAGCATGGAATCTACATATTATGGAAGTAACGGCTCCGAATCCACATGCCTGGATGGTCGGTCCATATCTATAGTTGGGCGATGCTTATTATTCAGGGGGCCGAGACAACAAAGCCAGCCAGAAATTAAATTGGAGCATGCCGTGAGCAAGGTGAACAAGGTATGGAAGATGGGAGCTCTGTTTTGACAGTTCGAAGCTTGTGCGTTCGAAGTAAAAAACATAGTTCATTCATGATAGAAGGCGTCCATAGTCTCGAAATGATTAATAAAGGCTCAACTTGACAGGAAAACCAACCGGAATTTATCTCTATGCACTCTTTAATATGAAACCATCGAGGCTCCCAAAGTACCTAGTTAGTTTCACAAACCCCTGGCAGATGCAGGGCGACTATAGGTCGGATTGGAGTCAAATTGGCGAAACATCCGAGACCCGCGATCATCTCTTGACCCCACATGCTTAATTACGCAGAATATCCATCAATGACACGGCTCACAGCTATATACCTGTCACTTGGCAGCTCCATCAACATGAAACGTTCATCCCAGTTCGGCGCGTGGGCCATGCTTGGCAGCCCTAGCTCCTGAACATCGGGCTTGTCTCGGAAGAATCGGTCAAGTTCAATATTCACTTGCCGCCGGTCTCCAGAGAATGTCCCTGAATATATCCGATGTGTTTCAAGGCGCTACATACAGCACTCTGGCCAGGTGACGTCCATCAATGTGGAGTCTCTACTGTTTGTAGTTGATTAGCACTGGGATGTGGAAGGGCTCTCCCCATGGCTATATAACAGGCAAATCCACGACGGCCCAGTTGAGTATGCTGGCCAGTCCTTCTTGAATATTTTTCCCATTCACATTCTTTCACTCCGGTCTGTGACCGTGCAGATTTTCATTCGTTATACATTCATCGGTACCGGTTTACCGTTCACTTCCATTCTCTCCATTTCCATATCCAACATCAAAATGATGAAGCAATTCACTCCCGTCCTGGCTTTCGCCAGCATGATCTCCATGGTCAATGCCCACGGCTTCGTCACCAGCCCTCAGGCCCGTATGCCCGGCTCCGCCATGGCCGCCGCCTGCGGCAACCAAGTCCAGGTGAACCAGGAGTCCGACAACTACGGCAACATCCAGGGCGAGCTCCAGGTTGCCTCCAGCCAGAGCGACTACAACGCCGCCGAGTGCGCCATCTGGCTCTGCAAGGGCTACAAGTTCGCCGACAACAAGGATAACGTCCAATCCTACACCGCCGGCCAGAAGGTCGACTTCAAGGTTGACATCCGCGCTCCTCACACCGGTGTCGCTAACGTCTCCGTCGTCGATACTTCTTCCAACTCTGTCATCGGCCAGCCTCTCATCTCCTGGGACGTCTATGCCTCCACTGCCACCGGTGTCAAATCCGACGAGACCAGCTTCTCAGTGACTATCCCCGATGACCTCGGCAGCCAGTGTGGCACCGCTGGTGACTGCGTGCTGCAGTGGTACTGGTACGCCGAGTCTATCGACCAGACCTATGAGTCCTGTGTCGACTTCACTCTCGGCGGTGACTCTTCCAGCTCTGGCTCCAGTGGCTCCAGCTCCAGCGCTGTCGTGAGCTCTGCCCCCGCTACCTCCGCCACTGCTGTCGCTGCTACGACCTCTGCTGCTACTACGTCTGCTGCCATCGCCATCGAGACCTCCATCTCAGCCCCCGTCGCTGCTCAGACTACCTTCGCCACCAGCGCCCGTCAATCAGCCTCCCCCCCGAGGCCCCCAGCTCCGTCGTGGCTACCGCCAGCGCTGCCGGCTCGGCTCTGCCTTTCCCTACTGACAGTGCTGAGAGTGTCCTGAGCTGGGTTGAGTCTCTGCTCGGCAACTTGGTTGGCAGCAACTAAATGAAATGTCAAGTGGCTCGCTAGTTCGAGATATGCTAGACATACTGCTCCTGTCCTTAGATCTACTTGTGTTTCTTCGGCTAGATATATTTATCAATACATTTTGGATCTTACCTGGCTCATCTTCTTTTCCTTTCTTCGCTGGTTGCGATGTAACGTTGGTTTATTTTTGCGATATCGGACGATTGTCTTTATCACGTTGCCCCGTACGGAGTATACTCTTTAGACAGCCCTGTTGTACGTTATAGTTCGTGGATAGTCCGGGCATGGGGTATGCGGGGGTTCCATGGATCGGCAAATGCTGACCAAATGTCCGATAATCGCATCTTCCACGGTCACCTCTCCTTTGCAGGGCAACTTCATCCCTTCAGTCTTCCAAGTATTAATACCTGGCTAAGACCAACTGCCATCTGGGTCATGTCATATAGACCATAGAATCCCCAATCATGCCAATCCGTCTCCAACAAAGACTATTCAACCTCAGCAAAACGATAAACCCACGCCAATATACCACAATGACCAAAGCGAAAGACTGGAATGCAAGCCAATACCTCAAGTTCGAGAATGAACGCACCCTACCAACGCGCAATCTCCTCGACAGGGTGCCCCTATCATCACCGAAGAGGATCATCGACCTAGGCTGCGGCCCGGGAAACTCAACATCAGTCCTGGCCACACGCTACCCAGACGCAAAGATCACAGGCCTGGACTCTTCACCTGACATGATCAAAAAGGCGCAGACTGTCCTCCCAGAGCGGGACTTCCATGTTGCAGATCTGACAACGTACAAGCCGGAGGCAGGCGACGCTGTCGACCTCTTCTTTTCTAGCGCTGTGTTCCATTGGCTGACAGCAGACGACCGGATCGCAGTTATCAGACGGCTGCTGGAGCCACAGGCTCCAGGATCTGTCTTTGCTATTCAGGTGCCGAATAACCTGAGCGAGCCGGTGCATGTGTTAATGCGTGAGACGGCGGCGGAGGGGCCGTGGGCTGGGAAGTTGGCTGGGGTGCAGAGAAATGAACTCGAGTCTATACAGGTGATGTATGATCGGCTGAAGCCGTTTTGTGGGGAGGTTCATATTTGGGAGACGAGTTATTATCATTCGGTTGAAGGGCCTGAGGCTGTTGTGGAGTGGGTTAAGGGGGCCGGGTTGAAGCCGTTTGTGGATCTGTTGGAGGGTGGCGAGAGGGAGGCGTTTTTGGAGGCATATTTGGAGAAGATCAAGGGGGCATATCCTGTCTCTGTCGATGGGAGGGTGTTGTTTAAATTTCCGCGGTTGTTTATGGTTGCTGTGAAATGAGAGACTGGGGGAAGGAATAAAGATGGAAATAAAAGGATGTTTGACATTGACAGGAATCGATCCCTGGAGTTGCAGATTTAGTATTTCCTGTTAGGGATTTAGGCTTGGGAAGGGCCTTTCAGATTTCCGAATTTTGATGTTCGGATAGCCTCGTTTTTGACTTGAGATAGAGGTACCTCCACTTTTATCCCCCCGACTACTCCATATGAGGCTGTTTGTACAACTCAGAAATGGAGCTGCTTGATGCTGCTCCTCTCTAGCAGCTGTTGCCCAAATCTGAAGTTTCCACGATCCCTCAACCTTAAGATACAGCCATTTTCCCTGCCTGAGTGACATGTCTCTTACATCTTCGCCCTATATAAGGCAAACAAAAGGCTTCTTTTTAACCAGCTCACTCCAGTGGCCCAAGGGGTTGTCATGGCCCGTCTTCGTCCTGCGGGGTAGCGATCATAGATGGTCAAATTCCTTCACTGCCGGTTTGATGCTCATATACTGAAGTGATACCCAAGACTACACATAGGCACCCACTCAGGCGAATGGGAAACCCTACTCCTCCGTCTCGCTGAGAAGCCGTAGCTAGTAAGTTGATCTGATGGATATGGGCTGATGATTGGGGGGTCATGGATTGGGATCGCACCGCGGTGTCCCCATGTATTGTCCTACGAGCCCGGGAAAGGTCCGGGTTAATGAGATTTTTTTTTTTTTTTAATCTTTTGCTTTGTTTTCATGAAGCTATTCTTGTCTCTCCTCTTGCTGTCCTGCTTGGCTTTATTGGAGGTGCTTTTTCATGTCTTCCTTCCCCTTTTGCTCGACTTGCCCTTGTTCCCATATCCTCTCGACGAACATGAAGCTATTCCCATGAGGCCTCTTGCTGCTCTGCTTTCCACCTGCAAGTTGACCCAAATACAGGTGAGGCTATTCCCTTCCAGCTTCCCTTCCTGCCTAGTTACCCAACTCGACCTTTGATAGATAAAGCTATTCCCTTACCACCTCTTCCTTCCACTCCTGCTCTGCCTCCTGCCTCCTGCCTCCCACCTGCCATCCTCGTTTTCCTTTAATCCAAATGAAGCTATTCCCATCATCCTACCCTACTTCCCTGCATCGTTCCCACTCTTGTTTATTACCACACCAAATCACGCACACACCCCAACATTGTCGACCCTTAAGAATATCTGTCTCATGTCATGGCACTTGCCACACCCAGGATTGACTCACAGCTCTCCACACCCAATGATGTCTTCCAGCCAACATGGCCAACCACAAGCCTCATCTCATGCCATGCCACTTGAGCCACCCACACTCATAACAGCAATGGACTTGCAGCCATCTGCCCTCTAACCACGTACGAACTCAACTACAAAGTACCACATTGGTATCAATGCGTCACACTTTGATTGCAGCCTATATAGAGCACTACCCAACACGACTACAATCAAGCACAACACAATCCAACACTGCTCAAACGCTCAAAGAGCACCCGAGGCAGCAATCTTGATAGTACCGTCCGTGCGCCCACTTGAATCCAAGCTCTTGCTCTCCATCTTCGAGAGTATTTCCTGTCCCGACACAACCTCCCCAAAGACAACATGCTTGCCATCCAGATGAGGAGTTTTGACGAACTACCAACACAGTAAGTCAGCTGTTCCCACAATAGTCACGCAGAGATGGAGAGACTCACAGTGATGAAGAACTGAGACCCGTTCGTGTTTGGTCCCGCGTTTGCCATGGACAGCAGACCCGGCTTGGTATGCTGGATGCTGAAGTTCTCGTCTTCGAACTTTTCGCCATAGATCGATTTACCGCCTGTTCCCTGCGTGACATATTCACGTTAGCTTCGCTGGTTGAGAGTTATGGATATCTTGAGACGTACGTTTCCGCGGGTAAAGTCACCACCCTGAGCCATGAACCCGGCAATCACACGATGGAACGCCGAGCCTGCATATCCGAAGCCCTTCTCGCCAGTTGCCAGGGCGCGGAAGTTACCAGCGGTCTTTGGGACGACGTCGTCGTAGAGTTTGAACACGATGCGGCCCCATGATTCATCTAAACATTATAAGTTATGACACGATCGAATAATGGAGATTGACATACTCTGCCCGCTGCGGTTTGTATAGTCAATATCAAAGTAGACGTTCGACATGATGGATATGTTCTTCAATGGTGAGATTAGATTAGATGGTGAGAAGGAAATTGAGGAGGCGGGGCAGTAAAGAGGGGGGTTATGGCCTCTATACTTAGATGTCATGCATGAGGTCATGGTTGCAACTTGTCGATTCCATTGGCAGGTTGCGTGTTTGGATGTCAGATTCCGCATTGGATTGGCGAGCTTCAGCCCCGGTGGGGAGCGGATGCGCTCGGATCTATGCGTGCGGGATCGAGTCGCGTTGGTGGGGATGGGATGGGGTAGACACCTTGGGATTACAACAGATTCTATTCTTTTTTAACGAGGTAGAATGAAGTTTGAGATCCTGATTTGTATAGGGTTCCACTCTCAATTATCATCTTCTGTTGTTCTTCTGCACTCAGCCTGTTTGGGACTAGCGTGCTTGGCCTGTATATGAACTTTCTAACTGAATCCCAATATAAAATTTACCTCATCACTACAAGATTCATCGCTTGCATTGTACACTGCACATAATTCCATCATTCGGGAGACAGCTATTCTCCAGCATCTTGGTCTGTGGCTTAAGGCATTGTGAACCCTCAACATTACACATAGAATATGAGGACCTGTGAAAATGACGCCGAAAATGACCACTTTTGACGCCAGAAACGGCTTCCTTTCCACCCGTAACTTTGAATGTCCAGCCGCCCCTTGACCGCCCACTGCCCTGGAACACCACTATTCTGCACCCACCTAGCACTGTTAGTCATCCTCCGGTCCTGATGTTGACGCTCGACTTGCACAGTTGTTCCCCTCGTTTCCACTGGCGACCAAGACGACGCCGAAAATGGCTCCCTTTCGGCTGAATCTAAGTCCCCTCCCTTTTCGCCCAGTTCATTTGAGCGCCTATAAGATGCTTCGCCTTCCCTCCCTTCCGGTGTCCTCGCACCTCCCATTCTCTCATCCTCGTTGCGCACGCCTCAAGCCGACCTTTACGTTGTCGTTTCCCATATCACGAATTTTCCACCCTGGTCTTTGTATCTGACTTCCTCCATGGCACCTACGCCTGTACATCCGGCTCAAACTGATGAGCACCAATACTGGACCGATCCCATTCTTTGCGAGGAAACTCGAGCCAGACTGGAACATTTTCGCAGTCTTGGATGGCTCCCTCCAAACTTTAAGCCAAAGACCTTAGAAGGCATAGCTGTCGTCGAACGTTATTGGCGAAAGTGAGTGCTCACTTGGTCGGGAAAAGTCTTGTGACTGAGAATAACACGGGAATAGATATTGCATTCAATCGAACGAGGATTATGTGGACTTTCTTCTTTTGGAGGATCAGACGATCTACATGAACTTTTTTGATTGGATGTTCAAAACATCACGAAAGAAACTGCTTCAGTCATATGATGAATACTGGCGACGCCTTTGTCAATACTTCGAGCTATTCGCCCGTCGCCGTGTCGGTGAGGATGCCCGTCAACAGATGCGACGAGTAAGTTATATCCTGTCTGTTCCTAAACAGAGTATGCTTACCTTGGAAAAGTTTCTCGAAGGTGTATTCCCAGCCGAGCGCAAAATTCCCCGACGAACAAAGGACAAAAATACTCTAGATGTGGATGCTTTTGGTGTGATTTACCGGCATCACTGGGTCCATTCGAGATTCTTTCGTCACGGGAGCATGATTGTTCAGTTTGCTACAGTCCAGCTCTGGTCCGCCATTACAGGCACGCGACCTGGTGTCTTGCTTCCTCAAGACACATCGTCGCCTGGCAATCCAGTTTTGGGCAAACGCAAACGGGATGACACCTTCCAGAGTGATCTTCCAAAGCACATTTCCTTGAAAGATCTTCCGGACTCGGTCTGCTATCGCGATATCGAACTTTTCTACCTGAAAGACCTTCAAAGTAAACGTGATGTCCTCTGTGCCATCATCGAGTTTCGCAATCTCAAAGGTCGACCGGAAGGCGCTGATGGGTAAGCTGAAATTTTGATTCGAATTTCTCATGAACCAACTTCGATACTGATCCTTGCCAACAGAACCAAATTCTTCATGCACGGCGATTATCAACTGGCATATTGCCCGATAACTCAGATCATTGCGTTCGCTTTCCGCGATGGAGCTTTTGCCAATGCCGACCTCACACCAGAGCTCATTTGGCGGCTACGAGTTCCAAGAGGCAATTCATCTCTTCCCCTCCGGTGGAAGCCCGAGGTTCTTAATGTGCCTCTCCTTCGACGTCTTGGACGCACTCCATACGGCTACAGACTCGATGGGTCTTTGCCAATGACCTATGATTCAAGTCGACAGGCGCTCAAGGAGTTGGGTCGAGATGCTAGATTTGAAGACGATATTGGGCATTACAATTACCGCCGCTGGACGGCAAATGAAGTCAACAGTATGTCACTTGCTGAACGCGATATGATGGATTCATTTTCGGTATGATAGATGGGATCACTCGCAACGGAGCTGACTATCTATTCGCAGAAAATTTTACCAGCCAGGAGCGAAAAAGGGTGCTCGGGCAGTCTGGTGACGCGGTGTTTGAAAAACATTACCAATCACAATTTATTGCGCGCGACCTTCAGCATGTCGTTCTTCTTCGGCCCTCCCAAGAAGGTCTGGTACGCTTCGCCGGGAGCATGCTTAGGAAGAGAGATTTATCGGCACCCTCTGATCTTACCGAAGCTCATAAACGTGCTATTTGCCAAAACCCTGAAATTCTGCAGCTGAGACGCGAGAAAAGAGAGCTTATGGCGGAGATGCGGTCCGTGGCTGGCACAATCAAGAACGCCCGTGATACCTTTCCACACCTCTTCCAAAGGCATGAGACTATCAAAAAAGACCTGGCCAAGCTTCGGAAAACATTGGCGATCGAAACTCGCGAGACAGCCAGAAAGGACTATTTTAATAATGCTCCCGTGATTGAAGTTGACCGACAGATCAAGCAAATGCTTCTCGGCGAATCTGATGTTGAGGAACACGATGCTGATAGTTCCGCTGAAGAAGACTGGGAGCTCCCTATTCCGGACTACGTATTTCCTGAACGAGCTCGGCTTGTGGAGAACTTTTACGGTCCTGACGCAGAAGACTTCCATGTGGACAAATTACTTACTCGACGCATTCAGGTTACCAAGGACATGGTTGCGCTTCTACTGCTTTGCGAGCCGAGCAGGCGAGGCAACCGTGTTAATTGGGATCTCGATGAAGAGGCAAACATACCTATTGAACAGCCCGAGCAACTGGCGTCTGATGATGATACGCAAATATGTCCAACAGATGTTTGCATCATCTGCTTTGGTGAATCTCGTCGCTCGGCGTCGAACCCTCCTCCGCATAAATTTCCTTCCAAGCGACAGGACTCACTTCGTCGTCATCTCATCGACTCTCATCTGCTTCATGCACACGACGGGATCAGCTGCAACTGGGAAGCATGTCGCACTCTTCCCAAGTTTGCCAAAATCACCGAATTTTTAGCCCATGCTAATAAAGAACACAAATATGATATCAATATTAAACTATGTCATCTCACCGAAAGGCCACCGGTTAACCACGGTGACGGTTCTTCCAGGGAAACATCTATGGAATCAGAGAAACGGCAAGGCACTGAAACTCCCGCCTCCTCTGTCGATTTTGATATGACAAACATTGATCCTCGATTGATGAGACCCGGCCCTATCACCGTCGTGAAGCCATCAGCCTGCCCGTCAACAACCGACATTTCCGCCTCCCCTTCTGGATGCCTAGTGACGACCACTGACTCAAATTCGGCGGAGATTTCTGCACGGCGAGTGACGAGGGGAACAGCAAAGGCGGCAAATATAGAGCCTGGTCCTAAGCTGGAATCTTCATCACAGCATGCGACGCGCTCGTCTCGAAAAATTTGGCGCCCAGAAGAGCAGTTTGGGGGGCAGCAGAAGGGTAAAGGACCATCAGGCAAAATGAATACGTCCGCTATCAAACATACACCACGTCGGTCAAAGCGATTACGAGCTCGGTGATTTGTGGCCTTGGGGATAATTCTTTTTGTTTGTATATTCAGGTGCAATTCAGAACGTATCAATAGATTGATTGTAGATCCAGGGTCCAGTAGACGTAGCTTCATATCTAATGTTTTTCTTTGATAGCCAACTTTACAATGTCTGGAAGATTAAGGCTTTCCTCTTTTTCAATCCCACACAACTTGATTTCTTTGTCGTTTTTCCCCATCTTATTTTCATTGTCTCTAATTAAAGAGGACTCAACATTAAACTTCATATTACGAGGCTTCCATCCATTCTCTAATGCTTGTCTGATGGCCAGTCGCGATACGTCAGCGAAGGCATCTTTCCATCTAGGTAGTCGTCCTGCCACTCCTGCGGGAATCAACGGCGTGATGGAGGGACATCATCAAATCAATACAATTACTTTTCAAGGAGCGATTGACAGCGAGCTGGGAAATCACGCACGAAGTACGCTTGAAAACATAAAAGGGGGAGTAACAATGGATCAGAGGATCCAACGTATGATTGGTTCCCGACTACTCCTTGCTCCACCTTGGAGAAGCTCTATCCATCACTTGGTGTGCGTTGCGCTCGGTAGCGAAGACGGAGGTGCGTGGGTAGTACGTGGGCTTCGACCTTTAGTGTTGTGGTTGCCACCGTCCTGAACTCCGATAGAGTTCGGATCAAGACGGTTCTCTGAACTGTGTTTAAATGGCGGAGATGAGTTTTGTCTCGGAGCAGGTCATGCCAGACCGTCGATGCATAGTCTACGATGGGTGTGACACATGCTTGATAGAGCTGTCGTATTTGTTCTGGACGCAATTATCGTAGGCCACTGAGAGCGAGGGTCGTCTTAGTGGCATGTTTGATCGCTTGTTGAGCGTGTTCCTTCCAGCGAAGTCCCTGGTCGAACACCGCCCCTAGCAGTTTGGCTGTTGGCGACGGCTTGACGTCGGCGCCATCGAAGCTGATCTGTCGTTGTAAGTATTCTCCCCTCTTCCTAATGAGGTGGGTAAGCTCTGTTTTCTCCGCCGCGAAGCAGGATCCGGTCCGCCGTGCCCACTCCTCGATACGAGGGACATCTTCGGACTGTATCTTGGCTAGGTTTTCCTCGGCCGAGCCCCACGCGCCATCGGAAGTAGTCGTTAATAAATGCCGACGCACCTCCGTGGGAGTCAACGGGCTAGTCGACCAGATCGGCGTTGAAGAACGCAAACAAAATGGGAGAGAGCGGCGAGCCTTGCGCTAGACCTGCATGTGCTAATAGCTCTGTTTCGGTACGGAAGTCGTCAAATCCCATGTTGGCGTGCCGGTCACTCCTGAAGCTTGCAATCCATTTCCTGGCTACCATCGGGATCCGTCTCGCCCGCAACGACGTATCCAGGCTCGCCTTTCCTCGAAGACTGCAACATCCGTGGAGCCCTGAGATATACGAGACAGCAAGATTCCATCTTCGCAGTATGCAGGCAGTATCTGGTACCACTGGTCACGATGGAAGTTGGCTACCTGCAATGGTGCCGTGCCTAACGGAGAAACCAGCCTGTCAGTCTGAACCCAATTCGTTTATCACACCCAGACTCGTCCACGTAAACCAAGTGATACGACTGAAAGTCTGACAGGTTATGCATGTAGAAATCTCGCAGATCCGCATTTTGTTCCTTTGCTCTCTGTCGAGCCACCTTCTTTGACCAACCCACCGAAGCAAGAGCCCGTTTGAGGCTTGAATTTATGACCTGGACACGGAACTCGTCCCATAAAAAGATTTCCACCTCATCCACATATAGGCCGGGCTTTTCGAGGAGGCGATCGCATAGTGCTTCTATCATCGGAGGTGTTACGGTCCGTCGTCGACCTACTCGAGTTGGGGGTGCTCTGACATTTCCGAACCGGCGAAGGTTGTTGCTGATGTGGATGATTGAACGCTTACTACATTAGCCATTTTATGAGGCAGTCAGTGATTTGCTCAATATCATAGTTTCAATCATTTCGAGCCTTGAGAGAGGTAGTCTTGGCGCCATGTTGAGAAGAGGAATCTGGATCTTGATAAGGAGAGTTTTGGCAGGGAGCGGTGGGAGACCGCTGATGGGGGTTGACGATGGACTCCATTTGCTCACCCTTGCTCGGCCCTCTGCTCAGTGAGCAGGTGAAATGATTTTGGGTGAAAAGTCTGGGGGATGCCAGGTATAAGGAAAAGCACGTGACTTGGCGATCTTGCAGTTCCTGGGAGCCTGGCAGCACGTCTCAAAACTGCGGACCTCAGAAAGAGGTGTTTACTGGTAGCATACGCTACTTTCACTATGGCAACAATAAAATGGGATCCCATATTGTCCTCTCGCCCGCTGGAAACAGCCAATAGAGCAGGCTTTCGAAACTACAGTGTCCAAACTTGCTTTTTATCTGGCCGGAGCTGGCTAATTTATCACATGCTGCACTTATTCGAGGGTTCTGACTCGGGTCGACTCAATACCTGGAAACGTGCTGATCCCACTCAAACAGGACCATCAGAATGCTCGATATGAATTGCCCGCCAATCTTGGTTCAATAACCATTCTTAGCGCCGCGTAGTCACCTGATATTGAACCTGAGGGGGCGCCCCTTCTTCAGCTCAGAACCACATAACGGGCCCTTCTCATGAACTACAAACAAGGCACCTTTATTTAATTATGTCAACGATATCATTTCGTGGCAATAACGATGTGCTTCAATTGGAGATAAATGTGGCTTGACCAACGCAAGTTACAGTACCCATCAGCCTCCAGCCAATTCAGAGGAACCGAACATGGTGAAGGCCGAGTGCATTATTGGAAAAATACGACATAGTATCCTGCAATATCTCACAATGCCTTACTGGGCAGCAGCAGCCCCGACGCTATGGTTAGCAAGAATATCCTGGCAGAGATTACTCGCTTTCTGTGCGACAGGATCCCCGGGAGACATCGCCCTCAACCATCGCACAGCCTTATGCAGCTTAAGCTGGACATTGAGTGCATCGGTCGTAATTATTCGCGTTCCTTTGAATAGTGCAATCATAAGAATGGCGGTGGACTGCATGAGATAATGTAGAGCGCACCACCACGGACATGATGTAAAGAGCCAAGCTGTATCTGGCTCATCAGGGAAGATATCAATTGTTTCCTTTGCCATGCGTATGCACAAAGCTGCCATAGAAGCACAAAAAGAATTCGGAAGGTTCTTCTCGGAGGATTGGTATGTAACAATGTGCAGACACGGTTGTAGAATCAGAATTTTGGTGCAATAGAAAGAAAAGGCAAGACTCGTGCGATGGTAATCAAGCGGATCCGCCGCTTTTGTTCTCAAAAAGCGGCATGTGGAAGGAAGACAGGAGAGCCAGTGGTCAGCGGAGCTGTTTAAGGAACGTATGACAGATTCCAAATGCTGCCCTGACTCCCGAGCGCTTGTCGTGTAGATTCCAATAATGGCTTGTCTCATGACATGGTTTAGCTGAATAGCATAAATGAAGCATATAGAGTCAGAAGTCGTGAGCTTGCTCACTGCTTTCTGCGAGTTGGGCTCCCCTCTGGTTTCCGAATGCGAAATGCGCCGCAAGGGAAGCGCCTGATACGTCGGACTTTCAAATAGTGTAGGATGAGAGCTCTGGGAAAAATCGCCGCTTGCTAACGCATCTTCACTTACCATACGAAAGTCAGCCGGTGTCGACCTTTCTTCGTAAGGGTCCATGTCGCCAGAGGGTGATGGTGCGGGAGTAGTGAAGAAAGCTATGTCCATACTCAACGGCCGGCCGATTGTTGCACACAACTTAGTATCTAGCATCTGTATTGCCCACCACAGTTGATATCGGCTTTGTTTAGAAATTGGCGATATCATGTTACTCTCAGAGCGAAGATGGAGTCCCATCATTACAGCTGACCGCATTGCAATGCCACAAAGCTTCCACGCCCTGTTCAAATTTTTTAGACACGTGCTCCATCCATAGTAACAACCGACATAGACGGGATCAAAATTACTAACCTATTTGCATGTCCAGCGGAAATTAGGTAGAGGGATGCCAACGCCTCCACCTGCACCTGTTGAAGATTTGAAGGTTCCAACACAGAGTTGGTCAAGGCCAAATTCCACCCACGTCCAAAAAATGTGTTATGTACGTTGCCTTTCTGATTTTCTGGGAACTCAGGTAGACTTTCCTTACTCATGGCACAAGACTGCCCTGCGATAGCTAGAACCAAGTTGAAGATAGCCAACCATTTTCTCCCTGGTTTTGCTGTTTGATCAGAATAAAATGATCGATACTGACTTAAAAAAATATCTTTCCTGATGAAGGGGAAGTATACGTGCGTAACGCCGAAATAAGCCGAAACCAGCTGGTCGGCAATTGCTTGTGGGGGCCGTCGCAAGATGTCCACATCCTCTGGGAACCAAGGCTTCACGTCATCCAAATAATAGTTCACCGATGAGAGGTTGCCTCGGGAAAAACTGTCGTAAGGATAGTCTTGAACATCGGAATTTCGGTTAGCATCATCAAGATGACACTTCAGTGTATACAGCCACTTCATCACTGAGTGGTCGCCCACATATCCCATCGCTTGATTTTCCCTCTTCTGATCGTAATCCTCGGTGGTGCAGCCAGCAACAACGGCAGGAAAAGACACGTCGGAGCCATCCTGGCGATCAGGTTCATGAAATATGTGAGCTGGATCTTTAGATGATGAAAGACTATCCTGTATTCAATCAATGTCAGAAACTAATCCTCCTATAGATGCCGAAATCTGAATTGACTTTTTCCAGGGGGCGATGATCACGATATTTGGAGCCGAAAACATGATCAACGCTGTTGGCAATCTCAAAGCCAAGCTTGGGATAGATTTCTCGTAAAAGAGATTCGTAAGTTTGAACTTGGTTTGCAAGGTTGTCAAGTTGTCTGATAACTTCTAGTTAGTGAGGCTGGCATCCAGATGCTGTAGAAGTTGACCTACTTGGCCATTTTGAGCCGCTTGCGATCTTCATAGACGCAGGAAAAGAAATTCTCTTCGCATCTACGACATTCAGGCCTGTGACCACTACATTTCGCCTTCTGTTCTCGGCAAGACTGGCACGCCTGTTTCACTCTGCCAGGCATGACAGCGTCCATTTGATTTGTGGCTCGGGGTATTGGAACTTTCGGGAGTCGCGGCTCCTCGACCTTCAGCCGCATCGAATTTTCCATACCGTTTACTTCTCGGGGAATTGGAGGTTTGGCCGAGCTGGACATGGGTTTTGGCAATTGAAATGAGACATTATCAAACCCGGACAGGTTCGAAGGGAAGAGAGTCGCCTGATCTGCTGGAAAGTCGAACTGGAAGTCATGGGAAGCCCACAAGTCAGCCTGCGATCGCCAACTCATAGTGCAAACAAATTGGCGGTCAAGGCCAATTTTGTTGAAGGAAGTTGAACGAAGGAATGGCACAGCGGGAGGGCCTATAAAGAGCAGCTAAGAGCGATCGTTGACGCGTCTTCTAAAACCCTGTGATCGATTGCATGGAGGCGCTTTATGTGTATTGGTGCTTTGCTCAAGGTATCTTGGCTGTCGCCAGTATATGCTGTATCATTGGCTGGAAGTTTTCGCCGCACTAATGAGGTCGGCTCCCTTGCTTACAGAAGTCTCCCTTCTCCGCGGATAGAGCAACCATTTTCCTGAGCTACTAAGAAATTATCTCATTAGGAAAGATGCTAGGCTATCATCAGCTCCCAGATATTTAACGTATCTAGAGTCAACTATAGTTGTTCTTTATATCTACCTCTATGTATACGTGAGACCCTCACACTAGCCCTAGTTGCCCAGCAATTGAAGCGCCGATGCCCCGTGAGGTACAACCGGCTCTGGCACCTTCTCAGCCACGTACGAGAGCCTTACCGAAGTATAGCGTTTGTGGAATTCAGGGTCATAAATTGACTACATGTCCTAATAGAACTCGTTTTTAGCTTATCGAATTTAATGGCGTTTTGGTTGAGATAATTGCATTTAAGTGAATAGATAGTGGTGGGGTGGCCACTCGCATATGAAATAAGTTACGTTACGTCAAAATGTTATTGATTACGTCATCGATTCCGACCACCTAGTTAACTTACCTCAGTTCCCTCAGACCACAGCCAATGATGAGACAGAATTCTGCCGATTCTGCCACGCTAACCCGATTGGGTTGCTTCATCAGCCCGTGGTCTGAGCCGGGAACCCCTTCCGTACATACAAGTTTCCGGTTCTCGCCAGCAACCCCACCATTTGGTCAAGGTGTGTTTTCTCAAGCTCTCTGAGAGTATTTCTGACATTGTTAGAAAGAATGGCATCACCGGATTTGCCCAATATGATCTCTAGATCGCGAAAGCGTGCTCGACAATCCTCCCTCGAGTGGCCTTCTTCCAGTTCACCATTACAAGAACCACCTGCGTCTACTCAGCGATCTCGTTATATCTCAGGATTGCAGCCACGCGAACGTGTCGATATGGTACTGGCTGAGCTTAATGATAAGCACCGGTGGACAATCAAGGATCTTCTTTACCACATGGTGCATGCACAACCAGTCAAAAAAATGGATATTCGACATCGTATCGAGCACAGAAATTGTCTGACGCTATATATGGGCAACCTGAAATTATTGAGCGGCTAGGTAGTGTCTCAAAAGACATATATGCCACTGGTGCATCCGATCTCGTGTCTCGGATACAGACCGAGATTCGAGGGCTGATTAACGGAGATATACTCGGCGAGTTCCAGTCCAATGTGGACCCTAAAGATATGGACATCTCTAGCTTGGCTACGCAGATGCAGAGGAAAGCTCCAGAGCTCTGTGGACTGCTCGTTAGCATCATGACACCTCCAGGAAACCATCGCGATACACCCAAGATCCACCAGGGCAGCATTGTGATGGTCTGTTCAATTCTGGCTTGCGCTTTTGCACCACGGAAAAGCAACAACTTCCCGATGTTGATCGGCTTGTATTTACATGCAATGGGTGTCAAGCGACGTGTGATTAGCTTTCTGGCTGGCCTGGGGATAAACTCAGCATACCAGACTATCATGGACAGACGGAAGGAACTTGCAGAACTAGGACAGGTACTATAACCGCATTTACCGGAGAATAACATGTTCTGGCTGACTTCTTACCCCAAGATGTGTACAGAAACAATTGAAACAGAATGCCCAGGCTTCTCGCAGGAATCTCATTGTGGCATGGGATAACTTTGACTACAGCCAGACTGTTCGACATCAAACTATTCGTGATCCATCAGAGCATATCTCCGCCACCACTGGCAAGCTTTGTATCGGTCAGTCCATCCCTGCAGGAGGGCTTCTCCGATCTATGTTCCATCCAGAGGTTACACTGAGTCCTCATGATATCTACATGGCACCAGGCAATCAGGATGATGAGATCTTCCATCAATGTCAGCGCCATTGGATTGCAGAGGCCATTCGCTATACTCATCGGGAGGCAGTAGAGAAACTATTTACTGCGGAAGCGTGCGTCAAACCAGGCCAGATGAAACCGCGAGCCCATCTTATTGACTGGCCTGAATTCCCAGCAGTTAAACGACTGCAAGCGCAGAAGACAATTCACTACAGCCTTGGGCCAATGTTATACAACGAAGGCACGACAGAGGGGACATACAAGGTCATTCAGAATGTCTTTCTGGAGCAACTGGGGGATGATGATGATACAGACCTTGATGGGCTTTTACAACTGGTTTATGGAGATCAGAAAACAGTGTCACTCCTTCGTGCCGTCAAAAAAGAACGTGCGGAGGCTTCTCGTCTTTTCGATCGTTTCAGCTGGATATTGCCAATCCCCGGACTGTTCCACTGGCGTATGAACTACTTGGATATGATCTTTGAGCTCTATGCTGGGACAGACCACCCTACCGTTGAATCGACGATCCATCATAATAAGGTCTGTCTCGGTTGCGTACAGGGACACAAAAGTCCATTCCACCATAAAGAAGAGGTGGCTACTCGCTCATTTGACGCTCGCGTCACGGCCATGTTCTATCAGTTTGTCCCATTAACAGTCAATTTCGCGGATGCTAAAGATGTGGATGATTGGATTCAAAGCCTCGGAAGGGGTCAATTCCTGGACGTTGTGGATCAGATACGCCAGTCTCTGTTCCATTTTAAAGAGCAGCAGTCTAAGGTTCGTGAACGAGAAGGAGAACCAGTCGACTATGAGTTCTCAGCACATGCGAAATTCCTTCAGCAGATGGAGACTTACAAGTCCTTGAAGCTTGCCATCAAACTTGGTGACATTGGAATTATCCAGCGGATCTTTGCACAATGTTGTCTCCTCTTCCCTGGCACAAAGAAAACCCGATATTCTTTCCTCTCCTTGTATATGACATGGCTCACTCAAACCAAAGCAGCTGATCCCGAGCTGCAGACTGCCATTCTTGCCAACGGACTTGTGAATCTACGGGGTGCGGAGGACGGTTGGTTCGAAATTGATCGACTGAATGAGTTCTTCAATCTTCATATGAAGACACTCATGTCGACTCGACGGACCTCAAATCTGGACATCACTACCATGTTCCGTCGAACTGCTCTCACAGCCAGCTACTGTACTGATCTAAAGGAGCTTCTGGAGGCTACCTTTGGAGAATATAGCAATGGGCGACACCAAAATAAGGATGCTAGCCAGGATGTTCGTCATCTAGCTTATCAGATCTCGAAGTGCATCCAAAAGCAACCAAATGGTCGGACAAGAGGCTTTCAACCATGTGATATACTCACAGAAACAATTGGCGAAAAGCTCTTCAAAGCCGTACAGAACTTCAATAGCCTCGTCGTCAACGGACAGTGGGCACAAGAAGTTGATTTTAGCAAGATGACATCGACTCCTATTGCTGTTCTAGATGAGATTGAAGAGAATGACACATGACACTGAATAGCAGGTTGCTGCCGGGACAGCTTTAGCTATACTTCTCTTCATTCCATTGATAATACTCCCACGCTATATTATAAGGTGACTGACACACATTGATGGAATGCATCAGATGGATTGTTCATCATTCTCTACCAGACCTTAGAACCTAGGTCTTCTCCACCCTTCATCACGCGACGCCCATTTCCTGATACCACACCGAGGGCCTTGCGTTTGGGAACTGGAGTTGCCGAAGGAGGAGGCATGTCCATAAAAGCTTGGGATGGCGTGTTAATATCAACCCACGGAGAGATATTCCGAGATGGAGTTGGTTGACTGGTGCTTTCTGGCGTGACTGCAGAAGACCATGTGAGGTTGCTGCATTCACTCATTTGACTAGAGTCATTCGACACACGCTTCCTCTTTGCAGGGGTTTGAATAGTGGCCATAAAGGCTGCTTGATATGCATTCTTCAAGACATCCACAAGACCCTCAGCAAGCTGATTCGACAAAGCCCATATTCCCAATATTGTCTGAAGATCCTTTGCCTGGAAATATTCCCGCTCCGAATAGGTGGCATTTTCAATATATATCGCAAGATGGACATATTGTTCTTCTGCCAGTATGCTTGAGCAATCAGGTATGAACTTCACTCCGTTCAAAGCGCTTGAAAGGACCTCCTTGGACCAATATTTTAACTGGTTGATGATTATCTCGTCCATCTGTCCTGACCTCGGACCGTGCTCAGTATACAGATAACGAGTTGGATCATTGAGCTGATACTCAGGATTGCAGTTGCTGCAGCACCGGTCACGCCGAGGATTACATCTGAACTCTTCAGGTTCATTGAAGTAGTCCAGGAACCGTTTCCGGAGGCATTCTGTAGGCTCATTGGCAAGGAGATACCAAAATTCAGGCAACACAGCACGTCGCTCTTCATGACTTAAGCGTCCACCTTTCTGTGGTCTCTCAGGGTTTGCTTCTTTGACTTCATCATCTGAATCGGCCAGTGGGTTGTCTTCCGCTAGATCATCATTTTCTGTATGAATCTTGCGTTTCACGGCACGTTTCTTGATACGCCCCTGTATCCACTGATCAACGAGAATAACGATCTTTCCATCCTGTCCAAGGCGAGATGCCCGACCACCGCGTTGCCAGAGCGTTGCTGGTTGTAGGTTTTTGGGGAACCGATACATGACAACTTGATCAATATCCTGGAGGTCCACTCCGAGCGCTAGTGCCTCGGTGGTCATGAGGACACGAAGCTTGGATTGCGGTCCGGGTTTCTGAAGCTCTTTGATCATTGCTTCCTTGTCTCCCTTTGCGGTGTCGCTATGGTAGACCTTCACCGTATCCATTGCCTCTTTGAGGGTATAGTTGCAATGTTGAACACTTGCCCCATCTGGTTGCTTGTTATGCTGCAGCCAATACCGACAATTTTCCATGGCAGTATATGCATCATTCTTCGAGTCAAAGAATACCAATGTCTTTGGGATTCGTGACGGTCGTAAAATGGGCTGACAAGGACCATTGTCAAACAGGAAACGCAAGGCCGTTGCCTTCTTATGCGCGCCTTGTGGGATCCAAGCTGTTTGAATGAGCAACTCTGGACGATTGACGGATGTCCGCAAGATTTCAACATCCTTTGGAAACCCAAGTCCCTCAATAACAACGCGCAATGTATTCATATCAAGCGTAGCAGAGCATGCAAACCAGGGGACGCCACTGCCGAATAGACTTCGCAATTGATGCAATCGCGCATAGTCCGTTCGAAAATCTTTGCCCCATTGAGCCACAAGATGAGCTTCGTCTACAACAACCAGAGCCAGCCGGTCTCGGAAACCTGGATGCATAGCAGTTGAACGGAACTTGTCACTGATTGCAAGCTCTGGACTCACGAGGACATGTGTGAACTTGCCCGCTTGTACCCTGTCAAGAAGTTCGGATGAGAATGTTTCCCTGTTTAGGAAACAAGGTCGCCCTCCAATGTTCTCGATGTAATTGGTCTGCTCAACGCCAATTTGATTCAATGGAAGCACAACAAGGGTGATAGACTTATCAAGCAAGAGTGACACTGCTTGCAATATCATACTCTTCCCAAATGACGTCTTCGCAATCAGGATAAGGTCCTTTCTCAGGTAGATCAATTGTCTCAATGCTTGCAACTGACCCGCACGTGGATAATAGGGATACAGCTCTCGAATTGCTTGTCTGATGGCTTGGTCCTGTTCATCCTTACGCTTCTCAGACGCATCGCGAATCAGTTTCTGCGCTTGAAGAACTGAATTCTTCTCAACTTGTTGTTTCTCCAGCAAGACAGTTGCGCCCTCATTCTCGTACTCCACTCCCAATTCAATAGGCTCTCCAGCCTTTGAAGAAGGTCGATTATTCTCAGAGGCCAACCAGTTATCCAACTGTGTCTGTCCATTTCCGGGGTCGTTCAGTTTCGCGTTATATTTCCGAGGAGGCTTCCGTCGTGATGGGCGTCGATCTGGCATCGTGAGGCGGGTTTGGAGTCAATTCTCACGCGATAGAGTTAATATTGTGGATCAGATGTAGCCACTATACATTAAAATATGTCAATATATGCTTCATGGAGGTTTTGGCGGAATACTTGGGGCATATAATGGCTTTGACAGCTTAAGAAAGGGTTCCTTCGGGTATTTTAAGGACATATTTCTCACCCACCTTTCCAGTTATACATACAATTTTGGTGTCAATGGGTTCAGCTCAGAAAGATGCAGAAGACATCGTCGCCCGATTCTTAATATTCGCGTGGGTGCGCGAGAAACTTGGAAATATTAAAAGACGCGCCTGGAAACTTCGCCATATAAACACGGGCAAAAACCCCGGAAACTTGTATGGTACCACCAAATTCCCAGCTCAGACGTTCCCCAAAAAAGGTGTGTCAGCATCGCTGGAAACAGCAGGCGGTGGATGGCCAAATTCACCGCCTTTTTGGGGGCGGCTGAGGTAACTGAGGTAATAGTTAACGTTACCTTAGCTATGTTAAGAAGTCTTGGTATCAATCGAGAGATTTTAGTCTACTCAACATGGAGTAACTTAACATGGAGTAACACTTTCGATCTTTTGCATTTCTCGCTTGTCCGCTCTTTTCTGGCTCTTCTTATCCTAGATGACCGCGCGAATAGAGACGAGCCGTGGGATACCCCAAACCGACCGTTGGCTAACGGTGGCTGGAGGAGACAGTCCTTAAGCTTGTATGGCTGACTGACTGGAACGTCTCATATCGCCACCATCTTGTAATTTCATTGATATAATTAGGCGGATGTGTGCGCGATTTTCTGCTTTCTTTCATATTCAGCACGTGTGCATTGCACCACCAGTCTCACATCATATCCGAATCTGCTTCGCCCATAAGACACATTCTATGGCCAGCTCAGCACAATACAGCCGACGCTCACCAGAAACAACTGAGGCTTGGATCCTTGGAAGTGGAATTGCATCTCTAGCATCAGCAGTTTACCTGATAAAGAATGCTCATTTACGTCCTTCTGCTGTGCACGTCCTCGATGAACACCTGTCCTTGCAGCAAACATTACATCATCAAGGTACTACGCATGCAGGATATGATCAGTTCGCAGGGTGTCTCCCTGCTCCCGCTGGATCGGGGTTGACAGAGCTTCTCGATATTATTCCATCCGCAGTGACAGAAGGTCGCTCTTATCTGCATGACCTCCGAGCAGCGGAGGAACAAAATGCCATGAACAGAAACGGGGGTACCTGTTTTATCGCTCAAAATAAAGGGGCTTTCAGACACCTGCCCACGGAGTCGCTGAATATAGGGTGGAGCCACAGAATACATTTGATGCGTCTTCTTATAAAAGGAGAGAAAAGCCTGCAAAAGAGGGAGATCCGTCATTTTTTCCGAGAAAGCTTCTTTAGGAGTACATTTTGGACGATATAGTCGACACAGTGAGTAATTGCACAACCCAACGCATTGATTCACTGGTTTAACTTCGGGCAAGGTTCGGTTTTCAGCCCTGGCACAGCGCTGCAGAATTCAGGCGTGCTGTTAGGCAATATTTATCCGACTTCCACAGCTTAGGCATTTTGAGCTGTCTGGATCTCACAGGCTATTATCAATACGAGTCGATACATCTCCCTATATATTTCTTTCTCCGGAGTCAGGGCGTGGATTTTCAGTTCAACATCAAAATACGAAATGTTGAAACGACAGTCAACCAAAATCGTCGTACAATCAGTCGGCTCGCCGTTTCTCAGAACGGACTTGATTTCGGAAATGTGATAGGACCTAGCGACATCGTCATTGCTACACCGGGCTCGACTGTGTCGGGATCTGAAATTGGAACAAATGATCTCCCGCCAGCTTGCCATTCAATTGAAGCAGGAGATCACCTCGACGCAAACTGGGCACTATGGCTAGAAGCTGGGAACAAATACTCCGATCATGGCAACCCTTATACTTTCTGCACACGCAAATCCGAATCCATGTTGGAATCCTTCACTATCACAACCGAGCACATTGGATTTGTCGATTATCTTCAGTCTCTGTCACGATGCACATCTCAGGCTGGTGCAATTATTCTTATGATGAATAGTAACTGGGGTTTGAGGCTTTGCCTCCCTGTCCAGCCTGTGTTTACTCACCAGTCGCAAGACGTCTGTGTCCTCTGGGGCTTTGCGCTCTTCCCCGAAAACGAAGGCGAGCATGTCAAAAAGAACATGCTTGTCTGTTCCGGTGCCGAAATCATGTCTGAGATCTTATATTATCTGAATCCCCCTGGCGAGATGGCCACAGAAGCCCTTCAGCGTTCTATTACCATACCACGCGTGATGCCGAGGATGAGCTCAGCATTATTGACTAGATCCCTCGAAGACCGCGCTTGCATTACCCCAGAATCAGTCGTCAATATCGGCCTAGTTGGGCCATTTGTCGAGTCTCCATGGCGGACTTGTGTGGACACAAGCTATGGTGTGCACGCGGCACGGGCGGCTGTATCGCGTCTTATGGGCCTTGAAGATCTGCCCGAGGAACCTTCGCCCCCGTCAATCTGGAGGGTTTTGGTTACTCTACTGTGGAAGTGAAACTGACACCACGATAGAGGTGTCGTCCGACTTTACCCTTCCTTTACCGGGGGTCTGTGCTACCAACTTCTCCAACTTACGGTTCAGGGTGATTTAGGGGAAGAGAGCTGTAATATTCTCGATATGCCTGTGTTCTGGCCAGTAGAGAACGAATTTCTATGGTGTTATGTAGGAGAGGGAGTCCCTTGCTCTGCGGTCATCCACAGTTCAGGGTCCTCAGTGTGTCATATTTGATCTCAATAAGCCAATGTGGCCTCCCCAGAGCGCTGCTATACTGACATCCAATAAAACCCACTGCGGAGACCCGCTGCTACAGCAAGCTGATGATCCAATGAAACCAACCCTCACTGAACAGCGTCCGGCTTAACTTCGTCGTCATCACATCGACTCTCATCTGCTTCATGCACACGACGGGATCAGCTGCAACTGGGAAGCATGTCGCACTCTTCCCAAGTTTGCCAAAATCACCGAGTTTTTAGCGCATGCTAATAAAGAACACAAATATGATATCAATATTAAACTATGTCATCTCACCGAAAGGCCACCGGTTAGCCACGGTGACGGTTCTTCCAGGGAAACATCTATGGAATCAGAGAAACGGCAAGGCACTGAAACTCCCGCCTCCTCTGTCGATTTTGATATGACAAACATTGATCCTCGATTGATGAGACCCGGCCCTATCACCGTCGTGAAGCCATCAGCCTGCCCGTCAACAACCGACATTTCCGCCTCCTCTTCTGGATGCCCAGTGACGGCCACTGACTCAAATTCGGCGGATAATTCTGCACGGCGAGTGACGAGGGGAACAGCAAAGGCGGCAAATATAGAACCTGGTCCTAAGCTGGAATCTTCATCACAGCATGCGACGCGCTCGTCTCGAAAAATTCGTCGCCCAGAAGAGCAGCCTGGGGGGCAGCAGAAGGGTACAGGACGGCCAGGCCAATCGAAAGCGTCTAGTGTTAGATATACGCCACGTCGGTCAAAGCGATTACGAGCCCAGTGATTTGTGGCCTTGGGGGTGATTCTTTTTGTTCGTATATTTGGATGCAGTTCAAGAGGTTGATTGTAGACCTTATCTCGGAAGCATTTCTGGCTTAGCAATGATACTATTTCCAGACTATTGTTTACTTTACGAACAGTAACTTGCATTCTGACGGCGTCAAAGATACATATTAAGGAATGATAGTAAGACGATTGGGTCGAGTCAGGCTACGTAGTAACAATGGCCTTAGGCCCTTCTATGAAGCTCTCCCTTACCCATTCATTCCTGGCTTCGGGGCAGAAAAGAACAACTTCCATCCCTCCTGGAAGGAGCACGAGCATGAGAAGTTACCCACCTTCTTTTCTCTTTCAATGATCAAACCGGTCTTGTCTCCAACATGCGCCGGAGTTAGATGGGTCGCATTTCCCTGGTCGAAGGCTTTGGCATCATGAACACTGAGAGAGCGCAAGGACGTAGCGTTAAATCGTAGAAAGGTCTCCATAAAGGCCAGCTCCATATACATTGAGCACAGTGATAGCTCGCGTAAATTCAGACTTACGCAACACAGTAGTGCCAAAGCCATCTCACTTTCGACAAGCCGCAGGCATGGGGCGTATCCAACCAGCTCAGTGAGAGGAGTCGTCAAAGAGTCCCAATGGAAGCTCTGCCACGGAGAATCATTGCGAGGTTCGAGACAGGTGAGCTGAATGACCTTTAAAGTCAATTTGCGACTCTTGAGGGCAGCCAATAACAGCTGAATATGGTGCTCATAAGACCTCGGTTGTGTCATAAAAAACATCTCGTGGTAATACCTCTCCCAATCGTCGTGGCCCTTCGTGTCACGAAATACCAATACCAATTCTTTCAAGTTAAAGAGGAGATTAAAAGCAAGGTTCATCAAAGTTGAATCTCTTCCTGCTTCTATGATCTCTTGTTGCTCAGCACATGTCCGTCGTATCGTCTTATAAACACGCGTATATGAAGGGTGATCGCCTGGAATGTATTCCAGTTCGTCCCAGTTCTCACGACCGTACACGTCATCGTAACCTTCGCATACATCGACATAATCGTCAGGAGTGAGGATCTCTATTTTGAAAACATCATAATTTCGTATCTCTAGCTCAAGATTAGTCTTTGCTTCCATAGATGATTCGTCCCGGGATCCTTACCAGGATTTAGCAACATTGGGGCGACGTATTCAAAGGAGACGATATATCGATGCAAGTTTGATTCCAGAATACTTTCCAATAAGTCGAATCCCTTACTCGAAAATTCAATGCTGATTTTGCAAAATAGGACGGGTAAGCAGACATCCCTCATTCGCCTGCTGGTGAGTGAAAGCTGTTTGATTTCTCGATTGTCAAGACACTTCACAATGCCGAAGAGGGTTTCGGTAGGCAGCAGCTCCATACTATTGAATCCAATGAGTCTCAGCCGTACCAGATTATTTCAAGAGGGTAAGGAGGTGATGCTTGAGATGCAAACGAAGTGGGCTCCGTGGCCTTTATAAGGTAAGTACATCGTGGTCGATGATTGGCTTCCAAGGAGATGACTAATCATGCTATTCTCAATCGGACGCGTCGGTGGGGGCATTAACGAAACCAAAAGTGTATCGCAGGGCTTGTATCACCTGAAATACTTACTATAAACGCCTACCCTTGAGAACCTCTTTCATGAGACATAAATTTAAAGTTGACACAACTCTACCGGCGCAGTATTTGGTCCTCTTTGACGTCTCCGATACTACGCTGTCCAATTTTGGAAATCCTACCCTGGGGTGTTTTGAGGCCCCTAAAGATATAGAAACAGTGTCTCCCGGCCTGCGTGGTTCACGGAGAGGAAAAAGACGACCAGATAAATCGAAAGCATCCAATATCCAACCTTCTCCCTGTCGATCAATGCGGTTACGAGCTCGGTGATTTGTGGAATTGGGTTCTCGTCATTTTGTTCGTATATTCGGTTGCAATGCAGAATGTCTCAATATACCGTTCTACTTTCAAAAGTCCCCCTGACTAAACAATGAAATTTCGTTTCCCTACTTAGAACAAGCTACACTCAGCAACATAGGGATCCAATAGCGATCAAGGGTAAGCACTAGAAATGACGAAAAGGCAATTGGGACAGGTAAAGTCACGTATCACCTAATCAACCATAGTAACAATGGCTTTAGGCTCTTCTATGAGGCTCTGTGTTTCCTTTTCCTAGCATTTGGAACAGAAACAATGCCGCTGTCATTAAAGGACAAATTCCACCCTCCTTGGAGTGAGCACGAACATGAGAGTTTATCAAGCCTCTGTCCTTTTTCAATTGTCAAACCGATTATGTGACCAACATGTAGTGGGGTTAAAGGGGTAAGCCTTCCCTTGTCACTGACTTCGACATTATGAACACCGAGAGATCGCAAGGACTGAGCGTTACATTGTAGGAAGCCCTCTATGAAGGGCAGCTTCATGTAAATTGAGCACAATGTTAGCTCACGTACGTTCAGACTTATGCGACACAATAATGCCAAAGGCAAGGCACTTTCGACAAGCCGTAGGCCCGGGGCGTGTCCCACAAGCTCAGTGAGAGGAATCGTTAGCGAGTCCCAGCTTCCCGACGGAGAGTCATCGGGAGGGTCAAGACAGGTGATCTCAATAGCCTTTAAGGTTATGCTGCAACCCTTGAGAGCAGCCAAGACCAGTTTGATGTGGTGCTCATAAGACCTCTGCTGTGTCATATCATACACCTGTTGGTAATCGGTCTCCCAATCCTCGTCGTCCCGTCTTTGACGAAATACCAATATCAGTTCTTTCAAGTTAGAGAGCAGATTGAAAGCAAGGCTCATCAGGGTCAAACCCCTTCCTGTTTCTATGATCTCTTGCTCCTCGGCACATGTCCGTCGTAGTGTCTTATAGACACGTGTGTATGAAGGAAGATCGCCCGAGAGGTATTCCATTTCATCCCAGTCCTCACTGTTCACGTCATCATAACTCTCGCATGTTTCGACATATGCTTGAGGACTTAGGATTTGTGTTTTGAAAAACTCATAATTTCGTATCTCTAATTTGACGTCAGGTCATTTCCCACGGATGATTCTCTCAGGGACACTTACCAGGCTTTAGTAACATTGGGGCGACGTACTCGAAGGAGACGATATACCGATGCAAGTTTGATTCCAGAATGCTTTCCAACAAGTCAAACCCCTCATTCGAAAATTCAATGCTGAGCTTGCGAAATAGAGTGGGTAAGCAGACGTCCCTCACTCGCCTACTGGAAAGGGAAAGCTGTTTGACATCCCAATTGTCGAGGTACTTCACGATGCCGAAGAGGATTTCGGTAGGAAGCAATTCCATATTGTTCAACCGGTCGATTTCAGCCCGTATTAGAATCTTTCTGAAGAGTCGGGTGTGATGCTCGAGAACAGAAGGAAAGCGGGCCGTGTGGCCTTTGTATAGGCGAGGCTCTCTATATCGGGTCGATGATTGGCTTCCAGGGAGATGACTAAACGTAGTATCCCCAATTGCAACAACAGAACAAAATGGATGTCGTGGGCCTTATGCCGAAAATAACATGGTGACCTGACCAGGACCAGGCTATCTGACACTGCAAACTTGACTTCCACGAGCATGGTTCTTTGCTTAGAATAATTGGCCCCGGTATAGTATGTGTATTGAGAGGCAAGAGCGCCTGTGGACTTCACATGTACCCCCGCGAATCGTAAATGGGAAAACAGAAGAAACAAAGTCCAATGCCGTAGCCACGCCCGAAAACATTTGTACTCCTAAGGAAAACCCAGCCATACATGATCGCACTTTGACGTGCCGCCTCCATCCGGTATCATTACTTCTAGTCGCCGTTGGGCGCACTCTCTCCCTCAACGTCGGCAACATCCCGTAGAATATCCTTGAGACCGCGGACGCCTTCATCTGCCACCGCTTCAGGTATCCGGACATCAACTTCTTCAATGTACTTCAGAGGGTCGTAGGGGGGATTCTCTTTGCTGCCTTTCTTGGTACCGTTCGTGCCGTTTGTTGTTGCTTCACCGTTTGTGGCTTTTGAGCTTAGCGCGCGGTGCGGTCTGCCTTCTGCTGAAGCTAGGATTGCCTCCATCACATCGTCGAAGGTTTCGCATCGGCCGGCGCGGAGGAGTTCAGTGGCGAGGGTCGTGACTTTGTCGGTCCAACCTACGCGGTGGAGAGAACCAAGTAGGGTTTCTTGGAGATCTTCGAGGGCGCAACTGGCTGACAATTTGACAAGGAGATTGGACACCAGAGCGTCCGGGGTGGAGGAGGCTCCGTTCGTGGCGGAGGGCATTGCGGTGTGTGGGGTTCGGGTTGGCGAAATGCCTAGGTGACTGTAGCGCGCGAGAGTAAATGGTGTTGGTCGCGGAGGTTACAGCCTGGAAGTTTCGACGATTTGGAGTTCTGAGCTGCGCAAGAAATCAAATATTGCCTGGTTGTTCGAAGAGTGAAGGTTGGCAAGACGAAGGGGGCGAAAAGGGGCCTGCCCTCTATGACAGTGCGGGGGTCACAGCAGGCTAATTGGCATTACATTGCATCCATTGGACAATAGACATGCACAACCGGAAACAATAAGACGATGAAGCTGAATAGGAAGACTCAACGGACAATCGGACAATCGGGATTGCGGGTCCTCAATGCGGGCGGTGAATATGTTCGGGTCCATTGTCTATAGCCGTAAAGAGCTCCGAATAGACGAATGGAGTATCTCATTGGGCTATTGCTGCTATTTGGACTTTATATTTTTCATGCTTTCTCGGAATGGTGCCTATATATATAGAATATAGTGGATTCTATTGCAAGTCAAGGTTTATGCTAGATGAATACTGATATATAACGACTCGGGTAGATATCGTCGAGAACGTCCAGGGGTCTTGATTTACGATTCTTCTGAAGCTGAAACTTAGTCTGAATTGATCACGAATGGACCAGCTGCAGGCTTTTCCAGTGCCCATGTAATACCACCACTCATCACTTCATCCCATTTCTTGCTTCCGGGCAGTCTGTCTGATGGGGTTCATGGTTGAAGGTTCATCTGGCAGAATGGATGCTGGCGCTGATTCGGGAGGTGGTCGTCGAGATGGAGATGCGGTGTCTGAGGGGGTGAACATGTTGGGCATTTCAAAGGTAGGCTTCAAATCACGACAGATGATCTGCCATATGCAGTCTGCCAAATGGAGTTGTTGCATCTCTTCAATGGGATTATCCTGGAGTGTGTACAAGAGGATGGTCGATCCGCACGCAAAACAACACGCTGATCCTCCAGATCTTGAGGGCTTGCAATACAAGCCATTCTAAGCAAGTTGGAGAGGAGTGACGTCGGTAAGCACTTGTCTATGAAACGAGAGAGCTCTAGCTGCGATGGTGGAGTAGGTGATCGGGATTTGGTGGAGAGGTTCGTCGTTGGGATGTGGGGTAGTTCGGTTGGGTGGAGCAGAGGGGTTAGCGGATTTGAGGAGCGAAGGACGACGTAGGGCTGAGAGAGGCTTGGGCTTCCAGCCTCCTCTGGCGTCTGAATGCTGCGAGCTCATCTCTCCTCTCTCTCGACTATCTTTCGACTGGGACAGACGCGCTCGAAATTAGTTTCCACTTTGCTCTCTTTGATTCTCTCCTAAACTCTAGACTGAAACACGCTAGTCTACACATGGTATAGCCTTTCTACTGTAAATGAAAGTCACCTGACAAAACTGCTCGTAATTCACCGGAAATACCTACCTCCTGACATCGCTGTTGTATTGAGTGTTGTTCCTCACACAGAATCAATAGTTAGCATCTGAGCAGATGTTACAGCCTCACCATTGAATACAGTATGAATATATGCATGTGCGCATTCAATTTTATATGACTCCAGTTCCCTAGCCCTTGCCGGATTTACTTTCAAAATTGATCATTCCCCTCTTTATGAGCGCTAGGACTTTGGCTCTGCCTGTCATATCACGCTCCCTTCATGATGTTGCTATAATAAGGAGCGCCCGTGGGACGGGCGCGGTTCCTTATATGGCTGTATTTACTCTAGATTCTGAGAACGCTGGCAATGCTGAATTTCATAGTCTGGGAGATCGTATGTGTGGCAGATTAATTACGTATCTTCTTGGATTGGTGCTTTTTGGATTAGCGTTTTCGTCTCTACCTGCTGAGTCTGCATAGCCCTGTGCTGCCTTGTGCTGGCTTGACTTCAACAAATATGTTGATAGGAAATCAACGCAATGCAGAGCAAAGTCAATATGAAACTACCTTCTCATCGTTGAAAGCCTTGGATATCTGTTTCCTGTGGTGTAGTAGCTAGTCTTGGTGAGATTGCTACAACGTGGAGTGGCATCAGCCCTATTTGAGGAAGCTGGGAACCGGTACCTGGACTAATTTTCCGGCGTTTTAGGCCAATCACTGTGCGGAAGAAAAGTAAATATGACGCTAGTGATCACCAAGAGGGGTAAAAACAGAAACAGCTGAAGAAATGTTCGTGACCGCCGACAACACTTCTCAGGTCCCAAGGTAGAATGGCATCGCAGATTCCCACTAAAAACCTGGCACCCAAACCAAAAATCCACCATCCAAGTCATGTCTCTCATGTCCCCCATGCCTCGAAGGGGTCTTCAAAGGCTAGTACAGCCTGTTTTGAATGTCGAAGACGGAAAGCCAAAGTAGGTAACCTTTCCCCAGATGGAGAGTATTGATTCACAATCCAAAAAAATAGTGTCATGGAGGGATACCCTGCGTCTCGTGTAACCGAAAGGGTGCGCCTTGTATCATGAACGAAGAGAGCGACGGTCGGCGAAAACTCTCGTGCAAACGAAGAATTGCTTCACTAGAACAAGACCGTGCTTTGCTTATGCGCTTGATGGAAAGTCTTCGCGTCCATGATCAGTCGGAAATCGACAGAATTGTCAGAGCAATCCGCAACGGTGCATCGTTAGCTGAGATGGATTTGGTTCTCACTACAGGCTCTGGATTGCTGGAACCTCGACGAGCGTCAGAAATTCAAGATGTTGGAGATTTAGCCACAGGGGAATCAGATAGTGGGACATCAGGCGCTCGCCAGACTTATTTGGATCTAAATCAGCTATGTTTGTAGCAGTCATGTGACGTGATGATCAGGGCAGAGGGTTCTGACCCGACGACTGACCGAACCTCCTGTCAATTAGTCGGTCCGTTTGCTTTTGGTCTCGATGTGGCAAGGCCATACAGCCATGTTACGGTGGCTATTTTTATAACATTCCAATCACCGTACGAAGATACTGGGTGAGTAGTATACTAACCATTAGAGGTATAGCGTCATGCGAGTTAGTTTTCGAGAGTGAACCAAAGAGAGTACATAAGTGAAACTGATTTCGAGCTCGTCTGTAACGCCTCCAGAGGAAAGGAAAGCGTACTTACTCTGGCCGTACTTGAATCATAACGAGAGATATTTCATCGGTGTTATCAATTAAACTCGAGGCATCATTATATACAGGAGCATCGGAAAAAGTGAGCAGCATGAGTTTAACAATTGATCACTGGCTAACAAGGATGTGTCGCCGTTTTGGGGCTGCTTCAATGTGATTGGTTCAGGACGCTAACTCAGCATACTGGAGCAATGTCCATGAATTTGATCATGTGTCTTTCGTGGTCTGAAATCTTCTCCCCACTGGAACGTCCAGCCCAGCTCCCTGCGTCATTCCAGCTAGCGGGAAAAGGGGTATCTAGGACTCATCGGAGCAGAAATTGAGATTGATCTTGGTGTGAGAGGCTCGCCGTATACAGTCTTACCTTCAGTATCAAATTCGAGGGTTTAAGAGCCCCTTTAGGGACGTTTACCAAGAGGTTGAAGCAGATGAGCTTTACGATGAATTCAACTCACAAGCTGGACATGCGCTTCTTGTGCAGTATTCTGCAAAGGGTGGGGGGGCGCAAGTCTGGGTACATGGGGCTTCTATGGCTTTAGGAAGAGCGTTTTCTGGCCTGTGTGGTTCCCAGGCTGACAGAGACACAAACCCAGTGCCTCATGGCCAGTCATGTAATAGAGCTGTGGAGCCGTGTCCAGGTGGGGTTTGAGTCTGGAGATGCGGGTCCGTGGTTTGGGAGCTGTGGTGGGAAGGCTTGGGCTTTAGGCCCCGTGACCTAGAACAGTTGATTCGAGGCCACAGATTGAGGGCTGTGGACGTGGATCCACTTTGGACGTACGTCCATAGCTCCCGGTCTAGGTGGGCTTTCAAACTGTCAACTGGCGGCCACCCTGGCTTATAACCCCCAAAGGGACTGGATCTTCTGACTACAGTCTGTATTGGTCACAAGTACTTTGATCTAGATCTTAACTGCATCTATTCCTCTTAAGTCTACTGCCGGCGTTTTGCCGGCCGATCAAAATCACAATCAGCTTGAAGTGCCCGTGTGATCGAATTCACCGTTTCCTCGCTCACAACCAGATCGTCGCCGAAAGTCATAAAGATCGTGTTCGTGCCATCCTCAATTGCCGCATCGAAGCACTGCCTAGGAGGGACCTGCCGTAGATTCTGGTCATAAAAGGTTGCCTTGTGTGCTCGCGCATTCTTGGACGCCATTCGCTCCACAGGAGTCGGATCGGATAAGTCGACCACCATGTGGTGGACCAAGCGATTCCAGTCGCCGTGTTCATCACGTGCACGGAACATGATTGTTACCGCAGAACGCTTGGCTGCATCGCTTGCTCCTTCTCCTCGTCCACGAGACTTGTCTTGTTCCTCGGGCGGCTTCTCTAATCTGACTCTGTTCATGCGTGTGCTCGCATCGGTCTGCGTGGAAGACTCTCGCGGTGGTGATAACGAGGGGCGCTCCCTCACCGTGCCTTCCTGCGTAGCATCTGCTATGACTTGAAACTGCGGCGAAGCGTCCGGCGGGACAGACTCTGACCACGGTCCTTCCGACCGGGTATTCATTACTCCATTGCGTCTAGAGTTCTGATCAATCGAGCTCGGAATTTCTGACTGCGGTTCGAACTCGACGGAGCGTAGTATTTCTTCCGGTGCCTGTTGGTGGTCCTGAGTCAGGTTAACTTGACTAGCCACGGGCCGCGCACTCTGCTCTTCATTTACTCCCAATAAAGGAGGATGCTGTGCTTCGAGGAAATTGATGTCAGTAATACGTCTCGTTGTCTGTTCCGGGGTAGCCGTCTGTAAGAGTGCGTTTATATCCTGCTCCAGAGTCTCCTGTGGCGGTGTTGATATCTTGCGGGTTTGTTGGCGCCGCTGTGTCCGGTCATATGGACTGAACTTGGCCTTCTCACGCAACGCTGCACCTTTTCTGCCCACAGTCCTAGAGGGCCCCGATTTGATATCCGACGCCCCACGTCCTTCTAACATTTCCAGTGCTTTTTCAACTTCTTTCGCCGAAGAAAGTTGCGCTGCAGATTCTGCCGCTTCATTGTCTTGTTCGCTTGCATGCTCTTCCATATTGTCATCTTCCAGGTACTCTCCTCCAGCTATACTTTCTTCACCCCCTCCCCGCGGCTGCTCGTCCTCAGATCCCAGTTCCGCGTGACTATCTTCTGATTCTTCACTTTCATTGAAACCGTGATCCTCCTCTGTAGGCTCACTGTGCTCGAGTTCATCGGCTACGGGAGGTTCCTTATCAGGGAGACCCTGCTCATTTCCATCTGTTATACCCCTACTTTCAACTAGCACGAATTCTGTCTCGGATGTTGGCTCCAATACCTCTTCTAAACCGCCGCCTTCCGAATCAATGCGTGCGGTCTCCTTGTCAGATCCGGAAGATAATGGTGACAAGTTTCTGGAAGAAGATATCGAATGTCGGTCGGCACGTGAGAATCGTTGCCTCCGCTGCTGTCGTTGCTGTCGCCTCCGTAGCTTCTTCGCTCGCTTCTGCTGACGTAGCTCTCGACGTGCTTCTTTCAAGCGTTGTCGCTCTAAGCTGCTATCCCGCCTGGCTCCTGGACCTGCAGACCCAATCTCTCCTCCGTTTTGCGGCGAACGATTGCTCGAAACGAAAAGCGGAGACATTGGCAATTCAGGGTTTGGCGATCTGCCTGCCGTGTCGTTATTCACACGGGGCATTGGCATCTTGCTGAAAAAGGTAAAATAGACACTCCTCCTCACCAAAGTGGAGGTGGCTTTTCGTTCCCTTTGGAGTGAATCACCATGGAGCTGATCAATGAAAAGGAACTGACAATCTCGTAATTGGGCTTCGGCTTGCGGATATCCACATCGAGATTCTTTCTTGAGTTCTCCTCCACCAACGAACTGCACCGGAAGCCTCTGGTCGAGAGGGACGGCCCTCAAGAAGCACTCGGTGACTTTGTTGATCAGTGACTCGATTTCTTCCTTGTTATACTGATAACGATCTGGTCGCCGGGCTTTCAAAAGAGCATCTTGCGCGATTTGCCGATCTGGCGACTGCTGGATGAGCTGTTCAATTTGTGGCGAGTGAAACCCAAGTCTCTTTGCGAGCACAGCCATATCATACAGTATCATAGGCTCCACCACCTCACGATTAGGCTTCGCCATAGGATCTTTCCCGTCTTTCCTCTGCGGCTTTTGGAATAAGCTTGGGTAATGTCGCATAGCATAGAGCCAGAGTTGTCGATATCCAAGTTCTGCTGGATCCCCCTGGGAGTCCGAATAAGACCGAAACTCAGATTCGGATGTCTGTATCAAGAACTGCGCGCAGGTGGGATCGGAGGACACAAATGCCGCGCGCATGGCGATTTTGATCGTTGGGAAAGATCTGGAAGGAGTGATAAGTCGTTTGATGCAGTTCGCGCATGATTCTAGGTACCGTAGATCTTTGAAGAACGTATACAGAGATGGAATTATGCCTTCCGTCTTCTTCAGTCGCTTCCAAATCGAGGCACGTTCGGATTGTGTGAAGTTTGAAAAGACTTCGCCACTGTGTACAAGGCCTTTCACGGTGATTCTATCCTTCGAGGAGACACCAGGCGCCAGGAGTTGCAATATCTCTACTGTATGAGGGTCAACTTTGAGCATCTTAGTACGATTGTGTTCCACGAGTGAAGACCAATATTGCAGTAGCCTAGTTAGCGCGTGAACTATCTCCTACAATCGTAGTCAGCATCTCTTTACGTTGGAGTCCGACAGATGATTTTACCTCGTCGCAACAAATAGCCAGAGCCTGCGGAAGAGATCCGATTTGCATTCCATGTATCATCAAGGAAGGCAAGACGAGTAACGAATCAAAAGCAGCTCGGACGCTCGGATGAGACTCAAGTCCGCGGAGCCGCCTGGCTTTGTTGTTTGACAGCCGAGCCAACCATCGACTCTCGAAGTGTGCGTTTGCTTCGTTTCGATATTGTCGAACTTTTATGTAAATCTCACCATCGCTTGGGACTCTCTCGTTGGAATACTCATCAATGAGACTTGTTTGAAGACCGGGACTAATGTCTTGGGGCTGTCAAAACTGTGGGAAAGCAAGTGGTGAATTTCTGGCTTACCCTCCAAGTACAAGTCAACAGTCCACCATTGGTCGATCAGTGGTAAGCAGTGTTCTCCGGCCTTTAATCGATGTTGTCCATGAAGGCACTGTATGGAACCAGTGGGGAAATTGAGGTGTGGGTAGCGACTCGGTTGGTCAGTCATCAAGTCAGCGGCGTTTACTCGTCCTGCTTGAAGAGCCTCATGGAGATGCTGTCGTGACACAACAGCGCTCACGTGGTTGTAGATATCGAGTCTTCGACAACCTTCTTTGTCAAATATCTGACAGAGTCTTTCCACGTTCTTCGTGTTCATATGCTGTGAGACAGATGGGTGGGGGGTAATCTGGCTGATGTTAACTCTGGCTGTTCCTTGGTATGTTCGACACCTTTCTGTCAGAATCTGCAGCTCGGGGTCTGGGTAAATAGGCTCGTCCATGGTTTTTGATGAAGCATAATCTACGTAGCGGGAGAGCATCGGTTGTTTATATTTAACTGGTCTTGGCCTCACATAAGGAAGGGTCCACCTAGCTGAGTCAGCGTCCTGGTGACCAATGTGGTTGCAAGAAGTCGGAGCTGTTCCCCAAAATATATTTAGTTCCATCTATCGATATAATTGCATTATAAATAGGACCATCTTCGCATTCAAACACTACATCCTTCTAACTCATTTTCTTTCCGACCATATTGATCTAACCCAATATGTCGACACAAGATAAGCACTGCACGGCGGTTGACTTCGTGAGATACAAAGAACAGTTTGCGAATAACCCATCACGAGAGTCACCCTTGGGCGAACAGCCACACCAGCTCGATGCACCCACTCACTTGGACAGTAGTTCCAACTCAAAAAAGAGAAAGACTTCTCCCCGGAGCGAACATACACGAAAGGTTGTGAGTGGAAGCCCAAAAAGATTCGGCTTGCCTCAGGTGTGCGAGTGGTACATCTCGCCGGCTGGTCGTGAGGGAAGAATCACCTTGGGACACTTATCGTCGGACACTCAAGTGTAACCTGGCGGGCGAGGTGTTCATTGCAGCTCGCCGTTCCTATCCGTTCCAGGTGGTAGCCATTCGGGAGTACACCAAAGGGGACGTAGCTAAAATGCAACGACTGTATGATATCCTTGATCACGATAATGTATTGACGGCCCGAGAGTGCTTTGTCAATGAAGGATACATGTACGCTCTCGTTAACGACCTCCAGCTTACTTTGGAGCAACTTGTGGGGTGTCGGTCTCTTTATCCCACGGAGGCGGAATTAGCTTCCATAATTTGGCAGGTATGTGGCTCTTGACATTTCGGCTATATTAAGCTCATGACAGTGCAGATTCTGAATGGTTTATGTTACCTCAATGAAACCGGATTAGAACATCAGTCTCTGAGATGCCGGAATATTCTTCTCGACCTAGATGGTGTTATCAAGATCGGTAAGTGGCAGATACCTCCTTTTTAAATGATTCTCCTGACTCCCTATAGCCAGCTTGGAGATGTGCATAGAATGTCAGCCGGGTCAGGCACAGAATGTATACATCAAAACACTCGCTTCCCTTACCATGGAAGTCATGCAGAAGTATGTGAAAGATGATGGAATGGTGGGAGTAGATGACGTAGATCGTTGGCCTGTCGACTCGGACGCCTTTGGTTTTCTTTCCGCCCTCTCGACAGCAAAGTCCATTGAATCCTTGAAAAAGGTACCCAAGTCACCATGTCAAGAGTGGATCAATATGCAACTAACATTTGTCAGCAACCGCTTGTCCGCGAAAAAGGTCGATTGGTAGGAGAGTTGATGCTTCTTGCTAGGTCTATTTTAGTCTCTGCAAGGATGTTCTATTCCTACGAGAGGTAGTTGGAAACAATCCCTTTCAGGGAATTGTGAGTATTGGCTTGCTCATGGTTTTCAAAGGATCCATCATATGCCTGTAGCCTTCAATCATGTCGAAAAAGTTGTCAGTAAATGCATCACGCGTATATCCAGACAAATATGACCTATTATAGGCCTCAATAGAGATCCAAACGTGACAGCTCGTGCGGCAAAGAGCTCTTGTTAAAGATCCAATCTTGAGCACTGCATGAAATAAGAACCTACCAGTGCTATATTTGTTACTATAGGTTCTAGAACGGCGGCTAGATTCTAGCTATTCAGAATATCACAGTACAGTTATGAGTGACGGAGATCGTGGGCTCGGAATCTCGTCTGGGAATTGAGATGGGAATGAGGCCCCATTCCTAAAAGTGAGACGTAACTGCCGCATAAGGGATCCATGATGGTTGTGATGGACTTCATATATGCACCTATATAGACAGGATAAAGTCTGCCGGGTGGGGCATTTCCTATCTAGGCTGCCGCCGCTTTTATGAGGGCGCTCAGGCTCAGGATCACTGAGTAGACGATAGCACGGGGTCAGACTCGGTGATCATGCTTAGTCCCATCACGTGACCAATGACTAATGCTCAGTCGTGCTCAGTGAGGTGATTCCTTACTAAGCCTCAAGTGAGCACCCTCTAATTTGGCCAGCACAAAAATCGACCATACTCAAAATAGACGGACCCATAGGGCCATTTATTCCGTGATGGCTAGTCCGTTGGTCATGTTTGGACTGCCTTCATTTTCTGACTATCCTACCCTATCAGTAATTTGCGTCATATCTATCGTGTAGGGAATAAAATTGAAATAGTCATGCATTACAGGGCGATAATGTCAAAGTCTACGATTTCTTGAGGCGGCTCGAGCTCAAAATATCAGGTATAAAAGGGGATCATATCCCTAGCACTAGATATCTCATGACTGCTTTCGAAGTCAGATCACTTTCCTCGAGTAGAGTCTTCGAAAATGGGCCGACAGCTCTTTTTCTCCGAGCACGAAGAGAAGGCGAAAGAGAGGCGTCGACTCTAGAGAGAGAAGAATGGCTTCGTCCCTGGAGCCCAGAGGGAAGAAGATTCCATTCGAAACAAAAAAAAAAAACTTCCTAAGACAAAGAGGTTGCATCGAGAGAAGTTAAGTCTTTGGCTCGAGTAGGTACTGGGCTTTCCGTGGGAATGGAAATGAAAAATAGTCTCCTTTAAACAAATGCAACCTATCAAGTTGAGGTGGTCCAGTTCTTCTACTAGTATCGATTGACCACCCGAGAGCGGGGTACACCAGGGTCCAGTAGTAGCTGGAAGGATTCAAAGCTGACTTTCCAGCCTCAACACGTTCAACACTTCATCAATTCAATTATTTGCACATCGTCTGAATAGAGGCTGTGGTATTGACCCCTTTGACAGCCACACACTCTGATTTCATGGCAATGGATGTTTCTCAACTTCCGGACATCACCGACTTGCTTGTCAGGCCAGATAACCCTCCACGGGAGGATGTCGAAGAAATGGATTACTCACGATGTGTGGCTCTATACAACTACCTGATCCAATATGCTTGGCTCGCTGAAGGCCGTCCACTGGCAACTCTGAATGGCAACAGCACCAACTTTTTCACGGTCCACGGTGCTGAAGCTGAGGCTCTTCGTCCAAGACTTGATCCGTCGGTGGTGGCTTTCCTTGACAACGCTATAATACCTCCTTGGGAAGGTTTTAGCGAAACACCACTCTCTATTTTTGCATCGGGACTCAATGGGCCACAATCACTTTTTGCGGAAGTTGAAGCTGATCTTGAAGACCAGCCGGTTGACAGCATGCTGCGCTTGTGCTATGTGGCCTTATCAACCGATGACAGTAATGGGGGTGTTATTTACCACCAACGCCACCATCGCGTCGCGATCTTCATGCATACTGATGACTGGGGCTTCGGGTTTCCAGTTAAGGATCATCCAGACGTTTGGAACCCATTCGAGACAGTGCTCTCCCACTGGATCGACCTGATTCATATTAGAAAAGTCGTGGCTGCGCCTCATGAAGAGCCAGCGCTATTCGAATTCGAGAAGATCGGGCCCTGGGAGTGGCGGCCCTATAGCGAAGCCCAGGTTACTACGTGTGTCGACGCGTGGGATCGGTTGTGTCAGGCCATCGAGACGCGCATCTCGCAGCTGCCAAACCCACCATCACTGATCAGCCCCGATTCCGGGACTGATGCGGATAATCCAGAGCCACTGGTCGCATCAAGCGTCCTAGACGCCGCCTCGGTGCTCGATCCTTGCTTTACGCGTTCGTTTCTGTCACGCGCGAGACGACCCTCGTTCCAATACATCGCTCCAGGCCTTCTCCTGCCCCCGGCTGACTTGTCTGGGTTTGTGGCGTCACAGACATTCACCGCATTGCCCCTTTCCCAGTATACCGTACCGCCAGTGTGCCTTTTCCCCGCCGACACCGGAGACCAGCGTCCTATCGAGCTCACGAGATTTACAAGTCCATGGGTGTTAATGGAGGATTTCTATTCATCGTCTACCGATACGCACACACCGTCTCGCATCTCTGCGGGTCTGTATACTACAGCAGTGGATAGAAAATGGGATGACATGGTCGAGGATGGATTTCAGCTGTTTCTCCCGTTCACCGTCAATGCTGGTTGTGGCAGGAAGGTAGGCGCACGAAAAAGCGATGGGGAGCTTGTTGATAGGGACAGGTTTTCAGAACTCTTTCAGCATGGATTCAAGCCTTTTGGTGGTAACTACTACCGCCCTCAGCGGCTGGAGCGTTTGTTGGATTGTTGGCGCAAGCTGGTTGAAGATGGCGTTTGGTCTGTTGGGCCGGATGGGGTAGAAGGTACAATCGATACTTTCAAAGACGCTGAGACGGAGAGTCGTTGGAGGGATTATTATATCCCTCCCACGTGGTAGATATCCCAATTCCATCCCGCCTTCAATCCGGAGACTATTTCTGCGCTCTATTCTGTGGGGATGGACCAGGTTAACACCCGAAGACATCCTGAGAGGGATATGCAATTTCATAAGACCAGTCACGATCATACGCTATTCAAATGTTGAACAACTACCATTTTCTTAACTGATGGTGATTTATATACAAATTTCTCCCAATCCTTCATTTTCCTTTTCTATCTTTTCCATCAAGCTAAGAGCTCGTCAGGGTGGAGGGCATCAAGCAATGTACAAGAAAGAAAGCTCCATTGCCATGTTTAATGCAGTCAAGGGATGTACACAAACGGCGCGTATGTCACAGTGCTCAATACGGTTCCGATCTCGTCTCGGACCCAGTCGTACTCGCTGCGAACGTGGGTCGGGACTCGCTGCCCGCCAGAACACCCGTGGTGACAGTGACGGTGGTAGCATCAACAGTCACCTTATCCGAATTGTAACTTTTAACCTCCTCCTTGGTCCACGAGCCAGCATCTGGGTCGCCCATATACATGTCCACGACATGACCATCCTCGTCAAGTACGAGACGCACTTCGGAGCGCGGGCCGTCGTCCTCGTAGATGATGTTGCATGTCCGACCGTCGATAGGGTTGCCATCCAGATCGACGAAGTAGAGATTATCATAATCAAGGTCGAGATAGGCATCGTTTGCCATTTCCAAGGAATTTGAGGTCAGCGTGGCAGACGCCAGCGGGGTCGTTATACTCCTCAAGCGACATGTACTGGTCGTTGCCGAGAAGGTCTCTTTGAAATATTCCCGGTTGAGAGTCAAAAGGCCGATACTGAGCGCTTGCTATCGGGGCTGGATCAACGCGCCAGGACTGTCGAGGCCACCCATATGCATTACCGTACATGCTTATCAACGTCGCCTTGTCAGCTATGCATTGACTACCTAGTAAAGTTGGGAGAGGGATACATACGGATCATCGTCAAGAACACGGAACCCATGGTCAGTAACCGTGGAGGTCGAGATAACTCCAGGCTGGTCGGTGTAAGTGTATGTAGCCCAGCAAAGCGAGTTGACCGTTTGCTCGTCGAAACCATAAGCATCTATGAAGTGTTGTCCACTGCCGGAACCGCGCCCCGCGGGCAGCGGCCCAAACGCCCTGTTTCAAGGTCAGAGATGATCGCATGACGGTAGCTTGAGTTTTACATACCAGGTTGCAGGCGGTCCATCGTCATTAATGCCGCACTTGGTAGAGCGGTACGCCGAGCAAGGCCTCCATTGCGCGTCCTTCCAAGCCTTGTAATCATTTCCCTGTCTCCCATTCGCAGGGCCGTTGACTAGACGGCAAGCCTGCGGAGAATTATTTCCTGATTCCTTGAGGTTGCCCATAGGAAACTCATCCAGTTGACATCGGGCTACGTTGTTGATCGATGCTTGGGCCCGGGTTCGGTATGCGCCAATACGCTGGCTAGATCTCCACGATGAATACTTACGGCCGTTCTGGGCTGTCAGTGGTTGATAGACAGTCTTTCCGTTGAGCAGCTTGTTGATCGCCCATCTTTGGTTATCACAAATCTCATCCCAACCCAAGCCATAGCGGCACGTATATGTGACCTCACAATCGCAGCTAGTCGTCGTTGCGCCGCCGTTAAAGTCGAGAATCGACCACTGGCCATACGCAGTTCGGGTCCCAACTTTTGTTGGGACGCCAACGTTGGGTTTAGATGGGGAGCCGCCGAAAAGCCACCCAACTATGCCTGAGATAATTTGCCAACCGACGTAGATCGTAGCAGCGGCGCCGGCAAGTGCCCCCAGAGCGCATACTACCCCCTCCCCAATAAGGGATAGGCCGAACGTGGGCAGTGCTCCAAGAAGCGATGGGACGAGATCAGCGAGGCAGAGAGATCCCAATCCCAATCCGGAGAGTATCAAGCCAGGCAAACCACGCTCTTCAAGTCCATGGTCGCGTACATAGATACTGAGGCCAGTATTAGAACCGCCTCGCTTGCTAAGCACAGAAGTCTGGCCATAGAGCACGAGGTTGCCAGAATTGGTGATTGACGAAGGGACAAATCCCGTGCAGCAATATGCCCGTCTGCGTGATTGTCTCATGGTGGCTACGTGATAGACTCATGACCGGCCCGACGGGAGGCCACAGCCGACCAGAATCCTCCAATAGACCATGATCTTTTTTACCACGAATTTATTAATGAACTTAGGGACAAGAACAGGCAAGGTGGTGCCGTCCACAACCATTAGCCAGCGCGCGTATGGAGAAGACAAAGGATTTGTTGGAGGACATGATCGAATAACGTTAGCTGAAAGGGTCATTTGGAAATAATTCTAAGTCAGCAATCGCTACTCGGAAAAGGCCCCACCCTCCGGGGCACGGTTCCCTACGGTCTAAAAGCCAGAGGAGAAAAGACGATGGCATCGTGAAGATAATATATTTGATTAACACCTGCTGGAACTGACTGTAGAGTTAGAATCTCTGCAGAAAGATTAGGTGGGAAGCAGCAAGTCTAGATAGAGATTTGAGGTTTGGAACCACCCATCTTTCTAGCTTGCATGAGTTTGCTTCATTCTCCACGAGCGCCTCGAGGAAGATGTTTAGTTGGTCCTGGGAAAAGACATTATCACCTCCAAGCATGAGGCCTACTGCCATAGACTCAAACGATCGATAAAGACTGGTCAGAGCTGGGTAGCGATTGAGAACATAAATGGCCAACGTGTCTACCATTTTATTCTGAAAAGCTGTTCTTCTGCCTCTATTTCAAAGTCAGCAATACAACCATTTCGTAGAGTGTAAATGAGCATACATTTGATTTGCCAAGTCTTCACTAGCTAGTAAAATCACACCAAGTCCCATGCAGGTAGCAACTTTCCACCAACGCTCGCCCCAGCGGCATTGATCGCTCAAAAAGTCGCGATCTTTTTTTTGCGGCACGAATGGGCTCCCGTGAAAAGCCTGTAAGATAGAATCTCTGGCTATCGTGGGAATTGCCCGACGTTGTCGGTTAAGCGGAAGACCGTTTTTCTCACTTTCCTTCAAATCATTGACAAGATTTTCGAAATGAATATGGATCCAAATCTGGGCAAGGCGGCGATTCACATCGTCTGACTTCGAAACTGAACCAGTGACCGAGTTCAGGTACCTCAGATATGCCACGCATGCCGTCAGGGACGAATTCAAGCCATACATGTCAACACTAGGTAAGGTATGCAGGTGACAGTTGACTAAAAGAGGCTTAAACGCGGCAATCGGGCCGTCGGATTGTATAATTGTGATCAGACTATCCCCGCAGTCTTCGACGTCTCGAGCTTGTTTCTCGCTCATTGTCTCGCCAGTTGCAATCTGACATATTGTTTGAATGCAGTCAACGCACTCAGCTGCCTGGGTCCGGTTATCGACTGGCTTGTATTTGTGAAAGCTTCCTCTTCCGGTCTCTTGTGTTTCCAGAAACTTGAGATCTGGTGAAGTGAGGACTCTTCTCTGGTGCCGATTCTCAAGGCCGAAAGCACTAGAATGATCTTCACTGGACTCTGAACACTTGAATTGTTCTTTTTCGTTGATCATGAGATATTGCATTTCTGTGTTTTCACTTTTCGCAGAGAAATATGCGCCTAGACTTGACGTTCGGAGACCTGTTGTCGTTGTCTCTTTGTTGCTGTCTGTGGACTGCGTCAACAATAAACTTCCATCTGATAGCAGAGAGATTTCTGGCAGTTTTGAATGAAGCTGAGGGGCATGTTTCAGTAAAGGCTGACGCTCAGTACAGTCTTCCATGTTGATAAAGCTGCATTGTGAGGTAGCCAGATATTTTTCATTGTTGAGTGCCTCTGATGTGAGCCATGCATCCCAATCAACAGGGTCATTATCAGAGATATCGGGTCCATGGGCGCTGGCAGAGACTAGAGTGTTTGGCTCAGATGATACCATTATTCATGTGCCGGTCAGCGACAATAAGAAATTAATGGCCAACTTCTCGCAACAGTGCTTCAAGAAGGAACGTCAGGATAGCAGAAGAATTGCCTCGTGTTCTGTCAAGTGAAGTGAGAAGAGGAACAGACAACAGACACTGAATACGGCATAGCTGGGCAAATAAAGAAAGCGAATGGTCAGAAAATAAAATAAACAATGGCACACAGGGATTTCAAGCGTCCCCAAAAGGCGCATCTTGAAAGGTGACAACTGCGAGCCGTTCTGGTTGCGACCCCAAAAAGGTGTCGCAACCAGAACGGCAATTAATCAAATCATTTGGCCACGAATTTTCTCACATGGCCATGGTTCACCCAACCCGCCAAAAAAAGGGATCGTTGAAGTAGATCTTTCCGGTCGCCATGCCCCCATGAAAATCCTCGTCGACACAACAGCAAAGTTATGGTCAGAACGGAATCGCTTTCTGAGAAACCGTGAGGTCAACCGGAATTGAACCAGAAGCCGATCGGGAAATGGAGTACACCCTGTTTACAAATTGTCAAGTTTGTCATGACTTGGATAAACAAGAGCTGATCACAAAAGCATAGATAGAGTATACGCTGTTCCTTGGGCCGGGGAATACTGATGAACCGGTTTACGGTGACGGTGAAGAACAGATCAGGTGCAATGGTTCTACGGTGAAAAGAGCTGTTTGTTTCTGGAGGGCGGTGTATTATATTTAATTCTACTAATCTGTGGCCAATTGGTCATTCGCTGGGCCCACCGACCCATCTCCTTTCACTTGACAGATCTGCCCTCTCGTTACGAAGGTTGAAACTCCGTCTCATGCAGCCTTACCCTCTGTTCGAGGTGTTTAGAAACTAATTCTCTCATACGATCTCGTACGTCATGCGATGCGGATACTAGGAATTTAGCGTCTGGTTTGTGATTCAGTTGATGGACTTACCCATAACCAGAACCTCACCGCGATCCTCATGAGTGTTTGGCAGCCGTTTTATGTTTCGCCCGGAAGCCTCTTCTGATATAATTTCATCAAATCGAGGCTTTCCATTGAAAACTGTCGCGCGGCGATGCTGGCCGAACGGCTTGCCATGTTCTATCATCTGGTTTGATGCCACATAAAAAGACATTTCGAGTATCTGTATCACGTCAGCGCAAGTATGGTTAGACAGGAAGAGCCAACCCACATAGCCATCATCCAAGACATCATCGCTTAACAAGCTGTTCAGAAGTGGCTGGGCTGCAACAGCAATATCTGAGAAATTCAGCATCATTGGTTTGCTCTTTGAACGTGGAGGCCGGCCTTACCCAATGTTTGGACCTCCCACACGAAATGTACCCGGCGCACATGTGACGTGCAAGTGTTATACCCGTAGAGGAGCTTCTTAAGATAAGATATGACACCTGCTATACCGAAATCAGTCGCAATTGCCAAGACGCATTCGTAATGGTCTACGGATTTGCTGACTCCATACGGCCCGCTAACAAATGCTGTCAAGGATGTATAGCCATCCGTGGCTGTACGATGGTGAATAGTCTCAGTGAGCCCTCTTCGAGGTTGAACAAAAAGCTCCAGGACATCCTGCTTTTCTGGCGACCAAGATGTCACCATAAACGGGTGTGTCTGGGCCCAGGAGAATAGGCTTGCCGCGGGTATCCAGAGACTTATGTATTGGCCTGCCTCGACATGTAGGGGCCTTGTAAGAGCAACCCTTACTTTCAGCGGTGTTGCCTCTATGCTCTGTATTGGTGCTTGTTGCACCCGGTCACATCTGATAGAGGCACGAGAATAAGGACGTGGGGGGAAGACGCCATTCCTAACGATGAAAAGGAAAAGCTCGACCAATAATGCAAGTAGCATTGTGCCAAGCGGAATATAAACATACAGCCGGGGCAGCAGAGTATCGGATGGCAAATGCCGCCATACAAAATATATGCAGGCTGTAGCCAGGGCTTGATGTAGTCGGAGAAATGGCTCGTAGAAGAAACGGCGAACGAAAGGGAAGGATAATAAGAGAATTGCGGCCATAATCACAGCACCCTGAGAAAGATCAGTATTACAAGATTAGCAAGGCAGGTTGAGCGAGAGTGATGACGTACGATTAATCCAAAGAGTTGGGCCTTCTCACGAATATTCCAGCCCTTCTGCTCAGTTATCATAGCCATGATGATATGTAACATGAGGAGAATGCCAGTCATCCAGCCCACAGTCCGATGAATGCGCTTGCACATCATCAAAGAAACACCCATGGCGTTTGCAAGGAATCCTAGATGGTGTGCCAAGAACAGGAAACTCATATTGATCACTGAAAGGGTTCCGGCGCGGTCTCTAGCCATTGTTGTTGATGGAGTCTTGAAGGCAACAAGAAACACATTTGTTACAGCGTACGCGAGATATGACAAGGCATCAGCTCGAGTGCAAGGAGCAATCAGCCTATGGCGACCCCACAAGTATGGATATGTTAAGTGCTTCGTAATCAGGAATGACAAAGCTGTGAGTAGATTCAGAAAGGAAGGGGCTATGCGAATGAGAAAGAGTGTTGTCAGTAAGCACCCCACTGCAATGGCGTAAAAGATCGTGATGTCCATTGTCAGTCAGGACTAAGGTATCAAATATTTTTCAACTATTGCAAGAAACCGCCGGTGCTTTATACTCTCAGGATACTAGATTTCACCAGTAGGATGACTAATCTTTATGCCAGAAGCAACACCTCGTTCAGCGTTACCGCGTTTATTTCTAAGGCACCCATATCGCTGCCTTGAACCGTTGTTAATCTAACGTTAAAGTGTATATCACACGTGATATAGTTTATTGCAGAGCGGCTCATCTTCCTTGCATCCAGGCTATCGTGAGATGATCGTAAGCAACTATATCCCTGCCCCAATTTGGCGGCTCTTCCCGGTCAAGCTTCGAGCTTCTTTCCGCTTTGTTCATGAAGCTCCCAATGATATTGTGGACTACTGTGGTATTTGGCTTGGCACAGCCTCTGATATACTTCTTGACATAGCAAGTACAAGAGTGAAAGGAAAAGCAACAACTGTTTTTTCAAAGAAAGTCTATGGGCAAAATCGTACTGCAAGACGGGCTAGCCCGTAATACACTTGCATAATCCAGTATACAGCACTTGCGTTATAAAGCGCCTATCGTTGCTTCCTAGAAGCTGTCTCCTCCCAGCTTTTCTCCAAATCACGATCCGTCATCACAGTCGGAGTTGGGTAATGAGAGCTCTGGCACGTTAGCGCTCCGCCTGATGGATGACACCATGTAGTTTACATACCAATTGCGAAGTAAGAAAAGCCCAAAAGCCTGAAGCATCGGCCGACAAAATATGCACCTGACCAGTCTCCCGCATGCGAATACCTACGCATACATCTGCATTACACATCTTGCTATATTCAGATGCCTTCTTCATCATATTTGTCTTCCGACGACACTGTTTTTGGCGCTTCAATTTTTTCGCCGAGGAATTTTTGGATCGGGTAGTTTTTAAGGCAGCCATTATAAGTTGCCTTTCTCTTTGGAGGAAATGACAGCCCTTAACTGATGAGAGGCTGAAGGTGGCGCTTATAAAGACTGACTGACAAGAAAATCTCAATAAAACAGGTGCTAAAATACAAATGCGAAAAGTTGAATTTTTTGGAATTTTGATAGACAAAGAGAGCCACGATTTTCTTTACGTGAGGGACCGTGGTCTTGTGTTGATGCACGTTATGAACGAAGACTGAAACGCAAGTTAACCGCCATCATAAAACTGCCGTCACCATATGGTGGTCGCAGCTCTCTTTCACAGATGGGTTGGGCAATGAGCGAAGCAACGATCTTTTTGAACAAATTGGTGAAATGATTAAACCAAACTCAAGTATTTGTATTTAGCACTAAAGTGATTTGGTGAATAACCTGATGGTCTGCAAGTAGGAAACTGCTACTGTTTCAGTTTAAATGGCCCTCTGCACGACACACAAATGTCCTTCAAGGAAATACAACGGTTGTTGAACGCCGAGAGGCAGCAAGTCAAGACCGATCACCTCAACCTCGACTGAGAACAGAACATTCAAATGATAGGCTGACGAGCAGTGGATTATTGAAGGCATGCACGAAATTGGTGCGGCAATGTTCTATGCTGTATACTAGAGACTGCCAGAAACATGCCTGTGTATCTTTAGGATCGTAGAGAATGGTCCAAAACGAGGCTGCAACGATTAGACCGTTGCCCCCAAACGGTGAAGGTCGCGGGCATCGAAAAGTGCGGGTAGCATATGGCCCTGATTGGCTATTTCGGGGAGTGGATCGCCGTCCCAAACGGTGGGGGCAGCAGGACACCAATAGAGTGTTGCGGAGTCTACCTATGAACAGTAACGAAATTGGCCATTTTTTGGTCTGGTATAATTCGGAGGCCAACATAACGGAATGCTGTTGTTCTTTCTGCCCACCTGGGTAGATAACGCTACACAACTGTGCTATCTAAGAATGTTTATGTTCACCGTGGATAACCAGACGTGGCCATTGACCGGGAGAATATCATAACAATTTTTATCCATGTGCTACTACAAACAGTGCGATTCTCTTCTGTGTAAGGGTTCAACACAATGACGGATATTCCAGTTCAAATCAACTGACAGAACTCCAAACGTACAGTGTTAAACAGACATTCATATGGTTGATTACTGCCGGACGATGTTGACGAATCCTACAAGTATTCTGCTATTCTGCCCATCTCAATTTCCGTTACCGTAAATATTGATCTGGTTAAAAAGCACTGTTCTAAGAGACAAGAATAGCCGTCAGGTTTAACCGGAGGGTCAACGTAGGAAGAACGATGGCGCGCGGCGAAATTGCAATCAAATCTTCCCACAACCCAGGTGTTGAAACAGAGGCTGTGAAAAGTGGAAGATGCTTTTAAAAATAGTTACACCTTTACTTGATGTAGAGTAAATAATAAGATAGGCCAGAAAGTAGCAACCCCCTCCACCAAGCCAATAGATCACGTGCAGCCCCTGATACTCTGATACACCCCAGGTCTACAGCAAGAAAAAATTTCGACCCTGCCAGTCTATGTCGGATTAGATCGGATTGCGCCGGTTCGGAACGGGTCGGCCCGGCTAAAAGGTCTGGAAGCTGTCATGATCCTGGATATGTTCCACCCCCATGCTGTGAAATATTGACATCTTGTAAGGACCTTGGAGGATTTGAAACTTTCTACTGTAGGACGCTAGCTGTCTCCAGATCAACTCCAAAAGCTACTTATGTGTCACTCTGCAAGGAATACCTTACTGCATCGATAGCAAAATGCGTGTGTGTGAATATTCGTCCTCAATATATACGTGTCTTTCCCAGCACACGTGCCGTCGAAGATGTGTGTGTATATTAGGGCTCTTGAAGGAGAGGAACAACGTGCCCCCAGCAGACATCTTCGAAACTCTTGAAATGACGTGGGCTAAGCTGGTATGACGTATGTACTATACTCTATCACCAATTTAGGTCTAGTGGCACTCCAAACTACACTAAGAGAGAGGCTAGCCGGATTGTGCAAGTCCGACTTGATGCGTCTAACGATATCCATTAGGAAGAAATCTTATGCCTACCACCATACTGCTACCGTACAATTCCCGGGGCATCGACAATCTGGAGATGCCTAAGGTACAAGGTGGCTCCCGTCTAGTTAGTTACTGCGAAGCAGGCCTCCTAAGCCAATTAATTCATTCTTCGAGAAGGTCTATTAGATAGTAAGTCGGGTATTGTCGAATCCAATGGATGGTACATTAAGCATGATTATATTTGAAGATCACGTGGAAATTTCGGTGCGGCGGAATAATGGCAGGAGATAGCGATGACTGACGGATAACAAACACATATTGCCTATTTTGGTCTAGTGGCCCTCTCAGCGAGAGTAAGAGATACGCTAACCACATTTTGATATCCAGTTCTCCAGTTCATACTACATCTGTGTGGTTCTTTAACATGACCAGATTCCGCAAATCTTTAATTGAGATGAAGGTGGAGGTTGCGCTTCTTTCACCGTGTCCAACAAGAAAATGTATGAATGAATCGATCTGTTTATTATTTTCGACCATGCGGTACTCAGAGGACCTACAGATCCATCACTGCGCATGGCCTGAGAAAAATGCGGGAGTAGCCAAGTCAGTAGCTAGCCTCAATAAAATGCACTACGCTAGCCCTATCTAAATGCAGCCGTTCACCTAGCACCCTTAACCGTTGTCTCCTCAATAAGAAGCTGGCGTCATTAATGTGGCGCCCGTCCTATTGTTTCACCTCTAGCTGGAAGGCAAAAGCTTAGTGGGGCTAAGTTAGCGCGTCGAGTACCTTGGCTATTCCCTAGCCATCGCCCCGTTAGGCGTTTAGCGCGTATTAGCGGATGGCGCGGATATATCTAGTAATATATTAGTCTTCCGTGCTATTGTTTTCGATATAATTGTTACGGACCAACCAGGCACCAATCGGTCAGGGGACCGCAACTTACTGATGGGCCACCGAGAGCCAACCGATTCATGTGTCAGATCACGTGATCACGTTCAGTGAGCAAGAGCACGATTTACCCTGAGCGGACCCACCCGGCAGACTTTATCCCGTACATATGCGTTGTCGCAGCTTTTCCCTCTCCGACCCAAGACATTGCATATCAAAGACTTTAAGTTTATCCGCCGGAGATGTCTTCTTTACCACCCGGATGGACCGAAGAGCGACTTCAAACCATAGCCGAGGATGACTTGCGTCAAATACCGGAGGAGGTAAGCTATGACCACCTTCGAACTTCCATGGAACCCTCCATTAATTCGTACTAACCATCTCTCACCAATTCAGCAAATCGGCCAAATTGATTTAGATTTGATCCCCTTCGACAATGTTCGAGCTCGCACAATTATCTCATTCGCGAAATTGTTCGAGGAACAAAGATTAAGTCGCGAGAGAAAGGGCATGCCCCCTGCCCCTCCAAAAGATATATTCAAAATAGCCGATGATGCAGTCGTCCAGGTCGTGGAAGAGAATGGATTCGATGACTTCGGTTTCATTACTTTCCGAACAGATTACTCAGATGATGAACGCTGGGATAAATGGGATGCAGAGTATGATCGCCGAACAGATTTTTCGATAGAAAGGTCCGCTGGCGGTCAGAAGATCATGGATAAATGCTTGATGCCTCGCTTTGAGGATCCGGAATTACATGGTGCTACTCATCAGCAGATTCAACAGTAAGATCATCCTTGGAATTTCAATGTTGTCAATGCAGATCACTGATACGAGCCAGATCATACTATGGGTACCTAGAAACTGAGGGCGTGGCTCCGGGATTAGATGTGGGCCTGTGTCTACTTGCTGATACTGCCGCTGTGGAGTCCATGAACAGTGACCTGCCATGGGTGTACGCGTTGGATATGAACTTTGATCATTCGAGCGAAGTGGAAGAGGGAGAATATCCAGGATACTTCCGAGTTGCCGTGGACTCGGTGATTCCAGAGCTTTATCCCATGCTTACAGCTATGCCACCCGCGGAGCTTTGGGCCCAGGGGGATGAGATATGGCAGTTAGCCGTTTAGTCAGAAACTCTTGGTATTGTAAATTAAATGAGGGCTATTTGATCAATATAGCATTTAGGTAATAATACATGCTTCGTTATTGTTCTCCCAGGTTTGCATTGTGGGGGTTTTTCATGGGGATTAAAATTGCTCATAGCATGGAAGTAATTTCTTAGTCGGGGCTAATACGGCACATTGGTATGGGTCAAATCAGTAAGCAAGTCCATCCATCCCGGCGTATCAAGTCCGACGTGCGCACTATCGTCAAACATCTGTGTCCAAAGGTCCTCCAAATCCACCGGGCTGGAGAAGTCATTTGAGGAATCAAGGCAATCGGGGGTTTTGAATCGTGAGTCCAATGTCAAAATACTCGACCGGGACCTGGAGGACCACTTCGACTCAATCGCGGAGATTATTTTCGATCGCCCTCTCTGATTGCGCGGCGGAAGCAGTCATGTTATAAGGACTAGAGCTGCTGCTAGCCCGAATTTCTCCTGGATTTCCAACTTGGCCAGCCAGTTGGTAAGCATTGTTATCCGATGCATGCTGTGGTTGTGATGTGACTCTTTGGGAACGGAAATGCAATATATGGGATTTTCCCGTGCAGGGTTTAGGAGCTTAGGTTTGCCATTCGGCCAGTGTTGATGAAAGGGTTACGATTCCAATCTCAAATATTGCTCCAAGAGCATCATTATCATACTCACAAAAAATTCATTGACAGGAGGCCAAAATAGTGCTTAGTCCTAGATTCAAAAATGGTGAGAATACGAAGGGTAGATCCTGGTAGCGGAGTTAAACTATTTCATTGTGTTCATATGGGGTTTGAAAATAGCGAAACACTTGTTTGGTTATTATTGGTGAATTGGTGATAGTTGCGCATTGGTGTTACGCACGACTATCGGGTCGTCGCTATGTTAGAAGATTCCTTGGTTATACTTGCCTTAATGCTTCTCTGCTTCCAACGTCAACGATCTGTCTCTCAACCGTACCGTCGCCTAACAGGCCTTATACGGGCTAAGTCCTTTTGAGGGTATCGAGGAGCGATGCCAGATAGAGCGCCGAACTAACCTATACCGGAGTACGGGTCTATTCGTAGTGTTGTCTAGTTATAATCAAGTTGTACGAGTCACCAAAGGTTCTGAACAGTAGACACAAGTAACAATGTATGATTGAACACGAAGAACTAAACTAGATACATGAATGAGTGTCCTTATATATCCTGAGTCCTTCCATGGTAGAATAGTAGAAAGTAGAATGGTAGATCTGGCTTGGCAAGATCTACTCATCGACTGTTGACCTTTCTACTACTTGCATGATCACGTGGTGGTGGTCTCATTGGTTATTGCGGTATACAATGAGACGGCGAACGGAAGGCCGACAGTGGCCTGTTTGGCGCGCAGACCCTGTCCATCATGTATAACTACATATGCTCCAAGGAACGAGAGGTGGTACCATTGGAGCTTTGGTTACTATTTCTGGGAGCTATTATGAGGGTCTTATGTTATAGAGGTGAATAGAGTCTCGAGTGAACAATCCCAAAATAACATGACGTAGTGCAAATGTGTGATTGGTTCAATGCTACTCCTTTCTCCACCTTGGAGTAGCTACACCTAAGGGCCATTGCTTTCGCACCCAATACCTTAGGCTCTGATTTCTCGACTCCAGCAGATCTCGATCCTTTCCAGTTGCTAGATGTGCCAAGACCCGCACATTTGTACCCGACCCAGTCCACATCCGATTATACGCCGCGACCGGCAACTGGCCTAGAGGGTTCTACGCTATAATACGCCCGAAAATATGAATGGGATCACCACTGGCAGAGCCAGCTGTGCTCAGCAGCTTGGGAAAGGAAGCCGGAGGTTGCATTTATCTACCAAACGAAGTTTCATAACGCTCCCAGGACCTATCCGCATAGTGGGGAAAACTTCGAGGGAAGCAAGCAGACATTCACGTTGATAATGTGTTCGTTGTTCACAGTACTAGTGAACCACAGGACAGGAGTAAGTTCCAAGTTCTCCGGTCTCGCCCGAGGGCTCGGAATGGAGCGGGTGATCCTTGCAACTAGGCTGAATTAATTTCGGGCCAGAGACCTGGGGGAGTGCGAGAGTATTAGGGAAATGCACGGACCTTGGATCGAGGTGGAGAATGTAATGTTTTTTAACCGATCCTATTAATCAAACCGACTTTTCTACAGAGAGGGCAGCACCTTCTCACCACTTTCTACGGCCTCATGTCTAAACATTTAAACACCTGAATTTTAATTGCTGCAGAATCACCACCCTCCGTTTTTCCACTAATCTTTGTTGAACATACAATTAAGCAGGCTCCTGGACCAGTTCATCTAATCTGATCAAGAGACTGTCATCAATCAACTGAGAATCAACGGTAAGCCGTGACAGCAGTCCCTCGACTGCCTCGGCCTTAACAAACAAACGGGGTGTGGTGTTGAAGAGAGGCCGCACTAAGTTTGCAGGTCGGAGGCGCAACTGTAAGTATGGATTACAATGCTTAGCTCCGGACCAGGCCGGATTATTACCCGGCGAGCACCTTCCGCCAAGCAAAAACGCCTCCCTGTAAAGTCGATCGGTGTTAGCCGGAGATAAGGAAGCGCTAAGTAAGGATCCAAGATGTGGGTTCTCTTGGACTCCTTGCAGTCTACCGAGTAGTCTGGGAAGACTGAGTAGTCTGCGTGGACGGAGTAGCCTAGAGTTTCTCCAAGGAGTAGAAAAAATTTTGCAGGAGCTTTGCATTCTTTTTGGGGGTCAAGTAAATAGTACCACGAATCGGCCTGTTGGCACCAAGAGATGCTGCTGTCCAATAAATATCCTGAGTCTATGGGAACTCCAATGAAAAGTCAAAATCGGCTTTAAATTTTCAATATACTCCCAACCCTATTTTCATTTGTTTGTAAGCTGTCGGCGACGCGGTGACCGTCGCATTCTCTACGTGTTCAATGTTACGAAGGGTGGAGCCACATCCATGGTTTTACAGTATCAGAAATTTCACTCTTGATAAAATATTCAAGAAAGTGCAAAGGGCATGCAGATATATACTTCAACAAGAAGTATTTAGTTTTCTTGGAAAAAAAGTTCGTACATTAAGTATTCATTGCATTTTGAAGATCACGTGGGAATTTTGGTGCGGCGGAATAATGGGAGGAGATAGTGATGACTGGATAACAAACACCTTGCCTGTTTTGGTCTAGTGGCCCTCTCAGCAAGAGTAAGAGATACGCTTAAAACGTCAACTGAAGCGTGGTGCATGGGTCTGGGAGAGGTCATGAGCAGACAAGTCTTCATGACAGGGCACTCTGCATGGATCGCTCTAATTCGGCTTTCGCGCCATCGAACGACTTGGATGGGCACGCAATCTGCTAGCAGGAGGCCTGATTACCGGCAGATTTCACACCCAGCGATACAAGACGAAGGGGGCGAGAACGGTGTCCACGGGGAGGCGTAGAGGACATTCTTACCCTAGTCGAACACCGAGTATAGAAACGACTCGGAGATAGATTAAGTTCGTGTGTGTGCGCGGTCTCTTGTAGTACTGTTCTCTCTTTTTTCATCGTTTCAGGGCATCGGCGTGCGAAGCGCGCGTCACCGGTTGATGATGAAGTGGCGAAGTATTACCAACTTCGGTCTAGTGGCGCTCTCAATAAGAGTCCTGTTTCATTGGTGGATGATTCTAAATATCATTGGTTTGCTACTACTCCTTTCTCCACCTTGGAGTACCAAAGTGGTCGCATCCCACGCTTCAGTGGTCTCTTATGCTACTTCCAACCAATCCTCTCCTAATCTCTCAAAGTTTTCAGGGATTCTCTGGCTTTAATACTACTGGGGTATCACTACTCTCGTTTATACTACTTTAGTTTTAATGCTAATGGAGTAGATATCTTACGTGGCGTCGTGATAATTCCGGCAATGTTATGTTAACTCAGGGGTACTCTTCACTTGGTCTGGAGTTTCGATACCTCTGCCAGTGCCCCCATGGCTCTGCTCGCCTCCCAGCAACCATTCTGTACACTTTATTACGCCTTTCGCCAACCCCCCAGACAGCATAGGGTAGCTAGGATGTGCAAGCCTCGTTTAAGTAAATCGCGAACGGCTATGGAAGCGACGCGCAAGAGCATAGATGTTCTGTTGAAATAGTGTATACGTAGTAAGAGGAATTGCTCTTATTGCTGCTTTTGTCGATGCTCAATAAAGTCCTCCCTCGGTAGGCTATGGTAGATATAGACGGTTGAGGCATCCTGAGTTCTCGAGTGCCTTTGCATTACTATTTTTGGAGCAAGGACAGAAAGTGCAATGCGTGTTTGGTCCGCTGCCTCATATCTCCACCTTGGAGTTTTAGAACACATTACGAGCTATTTTTCCACGACATCCGGAATCGATGTGTTTGGCAAACGCACTGCTGGATGTGTCTAATGGAACGAACGTCCATATGGAGACCTTGTCCATATGGAGCCCTCTTGCTAAGGCAAAAACCTAGATATGCTAGATGCGGCTGGGCCCAAAAGGCTTTCAATGTTCGTTTATTGTGTGCGGTCTACCATGACGGCCAGTCCCACAAGGACTGATTTGGAAAAATTCTTTCTCACACCAGGCATAAGGTTGCTACCCCAATGTGGAGAAAGGGATGGCAGTGCCGAACCAATAAGAAGCTACTAGTAGCTTACATTCAAGCGATGGTAAAACGGAGCCTATGGAGGTACAGAGTAGATTAGCCCAGAATGCGGTGACCAAAACGACGACATTGAGAACCTATTAAGGCGAAACGAGAACCATGAGATCTAAGCCAAGAATTCCTCGATTGAAATGGGCGGTGCCGATCAACATTGACATTGGCAGAGTGGGAAGTGGTGTTGTAGGCGAAGCCAGCGGTTCGGATTTTTCGCATGGAATACTAATCTTCCCTTCAACATGGATCAAATGGCAGCGTGAAGGACCAGTCAGGGGGTCAGGGGGCATACTGTTTGCTTAGCGACTGAACTCATTTATTTCAATTAAAATACTGTAGTAGACGAGGCTGACCGACATCAGGTGATTGGAAACTGGCCCGCGTCTCCTAGCCCCAAAACCAAAGTTCTGTGATAAGGCAATACAGTAAGGTACAAACTTAGATACAAAGACTGCCGGCCTTTTTGGGGGGTGCAGGGAGTCCCGAGTCCACAATGAGCTCAAAGTTTTAAGGCTTTTTTTTTTGGGAAAGATAAAAGGTGAGAAGTAAAGGTGGGAGGTCCTCGACTATTAGGAAATGCACGTGATGCAGATCAGCGCGACGAATTGGAGGTGAGTCACCGTTTAAAAACAGTCCTCTGTCACTTTCATCCTTCAACGCTTTTCGCTTCTTTCTTACTGAGCCGCCTTCTTACGCATTCCAGGTGCAGAGCTGTTCAATCGATACCAACGAATGTGTTGGCTTCAACAAGCTGGTGGGTAGGTATTCATTTTCTTCTCGTGGTCTTCCACTAGGCATTGCGTGATGTTTTCTTCTACAAGTCCTGTTCATCCCATTCCCTGTTAATTTTTTTGGGGTCTGGGGCTTTTCCCGTGCGAGAATTACTCGTCTCTCCGAATTTTGCGCCTATGGGTCCCGTAGACAGATCTTTTTGTTCCTCGGGGCACAACGCAGGCCACTGGCCAACCACATTCAATCCAACCTAGCTTGCAAACACATGTTCTTTCAAGCCGCCAACACGGAGCTGCGATATTATATTGAACACCGTGGACCGACACAGCGAAGATGCAGGTTGGGGGGCTTGGGGAGGTCGTTTGAATTTTGAGACCACAAAATGACATCACCTCACAATGTGGTCTAGATCTACGCCCTAGGGCTGCTAAATCTGGGATAAGGAGACGCCGTGGTTACATGAGTGGCTTATAACTGTCAACAACCCCGCCCAGGTGAACTTGGCCCGTCGATCATTCTGGTCAAAAGTTCCAGAGCAAAAGAAGTCGCTGGTATTTAATATGCAGGAGTCGTCCACGTCCTTGATCGCAGCGCATTCTCCAAAGATCATGGACGAGACCACCCGAGGCTTTCTAGCCCAGGCTATCCGGGACGCATTCACGTCTGCTGGCATCGATTATAACGAAGAGTACATTGATTCCTTGATTTCTAAAGTCGATAATGACGGTACGTTGGACACTCGACTTAGCTAATAGAGTGGGTGTTGACCGTGATTCTAGTCCTGGAGGCTCATCTGGCGAGCCAAGACGGCAACACAGAAGAGTCCTCGTTACGAACAACCGGCTCAGCTTTACAAACGCCTCCGGCTTCACCACACAGAGGGCGTGGCTCCTATCGGATTCTGAATGCGCCGAAAAGGAATTATGCAAAACTTGCAGGCCCAGAACCCAAAAAGAGAAGAAAGCGGCCCATTTCGAAGCCTTCGGAAACATGTGGTGATAAATCTCCCTCCGACAGAATTGCCGATGAACCTATCGAGGTAGGTTGTCAGAATATAAGTCAACAGGTATGCCACTTTTGCCAACTGACAAAATTGTTTCACGTACTTGTTCCGAGGCTAACGTCGTTTGATCTAGCCTGACTACGACCACGTGGAAGGTAGACGCCATTTGGATATCCCCGTCGACATTTCCTCGTCGTATCAAGCAGACTCCGCGTATGCAGTGAAAGCAATGTCATCAATATTGTTCGAATGCGCGAGGGTCAATTTAGCTATTGCTCTATACGGACATCGAACGAGCGGTGCCCCAACAACAACCAAGCCTGACAACATCCTGAAATATGTCGATGAGATTTCGGAATATGATTATGAGAAGGCAATTGACGTCATCCGCAGAGACAATGCTTTAGCCACAGGAAAGGGTCTGCAAAATCGGTACAACGAAACAATTTTCTGGAAAATCATTCTCAAGGGTGCTGCGTTGATCGATCATACAAAGCTGCCATCCGCGAAAGGGCCTGCAGACGGGTTCACAATGGCGGAAAAAGCTGCAACCAAGAAGTTCATGGAAGATGCCGGATACGGGTTGGGTGCAGAAAACCAACGGCAATGCCGTATTTTCTGGAAAAACCTATTTGAAATGCGTGAAGCTGGTATTGACAAAGTCCTCTATTACCGCACCAAGCAATTCGACAGCTACTGCAAGGGATATCCGAAGACGTCAGAAATCTCCCTTGTGGATGCAATAATGAAGTGGGAGACCCATCATAGACCTCACATCGAACAACTGGAAACACGGGCTCTCAGACTCGCGAAAGGCGACCTCATGCGCCTGTCTGATCTTGAGCACCCCCAAGTTGTAGAGAGGCTGAAAGTTCACGAGTCCTCTTGGAATAATGCCAAAAACGAATGGGCCTTCACCAGGGAAGAAGAAAGCTTCAATGAAAAGGGTTTGCAGGCTTTCTCTCCTGAAGTTTTATGCGCACCCTACGACTACCAATTAGTATCAGACTCTGGGGCAGACAAGTCTACATTCACCTCTCTCCTGCCGAAAGATGGTAGCTCCTTGTTCGCCTGTTCCATTGTCCCTGTGCGTGAGGGGGACTTTCTAGGCATATTTGCTGGTAAGATTCGGTTTTCGGAAAACTGGAGTACAACCCACGGTATTCGCGGTCCTATCGACAGTCTGTGGCTAGACTACTCACAAGTCACTGGTACGCTGAACCAAATGCTGGTCTCAGAACCTGGTGGTCCCGCAAACGTCCGCCTCCAGTGGGAAGTAATCCATGATGATATTGGGACCGGTAGTTGCACCTCATGGAGAGTTTCTGTGAAAGCTACTAAGCCCATAATGCCGTTCGACCCTTTCGTTCGCGTGGCTGCTCAGCAGGAGCAGTTCGTGCTGCATTTATCCTCTGAGAACGCAAAGAGGGGGTTTCTCGAACTTTGCGAAGCTGACTAACAATACATTGAACCATCCTTGTTGCTATATTTAATCGAACACTGGGTTGTATTAAGGGAACGGGTGACGCCGGAACAACAAGCAAAGAAAACCCAGCTATAATGTATGCGTAGTTAATTTTGCACTTAGATCGAGCGCACATCAAATTTGATAATTGAATAAGTGATCTGCTTTCGCACCTTGATATGTTTTGATAAGATGTACGAAAGAAACGTACAGTAGTTGTAAATGAACAAGTAATGTGGTGTAATCGGTGACCAAAAACATGTTGTCATTTCTCATAGAGCCTTGGTAGTAAAACCTCTAGCGAGATTGTTTGCGCATTTGTTCGATAATCATTAATTCCCCTCTTGCATCAATAAGATTTACATCGCTCTAGGATCAGGCTGTTTGTCTGGGGACACATGAGCTGGGCCTGGGAGTTATCGTGCTACTATAATCAGTTTTCTACATCCAGGGATTGAGTGGAATACTTCTGGGATTGATCTAATTCAGATATCCTTAGGTTTACCACTTAGCTGATGCAGTCGAGTTCAGAGCGCCACACAAGTTGGCAATCCTCGAATTGGTGGCGGGTTCTACACCAGATGGATCTGGCTGGCGATGTCATTGACCAGAAGGCGACACATTTGAATTTTATGCTACCTGCCTCGCCGCCGCCGTCGTCACTCAGATATTCTCATACATGATCGACAGTGGAGTTCAATACGGCTACATCTGCACGGGGGAGGCTTTTTTCCCCCTCCGTATCCCAAAGGATGATCCTACAGTTGTTCAGTACTTCTTGTGTATCCCGAATCCAAGACGTGCAGGCGGACGATGAATTGCGCCTCCACCGGACCGCCATCGGTCAGGTGCTTGCATTCACCCTTCAAATTTGGGAGGCAGGTTCTAGGCTTCGTCCTACCCGTCCTGGCTTAGCGCAATGTACGCAACAAAAATAGCGTCGGCACCCCACGACTGTTCCTTCCCGACTTCTGTTCCTTCCCGACTTCCACCGCCCAACATAGCAATGGAGGATGATTTTCAATCTTTGGCAGCGGGGAAATCCATGAACTGCTAGCCATACAATAGCCTAGTCATAGCATAATTTTCATCTATTTTAGCGAAATAGTGAAGTACGAAAGCAATTGCCCTTAGATGTAGCTACTCCAAGGTGGAGAAAGGAGTAGCATTGAACCAATCACACATTTGCACTACGTCATGTTATTTTGGGATTGTTCACCCGAGACTCTATTCACCTCTATAGCATAAGACCTTCATAATAGCTCCCAGAAATAGTAACCAAAGCTCCAATGGTACCACCTCTCGTTCCTCGGAGCATATGTTTTCACTCCGGGACCTATAGGTCCTCTGGGAACGATTGTCAGAAATCTGAGTAGCGCATGGTCGAAAATAATAAACAAACCGATTCATGCATACATTTTCTTGTTGGACACGGTGAAAGAAGCGCAACCTCCAGCTTCATCTCAATTAAAAAATTAGCGAATCCGGTCATGGTAAAGAACCCCACAGACGTAGTATTATATTTATCCTGAGGCAGATCAAGAATTCACAAATCTTAGTCTTTAGACCACGTTGGTCTACGTTACAGTAAATCCACCACTTTGATATACAGACCGTTTACATTTACGACCAACCGCAGAAAACGCCGTTGGTAGAATAGATAATATCTACTTAGTCGGTCGGTTCGTTGTAAGGAAAAGAATTTCTTTCTGATTTAAACTATACACAGTCGCAAACGCCTTCCTAAAAATCACGAAAGTGAGTGTCTAGCTAGGTGCCTAGTTCAGAAAAATATGTTCAATATTTGAAAACAGGAAAAAGAAACTTGCTGAGACTGCATTCAAACGGTCTCTATTCTGTGTACTGTAGAAATTCCGTCCCTTTCGGCCGTTTAATCTGTATAGGAGTAGGATTTTGGGCAAATGCATTATCGATTCAAAGTGGAAACGAAAATTGACCGATCTGACGCAATTAGATCATAAAATCGTAGGGAAACGAAATTGACCGTTTACCATTTATGCGACTCAACGGTCAACGTGAGGAAAAGCAATGGCGGGCGTGAAATTGTGACCAGCGATATAAAGAGCGTGCAAATGTGGTGTGCAACGTGGTTGGAAGTACAGCAGGGCTGAAATGATTGGCTAACTGAGAGCCCCTTCCCCACCTAAAGCATAGGTCCGTGCATTTCATAATACTCTCGTACCCCCCATGCCTCTGACAAGAAATTATTTCAACCTGCTCGCAAGGACCACCTCCGCTTCATTCCGAGCCCCCGGGCTAGACCGGAGAAATTGAACTATTGTATCCTCCTCTCTGGGGTTCACTAGTATTGTATACGACGAACGTATTATCCGTGTGATTGTCTGCTTGCTTCCCTGGTCAGTTTTTAACAGTACAGATTGTTCTTAGTAAACATCGTCTCAGAAGTCCTTATAAATGAGTGTAAACTCCTACCTGATATCGGTTATAGAATTCGTGTTAAGCCCCAAAGCAGACGCAGTACGAGCTGGAGAATTGTGATGTCAAATGTGGTTAGCGTATCTCTTAATCTTGCTTAGAGTGCCACTAGACCAAAACAGGCAAGGTGTTTGTTATTCAGTCATCGCTATCTCCTCCCATTATTCCGCCGCACCAAAATGTCCACGTGATCTTCAAATACAATGAATACTTAATGTACCATCTATTGGATACCTGACTTACTATCTAATAGACCTTCTCGAAAACTAAATTAATTCGATGCCAGGCACTACGCATCAAATTTACCTGGTGATTAAGACTACAGTAGTATTTAGACTACCCACTCTCCCCTCGTTTATCCTAACGAGAGCCCATATCCTTCTAAATAGGAGCTAGCCAGCTATAATATGTATGCCAATTCACGTTCAGTCCCTAGATCACCTTTGATACTTGGAAAGTGACGGCTTTCGTACATGTACTTTGATTAGACGAAGAAAAAGGGGGTGATTTGTGACTAGAAGAACAATACTGCAATATCTAGTAGAGCCTTTGGTAGTGAGTGTGGCCCTTTGAGCATCAGTGGAACTGAACTGAGCGGTAGAGCTCTGAAGTATCAAACGTTCCCTTCATTCCAATATAAGGAATAAAGGCTCTTTCTCGAGGAAGCCGATATTGAAGAACGAGGGCATGAGTATCAAAATATGAGGCATCTAATGCAGCGGATATAACCCGTGGGGTATCTACAGAAGCTTCAGTGATGGTAACGAAGGCCTCTTTTGATATGTGTAATTATCTTCTAGGCACTTTTGATATATTTCTGCGGGGATTCTTGATTCTTTTGCCATCAACCCTGTTCAAAGCTGCTGATACTGCCAGGGACCACCAGGACCGAGCAAGGCTGGCCCATATATAAACCTAGTAGACGTCCCAGCCCTCCAAGCATTTTCTAACTAATTTCAGAAATAAATTGGATTCTTTAAGGATTGGAAAAATGCCAGGACCATCAAACAGCAACCAGGCGCAGGAAGGCCATTCTGCCGGCGACCAACCTTTATATCCTCCACTACCATCTGTTGAGTCGGATGAGTCGGATAATGAGGAAATGTCTTCCAGGAAAATGACACCTACAGAAAAGCTCAAGATAATAGAAGCAATTCTAAGCGCACCGGACGACGCCAAAAAAATAGAGGAGTCCATCGAGAATGCTCTGCCTTCAGATGTGACCTTGAATTTCAGGCAAATCCAAGCAGCTATCCACTCGGACAGGTTCCCGGACCCTGTGGAGAAAGACAAAGCGACCAAAGCATTTCAAAGTGAGCATATTATTCGCACAAGAGAGTACTGATAACTAACTCGGAAAGAACTTGGATTTCTCAGAGATAACGTGGGGGCAAAATCCAGCAAAGTGGACAAAAACAACGCTTTTAACTTCGGAAACGATCCAGATCGCCCACAGCCTCATGTCGAAGGGGAGGTCTCCCCGTACCATGAGGAATCCCATCATAGAGCAACTCCTCATATGCAAGTACTCCTCCAGGCTCTGGTGGACAACCCTTTGCTTCAACCTCGCCAAGCCCCAACATCGGCGGTCAGAGATGCCGTATCCGCGCTGGATAAAATCAACAGCGTCCTCAGGGAAGAAAATGCAAAACACGGTCAGGATTCCGACTTGGGCATCATCCGTTATAGCGATTTGCTTGCAAAGTGGCGACCAATCCTTCTGTTAGAAGATGATGATACAAAGAAAATGTTGCATGAGTCATTATTGGCGTATTGCAAGCAAATGCACTATCCTTTAACATGGGCTAATCAACCACCGTCCAGCGATCTATCCAGAGGTCAAAGAGGAAAAGTGCCAGAATCGCAAAGCACTTCAAATGATGTTGCAGATACCGCACAAGACAAGGACGCAAATTCTCAAGTGCGAAAACCAGCATTGGATCCAACTTACAGTGGTGCAAATGCCGCTGCAGCTATAGTCCCACGAGGATCAACCCCGCAACAAACATTCAATATGCAAGTAACCTCCGGGACAACGATCCCGCAAGCAGGGTCGCCGTACAATGACATAGCACTTCAAGCAGGGAGTGGCCAGAAACGGGTGGTAGCCCTCAGGCCACGTAAAGTACAAAGAGCCATACAGCCGGGCTTCACAACGTCAGGGGAGAAGATTTTGTTCATCCAACCCCTCGGACTGAATGCGCGATTTGTTGTCACTGATAGCGAAGGGAAAATACGACTTGTCCCAGGCAGTCAGCCCACTATAGACCTAGCAAAAAGTGCTGGAGTCCGACATACGCTTCAGGATCCAGTGGAAATCCAGAAGCTCCGTGCCCGAGTTCGTTGCGGGGGAGAATACGGGTTGGAATTTGTAGCTATTGGGGAGTGGGACATAACGAGTAATAGGCTTCCCTTTATCGTTGTTGGCTTTTACCACCAAAATGAGAGTGGGAGGTGTGAGGAAGGTATCTCTCGTTCTGCTCTTGCGAAAATATTGGGAACACGCGAAGGAGAGAAGCTGGTCGTTGAGAGCATCGTTGGCAATACCGACATGTCTTTGAAAGAAGCTCTGAAGTCTCAGATATCACCAGGGACTCAGGAGAACTCATCTAACAACGCGCCTCGGCTTCTTCCATATCGTGAGCAAACTCAGCCGTGGTGGTGCCAACCTACCCCGCAACACTATGGGTCGAATGTCGATTTCAATGCGGATCCTACCCAGCGGCCGTACCCGAGCCACTTTCAACAAGTTGTTCCTGAGCAGTTTCAACAATTCGCTCCCAGGCAGCATTTACAACAGGTTATCCCTCAGCAGCATCAACAGCCATTCCCTTACCAGTACCAAGCTGGGCCATTTGCCATGCCACCTCATCCAATTCTCGATCCCTCGATGATGAAAAGCGGAAACTCCCCGGCTGCGAGTTTGATGGAGGTGGACGAAGTTTGAGAAATTAAGACTCGCTGAGCGTTTGGCATCACTAAGCGTTTGACACTACTGATCTTCATACTAGGCTTGAATCCGGAAATGAACGATCAGCTATGTAACTACAAACAGTAATTAGTCAAATAACAAACGGAATTTGCTAGCATGCTATCGAGAGAATGCTTAGCGGACTGAGGCCTGAGCAGAGTATTACAAATAAGCGATGTAGGTCATATAGGAGGAAGAATGGCTACGATCACAAAGGCTAGATAGAGCTTGCAGTGTCGTGCAGTCATCTTCGCAGTGTCTGGTCAATGCCGTCTTTCCTTCGCAATGAAGGGCGGTCGAAGGACCACAACGCCGCTAATGCTCTTCGACAAGGCAGGAAAACTAGAAAATCTGAGAGGGAACTCGGCCCAGGCATGTCTGCTTGCTTCCCTCGAAGTTTTTCCGACTATGCGGATAGGTCCTGGGAGTGTTATGAAACTATGTCTGGTAGATAAATGCAACCTCCGCTTCATCTCCCAAGCTGCTGAGCACCGCTGGCTCTGCCATTGGTGGTCCCATGCCAACCCCATTCATATTTTCGGGTGTATTATAGCGTAGAACCCTCTAGGCTAGTTGCCGGTCGCGGCGTATAATCGAATGTGGACTGGATCGAGTACAAATGTGCGGGTCTTGGCACATCTAGCAACTGGAAAGGATCGAGATCTGCCGGAGTCGAGAAATCAGAGCCTAAGGTATTGGGTACGAAAGCAATGGCCCTTAGATGTAGCTACTCCAAGGTGGAGAAAGGAGTAGCATTGGACCAATCACACGTTTGCGCTACATCATGTATCTAGAGTGAACTATATAAATTTTCTTTAATATCAATTGTTCGCTCGAGACGCTATTCACCTCTATAGCATAAAACCCTCATAATAGTTCCCAGAAGTAGTAAACCAAAGCTCCCACGGTACCACCTCTCGTTCCTAGGAGCATATGTTTTCACTCCGGGACCTGTAGGTCCGCTGGGAACGATTGTCAGAAATCTGAGTACCGCATGGTCGAAAATATTAAACAAACCAATTCCACCAGACTAGAACATTTGCAATTAATGATTGTTTGCCCTATTCTCGGTCAGCGACTTGAAACTACCATTAAGAAGGGGGGTGGGGTGGTGGTTTCCCCCTTTAAATAGTCCAACTTACTGAGCGTAAAGCACGATGAGCTGTGGTTCTGAAGTAGATTGATCCTCACTACGCAGGAGCTCTCTATACGCAGTAGTTCTAAAGTCAGTCACAGCTACTTATCAGTCCGAGGATCACTAGAGTTTAGAGAGCCTATGTGGTTTGTTTATCGCGTGTGTAGTTCACCGTCGTATAGACAAGGCGATTTTTATATGAGGGGCCCAGACCTCGGCATGACCCTCGCTTTGATTGTGAATACTCAGGAGTATGTACTGATGCGTTTTAGATGTGAGAACTCTGAAACATTATCCGCATGTGCTTCTGGTTGCTTTCCTCAACGTTCAGGGGGTCCAGGCAGCGTCATCCTGTCGCGATTTGTCCTGTATCCGGCCAATTGGAGATGTCAATGACTCTGTATTTCCATTACCCCTATTTCTCACTATTTATGGGTCCATTCTAGTTACATAAGCTATGCCGGTCGGATCATCTATAGACCCGGTTTCATGCAGTATTCGTACGATATTTGTGACACATCCTCCATTTTGGATCCACTGGTCGGCCCGACCTGGATCCAATTGTATTTGCCTAGAAAATTAAGCACCACACCGGGTTGAAATAATTTCAGGCTCGCAACCTGGGGCCACCCAGAGTAATAGGAAACGCACGTGAGGAAAGGCTGCAGGAGACAACCTTTACCCTTCTGGGACGATAAATTGACTTTCACCAGGGCACACTTTTGAGCGGTGCACCACCACCTTCACCATCATAGTTGGAGAGTCAGGAGAATACACGTCGTTATAATTTATTGAGAGGGCAAAGCCAAGATCAGAAAAACCATAGTATCATTTTTTTTTGAGGCTATTATGCAGATCAACGGCTATCCCGAATTTCCCGGGTCGTTATGCGTTGAGCATCGTCAAGCTGATGTAAATGATCGCCGGAAAAACGACCCATCAATATAGCAATTGATGGGTGGCAAGAGAAAAGTAGAGAGTTAATACGGTGCAACATAGACCCAAATGAGGTGTTCTAGTTTCGCATCAGTTACCTCTCGAGAGATTGGTTGTGTCAAAGGGCAGAGTGAGGAGGGGTTAGGTGAGAAAGTAAGGAAGTGCGAGAAGCGGAGATATAGAGGAACTAAGATCAAGAGAAGTGAGAAGCAAGATTCAACACAGTAAGGGAAAGGAGGAGAGGGAAGCTAGGGAAGCCGGAATATTAGCTGGAGGATACAAATATAAAGCCTATAAGGTGCAGGCTGAGCGAGCTCTAGATTTGCAGGCCTCTTAACAGGTCTCGAATCTTTGATTTCCCAATCCTTTTAATAGCGACTACGAAATCTAGCAACGTGTATCTTATTTTAGCTATATCTTAGGCGATTTCCTTAGGTTTCGGATTTTTTAAATGTCTTTATAACCGGGACGGCTATATTTCTTTTGAAAGTGGATGATATATAGTGGAGAAATCGCCTACTTATGTGATCCTAACTGGTGGACTATATTAGGTACGGTCGCAACATAGATCCTGGTACTCGTCCGTGCTCGTGCCGTTCTCTAAATCCTTCTACAGGGAATTAGCCGAGTACGTGTAGTGCGCCTGCTAGTGGCTGTAAGAAAGCTTCTGACACTACACTACAACAGCTTATATATGTAGATCAGGATTTTCGAGACTTTGATTGGATACATTCTAGGTTGTCTACGTTTCTAGCCTAAGGGGCATCGAGAAATTGAGGTGTGAGTGGGCTCAAGTAAGTCGCTTACTTGTAGGCTAAAGGAGAACGCTGATCGAGAGCCTGTCTATCCCGTCGCATGTTCGTTGCTGTACTCCTTATTTGATTAATTGCTCTGCTCACCACAACAATGCGCGCAATGTTCTAGAAAGTCGACCTCCTCCCAAAAAAATGCACAGACAGTCCAGGCAGCTTCGATATACCTAACACAACGCCTCGGCATCGACGCTCCCGGGCTCTCTCATTTCTTGACCTACGCCCTGGCCGGATATGGCGTCCCGTGACGACTACGCAGTCGGGTGGGTTTGCGCACTGCCTATAGAGGTCGCCGCAGCCAAAGCAACGCTTGATCGCGTCCATGACAATCTACCTCCGGATCGGAACTCAGACGACAACAATAACTACATCCTAGGGAGTCTTCAAGGCCACAATGTCGTTGTGGCGTATCCGAATTCCGGGGTGTATGGTAAAACATCGGTGGCCGACGTGGCCACACAGTTGCACGCAAGCTACACATCTGTCCGATTCAATTTCACGGTCGGCATTGCAGGAGGTGTGCCAGATACGAAGGAGGATATTCGTCTTGGTGATGTTGTTGTCAGCAAGTCGACAGCTGGCTGGCCAGGTGTCATCCAGTATGACGTGAACGGGGAGCGAACGGAGGATCAATTTGTTCGCGGCAGAGCGTTAGATCAGCCGACACCATTGCTTCTCACAGCTATGGGGAAGGCCGAGACAGCCGCCATTTTTGATGAAAGTAAGATGCCCCAGTATGTCTCCGAGATCGTGCAGAAAGACCCCGTCGCCTTTGGCCACCCTGGCCCAGAGCAAGACGTCCTCTTCGAGCCGAATTATAACCATGCAACCATCGAATCCAAAGAAAGCGGATGCAGTCATTGCGACCCGGATAGGATCCGACCCCGGCAGCCTAGGGAGGTACAGGACCCCATAGTTCATTATGGCCTGATTGCCTCCAGCCATCATTTGACGCGCCGCGGAGCGACCCGGGACAAGTTCGCACACAAGCATGGCATTCTCTGTTTCGAGACGGAGGCAACCGGGCTGAGGGATGCCGCCCAGTACTTGGTCATCCGAGGAATTTGCGACTACACAGATTCGCACAGGTCCGAGCTCTGGCACGCCTACGCCGCAGCGGCTGCCGCAGCATACGCAAAAAAGGTCCTCTCTTTCATACCCACGGTATCTAAGGCGATACATCTGGCCACAAACTCATATGCCGAGGCCGCGCCTGTTCTTGACGCTTTGCTTCTAACAAGGCCCGAGGTTGATCGGAAGTCCCTCATTGCATTGAAAGGGCGCAGGGTTGACGGCACCTGCGAATGGCTCATACAGCATCCCCATTATCAAGAGTGGCTGGCAGATGCGAATCACCCACTCCTGTGGATCTCAGGGGGTCCTGGAAAAGGGAAGACCATGCTGGCGATTTATATCACCGAGGTGCTACAGCCACTGGTTGACGCCGCCGATAATGTTCTCCTCTACTACTTCTGCAGTAACCGTGACAAGAATCGGAGCACCTCTTTGACAATCATGAGAGGCATCCTGCATCAATGGATCGGCCTCAATCCGCATCTGGCCAAAGACATTAGGAACTCCTTCGAGGGGACAGAAACAACCAAATATACACTTTCCAGTTTTGTCTCGTTGTGGAGGGTTTTCCTGACCCTACTTCAGCAGAGCACGTCTTCCCAGGTAGTCTGTGTTCTGGACGGCCTGGATGAATGCGAAAAGGAATCACTCAAGCAGCTTCTTGATGCCGTTGGGAATTACTTGTCGAAGTCTGGGGAAAAGGCAAGGCCACAACTGAAGCTCATTATCCTCTCCCGACCTCAGCCGACTGTTTTGGAAAGCAAACTCGGCCAATACCAGCAGATCCAGTTAGATACCTCCAACACGGAAATTTCGCATGATGTCGAGAGATACATCTTCGCTAAAGTTGCCGAACTAGCATCCGAGCAAAATCTTTCCGAAGAGATGGTCGCGCGGGTTCAGCAGATCTTGCTGGCTGGCGCTGATAGGACTTTTCTGTGGGTTGGATTCGTTGCCAATGAGCTTCAGGGCAGGAGTTGGTGCAAAATCGACGAAGTTCTCCGCAATGTCCCTAAAGGCCTGGGTGGGATTTATCAGCGGCTTCTTCAGCAGATCGGCGACAAGGAAGCATTGGTCCCCATCCTTCAATGGGTCGTTCTCGCTGCCCGGCCCCTCACACTAGAAGAATTGACCGTGGCCGCAGGTATAAAGACGGCTGGTACTCTTCCAGCAACGCAAGCGACCAAGAATCGCCTCAGGTTTGGCGGGTTGCTCGTGAAGATCGAAGGAGATGTCGTCAACCTGGTTCACGAATCGGCGAAGGAGTTCTTTCAGAGCGATCAAGTCAACATCAAAGGGATCAACATGTTCCATATGAGCCAGGATACCCACAGGATCCTCATGCAGACCTGTTTAGCACACGTCGAACGCGGATACGGAAATCCCGGAAGGATCCATGAAATGTCTGGCCATGATCCCTTCTTATCTTATGCCACCCAGTACTGGCCGGTGCATTTTCACCACGCCATTCATGTGATCGATACACCGTCCGAGTTCTCACGTCCGTTCTTTCGAGTCGACTATCCGATCCGGGACGAATGGTGGAAAGTCTACTGGGAGCAGGAGAAGAACGGCGGAAGCCCGCCCTCCTTCACACTCTTGCATCTCGCGGCATACTTTGGCAACATACCCTGGGCCAAGTGGTTGATCAACAAGCATGCCCGCCTCATTTCGCTAAAGGACAACTACGGCCGGACGCCGCTGTCCTGGGCCGTCAACCAAGGTCACCGAGAAATGGTGAAACTGCTGCTTGACCATGGTGCGCGTGTCAATTTCAAAGATCGAAGCATGTTGACGGCACTCCATATCGCGGTCACTGGACAGCACAGGGACGTCATGTCTGTGCTGCTCGAACACGGCGCCCGTCTCGAGGCCAAGGCGGAGCATGGCGACACGGACACGCCGTTGATGCGAGCCATCCTGACGAACTCGAGAGAGATGACGCAGGAATTACTTGAGCACGGAGCGCGCGTGGACAAATTACCAGCTCTTCTGGGAGTTGCTTCCCTGAGGGGACCTACGGACCCGATGGACGAGCGGGTGAAAGAGCTACTTGGGCTCCAGGAGCAGGTCTTCCTCGCACGCTTCAAGCGTTCGTCGCGATTTGTCGACCTGGTCATGAAAGGGCTGGGCCTTTCCCTCCGCTTTCCCCTCGTTCTCGAATTGATGTCCCTCTATCTCAAGTTTGTGGCGTTGAACCGCTGGGACAGTCTGTCTGTACTGCAGGAGCTCGTCCAGGAGAACAAAATGGACGAACTGCGAGAATGGGCGAAACTGTACCATAGGTTCTTCTTGGGGCTGGTTGTCGCCAGGAATCCGAAGAGGCTGAAGGCCATGGGCGACCTGTCGGCGCAAATATTGCAGAAGGTCGCGCCCAGAGATCTTCAGGCACTGCTGGCCATCACGGTCTTCACCGGCATGGAAACGAAACTCGCGGCGGTCCGACACGGATGGAGAGATGGAGATGCCATCACAGCTGCGGCAATTTCCGATTGGGCCGCCACCGCCTGCGACAGGGACGCGTTGGAGTTCTTCCACTTCGGTATCCGTGAGTTTTTGAGCGATTTCGATGTCTGTATTCGGAATGGGAATCGGGAAGAAAACGTACTTCGGACGGCCCTACTCATGACAGGCCACTTCGCCATGATCAACAAACGGGATCCAGGGCCGATCAAGTATTTCTCCCGGGTCGTCGCGGAGTTTTTCGAAGGATACATCGGCAGCATTTACGAGGTTGAACTGTTCAGCGATGCGAATCAGGCGTGCGCTAATGAGCTAGTCGTCATCAGCGAAAGTCGCGACTCTGCCAGATTACGTCTCTTTCTGACCAGTATTTTCCATTTCGCCCAGCAGGCCCATGAGAAGGGACAGGACCGCTTTCTCAACATACCCCCGGCAGCATGCTTGATTCTCTGCCAGGAGAATGCCACCGCTCACCGGTGGCTGATTGGTGAGGCCATTCCAAAGGAAATAGGGGCGTTGGTAGCGAAGGAACCTCCGGGATTGCTGCAGAAGCGGGCTTGCAAGACTTTTGTGGAGTGCCTGATCATTGGGAAGCAGTATGGTTTGACATTACCTAGGGGCGCACCAAGACAAAGAGTGGAACAGCATTTGCAGTCCTTGCCGGGTGTCGGACATATGATGAACCGCATCCTTGGTTCATAAAGTTTTGCGCAATACTCCTGCTTGAGAAGTGGCAGAGCTAAGTCACAAGGAAAAGCTGAGCCTGTATTCATAATTGTGCTTTACGTGTTGTCTTTGGGATTAATATCAATAAAGCTTCTAGTCGAATGACGTTCATTTACACGGAAAGCGCCTGGATGTACCTTGGACCCTTCATCCACAGACATGAGCGCCAGAAGTGTTTTCCTTTTTTTCCTGTTCAGAGGTCTCTCTATCCGCAAATTTCCAATCTACTGAATCGAAGCCGCTGCTATAGTTGGGCACGAGTCATGTTACATCCCCAACCTAGTTGTCAAAGTTCAAGGCCGGTACAACCCACAGCCATTCTGTTGCTCCTCACGCTCGCCTTTAGGGACCGAGGTCGCTGTCTTCAACCTATGAGCCGTTTCCACCAATTCTTCGGGCCTGACCTTGCCTTGCGCTTATTGTCATTAGTTTGCTGTGTAGGCGGCGGCGAGTGTGTCGGTCTACTTGAAGCTGCATGATCCGGGGAAGGTGGCGTTGACGAAGCTGGAACGGATGAGGACAGTCGGTCCGGCCCATGGGAGACAAATTGACTCGGCATTGGTAAAGTCGACTCGTCCGATACGAACCAGGCTGGTTGATCCGGCACAGAAGGCTGACTTTGCACTCTGAGTGCCTGACGAATTTGGCGCTCCACCTCAGGATCGGTATCTCGCTTCCAGTATCCTGCTCGTTTGAGCCGCAGTAAAGCGTCACCAGGCGAAATGAATTCTTCCCAGTTCTTCCACCCCGCGGGGAGAATGTTGGGATCCGCACCCAGGTCAAGAAGCAGATCCATGATGGAAAGCATGCCCTTCTTCGCGGCGTAGTAGAGCGCAGTCCTCCTTCCAGAGTTCATGCCATTGATGTCGTGACCCAATTTAAGCAGAAGCTTGATCATGGGGACGTTGCCTATGGTAACAGCTTGGCGAAGGCTTGTGACGGCCCGGCAACAGCGCGACTTGCTGAACGCTAAGTTGCCGGTGGCTTTCTGGGAATGGCTTATCGGCCCGCGATCCAGCCATTCTTCTGCAGTGAGGCCGCTTTCGTCGAATAGGGTCTGAGGCTCCGCAATGACAGATTTGTCGAGCAGGATACGTACGATGGCGATATCTCGACTGTGGATGGCCAAATGAAGAACTGACCAGCCATGGTTGTCCTGCTGAGAGGCAGTGGATCGTATACGGTCGTCTTCTAAGAGGCACTGGACGACATGGTAGTGTCCCATGAAGGCGGCGTGGTGTAGTGCAGTCCAGCCGTGGCATGTTGACTTGAGTGGGTCGGCTCGCTGTAGGAGGAGCAAGCTCACAATGGAAACATGCCCTCCGTTTGCAGCGCAGTGCAATGGTGACGTACCGTAAGAGCTGACAGCATTGGGGTTGGCCCCAGCGTTCAGCAACAAACGCACAATCTCCAGATGGCCCTCCTCTGCTGCCCAATGTATGGCGGACCAACCATCGCGATCACGATGGTTCGGATCCTCACCACATTCGAGGAGCAATCGAACAGTGGGAAGGTTGCCAGAAGCTGCCGCTTCTTCCAAAGGCAGAGTCTGCTGCGTATTTCGGGTATCAGATATGCTGGCACGGTGTTCAACAAGCATTTTAGCAGTCGGAGGCCATCCCAGGCTGGCTGCCCAAGCGAGCGCAGACTTTCCATCCGCGCTGAATGAATTGGCATCAGCGTCCATCAACAACAGTCCCGTAGTGACGCCTTCTTGCCCGGCAACCACAGCCCAGAGAAACGGGGAAAATCCAGAGTTGTCAATGATATGTAAATCCGCGCCGTGCTTGACCAAGGCTTCCATGCACTCGATGAAGCCCCTTTCCGCAGCGTAATGCAGGGGAGTTTGGCCATTTTCGTCCCTAGAATTTACACTTGCGCCGCTCTGGATCAAGGACTCAACCAAGCCCAGATCGCTGGCCTGCACCGCGTGGTGGAGCTTCGTCATCCCCAAGTCGTCTTTGTCCTCTAGGCCGAGTACTGTCACCCGTGCACTTATGTCCTCTTCGCGGTGTCCCACATTGCCATCTGTAGCCTCAGCGTCATCATCTCGGAAATCCAGGTCCTCGTCGTCCAGTACGCTGTGCATGGATGCACGTGTAATTCCAAAAGCCCCGGTCGGCCCATCATCTTCTAACGGTTGGTCGCTATCGACGTTTTCCGCGTTCTCGTCATCATCGCTGGGAAGTTTTTGCAGTGTAAGCAGAGCAATTTCCTTCATATGGCCGGCAACATGTGACTGGAGAGCTTCACTCGAGAAGACAGCACTGGATTCGACCTTTCCTGAGGTTTCAAAATCGTCGCCAAATGGACACTCCACGACCCTATTGAGGACTGGCCTCCGTGCGGCGTTGCTGAGGGTCCCGGCGTGCGCTTCAGGCACGCCGTGCTCCTTGGTGGAATGCTCCTGGTACTGGATCTCTTGGTCAAAGACGATTGGATCGTGAGAAGGGGCCCTGCACTCCCATGTATGCCCGTGAGCAGTCTGCATGTGGCTGGACCAGGCTTTCGACGTTTCGAATGTGAGCGGACCGGTCCCGTGCCCGTGGTGAGCTCCTTCCAGGCAGTGTGAAAAAGCACAAACAAAAGGCTCCAGGTCTCTGATGACATGATTTCTGGTGCATGTTAGCCACATGTTCCCATGAAACGACAGGAATGATCTGCTTACTGCCACAGCAAAGACCTTGCAGTGTTTTTGAACTCAACAATGACGCCGCAGTATGGACACTGCTGCGTCGACGGTATGGGAGGGAACGACAACTTGTTGTTCACGAGAACAGATCTAGCCCGGGGAACCTCAGTTGTGGATTTAGCATAGAAGGCTGCAACGGCAGTTTGTCGAGCAGTAGTCGCATTCGTTGCTGGCGCTGGTGAAGGGGCCGGCATTTTGTCGGTCCTCGCAGGCTTTGGCAGCGCGCTCCGCGCAAACCGTACAGCCGGCGCACTCCCCGTCATGTTGGGGAGTTGAACAACGGCTGGAGTCGTTTCCGGGCTTTGAATACTCAGATCAATGCGCCTTCTATGGGAGCGCTGATAATACAGCCGTCGAAGTCGCAGCGCGTTGGCTTCGACCAATGCTGAGCGGAGCGCCTCCGGCGCCTCCGGGAATCGGAATTCAATATAGCATTTGGTATAGAGACGCAACTCGTCTATGGCCTTGTTTGCCTCTTCATCGTCTCTGTACCTTTCGATCTTGCGAGCCCGGTTGGCTTTAGCGGACTGTCGAACGGCGTTGGATAGACGGAAGAGCCGCGTCAATGTTCCGCCGATTGTCTCGGTGATCTTCAAAATGTTCTCTTGTGCTTGATCGATATCGCTCTCTGAATCGCTTGTGTCGTCGTCGGCTCTCCTTGTGACTCCCGAATTGCCATGTACTGAAATGCGTTGTCTCTTCCTGCTCGAAATTAGTGGTGGTCGGTCGTCGATTGGCTCCACTGTTACCGAGACTCTCCCATTAGCCTTGATCTTCAATCCATCCGAATGTGGTACGGAAAGTACTCACAAGACAGCAATGTATCGTAAATAATATTCAGGAGCTGATGTATGATATCCGCGGCTGTGGGACTGAATCGGAGTCTGTAGTCCAGCGATACATTGGGTGGCCCGTAAACATCCATGTTTGATACCCACAGAGAAAAGCGTGCCAGCTGGTCATCCATGATAGTAGGGTCCGGCACGATTTCCGGCATGACCATGTACTTGTGGAAAAGAGACTGGCATTGTGTCGCATGCTCTGCGATGGTCGGGCTAAGATCATCCTGGAGGAAGACATCTTCCATAGACTCGTCTCCCCCGCGCTCGAGACTTTCCATGGTAAGAGGGCGCGGTGCGGGCCGTCGCGAGACCTTCCGAGTGCGACGGAGATCCACGAAGCCGATCCTGGTCTCTGCATGGAAAGGACTTTCCAAAGGTCCTCGGTAAGCAAATCGCGACTGAGGCTATGGGATTGTCGCATAAATTCAAAGTGTCAGATAACGTGAAAGCAGCATGTGTCTTGGGGTGCCGAGTTACGAATTCCGAATTCATGCCCCGCCTCAGCCTTCTCACAATGGGTTATCCGTGCCTTTAGCCACCCACACCGCTTCCCGCTTTGGTGGGCAGAAACGCACGGATACGGATATAAGCAGCAGTACATGAGGTACAGTGGTGTATCATAAGTACTGTATTTGAGCTCTGGTACTTCGGGCCTTGACCGCCTCTTAATTAGGTCATGAACATCCGTCCTATACACCAACACGTTCTATTACAGCTCTGGCATTCTTGTGTTTAAACATGCCTTTGATACACGGGAAAAGGGGCAGTGGCTGATGTTATTAATTATGAAGGATACTCTACTAGCTATAGACGGAAACTGAAGTTTGTGAGGTTTCTGCACGGCAGTATAAAAAGGTGGGTCTTAGGTCAAAGTACCGGAGGTCAAATACTTTATGATACATCACTGTACAAGTACAAAGCGCGCTGACCGGTCCCAATCAACGCCTCGGCTGCTGTACCTGGCCAGATCAACACACACGACTTGATTGGTCTGCGGGCTTGGCCGGTCTGGCAATGTGACAGAAGAAATGAGAAGAAAGGGCCTGTGGGGGATTTCGACCCAGGGGCACTCGAGTGATTGTTACACGCCGGGCAGTGCCTATAGAAACCGAGTCTCTCTCAACACACTCTTCTTCTGCCCCTTCGATCATTTCGCTCGGTCCTAATGAAAGCCCGGTATCTGAACCTCAATCTTGAAGCCATGTCCTTTACCAAGACATATTTTCTGTGTCCGACATCCGATTTCATATCTCCACCACCAACGGGCCCGCTATGTCTTGGGTCTATAATCCGCTCCACGTCAGCACCGCAATACCCTCTGAACAGAGCGAGCGTTGTTGCAGTAGCTTATGCATTCCCACCTGTCGTGGAGACCGACTGGAAGAAGACTGTTTCAACCGAGACAGGGCTCGGTTTGGGTGTCTATGCACAGTTCCTGCAGCTGGCTACCGGTGGACTGCCCATTGGTCCCGAGCTGAACGTTGAGCATTTGAACAAGGCGGCAAATACGTTCGCGTTCGACACGGTGACGACGCTGGCGTTCGAGCCGACCCAGGAATACGTGAAAGAGGCCGTCAAGGCACCGGCCGTGCAGACATGGCTGAGAGAACCCAGACAGAAGTTCGCACTCGTCAGCGAGCTCTTCGTCGTCACGGGCATGAAGCTCGTCAAGGGCGCCAAGATCAAATACTCGACTTCGCAGAGCACGACGGTCAAGGGGGCCTCGGCATCGATGTGACCGCGCTGGGCACGACCTTTGGGCCGAAAGGCCACTGGACTAGCACGAATGATGATGCGACGGAGTCCAATCGCGAGTCGGAATTTGTGTTTGCGTTCCGCGTGAAGAGGCTCAAGTTTGGGCGGAGACTGAAGCTTGAAGAGTACAATAAGGGCGCCTTTATGACAGTTGGCGGGAAGAAAGATGACGACGAATGTGTTCTGGTTGAGGACGTGGATGGAGCTGATATCAGGTCTGCTGAGGCTGTTCCCGATGTGGCCGAGAATGGCAACGTCTATTGCGTTCCCGCTTAATCATGCTAAACGAATCTTGGACTACAACTGAGATAGACATCAGTGAACCATGTGTGATTGGAGTTGAGTAAACCATTCCTGCGCTTCTACTAGTATTTGTACATGTTCCTTTTGATATCCTTGATTCTCCCGTAAACATCCTCCCTTGTCGAACCGCTATCGAAGAGCACATGAGGCGTGATGTAGTCGTAGCCTACCCCCGCCTCCGTCGGACCATACTTTTGAAGACCGCATCCATGGAATTGTCCCTTTTCAGCCACGGTCCCAGCCTTTCGCTTTCTATAGCGATGTGCTGATCCTGCTGCCGGACAAAAGATAGGACCGACGCGGCCAGGCCAGCGGCGATCGGTGTTGCGACCGATGTTCCTGACATAACATTGACAGTCTGATCGTGTCCGTTCATGCCAGCCGGCCAGTGAGAAGAGACATTCTCCCCAAGTAGACTAAAGTTGACGTCCGTTTCGCTTGCTGTAGGGTTGAAATTGGAGGGATTGCCATTTCCATCGGTTGAGTGTATACAAAAGACGCTGGGATATTGAGCTGGAAAAGCTCTGCCAAGATTTGCTCCATCATTCGATGCTGCCGCGAACAACAACGTCCGCTTGTTCAGTGCATTAGATACAGCTGTGCTCATGAGCTCGTGATATTCACGAATCCCGAATGACATCGATATAATGTCCACTTCCCATTGTTTAACTGCGTGATCGATGGCCTGCATAGATTATTAACTCAGTCCAACAGTTCTCCTATGGTATAGAGACAGCCTTGCCTTTGCAATGTCATCGTAGGTATTGGGATCCAGAGTCTCTCGTCGCGCAATTCTGGCGACATAGATCTCAGCGCCTGAAGCAACTTTGAGAAGGAGGCCAAGAGCATGAGTGCCGTGCCCGATCTCGTCTCGAATGTCGTGCGGTCCTGTTCCATGTACAAAACTTCGTGCTTCCTTGATTCGTGGGTTGGCCCGTTGTTGGTCCTCGACCAGGAATGGGTTCTCGGGGTCGAGTCCGGAGTCCAAAATCGCTATTCGCACCGGTTCGGCAAGGTCGAAATCAGGGTCAACATAGGGATAGATCGAGGACAGCAGATTGTCCAGCCATTTTTCCGAGAGTGGATTCCTGGCAAGTCGTTAGTACAACGAAGTCTTCTAGCCAATGAGAAACACCTCACTCTTGTTCAAGACCCGTCTGGTGGCTTGCATCAAAAAAGTACAAGCTATTCTCTGAAGGCTGGGCGAGGTGTCCGTGGGCTTGCGATCCCGAAGAAGGTTGTGCCGATATCCGTAGCATGATATCTGAGCGGAGGGATGCGTAATTCACGGGCGCGGTGTCAGGCATTGAACGATGCGGACTTGCCCTTGCTGTATTGTTTGCATTAGAGGAATCGACCTTGCCTGTATAGAGGCGGACAACTTCTCGACCGATAGAGCCCCAGCAGGATTCATTCTGTCGAGAATCGAATGAACACAAGTTCTCTAATCGAATACCCCATGCCTTGAATATCACGGCCTCAAGTCGTTTGACGACGTTTTGGTAGAAGAGCCGCTGAACGCTGACATCCTCGAAGTCAGCGTGCTGTCCAAGGGGATAGTACTCCCCAGTAAGGCATGCCTTCGTAGCGAGATAGTAATCCACGCCAGCGTCGTCTTCCAGAGTCTGAAGCTTATCGAGACAGGTATAAAAATCATCATTGACGTTCCTGGCGACATGCGGGATTTTTGCCATCAGCTCTACAGGTGTACAATAGTGAAGCTCGCACAAGAGTATGCCTAGCGCTAGCACACTAGCGTTGGGATGAACCATGTGTTTCGAGGCGCCAGAGCTGTCTCCAGTGTCTGTACTGCGGGCTGACATGATTGGAACGTGCTCCAGAGCCAGGAAAGGTTCCGTGATGTTGGGGAGTTCTCCATCCTGCCGTGGCTCAAAAAACTGGATCTTTGAGTGATTGAAGGAAAACTGCAGCCACGGTGTCTCCAAGAAGGGAAGTAGTGCTGAAGCCAGTGTAACAGCCAAAACTCGCTTCCCCTTGAGTGGCAGTACCGATTCACCACGAAGTAATTCTTGCTGGCGAGTGAACAATGCCGACAAGGAGACTGTCTGAGACATTCGGTCACTACCAAATGTCTTTGGTTGCGGGCGAAGCCTCTGAAATATCCCATCCTGGAGAGCGAAATGCAAGCAATTTCGCTGATCGAGGGACTCTGTGATGCTTTGGCATATGTGGGCAAAGTCGGGTGGGCTGCTAATTATAGGCTCAGATGAGCGCCTCAATGTGTTGTTGTGTAGGTCTCTGCACCGACAGTGTTAGCGATTAGGAGTCATCACACAAAGCTTCGAGAGCTTACTTGACCGTGATTTTAGCTTCTTGCAATGCAGTTGCAGGTACGGACCGCACGCCGAAGAATACTTCGAAACTCGCCTCAGCCTCGAGATCCCTTTTGTGTCGTGGCGGCGACAGTCTCACACTCAACCCTGAGCATTTCTGGCAAACACAAACCCAGTGTCTTCGCAATGCATTGTCCAAGGACACCAAATGTCTCCTCATCAGCACGGCGAAGTCGGCATCGGGGTCGTCGAGATTGGACTCATGAATTGGCTCTTCATGAGGCAGAACCCGGCGTTTCTTTCTCTCCTGTTCCAAATGCAAAAGTTCCTGAATGGCATCGTCGCATTCTCGTCTCCGTTTACTAGCGCGAATGACAGTGCCTGGGTCGGCATGCGGATGGCGATTCTGATTCTCGATCATGCGGCGAAGCTTTGGATACCGCTCATGTCCGGGTTGTTGGAAGCTCTGCTCCGCGAACTATCGTTAGTAGGCAGGATGTGAGAGGCCAACAGACCGAAAGACTGGAGTTTGCTGTATATCAAGAATACCTACGAAATCTATCTCTCGATCAGAGTCGTCTTGAACAAGATGTTCAAATGCGCGCAGAGTCCTTGCAACGCTCTCTGGGTCAGCTTCGCCAATATCATCGCGCTGCAGAAATGCATCCGTCCGTAGCCAGGCCTCGCGTTTTCGCGATCTCAGTGACGCCGGCTTTGCCGACCTTTGCGGTCGTTTTCGAGCGAATAACCCAAGCACGGATTGCAGTAGGCTTTGGGAATCAGTGGCGTCGTCCATGGTTGCACATCCAAACTGATGGGTTTGAAGATTTCACTGAGATTCTTTGGCTGGAAGAACATTGGTCTATCAGCGGAAGTGTGCTGTGTATTGATCAAATCAGGCTGTGCTACATTCACACCCAGAGCCTCAGGACGACTTGGTGTGCTTGGTCTCCGAGATCCTGTTAGGATTCTCCCTTCTCCTCCGGGTTTAACGCCCCGACGTAGTCAGTTGTATTTTTGGAGTTAGTTGGCCAATAGGAACACGGTGTGCTTCCCGACACTCACAGATCCTTCGCTGCAACCTGGCCGTCACAGCGGTGCAGCCGAGCCTGGCCAGAACTAATGAGTGCTGGCCCCAGAGATAAGCAAATCACTATCATTCCCAATTGGGCAATACTTGTGCACATCCCATCAGCTACTTCTGCGGCCCAGCACAAGTCATTGCAAAAGTCGCCCCTGCATCTCAAACCCGAGGCAGCTGCGGGGAGGGCTTAGTGTCTCATGTCAGTTGGAGTGCGGCAATTTCGCTATTGGCTGGAGTACGGCCGGTCAAACCGAAAGGAAATTGAAGCATAAGAAGAAAAGGGGAAGGATGACTGGGGGAAAGTGTCCACACATCAACTGACTGTTGAAGTTCTCCTTTAGCCTACAAGTAAGCGACTTACTTGAGCCCACTCACACCTCAATTTCTCGATGCCCCTTAGGCTAGAAACGTAGACAACCTAGAATGTACCAATCAAAGTCTCAAAAATCATGGTCTATATATACAAGCTGTTGTAGTGTCGGAAGCTTTCTTACAGCCACTAGTAGGCGCATTATACGTACTCGGCTAATTCCCCGTAGAAGGATTTAGAGAACGGCACGAGCACGGACGAGTACCCGTGACGATGCCCCTAGGCAGCTGCTAGGGTACATACAGATTCCCCGCTTTTGTCGCGAGGACCAATTGCACAATTTGAGGCTGATTATCCTGGCTTGAACAACTCGATTTGGTTGGTTCCTGTTGTTCCGTCACACATACGCGAGCCGTCGGGGCTGCAATAAGCAATAAAAAGGTGCGGCAATAATTGATCAGCAAGGCTTGTTATAGTGGTGCAATCATGTGCCAGGATCGTGGACACCACTAGGGTCACGAAGTCAATTGAAAAGACCGATACGGGTCTAGGCTGTTGCCAGAGGTCATCTACATGTATTTCTAGGTTACGGGATAATATGACCGCTTCTTGGTTCCTATCTACATCCTACTAGCTCCCTCTTCCTGGACGATGTAGCGTTGAATGTGTCATGCCGGATTGCTATATATACATGTAGGGCTCTGTAACCAGAAAGAAGGTGAGCTGGTTAGTTAAATGTGGGTCAGGTCACAGCAGGTTTGTATGGTATGTCTAGATTTAAATCGTCCTCTGATTGTTGAAATTTAATATAATTTTCGTTCCGATACTCCCCTAAGCCCGGGGTACCTCTCTCCTAAACCTTTACCCTTCTTACTACCTTCCCCCCTTAGCTTCCAGCCTATTTAGTATAATCTAAGTACTAACCTTTTTTTAGTTATATTAAGTATAGAGTATATATAACACTATAAATATTATAGTTAAGCTCGAAATTTATTTAGAAATCATAAAAGAATTACTAAATCATCATGATTTACCTCTTTTTATTGAATATTTTTCTAGCAAATACAAGGCAAATAAGTAGTGAAAGGTAAGAAAAGTGAGATTTGATTTATTTAGTCGTGACCGTAGATATTCTGCCGTTTTAATGAATCAAGAGAGAAAGTCTTACAATACCTTGCTATTTTACGGCTAACAGTCAACTGTGACCTGAAAGCCCAACTGTGGCGGACCCACATCCAACTGACCAGGTCACAGTTGCTCTCCTCTGTAACGGGGCCAGCAACAAGGATGGCGCTTAGTAAGAACAACTGAATAAAAGGGCAGCAAGAAGGACATCTCTTTCTTCATTTTGTATTTCCACTTACTCTCAAGCCTCCCCACATTACATTTTCATGAGGCACGATAGTAAATGGTATCTGCTCCCCGTCTTCGAGTTCCGCCCCTGCAGCCGCTAGAGGCGCACAAAGGGCGGGAAATGGAATCCAGCAGCGACACCGCATCTACGGCCGGCAAGGCAGGACGGCCAGCTCTTCTCTCGTTCGATGAGATGCCGGAATGGTTCCGACGTGAATCCAACCAGTGGATTCTCCGTGGCTATCGGCCTATCTCAGGCTCGGCTCACGCTTCGTTCTGCAGTTGGTCGTATATCCACAACGAGTCAATCAACATATATTCCCACCTCATCCCGGCCGTTTTCTTCCTACTCGGCGAGTGGTATATCCAGCAGTACCTTACCAGCAGATACTCCGGGGTCACTGGCGCCGATTTCATTGCTTTCTCCATCTTCATGTTGGCAGCCGTCATGTGCCTGTCCTTGTCGGCGACGTACCACACCTTGATGAACCACTCCAAACACATGGAACATCTCTGCCTGCGACTGGACATGCTGGGTATAGTGATCTTCATACTGGGCGACCTAGTCTTGGGAATATACATGGTTTTCTGGTGTGAACCTTTGCCACGCAATATCTACTGGTCTATGGTTAGTTAATCTTATGTGCACAGTTTTGTTTTTTGTTATTGAGACCTGGTACTTGAGTCTAACTCTCTTCTTTCCTCGGTTGATAGATTGGAGTTTTCGGGACGTTGACCATCTTCATGACAATGCATCCCAACTTCCAAGGCCCAAAGTATCGCCTCCTCCGAGCATTGATGTTCGTGGCGACTGGCTTGTCCGGTGTTGCGCCCTTGATCCATGGACTCAATGTGTTCGGCACGTCGCAGATGATGAGAAAAGCTTTTCCCTATACTCTGGCAAAAGCAGGCTGCCTTCTATCTGGGACTTCCTTTTATGCAGTAAGTCTCCCAATTTCGCACACAAGAGAAATTGACCCTAACACATGTGGTTCTGAAGACCAGGTTTCCCGAAAGTCAATATCCTGGCAAATTCGACCTATGGGGCTCCCATTCGATCTTTCACATCCTGGTAGTATGCGCCGCTGTGGTCCAGTTGATGGGGTATCTGGATGCCTTCGACTATGCGCAGGCAAATCTTACTTGCTCGTCTCTTTGAAATCTGTTCTCCTAGTGTAGGTTTCTTTAAGTATTGTCAAGATCAGGTATCATGAACGGATTCACGCATAGCGTGATCAACACTAGCACAAGGCAGCACAGCTGTCGCCTACAGATTGTCTCTGCCTACGACTGAACATAAGTATAAGAAACCGACTTTCGTTCCTTGTTAGATAGAAAATCCAGAGTCTTCAATTCATTAGATCAACGGGTCCTCATAGCGTGACAGTTATGAGCCTGGTTTGCCCCAGGCTTCATTGAACGCAGTTATATTCCGTTGCACGCAGCATGCCTGCCAGACGGATATCCGTATCTTTGACGCTATACGGGCTAAGTCCTTTTGAGGGTGTCGAGGAGCGATGCCAGGTAGAGCGCCGAAATAACCAATACCGGAGTATAGATCTATTCGTAGTGTTGTCAAGTTATAATCAAGTTGTACGAGTCACCAAAGGTTCTGAACAGTAGACACAAGTAACAATGTATTATTGGACACGAAGAACTAAACTAGATGCATGAATGAGTGTTCTTATATATCCTGAGTCCTTCTCAAGTAGAACAGTAGAAAGTAGAATAGTAGATTTGGCTTGGCAAGATCTATCCATCCACTGTCGACATTTCTAATACTTGCATGATCGCATGGTTGCCGTCTCATTGGTTATTGTGGTAATTACTCCTGACCTAAAAGAAGATGGACTTGAGAAAAAGCGTTGCTTGGTGAAAGAAGAAAGTGGAAACTTAGACTAGCTGGCACCTCAAGGTTAATACATCTACCACGGCGGTCTCAAACACAACGCCAAGGGTCACCACGGACTTCCCAAAGTTAATAATTAATGGGGGAGAAGAAAGTATGAAGCATTTCACGGGACAAAGCATCAGCAGAGCTTTGTTCGTCTGCCCTGTATGGAGCATAAGGCCATGTCAAGCACTGCATTTTTGTGCTCACCAGCCTTATTTTCTCTTCTTCCTCTTATTTGTCGGTCTTCAAAAGTAATTCCATTCAATTTGTCCTCGAGCAATTGGCAGTTCCATTCAAGGCTTTCGAGATAGATCCAACTTCGTCAACCATAAGCATCTGAATACCTGCTTCTTTTTGTATCTAGTATTGATCAGCAAATCGGCCTTCTCGCGTCTGGCTTGCGAAAATGCTAAAATATGTTGCAAGCTTTATTAAATACTTACTTTCGAGTTCTCAGAGACGTTGTTCAAAGGGCCATAAGAACCACAAATCAATCCTGAATTTTTGACATATCCCACGAGCCTTGGGCACATGACCAAAGTCTCAGAAGAAAAGACAATACCGTTCAAATCCCACCGTTTTGCAAAACGAACTGCTGCTTGTAGACTGCTGGCCCTGATCTCCATGTCTGAGATTGGTAACTTTCCTGCATTCGTAATAAACAGCACCGGGTATGTATTCTGTTTGATAGCCAAAAGAATGCAAACTTCAGGCGAAAATGAGGAGAGCATAATTCTTCTTCCGCTCTTGACACGACAGACGTGGGCGAGTATTTCGTTGATGAAGGTGTTGATCTCAATGGAAATTGGTGCAACGCCGGCTTCGACTGCTTCATGAAGCCTGGGATACTCTTTGCCAGTGTGATGTTAGGCTTGAACTTCACGAGAATGTGTCATTGCGAAATAGAATCGTACTTATCTCAATGTTGAAACTAATTGACTCGGGCAACTCCACAAGCAGCTGTTCCAGGGTGGTAAAAGAATCTTGAACACAGTGCCCCCTTGTATTCGGCTTCAATCCTTTCTTCATGAAGTCAACAGTGTATTTCATTCTGTCCTGATGTTGACGAGTCTCTTGTGCATGGAATCTTGTCAGCGACCGTGATCGGATTTTCTCCCTACCAGATTCATCCGACATGTATTGTGCGCTCATATTTTTGAGCTCCTGTGTTGGTATGCCTCTGGGTGACCGAAGTTGGTTTGCGTACATAAACTTCAAAAGTGAGAATTAAGCATATGCCTATGTTGCGAGGTACTGACCTGCTCGAAACTCAGATCGTGGATAGGAATATCAGTTCCTGACTCACTTAACGAAAAGTCATGATAAACGACGGGCACAAGGTCTCGAGTGAGCTGCACATCTGTTGATATCTTAGTACATATAAAAGGGAGATATCTCGTTGACTGGCCCATTACCGAACTATAGGCTGTTAGAGAATTCTCGCTAGACTTTCAATACTCCTTACCTCAACACATGATGCACCTTGCTTGGCGGCAGAAAGAAATGACTAATCGAATCGTTAGTACGTTGTACTTTCGCTTTAGTGGATAATACCTCTATTGTGTTCTCTCCCAGTTGAATACGGCTGTGATTGATAGTGTTTTGACCAAGTCCTGGTTCAGTGTCAGTAGCAATTTATCTGAAGTTGCGTGGTGTAGATACCCCGATGACCAACAAGTTGTAAAGCACCCTCTGTGGTAGAACGATGGGCCGATGTAGGTAAATTCAAGTTCATCACTGGTTTTGCGATGACGAAGGTGAAAGTCACAGTACCCATCACGTCCATCGTCTTCTTTTCCAGAATTGGAATAGTACGCGCTCTGACAAGGCTCTCGCGGTTCGCTCCAAAGCAGTCTCCGCCACTTTCCAGTAGAGCTGCAGCACTTCCGACTAGTTGAAGTCCTTCACAGGAGTCGTCAACACGGAAGAACTTGAATACCAGGCGGGCTTCACTAGGTCTCAAAACTGGGAACACAAATGGTTCGTTGACCACATCACTCAGTATGGGCAGTTTTAGAAGCGTGCTGTCGTTACCTTCCATCGATATCGACATATCCAAGGAGGCTAGCTTGCTCGTGTACTTTGTCTTTTCTGGCAAGAGGCCCTTCAAGTCCACGGCTTTCTCCTTTTTCCAATCCGTAGGATACCAAGGTTGACAATGACCTGATCAGATTCAATTCGATGGCGGGAGTCAGCTGCAGGTACAGGCCTCAACATTATACTGGCAGGGCCGCCAGTGAGTTGACTCATATCCCATGGCCGCAGCATTTCGGCCAGAGACAGATAACCTCTCAAAGCTGCGTGCTCTTTGGCCACCCAGCCGAGATGATCATGTATATCTTGGTTCGCTCCTGCCTGCAAGAGAAGTTGCGCAACGGTCTTATGGCCTTCCACGCAAGCGATAAACAACGGTGTCCAGCCATGTAGTGTTTCGGGGATGTCTAAGTAGAGATCCTTGCCGTTTTCTAGCAGGAGTTTCACATAGTCTTCACGCCCAATTTGAGCGGCAACATAAAGGGCAGATTCTCCGTGAATAGAGCGGCAGCCTTGAAATTCAATCTGATTCTTTCCAAGAAGGAACACCATGTCATCATGTTGGTATCTGATGGCGATAATTAGAAGACCATTAAGTCGGTTCCACAAGTTTTGACACTGAGCTTCATGACTAGACTGATTGTCAGAAACCAATATTTCCAGAAATATCTCTGCAACAGCCACATGATTTTCAGTCACTGCATAGTGAAAGGGCGTGCAACCTCGACAGTCCAAAGAGAAGATCAATCTTGAAGAGTAACCCTGACCCCAAGTTTTAGCACAATTGACGATTGATTGGCATACGGATGGCAAGCCGTAAATCGCGCCATAATGAAGGCAAAGCCGCCCAAAGGTGTCTTCCGCGAGTAAGGCATTCTTTTGATGAATGCCAAGCCGGCAAACAGCGAAATTGAACAAGTCGACTCCTCTCTCCTCATCCTGTCCACCAGTGACACACTGCGACTCTTTGCTCAATCCACCGCTCATTTTTGAGCCATCCTCTCTACTGCACATGGTAATGACATGATTCAAAAGGTTGTTATCCAACACAACGTCATTTGCAGGGAACGCTTCTGAGAGCAAATGTCGAACGGAAAGTAGAGAATGACAGATTACAGAAAGCTCTGCTAGAGCATAAAGAAGAGTTTTGAAGTGCAATTGTGGCACACCATTACGCTTCAACGTCTTGAGCAGATTGGTTAAGGCTGAAGGCTCATCGTTCCTGATAGCGCAATGTAAAGCATGACGCTCGACTGCGGAAGATATTCTTTGATCACACATACTCTCGTAGCAAGATTGCATAATCTTTGAAGGGGCTTCTCTATTAGAGGGGCCCCCAAGGACGCTAGTTGTTAGGTCGTCCAATCTTCGCATGAAGTTCAAACATGTGTGGTGGCCAATCTTGGATTTGACCCAGCTGGCTTTGTGTCTTTGATGAAATTGCTCAACGAAACCGGTGGATTTTTCAATCTTGGCGTATATTCTGTGGATAGCTTCTTCATTCACTCGAAAATAATCTTGCAGCTTCTCAAAATCGTGGCGAATTTCCGCAACTGCTTGAAGCAGGTACAATTTTTCGCGGCCTTTCCCATCCTTCTTTCCCAAAAAGATGTATTCTCTCGGCACAGATGCGTATTTCGTGCAAAGATGTGTCTGTCTTTCGGTAAGGAGGTTGCAGTTTTTATTATGAAAGTTGTTGAAGGAATCGATGCTCTCGGTCAGCAATGTGTACACGTCTAAATTATTCGTGAGAAACAATTCATAAGGCGAAAAACGATAAACAAACCTGAAAAGTCAGGGTGCACACTTTCACCGATCGAATTCCCGGCAGCTGTCTTGAATAACTTTTTCAGCAAGGGGTAGGGGACATAGAACGGTGCCCATTCTGGCACCAAGTACTGGTGGAAGTTCTGTCCAAAGCGCATTGTGAATTTGGGGAGAAAATTCGATGACGATGGATGGGAAGAACGTGAAGATAGACGGAAATTAAACCCAGCCGTTGGGCACTAAGATCGTCGCCCAACTTGGGCGTCGAGATTCCACACTCAGTGTCCCCAGTTAATAAATAACACATGACTAATGACAAGTTTGAAGAGGGGTCAAAAGTGGGGGCTAATGAGTAACCGATAGAGGGGTTGCACAGCTGCGATGCACGCAACTAAATTCCTTTTGTCGATTGGATCAGCTGGCAAACTCTACTGAACCAAAGAGTGGGATCTGCATTATGATGTTGCGTGGACGGTCGGCTTAGTTAAATGAAGCAAATAACTTAGCTAGTGGCGCTTTGATTTTACAGTAAAATGAAAGTCTCAGGTTCGGTCAAACGGAGAATTTATACAGAGTGACAGGATCCTGTTACTGCAATATGACTGGCATATTTGAAATGCAAAAAGACGGATAATACTGGGTGTTCAATGAAAACATGCGCTGAATGCGAGGGGTGGTTTACGCCTGTCCTTCCTTGTGAGTGAACGACCAGGTTTTTATGGACATTTTTATGGACAAAGGGAAACCGATCATGCCTTGAGCATCATAGGAGGAGCTCTGGCTTTACTGGTGCTGCCATATAGCTGATGATGTATCCACGTTCGAGCAACGTCCGAGCAACGTCATGCATCTCAACGAAATATGGCACTCTTGATATGAGATTCGAATGGCACAATAACCGCATTCTGGCATCATATAAGTCGCAATTGTGTTTTAAGAGTATACTTTCCTCTGTCGGAGGGGTCAAACTTGCTTCTAGTTATACGCTACGCTATATCCCGCTGGTTTCTTATTCACATATGTATCATGAATTCGGTGTCTAGATGCAAAATAAAGTGGGCAGTTATTAATTGGCCAGTAACCGTGGGAGGAAAAGCAAATTGCAAATTCAGCATCATGATATATACTTATGTCAAAACCAAATCTTACGCACTGGCCGCATTTTTTCAAGGTGAGAGCATATATATTCTTCGCGGAGGGTATAAGCGGGAGATCTCTGTTGAGTTTCAGGCTACATTGTTTGAACTCTCAGGCACAAACCTCCCTATCAGTAATGAAACTGCCAATATTGTCTACACAGTGGACTCTCCATGAAGTAGATCCACTTAAATTTCGGTGTGAATGCATTGATCAAGCCCCTTAAACAGAGGATCTCTCACTTGGATGAGAGACAGACCTAAACAACCTCCATGGCATTGAATGTAGTCCCCTATGGTGCATCGTAACTCTTGACAATCTCTGATTAGGAACACTATTCCATAGTAACAGAATCATCTGTCATCAGTGGGAGACTCTCAAGAGCATCACGGAAGCTTCCGTCAGCGCTACAAGCGCTTTCAGGATCTTTTTGCGAATCTGTCAATTCTGAATTGACTCGAGATATACAGCAAGAAAAACTGCCGCGATCCACAAGACTCTGGAACCTCTCCCTTCTTGGTTCAGGTACTTGATTGATAACTCTCAATAGGTCATCGAACGACAGGGCTAAGTCATCGGTAAAATCAGGTCTTTGTCGCAAGCGATTTCCAAAATCTCCAAGGGTATACTGATTGTCGTGTTTCATTTTGAGATGATCCGTTGCAGCCAAAATCCGCAACGTTTCAGGATCGGCGTATAGTGCCGCTATTTGGAGCAGATTTGGACCCTTAAGGCGCGGACAAACAGAGTATTCGTGCCATCGATCGAGAATTAACCGGAGGACATTGTGACTATTGAAAGTGATTGCGGTCGTCAAAGGAGTCGATCCATCAGCTGATATAGCATTAATGTCAGCACCATATTCCAATAGCAACATGGCGAAACTAGCATTATCGGTCCTTGCTGCATGGGTGAGCGCCGTTTTCCCATCATTTCCACTTGCATCTACATCTGCGCCAAAGTCGAGCAGACTTTTTAGAAGCAAAATATCAGTGGCGTTGCGGGTAGCGCAATTAAGTGGGCTGCCCTTTTTCTCGCCACTAGGATGGTATAAGTCTGTTTGTGCTCCAGCCTCAAGAAGTAGACGAACAGCAACGGTATGGCCCTGAGAAGCAGCATTTGACAGAGGGCCGGATAATTGAACATCGATGATGTTTGGATCGGCACCATGACTGAGAAGCGTGACAATGGCTCGCGTATCTCCTCGGGCGGCTGCCCAGGCCAAGGGAGTGCGACCCATTGCGTCAACAGCATTAATATCCTCTGGATTTCGGTATATTTCGTCTTCGAGACTTAGCTTTGACAAATCCAGAATGATTTTATGGATCTTTGTGAACCTTGCTTCGTCTATGAAGTCTTCCAGAAAACCGCCTTTGGTGATGAATCTGAGAGCACCAACAGCATTACCGGAAAGTCCACCTTCCAAAAGGAAATGACATGCTTTGTTTCTTGGGCTGTTGTCACTGCCAGCAATCGGTCTGTAGTCGGCATCTGCTCCAGCATGGATCAGGAACTCGCATGTTTCATACTGCTTTCCATAAAGTGCCCACCGAAGCACCGAATACCCTCGCGTAGTACTAACATCACGAGGAGAAGCCAAGCCGTTTTTGAAAAGATATTTTAGGCCGTCAATGTCACCGTTCAAGGCAAAGCTGATGCACTGTGCTGTGTCTGGTACCCTTCTTAGTGTATCAAGCTGCAGCAGTGTTCCGATGTTGGGCTGGTAGCCAAGTTGAAATCGCACGATTGTAGATGATAGGAAACCCAAAGGAAACCAGTATTCCAAGCTGACTTGACTTGCTCGTGATTTTCTGCATGCCTCGAGATCACACTTTGGGCTGAAAATGGGCAGTCCAGCATAGCCAACAAAAAGTTGACCGAACACGCGATTTAAGAGCGCTGGACTTGTTGTCTTCTGTTGCACATGACAAGAGCATGGGCAGCCCGTCCGGCAGGTAACGGCAAATGGTGTAACACGGATGCCTATGCCTTCCGACCGTGTTGCGGTCGGCTGTCTCTCTTTCTTGATTGGTGATGGACGCTGCCTCCGAGCGGTAGACATATCATACGATGTACCGACTTGCGTGAATTGGCTTGCTTGAACCTGGTGTGACTGGGTTCGTAGCATGTCCTCAACCCTAGCTATACGCTGATCGACAGCAGCAAGACCACTCAGGAAGTTATCTTTGAGAGCAACTTGCTGTTGCGAGGACTCCAGAGTGACCGTTGAGATGGTCTCGATGTCCAAGCGAATCTTCGTCATATCCTGACTGTTTTTATCATTAGCAAAAGCCGAAGGTCCGCAACAATTCAAAAATAGATGTTCAAATACGTACGAGTTCGAGGCACCTAAAATAATATTTAGATTGGCTTTGACAGTTCTGATCTCTTCTTGAAGGGACTGCAGTCTGCTTTGTTCTTTTTGCCAGGCATGGGCCCTGAAAATGGGAATCCTCGAAATGCGGCATGCAACGGTCAGCTGACAAACAAGGTCTTTGATTTCAACCAGTTGTTTATCTGCTTGTTTTAAAAGGTGAGGTATAGCCGAAACCTTGCTTTCAGGCAAGGAAGCTCGGTCTTCAATGAGCAAGGAGACTTGAAAAAGGACGAGGTTAAGGTCAGCGACCTCATTGTTCACCGCATGAAGACGTCCTGGTAAACTTTGACAAAGCGATCGTAGGTCGGAGAGAGCGGTGCAAGTTTGAGCGGCAAGTGTTGCAATTGCGATGGCACTTGCACTGACTGAGATCGGATCCATCTCGGTATGGTAAATCGGACCTTTGAATCGTAATGTAGGTACCGCCGAGCAGGTTTATCAATATAGGACTTGGAGGATATTCTCCTGGCTTTATCTCACAATGATCGGACTTCGGGTGGATTTTCTTTATCATAACCCCAACTTTGGCGCCTGGGGCTTGTGGGACTGTCGGGGGTTTTGTTTGGGGCGCCTGTTGGTTGGCTAGCTGTTGCTGTGCGTAGAAGGTGGGCCTCTGAATTAGCACCATTCTTCAGAATACTTTTCCATTGGATATCCTCTTTACACCTGAAACTTCCCGACATCTTGGCATATGCACATAGCCACATTCTCATGTGATGGCGGATTCAAACACAATGCCATAGTCAGGAAAATAGATCAGCTGAATGAGGGATGATTGGCAAACTCAACATGAATAGGTGGACTAACATAAACCCTGCGTCATAGTCTTGGTCCTGAAATGCGGGTTGTCTTGAACATCCGCTACACTCAATCATTATGATCAGGAGTGGGTCGTGCGAATGATGGCCGCTTCGGGACGGCGCGTCGCGCGGCGTGGTCTATGCTCGCCATGAATTGGAGCAGGTTCAAATCAAGCACGATCAGCAAAGAAGGGACAGGGAGGCGTAAGCAGTGGCCCGCTTATCTGAGACTACATGGATCAGCACGCTGTCAAATAGAGTCAAAGAAGAGCGTGAGGTACCAGCATACTGTATAAACCTCGGTGAGCAGTATGACTTAGTGCAAAGCATGATGGCTACGGTTGTTCAAAACTTTAGCGGAAAGTTCGAGGGAAAACACGGAATTCATGTAACAATCTACGGGTCAACGCCCTCTTGATAAAAAAAGCCAATCATAAGCCACAGGTATGATGACGCTTCTTGCCTAGTGGTTGATGATTGCCTAGTTGGCCGCCCAACGAAAATCAATCCATTACCCTTAAGAATCTCCAGTACACAGAAAAAAGATCACAATTTGTACCAATCCAGTGATCTCAATAGCCGCGGAAGGCAAAGAATCCTTGCAAAACCGATTACCCAGCATATTATTATGCAGCTGCATTCTGTATAGCTTTCAGGGTCTGAGGCCACAATATTTTCACCACCATACACTGCGTACACAAACGGAAAATGAAAAGTCGAAACGCTTGGATCCACAACTTATCCGACCAGCCAGAAAAATCATTAACTCTCCATGAATCCAACGGAGATTAGAGGCTTACAGGGGTCTTTAGAAGGGCACACCAATCAGAATTTGACTTATTGACGATCTGGTCGATCCTATTGCGCTAGCAGAGCATCTGTTCAATATTACCGCCTTGGGGGCTGGCGGTACAGACGCGCACAAAATCAATTTCATCACGTTGTTTACGGTTCGCGGCGTGACAACGATATCACATGGGAAACCGTAGCCATGCTCCGTCCTTACTGACTGAATGAGCATAGTATTTATTAATAAACGAGGTTAATGCTGAATATCCCCTGACACGGTTTCGCGGACCGCGCTAACCCCAAAAAGGACCAACTGACCGCTTGCCCCTAACGTCCCGACTGTTACCAATCGTCGCTCAATCATTGTCGCCTTCCTCATCCTGCATTTTCCTCCCACCTGCGCCGCCGCTGAACCACACGTTTCTGAAGCGATTCCATAACCCCAAGTCGGACGGCACTGCTCCCCTCTGAAATATTGCCGTCGTCACCTACTCGCCCCTATACGTCCCAAGGTTCTAGACCAGCCATCGTGCGCCCTGGATAGCGCGCTTCTCGGAAAATACAGCGTTTTAGGTAATGAGATGGGATACTTATTGGACTAGCCGAAACCATACATATTCTAACACTGTGTACAGTGGAATAGGTCGGACTAAAGAAATATCTAGCTTGGCCTAGGAGGCACCGTAGCCATAAGCTCGAGCGCTACACAAATATCCGGGAATGTGGTGGTTCTGACCCGCTTTTCGTTCCACCTTCCTCCGCCACTTGTCACTCCATCAAGCATACATTGACCTGTTAATACGAAACTCATCTGCCGAACCAAGCGAGCCATGGCTAACAAGAGAAAAAACCGGAAAACCTGTGGTATTCTTCCACTTCGACTGTGGATCGGCAAGAAACTCTTTGGCGCAGTTGGACCGCATGGAGTACGAGTCAGCCTTAGCAGAATGATCAAAGGGCCTTGTGCCACGCCGGAGCTTGAAGCCTTGAAATACGTCGCTGAGCACACATCAATTCCTGTGCCTAAAGTATTCAACGCCCACTATTACGATGATTGTCTCTATATTGAAATGGAGTATGTCCGTGGAATGAGCCTTGAGGCAGCATGGTACCGCGGTCATCTGTCACAAGACCAGAAGAAATACATCATCACCGAGGTTGCAGGCTACATCCGTCAACTTCGGAAATTAGAACCTCCGCGAGAAGGAATAGTTGCATCGGCAAGCTTCAACGAGGCCCTGGATCACCGAGTCGGATCTTATACTTTCGGGCCGTTTACAAATCATCAAGGGTTCCACTCATACCTTCGAGCGAATGTTCCGATTGAGGACTGCAACGAAGTAATCGGCCCAGAGGTCACCGAATGCCACTCCCGTCGTTATCGAAGCTGCTTCACCCACGCAGATATCGCCCCTCGGAATATCATGGTGGACAATGGGAAGGTCTCTGCGATCGTTGATTGGCAATTTGGCGGCTGGTACCCGGAATACTGGGAGTATACTAAGGCACACTACGGTCAGATAGATCGGCCAGAGTGGTATGATGGATTGGAAAATGCTATGGAGAAATATGACGACGAGCTCAAAGCGGAACAAACTCTCTGGAGGCGACTGGACGAGCCACAACTTCTCTGGCGAGGGAGAGAGCATCTGATTCCGAACCTCGGCCTTGCGTGACAGTATCGAGGCAATGAGATCTGAGGCGTTTCGCAAGTCACATACGCCGACCAGTGTAATTGATGCTAGCGGGCGTAGACTCGCTGCTCTGCAGGCGTTGATCCGCGAAAGCAAGCGATTTGTCCATGAACCGGTCAAGGTCGAATTGCTCTACGAGGCCGTTCTCCTGAAGCTTGCGAATGGCCGCTCTCGTCCAAGTGACACAGTTTTGCTCCGGCAGAGCACCCTTTTGGGGAAGTGGAATCGCTCCGAGAAGGCTGTGGATTTCTGCGTAGGTAACCTCATTGGGCACCTTCCCAATCATGACCCTTCCAAGAAGGTGGCCGCTCTTTTCTGGGTTGATGTTTGCTTTCTCTCGAAAGAGCCAGTTGCCTTCCGGGTTAAGATTGACTCTGCGCACCGGATCGAGGAGAATTCCATCGCTCACGTCGAAAGCATAGCAATCTGGCCCCTTGGAACTTTTGGGAGAAATGAGAATTCCCCAGTGGTAGGCGGCATGGCCGAATCGCTGCCTATTTCCGCCGATAGAGAGAGCATCGCGATGATGCAGCGAAAGGAAGACCTGGCGTTTATTGCTCATGGTCAGGATATTTAGGGCCAATCCAGCGAGAAAGTCTAAAGTGTAGACCGAGACTGACAATGGACTGTGATGGCAGGTTTTTATTTGAGAAAGCAGTTGAAGTCAGATAAGCGTAAGGGTTATAATGGAAGCTCACTAGTTGCTAATTATATGTAAGTGCTGAAGCACTAAGACGCTGGAACACCTGTTGATTGATCTAAGCGCCGAATATTAAATCAGAAATAGCTGAACTCAGCTTGCCTCAACGTAGCCGCCTTCCGAATCTATTTCTTAGCGGTGATGTTACGACCCCTGCAACAGTCAGCTGAATGAGAGACTCTCGGGCCAACGAGAGCCAACCAAGCCAACAAGAACAACGCGTTAGCTTCAAGCCACGTGTGGTACCTTGTTACATCTACATCAAGGGTTCAGTAAGCGCCGGAGGGCGATACGCCCGGTCCACACTTCCACACTCCCCAGCTTAAGATCAAGACAGAACCAATGGCCTACATCAACTTGTCTCCAGATAGATATTAGTATTGATAGAAAGTTGGAGCAACTGGCTGAGAAGGATGTGGCCCAGTCCGGTCCAGATGCGGCTGAGCTGCACGGACTGTATTTGTTATCTGGGTCTCTGACCAGATAGCTCACCGCTTGCATAAGCGCCCTCCTAAGGCTCTCTTCGAGAACATCACAGTCCCTTAGGCATTGCCCTGGTACATTCTATCAACGACGATTGCTGAAAACCACTGGCTTGGGGATGCTACATACCGAGGCAGGAGAGTATCACTTTCGCGCAACCTCTTATCCAACAAAAGGCGCTGCCAGGTTTTAGCTCGAACCCCAAGCCTCACCACCCTGGGGCTAAATTTAGAAATCATTGGACAAAGGATGTAGATGGAGGACTGAGAGCGAACGAGTTAAGCGCCAGCCTCGCTGCCTCAGGGGGCTAAACCAAATGTCTATCACATGGTTCAACATATATAAGAGCTTGGTTGCTTTCTTTCGGTCATAGCTCCTTCAGTCCACCCTCAATCCATTGCAATCTCTCTTAAGAGTTCTATCATTGCTCTGTGTATGTATCTTCCTGCTCTTCCGCACCCAACCTTTCCTCAGCCTATAGCTTACCCTTTCACCAAAGCCAGAATGTCTGGGTACTACGAAGTCTACCTTGCGCGATACAATCTCGCTATACAAGACCCTGATATGCCGGGTCCCAGATTTCACACGACCATTTTCGTCAAAACCGCGGCAGACAAGAGCGGCATCCTGCACCACGTAACGGGTGATATCACCTCTGCGAATGGGATGGTTTATATCCCACAGCCAAGGCATTCTCCTGAGTACTCGCAGTCTTTCCACTCACTCGAGAAATTGGGCGTTACGCCCATGTCCAAACATCCTGCCGACTGGGATAGGGTCCTTAGGAGCGTCCCGGCGCCGCCCCAGCAGAAGGCGTTCAACATCAAGACAATGAAAACCGAGCCATTCAAGACCCAGTCTCCGCTGACCTTTTACGAGCCAGGCGAGCCTCGGAGGCCCTTGGTCAAGTGCACTGAATGGACTTTGGAGCGAGCCCTACCTGCTCTTAGAGCAAACGGGCTTATTATTCAACAATAGACCATACAGTGGCTTGGTGCCCATTATTGGCCGCTGGTGACAATCTGAAGGACACTATTCTTTTATTGATCTTTGTTTTGTTTTAGCCCTGGCTGCTGGTATACCCATCGCCTTTTCTTTAAAGCAATGACAGCATGAGGCAATACGATGTTCTGCTTTCTGGGTTTCATTGTCCATGTTGGCTGCCTACCAGTGCTTTCCCTTGCTGTTTATCCTCTGCTACCATGTGCTGCTCGTTTTTGAATGTCCTTGGCCGTTGCTACCTTTGTTTCGAGCAGTGGTAAAACATGAATGAATGGTCTATTCCCCGGTTTCGGCTTTTTTTAAAGATACCAAGTCCTGGGAGCTGATAAGCGCAAATTAGGTAGACTTGGACTATACTTCGTAGGAATGTACATGGATATAGATACTTGGAAGTACTGGTACCATTACTGTACATGATAGTAGGTTGGGCTTTTTCCTGGAGGATTTGGAGTGGCGACCTCGTAATGCATCCAGAGCCCGTAACCTGGCTTACCCCGCTAATAGATATATATACGAGGGAAGCGACGGACGCATTCTGTATGAGGTGGCCGGTACGGCCACACTAGCTATCTAGGAAACCAACGTACCGAGCGTCAATAGCAGGGGTTTAAATGGAGCGCACACATATTTTATCTACTTCTCATTCAAGATAATTAGTCTGGTTACAACAGTAAATTGATTATCCCTTTCTCCGTTGCGTAATCGTCACCCCATAAACAGGCATCTACCCTGGCTAGTAGATTTCCTTTAAGCTAACCAGCCAACTCACCCCATCGAAGACCACCACGATGTAGTAATTGCAATGAGGTAAGGCCATAACCAGCCAAAATGCCCCATCAGATAATTATACTCATCTTTTTCAATGTATGTTATTTGTATAATGGGTAGGAAGCCTCAAACAGTAAGGTGTCGGGTTTTCATGGGGTCAGAGATTGATGGCGGCTCCGCTACAGGGATATCGGTGGTTCGAACCAAGCGCAGGCTGAAGGGGAAAGGCTGTATGCTCCGACGTATAATACACTGTAGACTGTGTGATAAAGATAATCTAGATGAGGTGTATGCTTGCGTTGCTTTGTCTAGCCAAATCCTATCTCCTATCTAGTTTGTGGAAAGAAATATCCTTCCAGGTCACGTGCTAGTTGGAAAGTATCGACTCGGAAATCACATGATCTTACCACTAGCCTAAAATGATGTACACCTTCCTTGATAAGGGTAGGTCTGACAGGAACTTTTGCAGCACTGGGCTGCATCCTCAAGTTGGCATCAACTGTTCCATTCCGTGAGACGTCGCCCATCCAACTATGCATTTCTGCCTTCCTTATTATCGGGATGTTGGTCAATTACCAGGGCCTCTTCCTGATCAGAATGAGATTGAACAGGCAACACAAACCCTCCCGAAGAGATCAGATTACGGTGGGCGCCTAGTCGTTATCAGAGAGAAATATGTTGTGAAATATGGCCCGCTCGTGACCGAAAACGAGGGATATACTCTACTTTTCGTTGAAAAGCGGCTCAACATCGCAGCGCCACGACTTTACGCCATGTACCGCGATCGGGACATCCTGTATATCGTCATGGAATACATCCCCAGCATTTCTCTAGGAATGACGTGGCCTTCGCTCACCGAGGCAAATAAACATTCGATTGTTGGACAACTGCGATGCATCTTTGATCAGATGAGAGCGCTGCCATCGCCCGGATTTTATGGCAGCGTCAACCGAGGCCCCGTCCCCCATAGGTATTTCTTTTCTCGTGAAAAGGACGCTGCTGTTACCGGTCCTTTTCAGACGGAAGAAGAATTCGGAAAAGCCATCGCACTTCGTTCAAAAACTATGTGGAGCGAATCAAATGGTCATAGCTTTCTCTCCGACTATCTTGCTCGCCACCTCCCATTGGCACTTCGCAATCATCCACCTGTATTCACCCACGGAGATCTCTCCAGAGAGAATGTCCTTGTCCGAAAAGTCGTCAATTCCGTCACAAATGAAGAAGAGTATGAAGTAGCTGCTCTTGTGGACTGGGAAGCGGCTGGATGGTATCCTTCGTACTGGGAATACTCTCATATCTTCCCCCTGTTGCAGTGGGTTGACGACTGGCCAGAATATGTTGAGAAGATTCTCGATCCCTTGCCGCTGGAGAGTGCCATGATGCGGGTTGTCTTTAGTGATCTGGAGTTTTAGAGCGAGCTAATACAATGTTGACCCTGGTGTCTTTGTCCAGTCATAATGAAAGGCTTGATGGTTGTGATTTGATCTCAAGTTGTGTTCCAACTTAAATTTGATAGCTGGGGGGTTTGATTATGCTCCAAGAAGGACTGCTTTTATTTACTTTAAATGAGTGGTTTCCAATTCGAAGCTGCCGCCAGCCTTGCCTTTTCGCCTCTAAAGTTACCCGCTGGCCTTCTACAAAGAACATGTTGGCTTCAGCCTACCATTCTATCACACGGGTACACTGTGATCATTAAAGCTACCACAGTGGAGAAGCAGCATCGTCTTCAAGCGGAGGTGAACAATTATTGTCATCTCAGGAGCTTGCAAGGACATGAGATCCCCGTCTGTCTTGGAGTCTTTCAGCCACAAGTCGCGTGTTGGTACGGTACCATGGTGAATTAATGGCCCAGATGATGATATTGAGCTGGTCTGGAACGCGGCTTCAGCATGTAATCAGCGATGAGAATTCCAGCTTCTTTCACCAACAATGCGACAAAGCTCTGGCCGTGTTCCGATCGCACGGTGTCGTCCACAGCGACGGTGAGGGGCGCAATATGCTATGGGATGACCTGGGTGGCCGTTTGGTTGTCATTGACTTGGAGGACGTGAGGTGGCTGAAGCGTCCTCGAACTCTAGAACCAATATCCGGCAACACGCGGCGTGGTCATCGCGTTGGGATGGGGAAAAACAGGCAAAGCCTGACTGTCCAGGTTGACTGCTGTGTGCACATGAAGGTCCACGGAACCATGGATCACCGCGTTGGTTAACTGGTTGATGTCTGCACCGTCAGAGCATGGGGTGGGAGGAAAATTTGTTCCTCTAATTTGGCGCTGCCACTTGAGTGTTCGTTGTGGGGCCGCGCTGGAACCGTTTGCGCATCGTATTTGCCTGGTCGGTCAGGGAGGACACTACTATAATTTGATATGATCAGGGCCGAACCCCGCTACATTATGCAGTCGAGCTCGGGTACATGGCAACAACCAGAGCTTTACTTGATGGCGGAGCAGATGGGTCCATAACGGTCTCACGCCACGAGCAATAGCCCAGAAAGACAAGGGTGGTATCAAGAAAATACTTGAAGGCGGGGCGGTTTCAATATGTCTTTCCTCTTACGATGGGCGAGTGATCGATACATAATTAAATTAGCCAGGAATACAGTCGGTTTGCTAGAATGTCTTCTGAAGAAGGTCGGGAAATATGGGATATGTTCCATCGTTAGGGTCGAGATGATCTGGAACATCCTATCACCCCAGAGAATTTGGTGTGTTCACCAAAGGAATCTTTCGTGCTTCTAGCACCACGCAATATGTCATCCATCCGCATCGAATAAACTAGAAACTTCGGGCTACATATCTTCCCATTCTTAATGCCCGCTTCTTCCGCCGTCTCTCCATTGTCCATAGAGGAAGTATCTTTTCTATATTGATTGATCATTGCCAATGACCATGCAAACTGGCCACTATTTTACGCTAGAATCCAGACGTCTTAACAAGTCGGTTCACGGCTGTAGTCAAGAATAGAATGCTTTCATAATATTCAATGTTTCGCAATAAGACTGTCACAAGGCGATTATGACCTCCATGGAAGGCAATACGACGCTCCATGAACTTCAGTACTGCATCAATATGCGCTTGAGCTGCTTGTCCAGTGCATTTGGGTCTCCATGGTCAACATCAAGTTCCTCAAATAACTAGCTTCTCTTAGCGCGAGCATTGGCCAGAGAAATCTCCAATCTATTGCCTACCAGCTAATAAAGGTTGCAGGTTGATAAATGCTTCAAAATTAAGGAAGTGAGAGTATATCAAACAAAAGCAGCGGTGGCATAAGAGCAGTGGGTCAAAAAGCAAGACTGACAGAGTAGCAAAGTAAATAAAGGGCCGGAAAATAACCCCAAAAATAGTGAAGCGCCTCAAGTGTTTAGCCAACACTCGATTGGCGGGCAGCTTTGGCCAGGCCTGTTCACAAACCAAATGTCGTCGGGTGTTATGCTTGGGAGAATGCACCTTTGCCTCACCGTTGCGCTCGCCCTCAGTCTCGTTATTAACGTCCTTCTTGTACCCAAGAACCATCTCTCTTCAGTTGGCTCGCTGCCTCATTTGCCTTTGCTACCCAGGTTTCAACACCAGCAACAGCGCCAAAAGGCGAGTTCTTCTGCTCCAGTAGGAACGACAAAACTTCTGCTGGACTGAAAACCTCATCTGGCACCTTGGAAGCAAAGTCGTTAGCAAGCCTCACAATCGTGTCGTCGCCCAGTTGTTTCTTAGATTGATTGGGGTCGGGCGTCTGCTTGAAGACTGTGTAAAAAAGCTGAGCCGAAATTTTCCTATCCGCAAGATTAAAATGCACTTTCTTGTCTGTGCGCCCGGGCCGAATGAGCGCTTCATCCAGATGTTCGATGTGGTTGGTTGTCATAATGAGGACCCGACCTTCTTGAGATGAAACACCATCAAGGACATTAAGAAGACCCGATAGGGTGACTCCAGAGCCTGAATTGCTCTCTTGATCTGCGGCCGCATCGTCCCTACGCCCCATCCCAGCGGCGTCGACGTCCTCTAGGAGAACGATACAGTGCGGTGGAAGCTCAGCAAATAGCTTCATCAGCTTGCTGTCCGAAATACCGGACAATTGAAGCGTATAAATATCCAGTTCAAATTCCCCGGCTAGTGAGAGACTGAAGCTTGATTTTCCGGTTCCAGGAGGCCCATATAAAAGGTAGCCACGCTGGTAGGGAATTCCGCGGTCGGCGTACCACTTTTGAGTATCTTCATCCAGAAAGTCCTTCACATCACCCAAAAGGTCATCCTGTACTTGCTTGTCCATGATGACTGTAGAGACGGGCCGAATTGGTCTCAACCTAGTTTTCTTCCAATCCCCTTCGCGGTGCTCAAAAACAGTGATCTTTTTGTCAATGTTATTAAGATAATTCTCTCGGCATTCTTCAACGAGCTCTTTGAGAATGTTTGGATAAAGGCCAATGGAGGAGATGTAGATATCTTCTCGATGGTCTTTGACGGTGCAGTGAAGTATGAGCAGGTGTCCCCTATACCAGAAAGGGAAAGATCCATCCCAAGGCGAGAAGGTCAAAGGCTTTTTCTTTGCTTGGTTTTGGATGGTTGCTCGCTGTGGAGATCTAACGCGAGCGATCGTTGAGTGAGCGTTGCGGACAAAGGGTTGGTGAGCTATCCAATCAACTAGCATGTCGTATGCTTCGTCGTAATATGAGACATGGATTGTCGAAGCTGTGGAACGTCAGACTCATCCCATCACAAGGGAAAAATTACGAACTGAAGTAGCTTCTCACTAGCTCCCCAACATAGCGGACTGCATAGCGAGTGAAGAGGACAAACAGTCCTAAGGTACAAAGGAGCCGAGTGTAGCTGTCCAGGTTACCGGCAAGCAGCTGCTGTGCGGAGGCAGAGGCCATACTGAGACCAGGAAAGAAGACATCTAAAAGAGACATTTGGGAAAGGCTTTGATAGGAACCACCTCCGTCGACGGCGTTCATTGCGTATAAGAGAATCGAAAGATATGATATTCGTAGATGAGAAATAGTCAGAGCAAGGAAGAATTGCTCCTATATATGACTTGGTCTCTAATCCCTGGCTCATTGCATATTACACCGCTGCCGATCTTCTGTGATCTCTCTAGACGATCTAAGACCTCCTCTGTCTAGAGGAGTGGGTAACTTTTGCTGACCTGCTGCAGAGTATGCTGCATGGCGCACGATGTCGCCCTTTAGTCCAATGGTCAGCGTACTACATGGTGAATGTTGTCCAGCCAATTTGGAGCGGTATACAATAAATCTACGATTATTCTATTGAGAGTACCCTGCAGAATGTAATATTTACACCGTTGTTTCAAGCAACTTCAGGGCACAAAATGAGCTATACCAAATCTAGACACGGGCTGACGTGGCTCTGCCGTTGGCACTTTGTTAAATTGCAGCTGACCCCTCTAGAATTGATCTACCCTGAAAAATTTCACCTTTGTGATCTTTGGCGTTTCTCTGACTCCAACATGTCCGTGTGTGTCGTATTAGCTCAATTTGACAGCCTGGTGGCCCGGATGGAATCTTTCAGCTCAAGGCTTAGCACCAAACGAATTCGCCCAACAACAGATCAACTGAATGAGTTCCAGAATCTGCATGTGAGATTCAAGGCAATATTAGCAGATTACGACACCGGCGTTGAAAGACTGTTAACCACGGGACTGCCGGACGAAAATGACATTTCTATCGCAGATCGCGTTCGGTCCGACAAAGATTCCAGACTAGTCACCTCCTCGACTTTAACGACACTTAAGAGGAACATAGTTCTTATCTTTACGGGACCGAAAATATCTAAATTGGATTCCAGTCAAGTGAAGACGAAGAATAAGCAGACTGAATCGCGATGCGGGAGGCTTCGGTCTCAGCACAGCCATGTTATTCTTATGTGGGCAATGGCTCTTCAGCCATCGACCTGGAGAACTTCAGGGGGAATGACAGACAAGACTTTTTTCTTCCTCATGGATGACCTCCAGGAAGAGCGAATGAAGCAAATTCCGCCCAAGATATCAGATACATTACAATCGCTAGCAGAAGAGGAACCTTTGAATACCTCCGACTTATTCAAGAAGTTCATTGAAGATGTTCGGAAGTCAGCCGTTGGTCAAGAAGAATCAGCCGTATTACGGACGACCCTGAAGCGAAAACGCATAACAGAAATTCCAAAATTCTCAAGGCAATACGAATTGGTCGATAAAGACATGCGAAGAGGGGACTCGACAAATCCCGAATTGTGCCAGCATGCTGCCGGTGATATGCCAAAAATACAGGGAGGCAGACGTAAGCTGAATCAATATTTATGATATATACAAGAGAAGCTAATAATAGCTTGGTGAAGAAATTGACTACAGATGTTCAGCCTCACCTATCGCCAAGCTGCCAATGCTTGGAGACAGGCTCTTCAGCGCACTTCAAAGCAGTCATCAATGGCAATGGGAACGCACAGTAGGTGGAACGGGGACCTCAGACTGTTTGAACATACTTGTCCCCAAAAATCGAGACCAAGACGTATCTATCACCCTCCTGGTGGGCCATGAAAGTGGACTCCGACTCATCCATGAGTTGGAGGCTATACGCGTCTGAACTTCACGACTGCCGCGATGGCGACCGCTGCGATAACACGCACCTTATGCCTTGCGGGAACTAAGCTCGTTTCCTCTTTCGAAGGGTCGTCTCCATTTTCCCAATACGGCGGGGAACTCATATCGGCGTTTGGATCATAGACCATTATCGAGTCGCCGTTCCCCGTTACTTCTCTGTCATACGGCGCTTCTTGGAATAATATGGCTCCACGGATAACATATTCCTGTCCTTCAACCGCTTGTGTCCCGACAGGCACCTGATTGAAAATTAGCTTGCGTTTAGGGGAATTTCTAGCGTATAGCAACATACATTATTCTGCATCACGATGCAATCCTTTCCGAGCTCAAGCGGTACGAGCGCCCTCGCACAAGCTACCAAGCAGCTATATAATATTAGTAGAGAATAAGTAAATGGGGATAGCACCATAAGTACCACTTAGGCGATGGTTTCAGGAAGTTGATATATGGTTGCCAAAGTTCCGGCTGGACGCGAACGTAATAAGGACAAGTGCAAAAAATGACAGAAGCGTTGCCGGGTTCCGATAGATCAGGTGGGAATGAATTAAGGGCACAGTTTTAGAATAGCTATTAAAGTGATGTCTGAGGGATCGTATATCTCAACCAGAAAAATGCTGCCTTTGTCAGGCGAAGAAACTTTGGGGGGAGAGGGGTTGAAGAGTAGGACAGCATGTGATCCAGTTTGCCCCACTTCATGGCAAATATTCATCGGGCACCAAGATTGGGTGACAGCTGAATGTCTCCGGATCTCACGAATGCCAGGACAAACAGAGCTGCTGTTCGACAAAGTCTTCAATAAGCAGCCCACTCTTGAGGAAGGCGGCGCTTGGTGAGGGTCGTAAGCGGTGGGAAGTCACCAGCTGTAACGGGACCTTGGGTGAGTTGAAGTGCGAGAGATCGTTCAAGTCATACCACTGGCGTCATCTTGGAGAGCACTCGCGGGTCTTTCCCATGTAAAGTGCACTATTTAGGATCTAGAAATGATGACTAGGATAAAAAGTCATGTTCGCACTTTTGAAGTTTGTTTGCGCGTATCCGTGCATGTACGGGACGGATGACAAATAACCGTGTGGCAGGCGAGGATTGGCTCTTCCCTGCTGCGCTAACTTCGCGTCAGATTAACGCTTCCTCACACATACCTTACTAAGATCTTCTCAACCCACCGTTGTGCGTCTGGCGAAAACATGACCCCCCTCTTGGCTGCAAAGTGAACGTCGGAGTATCATTGGGCTGTACTATTGTTAGCTGTTATGTTCGCATACACGACGAAATTCTGGTTTCTCTTTCCAATCCTGATAGTCAGTAATGTATGGCCCAAGCGTATCCAAGGTGTGTATCTGCATGAATAGTCTAGGTTGGGAGTATCAAGGACCGTGGAGGATGATTCCTCGAATGACTAATCGACTTGTGTATAATTTATTCAAACCCCGGCACTCTTAAGGAGAACTACAGCTTCTTTCATGATGAGCGTGCAAAGCTCTTACCGCTCTCCAATTATACGGCGACAGTGGCGTAACATGTTGAAGGATGATCTGTGGATCTTTTTGGCTGTCGTTGACTTGGATAGCGTGAAATGGCTCGTCCAGCTCAACTGTTGTCTAGTCCTGAAACGACACCACAATCAATCTTTTCTCCTTGTATCAATTGCGGACTATTCTGCAGACAACATTATTTCTATATTGACTGCTGGATAAGAGTGCTGCTGAATAGGAGGGTCAAATACCAGAAACATCTGGTGAGATTGAATACACAGTACTTTCGAAGCTGGGCATATAACGCATCGAGCAAGTATCTTGTGGCTGAGTTGCAGTCCAAAAATTCCCGTCATCCTAGCACGGACTGAACATTTCAACCTTCTCGCCGTTTCCCCCGTATCTCCTGAGTGGAATTGTCACGAAGTTCTTTCTATATTTGCGCTATTTGTGCAGCGCAATAATCATCGGATTGCCTCTTTCCAACATAGAATGAGCGTCATATGGCTCCTGCCATCCATAATGCATTCTCATCCTCGGGAGTTAGGAAATGCCAGTCGAAAGTAATATCTTTCTCAGGCTTATTATGGCCATTTGGAGCTATAAAGCAAGTAAATGACTGGGGACTCCTGGTGTGTTCGAAGCACATACCGTCGTGATCTGAGCCCATAGATATGGATGTATGCACACTAAGATCGTTGTCCCCAATGTGTAAAGCGAAAAAGCGATGGATCCCATTGATGCCACCCAGAGAATTTTTTGATGCCTGGGAGCCCTAGGGCCTGGGTTTCTCCAAAATGAACTGAAATCACTGGTTGTTGTAGACATGGGCTTCATGCATATAACCCAACAGCGAACGAATTGCACATGAATGAAACCCTGACTGAGCAAAATCATGAACGTGAATAATACAAGCAGATTATTGCGATCCTGCTGAAGAAAGTCATTATTCTAAAAAAGGCCACATATAGCAACTGATTTAAACTTACCGGCAGATACAAAGTCAAAGACAAGATGGTCATTGTGCTGATGAAGAACAAGACGACAATTATATGAGTTGATCGTGATTGCAAAGTTGATACAGATAGGTACTAAATGAGCGTCAGTGTAGTTCTTCTTCTTGGCGGTCGCAATTACCTCGTTCATAACAAGCAAAAGCAGTAGAACGCCAATTTCTATACGAAATATGGAACCCAAAAGACCTGGCGTGAGTCAGATTCATATCGATACTGTTAACCGGCCTGGGAGGATACATACCGTTTTCAGAGAGTGGAATTTGGACTGCAAGAGGAATGGATGCAATTGAGCCAAGGATAATAGTAGCACCTATTATAATTTGACCGTAAATGATTGCTTTCGTTCTCTTTTCCTGCCCTAAAACTTCACTGTTTAGAAGCCAGAACATAAGGCTAGCCCCGGAACAGAGCACTGCCATTGTGGATGCCACTAATTGAAAAATTAGGTGAGGGCCCATGTTTTGAATTTCCCGGTTCATGGATATTGTTGAACGTAAATGTGGTCCCGTTTGTCCATTAAGTAGGAAACATAGTTCACATTAGGTCTGTTCTAAGCAACGTCTAATTTACCCCTCGTCGTTCCCTTTAGCTACGGTGTTATGGTGAGAAGCACCTGCTCTCAGAAACTTGAGGGTAATACATCTTGAGAAAGTATGTGGATGGCTGGTCCACTTCTACTCCTATCCTATAAGGTTCACGTGCATTGCCAGATGTCGGTTCCAGGTCCACAGACCCCTGTGGACAGTTTGAAGGCCCCAGGAGCAGTAGAGTCCGCCTGCGATCCCAGAGGTACTTCGATCGGTTTTAGAGGCGGTTTCTTCAGGTTTACCAACCCCAAGAAGAACGTACAAGCCCTGGGCTCTAGTGCTCCAAGCACTGCAAATACGGCTCACAGGAGGGAAAAACCAAACAAAAAGGTATAAAAAGAAGACGTGCGAAATGAGCCTGTGACACTGCCTAGCAGATCTCGACCTGATTCCATGATTCTGGTGTGAGGCCGCCAAGAGGGGTAACTCACGATTTATGCGCAAATAACCCCATATCACCTTGGATGGATTATACTGGAAGTTCTATTGTTTCGTAGGTATTATCTGGAAACACATTAAAGAGAACACTCAATCCTGGAGCGGATGCAGGACGTAGGATCAACAGCATTGATTTCATCGTCGCCGGACAGGAGCTCACCTAAGAATTGTATAACTTGGACCCAATGGACGATTAATCCATAACTACCAGTGTACTCTTGATTGATATTTCACGAAGCTTGACTCCAGGATACTGCATTGTTGTCTTGCAGGAACTTGATTGGCCTATGTCTACTCCTTGCTCCACTTTGGAGTGCCTTCTACTTCACGCAAATTCTGGCAGACACCATTGTCCATCATTCCTGGTTATTGGACGCCATATTTTTCGTCGATATCTGGAAGTAATAACTAATAATGCAATTATGCTCCGATCCTTGCTGCATATCTTAAGCAAGTTTTGTCTTACAGAATATATATTTGTAAAAGGTGACAAAAGTTCGTAGGTCTCTAACAAACACTGGTAGATATTGCTGAGCGTGAGCTGTCTATCACTTGAATACCCCCTTCATACGTAATATTCCACATCAACTATACCATGGCAGCAAGCTGAAGCAGAAAGACAGGACCTGACGTCTGGGAAGGTGGCATATTGCTTTTTTTGAACTAGCGGCACTCTGGATGACATTCACACGCAAAAAGTGAGAGGGTGTACAACACAATCGGAATAAACAAGAGAAAGAAGGGACATGGAAGTCAACAATATGTCAGAGATAGGACAAGGTTATAAGAGTGCATAAGAGAGGGATTGTCCTCGATCTTACAAATTTCATTCACTTTACTTGGGGTCATCCGATTGGATGACAGGCCGCTTCCGTCATGTGAGCGGAACAACATTGCCATTCCATGTAATCAGGGTTTCCAGCTAACCATTGCATGAGTGTTGAAAATGCGCCTTATTTCTCAGTCTGACGGAATTTGCCTTAGCGAAAAAAGGAAAAGAGAACTAAAGAAAAGAAAAGAAAAGAAAAGAAACAGATTCGGTATAGCTCTTTATGCGGTGTAACACCAAGCCCGCATGTTAAGTAGAACAAAGCATACATTTTTGAGGCTTGTGAAAACTAGTGTCTCGGAACCATTCTATGACCAATGACAGCATTATCTAGCTGAGAAATGCCAAGAAGAATAGCAGGGATTAGTGAAAGCAGGCTGCAGTCACCAGCTAGTTGAGGGGCCGCAACTTAGTGACGGAGAATTACTTCCCAGGAGCTTTACGGGCGGGGGCAAGTGTAGGGTGACCTGAACCGGTGCATAGCTTCTGGGAACTTGCTTGGCTCCTCTATGCCTGCAGGTGACGTGACAGTTGGATGAATCCTAAAATATTGATAGTAGTCCAAAAATAGTACAGTACTTAATAACATGACTTGCTGGGGTTTGCATCATCGGTCATTTCGTTGCCTAGTTGAGTATGGCTTCATTACGGGTTCGGTGCTCTTCTCTCGGTGAGATTAGTTCCTTTGGTCTGGGGAGGATTTCCAAATCGACATCCTGAGGGTGGTGACCAGCAATAAGGGCAGGCTCGAAGTCGCACGATCCAAAGAAACCGGGAAAGGGTAACAGGAGGATTTGAAGGGAGTTTGAATTTCAGTTTCGCCATTTGAGTGGAATTGTAGTCTTTTTTTATAGATGACAGTCGCCCGTGAGGGGGAACTCGTTCTACCCAGCACAGACGATCCCGACCAGCTTCTGCAATCCAGGCCATTGCATCTTAACGTCGCGAGACCACACCAGCTTCACAACCCATAATCACGGACTGTAATTCACCGGCAACAATTCCTGATAACCTGCGCGGATGCCCTTGCGATGCATACCCACACTAGTCATCGGCCGGTTATCATCCCGTTGGTCATTCGATAGGGGACGGTGGGATCTTGGTATGGTTTTCGCAGTCGCTGTCTAGCATTGGCCGCAAGATGCAGCACCGACCGAGATTAGGGGCGTGTGCGGTATTTTCGCTATTGGCCTATATCGCCGGGCTATGCTTTCGATATTTATCGACTGGGTGAGAGGGAACCGGAGAAACCGACGATGACGACAACTGGGTCGTATTCGTGGCCAGGCAACCGAGAGCCATTCTGTGACGCCGGGGCTGTGCAGTGTAACCTCGGATAGAGCGGACGGAGCGGGGAATGCGGCGTCGAGGGTACACCGGCGCTTTACAGATGTGAAGGAGGCCGGCGGTACCAGAGACGAACAAGGCTCACTGGCAGAGGAAAACCTAGATAGCTTCGTAGCATGGTACACAGAAACTCCCTTGGGGAAGGAGTAGGAGTATCGAACTGAAGCCACACGATGCCGCTGCTTCTGTACAATTACCATTCCAGCCCGAGGAGCGAGAACAAGCTGCGGTTCGGATCGAGCGGCATCTCCAATAAAATGAAAGGGGCAGCGCGTCGGGCTGCAAGCCAAGGCGTAATGGTCGGTGGGGGCGAAAGGGAAAGAAAGGGGGCGGCGATGAGTGCAAGATAGAGGAGTTCCAGGGAGGGGAAGAAGGAGAAGAGAGGCCGAAAGGGCGAGGTCTGTTCTTTTATGTCGAGGCGACGCCGGGAGAGGTTACAAAACAGCGTATTAGGGCGCTAAACCTAAAAAGGCAAAACTAACCGGATACAGTAATTCACAGGTCCCCATATTACAGATCCAACCTAGCTCCGACTCTAGCTAGTTCGAATTGTAGAGCCCAATTCGACTTCAGAAAACTTATGCTGTACGATTAAATTCATGGGACTGAATACGCGTATGCACAGACCATACCCACCTAATCCACGGAAAGCAAACTCTCATGCAAGTAGTAGCGCCCGCAGTGGGCGGCTTAGTACCTTGCTTTCTAGATTCTTTCTACAAAGGCCGACGGCTAATCGAGCGCCTATATTAAATCAGGTAATCCCCACGATACGATTCCATAGAAGAATGACCCAAGGTATGTACAACTTCCTAGTACTCTCAATCTTTGCTCAGCCTTCTCAATTCAAAAAGAGAAGCCTATTCTAAAGCTATTGCCTCAGTCCTTGCGTGCAAGTCCTTCGAGCTGAACCCCGACACGAAAGAAATAGGCCCTTCCGGAATTACCCACTGCTTTGTAATTTCGTCCCAGTAACTCAAGTCTCTCCTCATGAGTTCAAATCTCACCTCCCGCACTTCGTTCACCTCGAGAAATACCTTCTCAAACCCCCTTAAAACTTTCACTGGTGTGCCTGCAGGGGTGGTGGCCTGAGGAAGCGACACGTAGAGCTGTGGCACAGCGAAGCCTGCCCGGTTGCCTGAGTTGGTCACGTTCACCGTTACGACAGCAACGGTGGTCCATAGGTCTACCAGTCCACCTGGTGCAATACCTTTGGACTGGTCAGCAACCCGGCTTAATGGCCCATCAATAAGGTCGACATCTAGCCTTTGTCCCATCTTGAAGTTGGTGTACGAAAGTCCGAAACCAAACTCGTATAGTGGCTCTGTACCATTGTTCGCGTCGAAATGTCGATAATCAATCATTTGACCCTCGGCAAAATCGGCTTGCCATGCATTCGGATCTGTAACATTTCCTGGGAACTCGACGAGTGGTGGCCCACAGTCTGAAGCGTCTTTCGGAATGGTGTAGGGGAGCCGGCCGGAGGGTTCGACAATGCCCCAAAGAACATCGGTAATGGAGTTTCCAGTCTGCTCCCCAGGGTAATGTGCTGCCAAAATCGCTGTCACGTTCTCATTGTCAGCCCAAGGCATGAGAGCCACTCCGGGGCCATGTGTTACGACAATGGTGTTCGGGCATAACGCTGCCGTGCTTTCTACTGCCATGGTAGCGTTCCATTGGAAGTCAAGATTTGCTCTATCAGTTCCTTCTGTTGCGAAAGCCTTGAGGAATAGTAAGCAGACTTGGGGTAGTGGATAAATTGACCGGAAGCGTCCGTCCGCAACCTCATTGTTGTCAAAGAGCCATTGTATCCGGCCACCAATGGAGTCCACCTTTTCCCGTAAGGCCTCGAGCGGGCTCACGAGGTTGGTATGTCGAACTGTGCCAGATCCGCCGCCTATGTCAAGAGTGCCCATTTCGTTACCCACAGCATTGTCGTCATAAACGAGATATACTGAGCCGAGTGTTGGATCCGGCACATCATTTCCGAAGACTGCAAAACCCGTCTCGTTGGTAAAAGGCAGTGCTCCGTTCAAATTCTTGAGCAACACTGTGCCTGCAGCGCCCAATTCACGAATACCTCGCGCATGATTGCCACGAACGTCGCGTGCCGGGACTTCAGGGTAAAGGCTAGACAAAGGCGAGCCACGGCCGTACATATAGGTGAGGAACGAAGCTCCGCTGGAAGGGTCCGGGGTGGGAAAATCCACATCTTGACCAAGCCGAAAATATGATATCATAACTCTGCTTGCCATGTCGTCAAGGCGGTCCGCTGACACACGACCCGCTTCAATAGCCTCAATGAGCGAATCGCCGAAGTAATACATGCCGCTCACGGTCTGATTTCCTGGCATCTCCATGTCCAACCCTGCATTGGCAGTGTCTTCTGTTGAATGCGTAGCATCCCAGTCCGATACAATATATCCAGGAAAAGCCAATTCATCTTTGAGAATAGTGCGCAGTATTTCCGGGTTTCCACATGAGTAGCTACCATTGACGCGATTGTAGCCGCACATGACAGACGATGTCCCTGCATGCACGGCATTAGCGAATGGCCAAACATAAAGCTCGTGAAGTGTTCGGTCGTCAATGTTTGCGGAAATGGCTTCGATAACAGTTCCATCCTCACGAGTACTAGGGACGCGTTGCGTCTCTTGCTCGTTGCCGATGTAATGTTTGGAGGCTGTCTGGACACCGGCTGCTTGAATACCGGAAACAGACTCGTTCATGGCGACGCCAGCCAGATACGGATCTGGCCCAAAGCCCTCCCAGTTTCGCCCACCTCGAGCATGGCGACCCATAGGTCCCGTTGAAGGTCAATTTTATGTTAGTAGGAGACAGCAAAACAGATCATTGAAAGGAGACACACCCAAGATGTACGTGCGAGCCTTTGGCCCTGAACTCTTGACCAAGAGCCAATCCGCGTTCATACATGAGACGTCTGTCCCACGTCGCTGCTACAGTGATCCCAGAGGCGAAGACGCTGACACCATCGGAGCGAGCTACTCCAGCTGGTCCGTCACTAAGACATAGGCCATCGAAACCAAGTCGTTCAATTGCCGCGATCGTGCCTACACAAGGTAGCAATCCGGACCCGTAAGATCCAGTGACAAGACCGACCTTTTCAGGAGTGCTAAGCTGAGACACAAAGTTGCCAGCCTTCTCCGATGCCTCAGCCCAGGCTACGCGAATGCGGTTAGCCTAATATGTGATAATGAAGAGTCTCTAGGTACCTACTAAGAGGGGGCTTTGGGTTCACATCCGCAGCTTGGGCATACTGCAGTGCAGTGGCAAAAGATATAAGGCTAGAAACTTCAAAAAAGCGCATGCTGAAGCTGGGACATCGATTGATGCCGTAACGGTCGTCTGGGGGATTTTAGGTCAAGGGGCACCTACTTATATACCTACAGCTATATTCAAAGAAAGCAACCTCAAAAAGTATAAGCACCGCTGAGACACTATAATCTGTAGCAAAAGAGGTTTGGATATGCAGTAGATCGCCAAAATATGTATGCGTCGTACCCGTACTCGTACCCGTACTCGTAGACGAAGTGCGCTATCACGTACAAAGTAGGTATCCAAGTGATATTCGGGTTGCTAAATGCAAATCGCGATCTGCGAGCTCCCATCGATAAAGCGAAACCTTCATTCCTCCGCTCACACCCTGGCCATTGCTTGCACACAAAGGTACACACGATACTCCACCGACCCCTAGCATTGTCACTGCCTAAAAGCTCAACTGCTTCTTCATAGTGACAAGGAAATGTAATCATCAAACGCTCTGTGGGTCATCAACTCAGCCAGCTACCCTGGCAAAAGTAATAACGGCTACGTAATTGTAGAATGGTATTTCTAAAGCGCCTGGCAGTATAATTGAGTCACCGTCCACGCTCCATACACGCCCATTTCGGTTTTTTCTTTCCGACCATGGAAATCCGAATTCAAGGCATAAAATGCAGCTGGTGAAACATCCTCAGCCCTGACGATCACCCCGATCCATCTCTGCGGTCATCTCTGAATGTTTGTCAATAAAAAGGCGCCTACTGCTGTTCGCTATCTCGTGAGACATAATTCTTTGTATAGGGGCATCACGAAAGCATACACGTCAAGAAACTGAGGTTTTTCAGGTCTGATCTCTCTTTCATTCAGAGAGGGACCCTATATAGATGAGAGAAAGTTCCTCTGATCTATACTCTGCATGGAAGGATCTACGCTGACTGATTCATGCCTCATACATCTGGTATAAACCGTCTATTCATGCATAGATCTCAACGTATATCTGTAGCTCACGAAACCATGTCATATACAAAGGCAGCTGAATGATTTCAAAATTGTTCTGACGAAGGTATGTGTGCTCCTAGAAAAACCATGTCATATACAAAGGCAGCTGAATGATTTCAAAATTATTCTGACGAAGGTATGTGTGCTCCTAGAAATTTTAAACAATTGAACGATCAAAATGCCCGTTGTTACAGGTAAAACTGAAAAAAGAGCCCAACAAGAAATTTGAGTAGAAATTGTGTCGTCATCAAACCAAGCGTGATGACATCGAATACTCCATCTTCAAGGAGCCTTGTGCGCCACCAAGTATCTGGTGAGGATGGAATATAATGAAAAGAAGCATCATGCCTAGCATCAGCATTCCATCAAAAATATAGGCATATGCTTCACGGCTTTGCAAGGTTCCCGAAGATCCCTGCGCGTATTCAATGATTCGATACAAGCACCGGATTAGGATGAGGCCACTGGCCGCATATAGTACAAAGAGAAATTTTTTCCACGGGACGGAAAGTCCCAGAGAGTTGGTTGTCGGATGTGCGCTGATTCTCTTGTGAAAAATGATGGCCACAACGGCAAAGAATCCAAAAATAGAACCTGAACAACAAGACCAACAATGATCATATTTTCACCAAGTTTCATCTGACTTTGAGATTTAGATGTCGACATAATACCACCACCTTAAAGTTGATCAATTCATGTTATCTCCACGTGAAGATGAACATACGACTTACCTCCGCTTTGGATGAGGAACGAAAGGACGTCCCCTAGGACAAAGATTTTGGTCATGAATTTGGCTCGAATGATTGACCGCGAGTCGCCCTCTGTTAAGCGAATAATGCGGCCAAGAATCATGTAGATAGAGGCAGCAAATAGTGACGGGGCCAGCAAGATGAACAGACTTTGCAATGCATACGGCATGACCGTATAATCTGGATCTTGATGGGCACTCACGGCTCGAGCGATATAACCGACAACTTCAACTAAATTTTCTCGGCATCTCGTGAGTAAGCTGCTTCATATCTGGGGTAGCATGAAAGGGAAGATAGAGACAACAACGCCGATCAATGGCAAAAAATAAGAAAGACTTACAGAAACCGCCAACGACAAACGCACTGAAAAAATATGTTCCGTTTCGGACTAACAGCCACAAATGGCTGATTGTAAGCACAAAGAAAAGAACAGTTGCAATAGCAGCACATGCAACCGAGGGAGAGTAAGCGTAGAGATTGTATCCCATTTTGAATGGAAGAAGACGAAGTGAATCACAATATCCAACAGAGGGGCTAAAAGGGTGGGCGCAGTATAACAATCTAAGTAGAGAAAGGGAAAATGATGACTGCTTTTTGTCAACTGACAGTTCGGTCCCTTCTATTTAAGTATATAGACAACGGTAGCTCACAATATTTCTAATTTTTATACAATAAGGCAGACAACCGAATGATTGCTAAGGAGCAATGTTCCCTCTACATGCGCGCAGACCTAAACCAGTTTAGTCGTATTCGAGTCGAAATAGGTTCGATGGGAACAATAAGGATCTAACCGGAAAAAGTAACCGAGTACGCGGAGGATGAATTGGTTGAGAGAAGGGGAAAGCAAAAGCGAATACGTAGTGGGGCATTTCAGGTTGACCCCTAGCAGAGACAGGAATAGCTTATTTGCGGCCTATGCAGACTTGTATAGATTTTTCGCACGCGTTATTATCTGCACTTGATTCGTCAAACATTCATAATCGCAGATTCAAACTCCAAATAGACCCAAGAAAGGGGTTCCTCTTCTTCAGCCATCCGAAAGAAGGAGAAACATTTAATTTATCACGAATAGGTTGCCTGTCTGGGGTTTCGGGTGGTGCATTGATTATTTAGAGGCTGTGGTCATTCGAATATACTGGCAGTCTCAATCAGGAGAGTGCCTTATTTTGACAACCGAGCGCAGTCTCCTGAGAGCAGATAGTATGTAGCCCGCAATTTGTCAAACTGCCAAGTGATTACATGAACCTATGTTCTAAGTTAGTTATACTAACTTATAAGTTATAACTTAACCGGACACCGAGCGGGGCAGGACACCGAGTGGTTCACCCACCCAATTTTCGCGTTTTTCATTTAGAACCTCTCTTCTTCAACCACCTACCATGCCACCAATTCGCTCTCAAAGCTCTCAAAAATGTACAGAGCAAGAGAGTAGGATTTTATTAGCTATTCAATTTTTTCAGAATGAAATCCATGCTCTCTACGTCAATTAGCACGCGAATTCGAAGTACCAGTTACAACACTTACCCGACGCATCTCCGGTATCAAAAGTCGCGAAGAAACACGCGCCAACGGCCATAAATTGACAATCCAAGAAGAAGAAAGCCTTGGAAAATGAATCATCTCATTAGATGAGCGCGGAGCAGCACCCTGGCCGAATACTATACGTGAGGCGGCCAATTTATTACTCGAAGCTCGCGGTACTAGACCGACCGAGCCTTCGGTGAAAAATAGGTCGCAAAATTCGTAAAACGGCATCCAAACCTATCAATTCGTTTCTCGAGGGCGTACGATTACCGGCGAGCTCAATGTGAAAACATAAAAAAGCTATCTTCATGGTTTAATTTCGTGAAATCTACGGTCGCAAAATATGACACCCTTGATAACGATATCTACAATTTCGATGAAACTGGTTTCGCTCTCGGCCTTATTGCTACTGCCAAAGTAGTGACTCGAGCTTCATACGGCCGGAGGTCCATTCTACAGCCAGGAAATAGAGAATGGGTGACTACAATTGAGACGATAAATGCTTTAGGACGGGCCTTGCCGCCATACGTTATTTTCAAAGGCAAGGCTTTTATGAAGGCATGGTTAGCCGATCTAGACCTACCAAAGGACTGGCTTTTCGCTGTTAGTGATAACGGGTGGACCAATAATACTATCGGACTTCAATGGCTTCAAAAGGTCTTTATTCTATCGGCTTCTAACCGAAGAAAGTAAAGATATCGCCTTCTAATTTTAGACGGACATAGCAGCCATCTTACGCCGCATTTCGATCAGGTTTACGTTGAAAGTGATATCATTCCGACCAAACAAGTGGATGTAGTCAGGTCGAGCAGGATTTTTTAATCGTCGTCGGCCGAGAAAGGAAACGTTTTATCTGCTGACTCGAGATGCCAGAAGTATCACCAACCAGTCCATACCCTTTGTCAGGTATCCGAAAGGTGTCAAGCAAAGTGACGGCTAGGCCACAAAAAGTGTGAACACTAGAAATTGGGCTTTATACAGTGCATTTCAGTATCATATTTATATCGCCAAATCGACTGTAGAAGGCCATGTGGATCACCGCAAAAAGTGCATAAAGGAAAAACGAGGAGTATATTACAAGTTGCAAAAGATTCGGTATTTTGGATATGCAAACTGTATCCATAAATGGTTGCGATGTATTACATAGTTAAGCTGATCCTGGCATAAAAAGACAGAAATATCGGTTCATAGCCAGCCTCGTGTTCTCTCTAGTGGGCTAGACTTGAACGAATTAAATGCAGCCGGCACTTTTAGAGGAGTTTGATTGGGCTTGAATGGGGCGAGATCAACGGGTGAAACCGTACTACTGAAATTGATCTGATGCGGGCCTTTATATTAGCGGTCAGAGCCCCACTACGTATTCGCTTTCCTGTTCCGGCTGATTAACCCTGATATTCGCATATTCAATCTTTTGATCCATATTTTAAACTTCCATGCAGAATTGGATAAACTCCATACCCTTATTCTCCTTTTCTTGCGCAGAGATTCCCAATTCAATAGCAAAAATGCTTGACATTCTCAACCCGGCCTTCCGAACGCGCTCGGAAAAGCTACTGGGATTCAACTATGCCGTCCCCAATATCAAGCACCCATTTATTCTCTTTGCATGTACCATCTGCCACCTATGGCTACTCATTCGGAACATATCACATCTCTTAAGTGCATATGTTGTCGGCGGTTACTGTAAATCGCTCTGAATTTTGCTCTCGTCCAATCCATCGTTATCTTTTTCTTCTCTGGCGTTTTCCTACCAGAAAAGTAGTTACTGACAATATAGTGAGAACATAGTTGAAATTATCGATTACTTACTCAAGCAGTGAGCACCTATCACCCCTGACCAGCAGTGCCATGCACCTTGCGAAGTATGTTATGGTTATTTTGCCGCGTCCATCTACATCACCCTGAGTCGCCTTATTTGCTCGAATTTGACTCGCGACCTATCTAGGAAGCAAATTCAAGGCCATTTGCATTCTCTATTACAGCGACGATACGTCCTATATATTTAATTGCGACTCAAGTTCCGCGTCAACATATTAAGTCCAAGATGGCGGTATAACATCAAAATCCAAGTTTGACAACCAGATATCACCTAATGAAATTATGATGACTGCTTGGCATTTTGTTCAAGCACTCTTGTTCAGATTTGCCGCTGTTGTGGCTCTCATGTGCTACAAAAAACCGGCATATGTCCGACAACAGCCTCTTTGGGTCTTGATCCCACGTGAAAGTGATTTCTTGTTGCTCAACCAGTGACTTGATTCTGATTCGATGCTTATACCGAATAGTTGTTACCACGCAAGGACCATCGGGGGCCTCGCAAGGCCACAGATCCTTACGTGTTTCAGCGCCGATCCTGGGTATGATGTTGCTCTCTAACATCCTCAGAAATTCCCCGGTGCAACTAATTCAGTCAAGGTGAACAGTTCAATGTCATCCAGCTGGTTTGATTCCGAAGCTGTCTCCCAATGACTATTGCTTTTCTTCTTTTCTCTCGATTTCCCTCTCTTTTTATCACGGTTGTTTGACGATGGGCCTTCATCCTCGAAATTGTAGAACGCATTTCCTGGAATCACAATCGTTTGTCAAAGGCCGACGCTTGCATAATGGATATATCTACAATTTATAATTATAATTATAATCCACACACACACACACACACACACACACACACACACACACACACACACACAGAGAGAGAGAGAGAGAGAGAGAGAGAGAGAAACTGTGTGTATGTCCGTGTCAAGCCGAATTGATTCCAACTTAGTTTCTCTTTTTTTTTTTACTTTTTTTTGGCATATCGATGAATCAAACTTAAAAAGATTAGTCATCGCAGATTGAACCCAGTGAGCTTTAAGGTTCGCCTCGCCGTGAGAAGTGTGTTTCTAGGCTCCATCGCGGTTTGCCACCCATCGAAAATCTATCCGACAATAGTGAAATCTTCCACCTATTCTTCCCTTGGTTTAGAGCTCAAGACCTGCCGTCCATTTTCGGTGAGAATATGCCTCCACGCCGACCGCACAATAAATCACGGCAAGGCTGCGCTGTCTGCAAGCGGCGCCGAATCAAGGTACATATCGCTTTTCAAAAGAAACCAGCTGAAGCCATTGCTGATGGGCCAGTCAGTGTGACGAGACTCGGCCGACATGTACACAGTGTACTAACTCTGCACGTGAATGTGAATACCCGAAAGGGGATATCACATTCATACCTTCTGCTACCACAAGGAGGCGAGGAACGGCTTCCCCAGTGACTTCCTTGTCTTCTCAGGCCAGTCCGTGTTGCGATCCCGACAAACTTCAGGATCCATCTGTGAACATGCTTCATATTGAGTTGCTTCATCAATTAGCCACCGAAACCCTGAAATCACTACATGAGAGTGCGAGCGACATGGATATCTCCTTTTCAGAGATGATGAAGCATAGCTTAACAGCACCTTACTTGATTAATGAGCTGCTTGCTATAGCTGCTTTACACCTTAGCACAAGTTGTGCTCGGCGTCGTGACTCTTATCGGCATCATGCCATTCAGTTGCAGACCCATGCTCTGAGAATCTTTCACGAAATGAATTCGGAAGTCAATTCGGAAACCGTTGTCCCGCTTTTTCTCTTCACATCGTTTCTTGGATTACACATGCTCTGTGACACTCTTATCAACCGAGGTGATGATTTCGATGAGTTTCTCGACAATTTCGTTCACTATCTTCGTGTACATCGCGGAGCCCGCACAGTAATAGGTGCTCACTGGGGTTTGTTGGCTGGAACACCACTATGGCCTATCTTGAAAGACCAAACATCCCGACTGAACCAGCAAACTAGCTTGGATCTGGAGTGCAGCCGGCTGTTCGAACTCATACGAACGTCCGGCCTCGAGCCTTCCACCTCCCATACTTACGAAGAGACCATTGAATCATTGCGACTGGCAAAAGCCCCTTCCCAAAAGGGGTCACGTCCCTGGGTATATTCACTTGGCCAGTGGTCGTGCCCTTGGAATTCATTGATCTTTTGGCAGATCGCAAGCCAGAAGCCCTCGTAATTCTTTCACATTATGCAATTTTACTGCATTCTCGTCGAGATACATGGATGTTCAGCGACGCTGGCCAGTTTATGATACAGTCTATCAACCAGCGATTAGGGCCCCAATGGGCAGACTGGCTGGCAGGGCCGAATTTTGCGTTGGCTAGCTGCACAACTACAGGTGCTCTTCATCAAGAGGAAATTATGGAGGATGTTTCTAATAGTTTTTCCGGTACATATGTGTAAATCCTTTTCCCAGCTAAATAATACTATGTCTCGACTTTCGTGTTTATCATGGGAGACTCGAGTCAAGGTCACCTGGCTTTAATCTTGGGTTGGGTGGTGGGGGGAGTGTTATGCATGCGTGTACATACAGTTAGTTGCAAGAGACTACTGTCAATTGTGACAGCAGAGACGGCAGTTTTGCAGATTGCAGAGAAGCGCACAGCCCTGCAATGGCAATTTCCCTCGTAGAGGGCTTCCGTGGGATGATCATCCATAGAACCTTGTTTCTCGGGATATTTAAATGTAGGCACTGCTTAAATAACTCTCTTTGCGTGGCAGGTCTCTCCCTTTTGTCGCATTAGAGTTATGCTGTAAAAAAGATATAAACAAAATCAGATTTGAGAACTGCCTGGGAGAAATTTACACGGTTCCTAACGATGATTCTGTTAGGACCCTGCGAGGTCCTAGGGTAGCAGTACGAGTTCGGGAAGTAGAGTCTATCGGCAAATGTACATGCAGGTGTATTAAGAGACTAATTGCTGGTCCTCCATGCGAGGACAGCGAGCACAATAAATACATGGTGCGCTTAGCTAATGTATTTAGTGACATGCACGGCCGTCATGGTCCATGCGTGCGATCAGTTACCCTCGCATTGCGAGGGCCTAGGCTCGCTGTATACATTCAGACACCCATCAGGCACCTGGCAGGTCGGGGTCCTGACAAATTCTTCGAGCATCTTCGGGAACGTGTGTCTACGAAGACTTAAGTAGTTGAATTGTCTAAGGTCCCTTAGCCAATTTCCCGGATAGTCACCCAGCTGACATATGTACTCACCTATATCCCGCAAGATTACGTCTATCTAAGTGGAGCCTTGCGTTTCTGCCTCGTAGCAGATATATTTTGTAGCTTTTAAAGGAGAATCTTACTTCCTACAAGACCCATATTCTAGGACTTGTCTAGTGGTTTAGGCGAGCAATGCACGATAAATAAAAGGATCGAGGGACGAACGGGCGGCTGGTCCAGTGAAAGCGAACAACTATGTGACCTTATGTAACGATCCCTGTCGTTGCATTAGCGTCTGCAGTCATTGGGTGTTTGCAGCTGAACGGTCGAAGCAGTGTCTTGGTTTTATTAATATAACGGAGTGACCTAGTGAGGATTTACAGTATCCTAAGGGCTCTGGCGGCGATGTTTTAGTAGGTGGTCGAAATGAAGAATTCTTCCTGGAAGTTGCGATGTGGGGGGTAGCTCGTTCGGGTGGAGTTGCGGGGTGAGTGGCTTTCAAGACACTGTAGGAGATGGGAGACGGGGGGTCAAGGATGGCTTCTTGGCCGCCTCGTAGCCCGAAAGCTGATATTTAATCCTCCTACTAATACAGCATTGGTCCTAGTATCATCTCTCTAGATCGTTTGCTCGTTTTTGCTCGTTTTCGCTGGTTTACTATACCCCCTATTACATATATGCTGGACTAATTAACAATAAATAAGGCTCCTCTCACTTTGGCCAAATTGACAGCCCCTTCGCCGGATATTAAGACATAAAACATCCCTTATTAATTCCCACCCAGTCAATCGAGACCTTTATTGCCGAGTATAGACGATTGAATGTGTGGAATACGAAGACGGCGGTCGATTTCGCAAAATTCTTATTTGCCGTTGTGCACGAAACAACGTAGAAAACAATATCCCAACATTTCAGCAGGGCTCAAACCACTTCCCTTCTGTTTGCTTTCCGTTCTCCTTTCGTAGCGAGATTACGATGCCGCTTAGGTTGCTGTCACTTTTCAAAAAGGGTAAGTGGCATGGCGGCAATGCTGATTTCCACACGGGCCCAGTGGGGTTGTTTTAGGCAAATGGTGGAGGGGTCTAGGAAAGAGACGGACTCTCACACAACGAGGAGAATTCCACAGTGAAGTGGGTCAGAAAAGCCATAAATGGCAGCCATTAGAGTAAGGCAATGGTTTATATATACCGCTGGGATACTATGTTGGATGAAAAGTATCAAAATTAATTAAGCTAAATGGTTGATATCTTGTATTATGTACAGTACCAAGTTTAAGGTTCAAATCATCGAGGCTGGATTGATTCACATCGCCGCACCGACGAGAAGCAGAGCTCCGGAGGCGAGCAGTGCGTTGAAGCCAGGGACAGTGGAGCTGGCAGCACCTTTAGAAGACTCTGCAGAGTTGACAATCAGCCTACAACTCTCACATATGAAGGGAAGGAAGAGTCATGAGAGAAACTTACCCGATGAGGTGCACTGGTTTGTGAGCTCGGTGAATCGGTCCTGGAAATCCGATAGCTGGGTGGCAGCGTCCGCCAGGTCGCTGGAGTCGCAACCGTTTTGAATACATGAGCTTAGGCTACTGGCCGCATCCTGGACCTCCGACGCGGAATCTTTGACACCGCAGAGACAGTCCGTGGTGGCGCTGTCGGAGCTTCCGCACTTGTCTTCGAGACCGGCGTCTTTGTAGAAGTTGTTAAGGCATGTCTTCATGCATTGTGGCACGTCGCCCACGGTGTCCTTCCAGGTACCCTCGGCAATGGCGATGGAGGCGATACTCAAGAGAGCGAGGGAGAGGAATCGCATGATGCTGTTTCAGGGGGAATTTGTATTGACCGGGGTAGCAGGGCGGGAGCTCTGGAGGCTGCGATTATTGGGATTCCAAGTGAGGGAGGACGGTGCAAGAAAGCTGATACGGAACTTGGTATGGCTGCGGTTCAGAGTTGGTTTATATACGGCTGGTTTCGCTTCACTTCCGAGGTTCCCATTCTCTTCGCTTGAGCGAAAGCTCTATACGATGTCTGCGCCTTTCACGGTTACTCTAAGAGGAAGTGCCAAGGGCGATGATTACTTGTCGGAAGCTGTAATCCAGTCAAAACACGAGATGGGGCAAGCTATACGAGGCTGAAGAGACCTTAGCGAAGGGGTCTACGATTCAACACGGGAATGCGTGGATGCTGAGCCGCGAAAGATCATCACTCCACAAATAGACTTGCGAGCCCTAACTCTCCTTCTCAGTAAAACCATAGGCCGATTTGTGGTGTTCGTTAATTTTCCCTGTCGATCAAAATCTCAGCGGCTCGAGAAAGCCCTTCCAGCCCCACTTAGCACCCAAGATCCTCGTACAGAGCCTCCAATCCCTTTTTCTTGGCGGGCATTTGTGTGATTAATCTTATGAACGCTCGTATTCTGAAATGAATGATTCGCGACATATTGCCAATAAAGGTAGATTCCCTTCCCAACAGTGGTAACGGGTACAACCGCCTAAGACGTAGCCTTTGGAGCGCCACACGAGGAAAGGGCCAACGATTCTTCCCTGACCAAATGCGCAAGGGGTAAAAGAGAAAGAGAGCACTATCTTGATTTCGGTGGTCGCCCTGGTGCTTGATGGCCCATTGTTGCCTGCATAACCCCTCAAGTAACTGGCTGTTACAGTGGTCGTACTTGGGTCGTACTAGTGGTGTGGAAGTCCATCTCAGGGGTTGGACAGATCTAGGAACGCAATCTTGATACCAGGAGCAACAGGAACCCTGTCAGAGTTCGGGCATCTGCTTATTAACAATCCAAGCACCCATGATTCGTCAAAAACCCTGCCAGAACAGGAGCTTGCAAAGATCCATGTAGCTAGCTGTTTCCGAAGACCTGATCGCAGGTGTGCTGGAAATGATTCTTCTCTGTCAGCGATCTATAGCATAGTTAAAAGTTGTCCCACGTATTCTCGATAGTGTTAGCTCTGGAATGATGATTGGTCCCATTGTCAGCGGCGCTTTAAGAGAACTGATGCGCTATTTACAGATACTTGTCATACAGATACTAGTCAAATGTTCTTACCCACTACCCCACTACAATTTGACCCGGCAACCACCTCACCTTTCTATTTTTCTTCCTACACCTCCCCTATTGCTCCGATTGTAATGAAAAATTGATGCAAAAAATAGCAAAACGGCGCAGCTTACTGCCATATAAAGATCAGCTATTGATGTGAGACCACGCAGTCTCTAGGTTTAGGTGGGTAAGCGAGGTAGATGGCCCAGTTACGCGTGTAGTACAATAGGGGTGTATTGTATGAAGAAACTGAGCGCTGGCCCGTTCCACAGCCCAGCGAGAAATGCTTATATACAGACTGGCCCAGTCGAGGGCGGTGAGACCATCGCCTGGGGCATCATTTCAATAACTTCTGAGCCCTGAGGCATCATGATGCCTCAGGCCGACTAAACATCCTCAGTCAGGTAAAAGGTCCTGACAGGTATCTAGCCTCGCTTTTCTAGATAGTTAGGAGATAACAAGCTAGGGCCCACGGATCCTTTCTCCTATAGAACGTGATACTATAGCTAACGATATATAAACGTGAATCTAACAAATGAATACAATCACTTCGAGGGGTATAGTATAAAGCTCCCGCGTAGAGCTAATAGATCAGAGGAACTAATATATAATTAGAGACTAGGTACTCTAGTATTCTTTTCTCTACCTTAGAGTAGCATAGCTAACGTTTCACTTCTCCTTGTGACTTCATCATAAGCTCGTGCTTAGTGTAGGGACCTGTCTACTCGCATCCTAAGGGACGAAATCAACTCATAGAAGCTTCTAGAGCATTGGCTATCACTTGCAACTGTATAGGCCGTTTTCGATTATGTACAACTGGAAGCAAACCAATAAGGGCTTTGTTACTTTAGGGCGGAGAAAGGAGTAACTAAAAGCCAATATATTCCTGTTACAATATCATCATGTCATTGGCCAGCTGTTACTCCTTTCTCCATCTTGGGGTAACGGACTCTCCAGTCGTCGAAGAAATATCCAGCTTACAGTTATACCTACACACTCAATCTTAATTCTCAACCAAGAATCAGAAATGCGCTATATGGGAAGATGATGCCAACTCCGCCTTTCAGACCGCTTCCTCGAATGGTTCACATAATTTACAATACTAGCCCGAAACGTCAGATACTGTAATTTACGAAACAGCCATACAGTACATACTACCCTCCGTGCCTTCCTGACGGGAGGAATCTGGCTGTCGGGTGCCGTACAGGTAGCTCCTCGATCTCACCAATCACGTCCGCTTTCGATGCAGTCTTCCACCCGCGTGGTACTTCCACGATCTGATTCTCTAAAACTTCGAGTATCTTTCCTAGGATGCTTTTGGGACTTATACTTCGATGAAAAATTGATGAGTGGAGATGTAATTGATGATAAACTGATCTGACTGATGGGCACGGAGAGAGAGAAGGAAACTATAGATACAAGAAATAATAAAACGGACAAGTCCTCCGCAAGTCACCTGTTGACCACGTCACTAGAATCTCCCGCTGATTCAATATTCAGCCTGGCACTTCCATTCCTCGGTCGATTAGCCACCTCTAGCGATGGATAACAAGTGACCAAAACGTATCGTGATGCTACTTTTCCGTAGAGATACATCTCAATCCTCGTTCTCTCGCCCTCGGTCCTAATCGCTTCCCAAGTTTCCCTAAGCTTCCCCAATCCTAGACACCAATTCAATTAAACCATATGCGGTACAACTCCGGCGAATACAGCTCCAACAGCCAACCCAAACCAGAATCGATACCCTGATAACCACATTGATACGAGCCGGTTTGTGGACAGGGCACCAACCTGCCTCATTATCGTCATGGTGTCGGAACAAATCCACTCTTCAGCCAGTTCACCGTTCTCGAACCGATAGAATTCATGACTGATGTATTCGATCGTCTTGCCTGTGGGACGGTTTCCGAGAAATTCGCCGCGATGCGTGCCTTTGATTCGCACCCGTACTGCAACTTTGTCCTCTGCAGCGACGACGTCCTCGACGTGGACTTTGACGTCGGGAAGGGCAGCGAAGAGTATCTGAGCATGATTTCTCCAGGCATTATGCCCACGCTTTTGGTAAGGCATATCCGCGATGTTGATAATGAAATCCGGCCTCATCAGGCGGAGGCATCCATCGATGTTTCGTGCATTTAAGTGGTTGAATGCTTGCTTCAACACATTAATGTTGACAGAGGGGGTTGAGGGTGGCATTATAGGTGGTTCTGGTATCGAACAAAAGCATGGATTACAATATAATATGCGGCTTACTTTTGACACTTATACCCTGCAAATATGAACCGCGGTACTTCGGTGAAACTCTAATGACAAAGGGCAAGTACAGCGCCAAGTAACGTAGACGGTTGCACCCGATTTCTCTGAGTCATACTAGGGTCACGAGGCTATTGTTAACCCCCTTTTTTCACTTTTCGCGGACTCACGGTGACCTGCTCACCCTTGCCTAGCACTAGAGCAGCAATCACCCGTTCTTCAGCGTAGTTGATAGTGCCCAATGAAAAACATGGCTAATTAAGCCGCGCCAAAACGCGTTGGCGGGAGTGGAACATACTAAGATCTATATTCTTGTCTATAAACTATTTCGATCTGTAAATTCTGCTGTGATAGGCAAGGTGAACTAGGATGAAAACGTAGATTCGACGGGAACTAGGCTCTATGCAGACGAGAAATTGTAGGGTAGGTCGGTCTCGTATGTAAGCCTTGTCTGAGCGGACGGGAGCGCCACCTTGTTATCAGATTAAAGTGGAACTTTCAGAGGTTAGGAGGTCCCACTTTAATCTTGTTTAGCGCCTGGATATAAGGAAGGTCTAACCTCTGAGAAAGTTTGCTTTTAAGTCTACTTTTATCAGTTTACTGGGGCCCTTCGAACCTCACCGAAAATGTTTCGGACCCAAATCTTATTGAACGGAGCAACCATATATTTTTAAGGTCCGGACTGCTACAAGTTTTGGAATGTTGTACGTTTCTGCTGATATTTTTGGCCGTCTGTTCGCTGCATTCTACTTCCTCCGCCATTTGAGAATGGGTTAGTGACTGGCCTTGTATCACATCACTACTGTACTAAAACTAGATACTGTATACTAAACTTGTTATGTAAACAGACATGATACAGTCGAGGCAAGTCTCGACCCTCGAAACTCTGTAGGGTAATACTGTAGAAAATTACAGTATCGTTACGATAACTCATTTTTACAGCCACATCCATTACCGTCACAGTTTTGCCGAACTTATATGAGCGGTGAGCTATAATTGGTTAGCGTATTCCGGGTTTACTTTCTGGGAATGAAGTAGTAAGAGTAAGGGGGGTATAACTGATTTCGAAAACTACTGTAACACTTAATCCTTTTTCCCTCTTCTCGTATTTGGCCAGGCCATGCCATGCAGATTGACACTCCCGGTCGAAAGGGCCAGCAAGTATAATGCGCAGAACCGGACCAGTGGATATAGTACACACTGGTCCGTTTCAGTCAAGTTTGCGGCATTTGATTGGAGAGTCCTGGCTTCCTCGTCTTCCTGGACTCCCTGGTCTTGCTGGGCTCCCTAGTCTTGCTGGATTCTCTAGTCTTGCTGGACTCTCACTGTAGGTCATAAATTTGTCCCTAGAAAACAAGGCGCTTCATAGCCATGGATCTTATGAGCTACCGTGCAAATGAGCTGGCCCTGCAACGGCTGCAATACTTTAGAGGACCTAGGCACGCTATTAGTTGTTGTTAGAGTTATACATGTAGCATATAGGATGAATGGAGACATGATTTACGGGACCCATATGATGTATATGAGTATTCACGGTACATAAAACCTAGTCTGATATAATACTAATCCACACCCTAATTTAGTATTTAAGTAAGATAACGCGAGGATTTATCTAGCGAAGGACACGAAAGAGTGGTTTAAAACTCACGGAGTATACGTCGAGGATTAGCCTGCGCACTCACCCGATTTAAACCTAATTAAACCGGTATAGCGTTAGTTAAATGTGAGGCTTTTTGCATTATTTCCGGAGCTTATTGACATCGGAAGGTCGGAGGTAGACTAGCATTATTTTAAAAAATGCCTAGTGGAAGCTGAGAAGGCATTAGATTAGGCAAAGACAGATGCGCTGGTATTAAGCATAGGTAGACGTTGGAAGGTAGTACGGAAGGCTAAGGGGTAGGTATTATACAAATATTAAGCGAAAATTTTATTGTGTTATTACTAAGCAACCCTGGAATTTAATTATAGCATTATAGACCATAAAATGGTGGTGCTATATAGTATGAAAGTGATATATAACTTATATTTTGCATGGGGACCTGAAAAAAGTGGAGTGGGTAAGAACATTTGGTAGGGATGGTATATAGAGATACCACACCAAAGGACTTCAATAATTAATGAATGACTACAACTGCTTGGTTCCTTTGAACTGTTTGGGTATAATTTTAAGATCCTAGTCCTAGTCCTATATACTTCTGCGGTAATGAGTTATGTACATATATACTACACCTTTGTCGATCTTCGAATACCACAAGCCAGATAACGAAGATTTCTGTTGTCCGCCTCTTTTCGTTGACAGAAATAGGCGGAAGTGGTCGGAATGGGGCTATGCTTGCATTGACCTGAGCAAGAACCAGCTGCCAGGTCGCCCAGAATTACACCACTTTGGTAGTCGTAGTCGTGAAACTAGCTCTGGGTGTAAAGGTGTACCTGCAGTGTTTCGAGTTGCGCTGTCTTCAGCGAAGCGTAGTCGCTATCAAACAGCACGGTACGTTGGTCCCTCGAACCATTGCAATTGCTCGCCCATAGTCAAATCACTTGTTCGGGGCGATATCGATGTCTGAGTGGTCACCAGCTTGTGAACCGGGTTGACCATCGATCTCTTCGAGTGCGGGACCGATATAGTTCTTCTTACCCCATACTCCATACCACACTCCAGAAATAACCACGAACCCGACAAACACAACACAGGCATAGTTCATTGTGTCTTTTGTGACGGGAATACTCGTCGGCATGGAGAAGAGTGGGATAGCAAGTAAGCACCAAGCTAAAAGGAAACAGCATTGTTAGAGAGTAGATAAAATGAAGGAGGACCATCATCCACTTACCAATGCAAACGACGTTGCAGAAGGTGCCAAGTAATCCAAGATTGTAAGAACCACGCTCAAGGTCCTTACGGCGGCGAAGAATCAAGGACACCGCGACAGGGCATGCATAACTCATTGTCAGGAAAATGACACCGACACCGGAGAACGCACTGAAAGCAGCACTTGAACCGAAGTAGATCAATCCGAGAAGCAGCTCAATGACCATTCCCAGCAGTAATGAGTTCAATGGAATCTGCAGACGTCCATTTACAGTTTTCCACCAGCCGGAGCCGGGAATGGCGCCATCACGAGCAAACGCCCAAGTGATCCGAGACGTAGCAGTGACACAGCCAATCCCACAGATCAGTCCGAGGACAATCAATGGAATCAGGAGACAGAATGCACCCGCGGAGTTGCCAGTGGCAGACTTCACAATAGTCGGAACAGGCTGAGCCGACGGGAGAGCTGCGAGCATGGCAACATCCGGAAGCACAAATGCGATAGGAATGAGGAATGCGAAACCGGCCAGGGCATTGAGAGCAACACCACCGACGATAGCCCGGGGAACCTGGATGGCTGGTTGACGGACCTCCTCGCACATGCTATTCAAGTCAAAATCGAGGACATTAGATTGGATGCGAGATACTCACGATGTGACCATTCCAGTAGCCGAAAGACCATATGCAGCCTGGAGCAAACCAATACAGAATGACCAACCATCTGGCCAGCCAGATTGGGGCTCGAACGAGGTGAAGACAAATTCAGCAGATCGGCGTCCGCTATGCGCGACAACCAGGATGGTAATCAGGATAGCTGTCACTCCAACAATGGTCCAGAAGATGGCAAAGGTCTGTTCAAGATTAGCAAGCGAGTACCGACATCAAACCGACAACATACCTCGATATGGGTGAGCCATCTATTCCCGAAAGTGGGAATAGCATGACAGAGAACAGTGATGGCGACGAAAATAAGATAAGTCTGATAAGTCTCCATATTGGCGGCAATACCAGTACCAGTGGAATCCTCAAAAACATTCAAACATTCGACAAAGAATAGCGCGGTCGCAAAGTTAACAGCCAGCGTAATAGTGATATTACCAGCGACAAAAGACCAACCACACACCCAAGCCGTGGCGCGACGACACCAGGCTGGCGAGAGGGCAAAAGTCTGGTAATAGACACCACCAGCAGTGGGATATACCGAGGTGATTTCAGCTAGAGAAGCGCCTACACACATCATGATCAGAGAAACGACAATCCAGCCCCAGATCATATTGGCCGAGCCTCCACCTATCAAGGCGTATGACATGGTGGTGGACAAGCCATATGGCACGGAGGCAAGGATGAAGCACATGAACACGACCTGCCATGTTGACCGGTTGCGGGACAATTCTGCTGTATAACCAAGGGCTTCGAGGGTAGAATCTGCTGTTGGCGCGTCGGGTTTTGAGACTTCCATGATGTCGCTGGGGGTTGTCGCTTGGGAGAATCAAAGTACTGAGATAGTGGCGCTTGGGAGTATCAAGGGGGGAGAGCATATACTGAGCATATACTAGCGCATGGGAGTATAGTATCAACTAGGAGCAGTTGGGCGTTGTCTAACGTGGCGGAGAAGAGGGCGTTGTCTAACGTTATGGCGTCGATGGGTGGCGTTCGGGCGTTGATGAAAAAGGGAAAAACTGAGAAAACGCGGAAAACGTGGCGATCGGGCTTGACTTTCATAAAAGCATAAACCAACGTCTAATACGCGCTTATTAACGGTCATTTAAGTTGAAACCGGTTTCATCCGGGTCCACTCGTAAAATCTCTCACACGCGAGGTTTTACCACATTAGACTGTTACACTCCTTATTTCTGTTATAGCCACAGGGATTTCTAGAGAATAACTTATTCCACCCTGTATCGCCTTCATTCCAGAGGGAAACATTCAAGACTGTTCGCTTGGGAACCATCAATCTCTTGGCCCGTCAAAAGTTTCTTGGCCCGTCAAAAGTCTCCACCGGGGCCCGTTTTAGGCAATGTGTTCCGGGTAGCCGAATAGCTCAGGAGTAATCAGGGTGAACATGCCTACTCTAGGGAAAAAGTGCAGCAGGACAAGTCGGTTCCTATACATGCTTGCGGGGGGTTGGGCTGAAGTGTATAATAGTGATAAGTTAATGCGATAGAGGATACATCAGGCAATTGGAAGATATACAAGGTCCTGGGAACAATCACAGGTCATATCTATGTCCTCCTCGTAGGTAGCACCTTGAAATCTCTCGGTTTGACGAACCATCTGGCCCTTGTCCTCCACCCATCAACCCTGTTGTCCTGGCTCAACTCGAAATCAAAGTCTCGCACCAACACTGGGATTAATTTACTCATTTCCAGTAATGAAATGTTCTTCCCAATGCAGGTTCTTGATCCCATACCAAACGGCATGAAGTTTTGCTCCATCAATTTTGACTGCTGTTCATCCGCTTCGAGCCATCGTTCAGGTCTGAAGGTAGCTGCATCCAGTCCATAGATATTTGTGTCGTAGTGTGAGACCCAACTGTTTACCCCAACATTTGTCTATCACATTGTAGTCATGTTAGCTGCACTCACTAAGTTTCATGGGAAGGGGGCCCTTACTCCTTCTGGGAAGAATTGACCAGCAAGTACCTCCCCACCCTGGGGAACAACGCGGAACAATGGATATCCTGTAGCGGGGTGAACACGCAAGGCCTCTTTCATAACAGCCTGAAGATATGGCATTTCCTGTGTCTCTTTGAATGTCGGGTTGCCAGTGATCCCAGACGAGTTCATCTCCGCTCGCAGTCTCTCCATACATGCAGGGGCATGAAGCAAATGGTACAGAATCGAGCTTAAGCTGATAGCAGTGGTATCACTTCCCGCTCCAACATTCGAGCCAGCGGTGACAAGTATATCGTAGTCGGAAAGTTTCTCCGGATTCTGTGCTTGGGCTAGAACAACTTTCATAGTCATATGAGCCGGAAGATCGGCGTGATAGTTCTTTATGGTTACTTTTGCCTCTTGGATGTGTCGGAAGCTGAAGTTATTCACGTAGCTTTGATCCATGCCTAGGTACTTGCCAACCTTCATGAACATTGGATATAGCCAGACATACAAGCCGAAATAGGAGCTTGCCGTGAGGGCGCCATCGAGGAACTCAATCATATTTCCTACGTCTTTGCCCGCATCGAGGAACCCGAACCGATCACCGAACTGTTTTGGTTAATACAAGCTCATTGAGTAGTAAAGCGCAGGATAGCCATAACACGCACAGTAATTTTTCCGATAACATCAAAAGCATAACACTGCAACCAATGACCCATATCAATGAACTGGTCCCTCATTGCAAAATCATCCAGTCGCTGCTTGAAAATATCGATGCAATTGTCCACGAATGGCTCATATGCCACCAATGAGGTCATTGAATATAACGAGGCGACTTTTTTGCGATCCTCTGCATGCTTTTTAGAGGACCTCTCGGAGAACAGGTTTGTCAAACTTAGGTCGCTGCTAAAGTTCCAGGCGTCGTACCATTCCGACTTTAGGTACTTAGAGCCATGACCGTAGATTACCCTTGTAGCCGAGGGATCAGAGATGCTGTACCAATTTGGTGCTATACGGACAATCGGGCCTGTAGTAATGGTATGAGCAAGGGGAGTGAGGGTTGGCAGGAATGATACTGGCCATGTTGTTGATGCAGCCTGATGTTTGTCTGGTGAAAATCACCCCGTTTCATTTGCCATAAGTACCAGAGATTTGTGAAACGGCTGAGAGCTGGACCTGGGAGATAGAGACGAGCTGGAAATCTGATTGTAGAAATAATGAGCCGGATTATAAGGGCTGCAAGCGCTATAGGGATAAGCGTCGAAAGAGAGATCGATGACAACATAGCTCGAAATGGCAACCAAAATACTGTATTGTTGAATAGATCCAGTCAAGTGTGGTGGAACAATTATCGGGAAGAAGAATGTGATATATATGTTGCCCTTGCAGTTTCGGCCCTCGGAGTTGGCATTTGCATAAAACAGGCATGTTGGATGCCATCATCCACGCTCTTTCCCTGCCTAGGCGTCCGCTTATTCGTGCTAAGACCTCTGCGGTTCCAATCAGAATGCATTTAATGACTAAACAGGGAGATATAATGACGATCCTCAGAAGATCCTCTTCTATTATATGAGTCAGCGGAAGTAAAATGTCTCGGAGTTATGCCTTTGCATAAAAACAGCCATGTTAGATGCTATTATCCACGCTCTTTCCCTGCCTGGGCGTCCGCTTATTCGTGCTAAGACCTCTGCGGTTCCAATCAGAATGCCTTTAATGACTAAACAGGGAGATATAATGACAATCTTCAGAAGATCCTCTCCCATTATATGAGTCAGCGGAAGTAGAATGTGATATCAGCTCCGAAAGCACAAAGAAAGATGTAACTTCTAACAAAACTCTGAAACCTCTTCGAACCCACCCCCACCACAGACGGTGTGCAGGCCTGGAAGAAAACCAGACTAAGGTAAAATTATTTGATGAGGCCTTGCCAAGACCCCGACGATGTTGCCCCTTCCCGTTCTTGTTCATTTACATTGCAATGATCGAGGACTTCACGCTTTGGATTTGGGAGCATGAGTCTTGGTCTCAACGCATACTGTTAGAGACAGCCTTTCCTTTTGGGCCCTTGAGCTCTAAAGAAGCGCATTGCAAAACCGCGAGCACAAGACATAAAAGCCCTAACGAAGTAAGCGAGATCTCATTCTCCGCAGTGGCGCAATAAACTCCAGTTCCAGGTCATACGCCCACTTTGAGATTGAAGCTAAATGTATACGCCTTATTAAGCTAGGCTGGAATACCTCGTATCAAGGCACCCGTCAAGAAGTAACTGCAGGCTGTGACGTCTACTTAAATAGAATTATGCCAGTGAAGTATTTGGTGAATTACGGCCCGGGGCCGGGCCCCGCCTTCCCCGCCCGTTAGGGGACTAGCAATGAAGACTCCATTTATACGGCGAAACCCTCGGGAGCTGAAACTTTATTTTGCGAGGAGAAGTTCATCGATTGCGGTTAGTCTATGTTATCGTTGTATGCATATACGAATCAGGGACAATTCGCCTAATCGGCCACCAATGAGCAGATTTGATTACATGGCACGATCATCGCCTGGTGCGACTACATACCCGTTCAAAAGTATTTACCCACTCCACTTTTTTCGGGTCCCCTCTCAAAATATATATATCACTTACACAGTATATAGCACCACCGTTTTATAGTCTATAATAACATATTTAAATTTTAGGGTTGCTTAATAATAGCACTTTCGAAAAATCACTTAATACTTTGTGTAATACCCCTTAGCCTTCCTCACTGCCTTCAAACGTCTGCCCATGCTCAATATTAGCGCATCTATCTTCGACTGATCTAATACGTATCTATACTTCTACCAGACATTTTTTTTTAAAATAATGCTAGTCTGCCTCCGACCTTCCTTAGCCAATAAGCTCTAGAAACATTGCAAAAAGTTTCGATTTTAACCAGCGCCATACTGGTTTAATTAGGTTCAAATCGGGTGAGTGCGCGGGCTAATTCTCGACGTATACTCCGTGAGTTCCAAACCACTCTTTCGTCTCCTTCGCTAGATAAATCGTCGCGTTATCTTACTGAAATACTAAATTAGGGGTGTAGATTGGTATTAGACCTTTTTCGAGCGTTGAAATATACGATTTTGAAGTATAACCCCTCCCTAACCGCGATTCTTCGTCCCGTTCTATGATAATCAATTTAGCCCGACCACCTAGCTAGATTCCGGCCTAAACCATTTATGAAATATCTTTTACGTGAACCTTAGCATTCACGAGATCCTTTCGAAGGCCCTCCAAGGTCGTACGGAAGCACTATTGTGGTCTAAAGTTCGAGGTTCGTTACACCGAACACTCGTCCGAAAAGATCCACGATTAAAAGCTTTCCCGCCGCCATTTTCTCGCAAAAAATAGCCGCCTTCTTACGAGAGAGGGCTTAATTGGTATCTTCTGCTTCGAGCGCCGTTTTGACAATCCGAATTGCTTCAAAACTCGCTGTATAGTAGACCGAGACGGATAACCGGGTGTCGCAGCACTAAGCTATTTATAGGTCCAAAACGGGTGCCGGCGCGCTTATAAATAGAGAGATGTGCAAGCTCGAGAGTCTAGCTTCGAAGGACGGCCGGTTCGAGAAAGGGACTAGATCGATTTATGCTCCTCGAAGCGCTTAAGCGTATTGTAAATAGTCTTACGGGTGTAGCTAAAATTATCAGCTAGTTTTGACTACGAAATACCATTCTTATAAGCATAGATAATAGCTGACCTTTGCTCAGGGGTTAATTCACCCTTTTTCCTACGTTTTGGGCCAGTTTCCATTGGAATCGGATGCGTAGGGGTGGTGTAGGAAGAAAAATAAAATGGTGGGTTGGTTGCCGGGCCAAAATTGAAGTGGGGTAGTGGGTAAATACTTTTGAGCAATATCTGTAGATACGATCCTTGACAAGTATAAACAAAAATAATGGATGACCGAGCTAGGATGCAACGCACGTCTTTGCACGGAGAAGTGCTCCGTACTTGTAGAAGACTCTATGCTATACGCTTTCGGGTGACGTCTTTATAAACCACTAGTTCCTTAACTTCAATGTGGATGAGCCACCCACGAATGGCTACGGGTGAATTGGTCTGGAACAGGATGGTAGCCTGGTTAGCCTGCACATACATACATATCTCAGTATAATAGGACTAGGACTAGAACCATAACTTTCTACCGAACTAGTGTAAACGCGAAACATTTCTTTGGAATTATTTTTCTCAAAGGAATTAAGCAGCTGTAGTATCGACTATTTCTTAAAGTCCTTTGGTCCCGTTTTAGGATTGTACCTAGCTATGTTCTCCATATCTAGCTAGTTTGGAATACCCCACATCAAGGTACCTGTCAGAAAGGCACTGCAGCTGTGAAATATGCTAAAGTATAATTATGCAAAGCGTCTTCCAATTCCAATACTATGCAATGTAAGTCATACATACATTGTAGGTAAGTTAACGTTAACGTTCAACAGTTTATGATCGGCGCGATAAGAGATAAGCACTGCCGCTTTCTCAATAACATTTCTTTCATCCCTTACATTGTCTCATTCTTTCATTGTTCGATCCGCCCATCATGGAGGAACATATTCGCCAGAGTCTTTCCAATCACCCGCATGCCTTCCAGAGCTTGCACCACACGAGCAGCTCGCCGTCGCAGCGCGACAGGATGGCTCACTCCAACGAAGCAACCTCCACCGCACTAGAACACGAACTCACTGTGCTGCAACACCACCGCAGCGGCAGTGCGAGCGACGAAGAAGGCCAACCTCCACCGCGCTACACCCCCGAAAACGATCCTTTCCAGCTAGCCTCGAAGCTTAAGACCGAGGAGGAGATCCGACAGATCCGAGCCAATACCTCTAGGAAGCGTGATTCTGCCAATGCCACTAAAGGCCGGAAGGTTGCCGCCCTGGTGAAGGACACCGGTCGTCTCGGAAAACAGGCATTCATTACCAAGAAGCTGCAGGGCTTCTACGAGTCTCAGAATGAGAATATCGAGCGCATGCTGAAGCCCGTCGAGGAGCACCGCCGTGCCGCTCGCGAGTTGAACGTCGATAACCGTCTCAAATACCGCATTGCCGTGTACGGCAGTTTCGCTGCCAATGTGATTCTCTCTGTTGTTCAGGTCTACGGTGCCGTTTCCTCCGGATCGCTGTCTCTATTCACAACCATGGCCGATGCCATCTTCGATCCCATGTCCAACCTCACCCTCCTCCTCTGCAACAAGGCTGTCAACCGTGTCGATCCGCGCAAGTTCCCCGCTGGAAAAGCCCGTATCGAAACAGCCGGAAATATCTGTTTCTGCTTCCTCATGACTGCCGTCTCATTTATTCTGATTGCATTCTCGATCCGTGAACTGGCTGTTGGCTCCGAGAACGATACCCAGTCTTTTTATCTTCCCTCCATCATCGCTGTTGCCGTTGCCTTTGCAACAAAACTTGCCTTGTTCCTGTACTGCTGGGCCTTGCGAAATCAAGTCTCGCAGATTCGCATTCTGTGGGAGGACCACCGCAACGATCTGTTCATCAACGGCTTCGGTATCTTGACCTCCGTTGGTGGCAGTAAGCTGCGCTGGTGGGTCGACCCAATGGGCGCTATCATTCTGTCCACATTGGTTAGTGTTCTGTGGCTGCACTCTGCCTACGGCGAGTTTCAGCTGCTGGTTGGTGTCACCGCCGACACCAAGATGCAGCAGCTTATTACTTATATCTGTATGTCAATCTCGCTCCCGAGTATTTTCAAAAAAAAATCCGTATGCTGACTTGTCTCCACAGCAATGACCCACTCCCCCTTTATCACCGCCATCGACACTGTGCGCGCATACACCTCCGGTCCCCGTCTTCTCGTCGAAGTCGACGTCGTCATGGAAGCCAACGAGACCCTGCGCGCCACCCACGATGTCGCCGAGGAACTCCAGATCAAGCTTGAGTCCCTTCCCGACGTCGAGCGTGCTTATGTTCACGTTGACTATGAGACTACCCATAAGCCTGAGCATTTCTTGAAAAAGGAGCTTTGAGTAATACTTTGGCTTGTCTTTATTAACCTTTGTTTCGTTGCAAGACCTTGATGAACACAAAAACCGCACAGACCAAGCTACTGTCAGGACAACCTGAGAACTTCCAGTACGAGGTCTAAGTAAGGCTGACATGCATGATCCATAACACCTCGCTTGCCTGCTTAGATAATCACACCATGTATTAAATGCCTTCTGAAGCAGCGATTAGTTTTATTACACCAAGTCACCATTCCTGGATAGAATCCGTGGCCGGATTCATTATACTCCTTGAACCTGGCAGGGTTCTCACAGCTACTTCGCTGTAACACGGCATAGAAGGCCCCCAAAACGCAAGCGACCTCTCCGCAAACGTGCGCGTATCTTCGAGTGTTTGTGACACATGGGCAGTTCATTCATGATATAGCTTCAAGTCCAGTACGATAGCCACCTACAGAGACAGCTCTCTACGCCTGAGCTGAGCGTTGGAGTGGTTGGTTGCGTCCTGTCTCCATTGATATCGACCCGTCTGCTATGCCAGACTGCGATCATGCCATCCCATTTCACTACGTAGTTGAAGCTATATACACGGATATACGAACGAGTTACACACCTGAAAGAAGAAAGATCATAAAATAGTTTTCATAGCATTGTATATCATCGCAAAGGAAAAAGCGAAGAAAGGAAGAGGAATCTATTAATGATCTCGTGAAACCGATGCCGGGTTGGTATCAAACAGGAAACCGCCAAGATTTATAACCCGTTTAGTAAGCTGAACCGAAGAGCAATTTAAGAAAATGAATGTGGGAGGGAAGGAGGTGGTATTCGCACACTATTGTGTGGATCTGTAAAAAGGGAATAGAAGAGAAATGAAATGGAAGATGTTGGAGGTGGGCGGAGGAATGAATGGGAAAGTAGGGGGCTAGACCGGGATAGAGATACTCTAGGCAGTCTGCTGGAAGAGAGCGATGGTCGAGCAGTAGTTGCTCTTGTTTGGCTTCTGGGGAACCATGCTCTTGCCCTGGGAAGAGGTGACCATGTTGACGGCAGCCTTGGTGCTGAGACCGTAGAGGTGGATATCCGAGCAGTCGATTTCAACCATATTCTCCTGGCAGTCCTCGGCGTTGAGGCAGGACTGGGCGTAGTTCTCGAAGAAGCTGTAGAGACCGGCGCCGTAGACGAAGACGTCAGACGACTCCAGAACACGCAGACCCCAGGCCTTGCGGCAAGAGTTGGTCGTGCAGTTGGAGAAGTCGGGGTCCTTCCAGGAGTCCTGGGGAGTGAAGGGGGTCAGGGAGGTAGGGTTGGACTGGTAGTAGGGGGTCTCGGATTGAATGAGACCCATGAAGACATGCTTGGCGTTGGACACCTGGTAGTTGTACAGCTGGTGGTGCTCGGAGGAGGTACCCCACAGCCAGACGGGGCTCTGGGACTCGATGAGGACACCACGGCCGGTGTAGACATTGATCTGGTTGTGGTCCTCGAGGTCGAGTTCGTGGTCGGCGGTCCAGAACCAGCAGTTCTCGATGTAGGCGCTGGCCTTGGAGGTGACGTGCAGGAGCATGAAGGCGGCCATGCACTCCTTCTTGGGGGTGGTCTTCTCCTTGGGGGTCTTGGGGCAAGTGTCGCTCTGGAGCTCAGTGCCAGCAGCACCACCAATACGGAAGTGGACATCCCACATACCGGCGGAACCCTGGGAAGCGCCGGCAAGGTTCCACTCCATGAGGATAGCACCAGGGGCGGCACCCTTAGTAGTGATGATGAGGTCACTCATCTCCACAGAGCCGGTCTCGCCCTTCTGGCCGACCTGGAAGAGGGGAACGGGGTTCTCCTGATCGGCGAACTTCTTGCCGTGTGCCATGAGCATAGGCCAGATTTCACCAGTGATCTTGATGTTCTTGGGGATCTTGATGGTGGAAGTGATGACATAGGCACCGTGGTCGAAGTAGATAACCTGACCGTCCTTGTAGCTGTTGAAAATCTTCTGGATAGCCTCGGTGTCATCGGTGGTTCCATCACCCTTGGCACCAGCAGATTTGACGCTGACAAAGTTGGAGGCCTCAATTTCCTCGTAGAGAGGCTTGGAGCGTTCGAAAACGGCACCGTTCTTGAGAAGACCTGCGGGCTTGGAGGCAACCTTCATAGTGCTTTGGGTACGAGCAGAAGAAACGGCGTGTTGGGCACCGCAAGTGCCAGTACCGCCACTGCTATCACTGCCAGACTCAGAGGTAGATCCAGAGCCGCCGTTGGTGCTCTGGGTGGTACCAGTGGCAGTGGCAACGGGGGCAGTGTTGATAGCGGTGCCGGCGGGTTGCTGAACGATAGAACCGGTAGCAGAAGAGACAGCGGGAGCCTGAGACACGACGGGGACCTGAGAGGCAACAGGAGTCTGGCTGGTAGCAGGGGCAGCAGGAACAGCCTCAGAAGTCTCGGGAGTGTCCGAGGCACCACCGAGCAGAGAGTTCAAAGTGTCCAGAATAGGCAGACCGGTGTTAGACGAGTCGACGACAGACCTTCCAGGTTCACCAGTGGTAAGAGGGAGCTCGGCAACATTGCTGCTGACAGCTGGAACCGGCGAAGGAGCGGCAGCAGTGCCCATGGAAGCGGTCTTAGCAGGAGCAGGAGCGCTCTCACTAGCACTGGCCAATCCGTGAGAGGCGGGGCAGGCGAAGACGGTGTGCATGACAGTCTGAACGACGGTGACCACCTCAGACTCAGCCTCGGTGGCACGCTTGACAGTCTTGGAGGGAGTGTAAGTGTTACCCTGGACCCAGTTGTCGACGACAGAGCCACCAGCCAAGATGCTTTTACCATCAACGCCAGCAACGGCAACCTTGGAGCCGGAGAAGTCCACGTTGTCAAGAATGAGGTCACCACCACCGACAGGGATGCTGTTCTTGGTCCAGGCAGTGACAATACCAGTGGGAGTGTTGGTCAACTTGCTGTCGAGCAGCATCACAGAGCCGACAGTCTGATTGGAAGGCGAAGTAGACATGTTCAATCCAACCCCACAGTTGTTAATCTGAACAGACTTGAAGGTCCACGCCCAGTTCCAGTTCATGAAGATACCAGTATGGCAGCCGTTGAAAGTCAAATTACGGGTAGTGAACTGCTGGTTACCAAGGAACATGCCGTAGTTACCGCCGTTGAAGGTTAAATCGGACATGAAGCCACCGGATCCGTTGTCCATGAAAATACCCTGCTGCTTGTTGGCGTCACCACCACCCTTGACCATCTCGAAGCGGATGTTCTGCAAGCTGGTGGCCTGGCCGACTTGCCAGTGGATACCGGCACCAGAGCCCTGGGGGACGCTAGTCAAATCAATGACCAGGTTGCGAATGGCACGGAAGAAGTTGTTCTGGTTGGTGAACCAGTTGGAGCCATCGTCCTCGTATGGATCGGCGTCAATCACGGCCATACCGGCGAACTTGGGCGAGGCCTTGATGACGGGCAGGTCAACAGCATCACCGACGATCTGGGTGTAGTAGTACTGCACGATCGGCTTGGAGACAACGTAAGTACCGGGCGGGAAGTAAACGATGGCGGGAGTAGTGGTAGACGAGTCGCAGCCCTTTCCACAGCGACCACCGGAGGAGATGGCCTTGTTGATAGCGGCAGTGTCATCGGTAGATCCATCACCTGTCATGACATAAGTATCACTTTCAAATTCAAAGTATAGATGACTTACCAGTGGCACCAAAGTCCATCACATTTCGGAACACTTTATAGTCGGCACTCTTGACAAAGGGCACGGTACCCTGGCGCTTCACGTTGGCAACCCAGTAAGAGGACGCAGCAGGTGTTTTCCCATTCGTCGCAACTTGGAGTACATTCTTGACAGGCGTAACTGGGACTGTCACCGGGACAGCGCCAACCAAAGCTGAAGGAAGACCGAGTAGGAGGAAGATATGGGCAACAAAGATCGCAATGGATGTTTGGAGAACGGCCATTTTCCAAGGATATCGCCGCACCAGCAGCGGGTAAAATGAGTATCAGATGAATACCTAATAAATTGAAGGTTCAGTAACCAGTACTGAGTAAACTGTCGAGTCGCAGACCAGCAGCGATATGCAGCGTAAATGCAGGAAAAACAAAAGAGGTAACGAGGGAAGTATAAGGAGACAGCTCCTTCCAAATGAATGTATAGGGAACGCCACACAATAGGATTCTCCCCGAATGAATAGAAAGAAACAAAGAACAAAAACAATAAGGGTGACTGACTCTATAAAAAAGACTTCAGACTTCCCCTTTTCACCCTATCACACGCGCCCTCAGGTCCCCCGCCAATCGGAGGCTCGTGTGGGTATGGCGGAGACGAAGCTTGAAACGCGATATTTCGGGGTGAAACGCTGAAGGATGGTGATCACTGAGCCGAGTGTTGCAGATTAACCAATATAGGAATCGCGTGAGAAAAGTAGCGCTGATGTGAAGCGATCGGGTTTCAAGGCAAGCCACACTTGTAACTCGTTCTGAATCGGCTCCACTGATTATTTGACCCCAAAATTAGGGATAAAGCAAATAGGAGTAAAAAGCAGAGATCTCAAAATCAAAGGCCCGCGATTGGGGCTTCTACGTGCTATATAACTAAAGGGTATGATTATCCATTCCTTCGATATTTGCCGTCGCATGGGAGAAGGGGGATCTCTTTTCCCGACCCTTCATGGCCAAGGGCGAGCATTGTTGTATGCCTTGGTGGAGCCCCTTCACACACGATAATCTCGCCTGATATTTGCCGATTGATCAGAAAGATCCGGTCTGTCAATTGTGGTTTCTTGTCAATTGGTTACCTTTGACGCTCGTAGTCGCATCTATTGTCAATATGATCGTGCATCAACACAGGCGGACCGTGTCCGCTCTGCAATGCACGCGCGTCGAAGATACCGATCCTAGATACGCGCACCACTGTGTTGACAGTGCCAGGCGACATCCACTGCCCCGCGCAACTGGGCAAACTGGGTTGTCAGGGGGTCCGTTGTTATGTGGTGGCATTCCGGTACCGCCTTCCGGGAGATTCCTAGTGATGGAGGGCTCACAAGGCAGCGAGAGAAAGCAGGATCCGTGACTGGAATTCGACTAATGCGGGCACGACTCTTGGAGGTCTTGGATTTGAGACCGTGTCCTTGTACAACGAAGCAGAGGACTGCATGAGGGAACGTGTGATCCTGATAGCCAAGCTTTTGGTCCCCTGAGACATGAGGGGCCCGCTCTTTTCTGGCTTAGTGCTGGACATGGACCGACAGAGGCTTTTGCCCACATTGTGACCACATTGGACAGGCCATATTGTAATTAGCAGGAGTACGGAGTACTGTAGACAGAACAGAAAGTGAGTTGTTTGGTCAACAATCCAAGGTTTGAAGGGTTCCAAGGTTGGGCTGAGCGCTTCCCTGACTAATCAGATCGTTTGGCCAAAAATAGATATATCCGACACCGGGTACCTGGGAAATATGTACAGGTACACAGGTACTAACGTATGCATTGATGTTCATGCTATATGCTTCCATCTCGCGTAGTAGACCTCCTACTTATATAACTGAGATGGTTCAATATGTGCATGAGCCACGCGTCTAGTGGGAACCGGTACGGACCGGACGTCTAAAGTGGCTAGACGTGGAGCCAATACAGCCTACGAAACAATACGCTCCAAGACGCGTGCTAGCCTACGCACACCTTCTTCCAAGTGGCGCAACTCTTCCCACGCAAAGCAGAGGCGCAGATGGTCCGAAAAACTGCCGGCCTTAGCGTCACCAGGGATCTGGAACAGATCACCCGCGGCTATGCGTAATTGTTCCTCGGTTTGCGCTCGCTCAACCACATCGGATGCGCGCACCGGCGCTGGGAGAGTGATCCAGATGAAGTATCCTCCAGCTGCGGCGGTTGGTGCGGGGATTGTCACACCTAGTGGGACGAGGTGCTCCTTGATTGCCGACAGTAGTCGGTCATACCGCAACGCATATTGCGGCTGAAGAACGTCGCAGATATGCTTCTGAAGGATCTCAGTGGGGAACATTTGGTCTATCATTGCGGCGCAGAGATGTGAAGGTGCGCCCCCCGATCGAGATGAGCCGCTGTTATATTGGGTTAGCTTGTAATCATGAAGGGATCAGCGAAGGACACGCAGCTCCATACGTTTGTGATAATCCATAGGCAACCTTTTCAGACGCCTCAGCCCAGCCAGTGCGGGCCCCAGGGCCGATCAGCTTACTGAAGCTGCCGTTGCTTATTGCATGTCCCCATTCATCGACCGGACCGCCGTCCAGGTAACGGTCCACGTCGACCAGCCTTGGGATGTATGCGCGGTCAGACAAATGCGCCTCAGGCTTCGTTGCCCACTCAAATAAATTAGCATCGGCCGGGACAATTGACCACTGCAGGAAATCGTAAACGTCGTCCGTGACAATCAGCGCATCATACCGACGGGCCAGCCGAACGAGCGCCTCCCGTCTGCGCAACGACATGATCATCCCCGATGGATTCGCAAAAGTCGGTACGGCATAGATGACATGCTTGTAGATCTTTCGCCAGGGCCTCGGTGGTTTCAGCTTCTGCAGGGAAGGGAGAAGCACGTCAGTCCAGAATCCAACAACGGATGGCACAGTGGCATAGCACGGGATCCTCAGCCCAGGTGCACAGAGTGTAACTTGTCATACCGGCTCTGTATTTCCAGACTGCAGGGCATTCTCTTCCGCGGCGCGTAGCTCCCGCTCCAGGAAGTCTAGGTCGATTCCCTCGTCGTCTTCGGGGACCCCGCGTAAGCGCCCGGCGAACCCGGCATCATCCATGATCCGGGCTGCCAGGTAATAGGTCGGTGCGACCATCCACACATTGCGTGTGTAGACGGGGTCTGTAAAGACTTGTAGCAAGCACGCAAGGTTCTGGCTTGCCCCACCGGTGATGCAAATGCGCTGGAACGAGATCGGCTCACAAGGCTGATAGAACGTGTTCAGCCACGAGGCTATGTGGATGCGAAGTGGTTCATACCCTTCATCGGGGCCATAAAGCAAGGCTGGGTTTGCGATTGAGGGATGCCAACCGCATAGGAGGTCGATTGGTTCCGTCATGGTGAGTATAGGGAATGAATGGAGGATCGAAGTAAACAGTGGACCATATAGATGAGCTCCAATAGTTGGTTACTCCGAACGGTACGGGATATTGGTGAGGTAATCGGATCCGAGATCGGGATGTGGGACAATATTCCAGGGGCAGAAACAGCCCCCAAGTACTATAAGTTAAGTTAGACACTACAAGTTCAGGTATCTCGAGTAAGTTACAGTAGATGTGTCACTATATACTAGTTGCATATATCCATTAATCCCGGATCTCGGCATTATATGCATCAGATCGACTAGCAAATACTAGTGACTGCAACGGTTATATTGTCACTGCATGGGAATATATATTTGCGTTCAGTCAGGTCTCACATACCACGGCAACTGGCAAGTAGAGTAATGAAGTGACTATTTAAGTAACAAGTAACTACTGTACACATACACATAAGGCTGCTATATAACCTCTGTAATTTATTAGGCCCACATCCAAGACATGCACAGCCAACTCCATCTATTATTGGCAAAAAAGGAACCCGATCGAATTTTTTTGCCATAAAATATTATAAGATAATAAGTTATCATTACATTACCTGCTGTCTCTCCCCATTCCCTGTCTCATTCTTCCCACTCCTGCCGATCCATTCCTATCCCCTTTCCCCCCCCCTCGACCTGCCAAGTACATCTCTCCCATTCCATGCGCCTCACCTTCTTGCGCCTGAGTCGCCAGCTTCCCTCTCTCTCACACACCCGGCAAGATGTTGTCGGCTCCCGTTAAGTCGGCGAAGCGCATATCTTCCCTCTTCTCGCTGGGATCCAAAGATCGAGATTCACAAAACTCTCCTGTTTCACCAGGATTTCAAGACACCGCCAACAGACGGAGAAGCAGTTCCAAGCCCACCCGCCATGTATCGACCCCAAATGCGGTGTTTTCTTCAGAACCCCGTACGATGCCGGACCCTCTCGACCTAGAAAGTCTTCCGCCGCCTCCCTCCCTCCTAGCAGTAAACCATGATCTGGCGAGCAGTGCCCCAAGCTCACCATCCGATGCTCGCCCACGGAGCAGGGGCCGGGATATGAGCCGACCTTCTAGCTCGGTAGGACTGGCTATCCCGGGATCAAACCCGGACTCCAGACCCAGCACGCCCTCGAAGCGCAGGAGTTGGATGCCGGGTCGGTCGCGCGCGAGCTCAATCGACAAGAGGCCGCTCGCTCCTCAATTACCGGCTGCCTGGATTGCTGGACTCGACCAGAAGGTCGTGTACGATCTTTCGCCGTTGTCTAGGGGAGAACAGGTACGAAGCGTCGAATCCAGTGCTCAACCGAAGCTAATGGTGAATTGACTTTTCCAGATCCCCGAACTCTGGAACGAACAGGGCGACACCTACGTGTACCTGTTTCCGCAGAACACCGGCCGTGCCCCGTCATTCAAGGTCGATTCCACCATCTTCGCTGAATCTCCCTCCCTCACATACCTCGCCCGCGGAAGCGATGCCAAGAATGATCTCGAGCAACCCACACGCACATTATCGCTCAACCCGATGTCGCCCTCGTTGACGCCGCAGGACCAGGACGACGACAACGACAGTTCAGGAAGCCAGCGAATGGCTTTTGTCGATGATACCCCGGAGGAAGTTCAGGAGCTTCATCTCTATCTGCCTATCCCCTTAAACTGCGATGTTTCTAACCCCCAGGCGCGCCTGCAGCAAGATGATACCGAGACCCTCCTCTTGTTCCGCAACTTGTTCGCATTCCTCCTCGGACAGTCTTTGATTGCCTCGCCCAAGTCCGCAACACTGTTCTCGATCTTCATGGATGTGGCGGTACTCTTGGCCCGCTTCGAATTCTCAAACTTGGACGGTTCCAACTTTGGTGAAACCGCTACCTCTAGCTTCAGCAACTACTGTGAGGAACTGCGTTTGGCAGATGTCCGCCGAAGCCGGGAGAAGACTATCGAGGCCATCGTTTTGGGTGAGCGCCTACGCTACTATCCGCTCTACATTGAAGGGTTCGTGCACGGTGTCGGAAAATTGGACGAGCTGAAGCAACTCAGAAGCCCGAAGTACACATTCATCCACCCCATCACACAAAAGCGGCTGGAGCGAGCGTTCATTGATCTCGACAACCGTCTTCGTGGTCTCTACGGTAAACTCGCGGACTTCGACTTCCCCTCCGTCTTCTCTGGCTCCGCCAACTCGAACACTTCCGAGGAAAGTAAGGTGGTGCGCTTCAAGAACTGGAAAGCCGGCTTCCACGAATTCCGTCGCTTCACTATCCAATACTACAGACAGAAGTACGGCTCGTGGCCACCAAAGGCCCGCTCGAAGAAGAACGAGTTTGAGGAGAATGGTCTTAACCGTCTTCTCCTGCTCGATCTATATCACGATTTCACCGACTTATACGACCTGCTGGTTGATCGCACATCACTGACAACACGCTCAATCGATGTTTCAGGGACAGGTGAAGCTTCTGCTACTTCTGAACCCAAGGAGATGGCTGTTCGCGCCCTGCGTCATATTCTCAGCGAGTATGACCGCAGTACGCCGCCCGTACTGCCTCCCATTCCATTCGACATTCCGCAGTTCCCCTCGCTGCAGCCATTGCATCGGAAACCCATGGACGCCAAGAAGGAAGCCAAGCAGAGTACCAAGAAGCTCAAGAACTCAGACGTCAACGCTGTGTTGATGGGCTCCTACACTCGTGAGAGCATGCGGCCTACTCCGTTCATCGAGAGCTTCATGCAATTCGAACGTCGCTGCGCCCAGGGCAGGAACATTAATGATATCATCGATCTCCGCTGTGGTCAGTGGATCTTCTTATACTGCGTCATCCAGGCCCTGCCCATGCTGGTTGTGGATGTCCCCGATGTCCAATTCAGCGAAGGCGTCGAGTACTTCCTCTGCATTGCTCCCCGCGGTGGTGCTCCTTGGATCCACAATGACACCAAGACTGCTCGCAGCTGGTTTGGAGTTGCTGGCGGCGCTGGGGTCGTCAGCCTACCGACTGATGTCGTTATCAACGGTGTCGAAGGTGTCTACCGCCGTAGTCACTGTTGGCAGGTAGCTCAGCAATGGGCCGAGACAGGCGCTATGATTGACCCTCCGATGATTGAAGATGCCACCTACGAGGACGCCGAATCTTCCATCTCATCCCCCTACCAGGGTCACCATTCCTCCGCCGGATCTTCCTCAGAACCCTACCCCTTGATGGTCCCCGGCGGCGGCCTCACTCCGCCTCCTCCTGCCATCCCGCGCCAACGTTCTCCTGGTGCTGGCGCCCGGTCGGAGCATCGCCATTCGATCTACCCCGGACTGGAAGCCCTGCCTCTTCCCGCGGGCATTGCTCCCATCGAACCACCCGCTCGTCCCATCAGTCGATTCAACCCGAATATGAGCTTCGACGATATCCTGAAGGAGGTGCCCAAGAAGGGGAAGAAGAACTAAATATCCCCCACAGTCGTCTGATTTTGATTTCTACCATATCTTGTTTCCCTTTGTCTGTTGATAGGCGCATTTTGTCACTTGGCGTGCACAGGGAAAGCGAAAAAAGCAAGAACATTTTAATTTCGGAGCATGAAGAGTCCTAATTACCAGCATATCAGCATCTGCATCTCCTCGATTCCCCTGTAATTTGATATAGATTCAAGATCTACTCTCTTTATGTCTTTTACCTTGCAGTGCCTAGGTGTATACTCCGAATTTAGTCACATGTCAGTACAGTACGGTGTCATCGCTTCAAATTACCAATTCTCTCTGCATCTTACTTTCTTCTTCCCCCACAGGCACGAATCGAAAAGTCGACGAGTATACTGGAATTGTTTACAACCATCCAACGACCCACTAAAGCCCACGTTTGTTTTGGCCTACAGCCCGCTACCCCACACTCAATACGAGGGCCACAGCCTCGATACCGACTAGGATTAAGGGGCCAAATACTGTACTTTTTTCACTGCAGATCTTGGCCAGTGTAGTGGGCCCATTCCCTCTTGAGCTTGGTTCGATTCTTAGCTTCTAGCGCATCTGCCAAAAAATGTTCAAAACTTGAAGACTTCATCTTATTCACCTTCACGTCATGCACTAACAACAATTCAACCAGCGTCAACATCATTCCTTATATATAATACCTACACTACCGCACCACCTACACCTATATCACCACCATCACCAACACCACCATCTACACCACCACCATTAATCAAAATGCCACCCTCCCGCTCAAGCATAACAAGCGAAGGCCACGAAAGACTAGAACCACGCCTCCTTCGTGCAGCCGAAACCAATGACCCAGAGGCCTTAGCAAACATAATAACCCTAGCGCGCGAGCACAACCAACTAACCGACAACTTCCTGCGTATAGGATTAATGCGCAGCGCCGAACGCGCCAACCACGCCGCAACCGAATACCTCCTCTCAATAGGCGCCAAAACAGACGTCGCGTCGAACCGGATATCACCACTCCACCGCGCTGTCGAGCGCAACCTTCCCGCCATCGTCCGCTTGCTCCTTGACCATGGTGCTTCGCCTGATTCGGCTGATAAGGAGGGTCGCACGGCGCTTATGATGGCTGCTTGGAGGAATCATGTCGATATTTTGCAGCTGTTGATTATGCGTGGGGCAGATGTTAATAAGAAAGATTTGAGGAGGAGGAATGCTCTGCATAATCTTGCGGCTGATAAGGCTTGTCGGTTTGGATGGGGGGAGGAGGTTGTTAGGTTGTTGTTGAAGACTGAGTGTGCTGTTGGGGGGAGGGGGGTGTTGATGAATTGGGGAGGACGCCATTGCATTGGGCTTGTGCGAGTGGGAATTGGAGATTTGTTGAGTTGTTGCTTGCGCAGAATGAGGATGGGAATGGGAGGAGGGCTGGGGTTGAGATTGATGCTGTTGAGTTGAGAGGGAAGACTGCTTTGCATGTTGCTACTGCGCATGACCGGGTTGATATTGTGTTGTTGTTGCTTGAGCATGGGGCGGCGGTTAATGCTACTAGTGATGGTGGTTGGACGCCGTTGCATAATGCTTGTGATAAGGGCTGTGAGGGCATTGTGAGGATATTGTTGAAGGCCGGTGCGCAAGTGAATGCTCAGTTGTTGAATGGGGTTACGCCTTTGCATCTTGCTGCGCAGGGTGGACATCGGGAGGTTGTGGAGTGTTTGCTTGAGAGGGATGATTTGAAGAGGAGGGTTAGGGATAACTTTGGGAGTACGCCGTTTCTCAGGGCTGCGCAGTTTAAGCGCAAGGATATTGTGTTGTTGTTGGCGCCGTTTAACAATGTTGAGTCGTTGTCCGATGATGTTAAGGATGCTTGTGCTGCGTTTGATGCGACGGTTGTGGATTTTGGCAACTTTCACAATGAGAATCGTGTCAAGCGCATGTCTGTTTTCGATCTGCTGTATGGCAGGGATCGGGAGAATCCTCGCAAGCAGGCTGTGACGGCTGTACCGGCCGATAGTCGCGCGACTGATTTCCGGTGGATTCATCTCCCTGCTAATAATATGGCTTGGGTGGAAGCCTTGCTGACCAAGTCTTTTATTGAGGAGGGGGCTCATGATGTTGATGGGTTCAAGGGACTGGAGAAGTCGTTCAACTATCAACATCGGGGTCAACGGACCCATTCGCATTTCATGCGGCCGTTATGTCAGAATACACCGCGGACGATGATGCGACGACGAGAGGAAAAGAAGGAGGAAGAGAAGGAGGAGGAGTTATCAGAAGGACAAGCCAAAGCAGAGTATACATCCCGCAAACAGAAAGGCGGCAAGATGGAGCGAGTTGATTCACACTCTCATGATGAACCGGTGAAGAAAGGCAAAGGCAATCAGAACCAGAGTCAGAAGCGTGGCAAGTCAGGCAGTGCACCAGGGACTCCGAAATCAGAGACAAAAGGAAAGTCGCCATGGGGACCGAGTGAGAAACAGGCTCGATCATCGCCTCTGTCGTCGTCGATGTGCAAAGACTCTCATCCGCTTGTTTCGGCCTGTAACATTTGCGTCTTCATGCCGTACCTCCACTTCGAGACAACCGAGCGAAGACAAAAGATGCAAGATGCAATTCAACGCGCCGAGACACTGGAATTCCTTCCGGGAGCAATGAAGAGAATGCGCACAAGAGACGAAATGCTCATCGATGCACATCTCTCATCCTCAACAACCTCCCTGCACGTCCGCAGAACACTAGACCAATTCTTCTACCCTAACATCGATACCCAGAGCCGCGACCAGGACCAAGTGGTATACCGATACCAGACCAAAAGCCCTGGAATGGGCTCCGATCCCAAAATCTTCATGGTCGATCAACTGTGGATGTGGATTCTCGGCACGAACCTCATCGTCACAGGTTTCCCACAAAGATGGGACCAGCCCAAGAACGACCCGCTCAACGTGCTTGATGGTATTATCGAAGATATCAACTCCAAAACTCGCGACCCTGTCAAGTCGGTATATGACCTGGCAATCATCATCACGAACCGATGCTCGGGGGTCTTCGATCGCCACCGTCTAGGCGATGAGGAGTACCAATTTCTGGATATGTTCGAGTCATCCATTGGTATAGCAACCGACAAGGAAACACTTCTATTCAATCAATTCAACCACGCCTCCGTGCAAGCATCCGACTGGCTAAAAAGCCACCGCAAGCTGAACGGCTCATTCTCAAAGTCGGTAGATGAGGATGGTCTGACAAGCGATTACTGCGATGAAGACGGCCAGCCGCTCTTCGTCGACCGGCTCCTAGATATCGGTCAGGAAACCGATCTCTTAGCCGAAACAAAAGACATTCGCGATGAACTGAACATGATTCGCACGGTGCTGGAACACCAGAAATATGTCCTGATCGATTTCCAAGATGTCATTTGCGAGACATACCAAGGCCAGCATCGCTCACAGGTTGAAGTCAAGAAACGGTTCAAGGACCAGCAGCGTGTGATCGATATGCATCTCAAGGATATCGATCGAATGGATAAACAGGCAGAGCGCATATATCACTCTATCACAGATTTGCTGGATCTAAAACAGAAACATGCCAATGCGTTCGAGGCACGCTTTGCGCGTGATCAGGCTGCTGGTACTACACGCCAGAGCAAGACGATTATGGTTTTCACTATTGTCACCATCGTCTTCTTACCTCTTTCGTTTATCACTTCCATTTTCACGATCAACATGAAGGAATTCAATAATTTGAGTCTTGACTATGTGGCCAAATATACCTTCGGTATTGGCTTTGCGATCTCCATCCCGCTTGTCTGGGTTGCCCTTATGGTTGACGATATCGGTGGTTACTTCCGTGTTGGTAGTCGACGCTGGCTGTCCGGGCGGAAGAAGGCTACTGCGCCGGCTGAACGGGGCGAGGGACCGTTGCAGGCGCTGGAGATGGAGAAGATTATTAGCTTGTCGCGCATGCGTCGGAGTGTGGATGTTGAATATGGGGGAAATTTGTTGCCTGTTTCTACGCGCGGCTCTGCGGTGTCTAGACGGCCTGGTTTATATGCTAATGGGGTGGGCAATGGGGTGAGGAAAAGTTATGATGCCCGGCCGAGTAATGACTACAGATCACGATGATATGATGGCTTCTAATGATGGCTTCTAATGATGTTTTCTTTGTTCGCTTGTTTGGTTTTGGCTTTGGCCCTTTCTTATTTCATCATGCAAAAGTTGAATATACCCGTCTATATAGCGCTAAAACAAACAAATCGACAGAATTACTGCTATCTAAACCAACACAGGATCTACAATTGCATCGTCTCAGAATATTCACCCTGTCCACCCTTCCCATTCCCCAGGATCTCTGCTGGATGGTAGATATTCATCACAATCATAGCAATCCACATCAACAATCCATCAAAGATATACATGAAAACCTCATGTGTCATGATATACCCACTATATCCCTCCCTATACTCGACTAGACGGAAAACAGACCGCACGAGAATCAGAACACTGACAATATACAGGCCGACGAGAATGGTGAACCAGTTGCGCTGTTTCCAGCCCAGGCTTCGGGTGATGCCAAGGTCTGTTTGTGATTTGGAGGTTGGATGGCGTGAGATGCGGAAGTGGAAGACCGTCGTGACGACCACGAAAAAACCGAAGAAGAGGAGTTGGATGACTAGGCCGCCGATTGTTACGTTCGACCCTGTTTCGTGCATGGATGATCCTGCAGACATGAGACCACCACCTGTAAGAGTGGATTTGGTTAGCTTATAGCTCGGGTTGCATGATGGAAGCTCTGATTTGGTTCAATTGGACTTCATATACTTACCAGCACACTGTAGGAGAAAGGAGAAGACATCGCCGGTTACGAAGATCTTTGTCATCCATTTCACTGGCACCAAACTTAGATTCTCTGCGTGGAGGTATGTCACTGTTCGGCCTAAGACCATGTAGATTGATGCGGCATATAGTGGCGGAGCGAGCAGAATCATGAGTGTCTGAATCGCGTATAGGGGAATTCCGGAGAAATTATCATGTGAGGCTGCGCGACAGATATAACCGATGATCTGGACTATAGGATGTCAGGAATACCCATATATTGTAAGACTTCTGATAAACTTACACACGCCGCCAATTAAGAATGGGATGAAGTACATGCATCGTGACTTGACGAGTTGGTAGCCATGGTAGGCAGTTGAGGCTCCAAAGAGTATGATGAAGATGATGGCTGCTGGAAGCGAGGGATTATACCCGTAGATATTATGTTCAGACATCTTCAGCTGAAAAGTGAAAATTTAGATAAGTTGATTCTATACTAGGGTCCATACATCGCCTTTATAGGAAGGGCCAAATTCCACAGCCACTCAACCCCCGTGGTTATGAAACAGAATTAGATCTAATATCCACTATAATTTTAGGCTGTCATTCATTTGACTGTGATTCGAGTTACATGTATTATTATCTGGGGACATGGCTGTCCATTTAGCCGATGTCGATGTGGGTAAGTGGAGCCTCACGTCCGAATCCGAGTTCGCATCCGTATTCGCATCCGCGTCCGTATCCGCACTCGAATAGATTTATCTCACAACACTCCTCATACTGCGAGTAATTTTTGCTGATAATGGGTCCGAGGAGATCGCATCGTAAGTCACGTAACGGCTGTCCGGAATGCAAGACGCGAAGATTGAAGGTGCGTACTCGTGACTTCCCGCGACCTCTCTAACGTGACGCAGTGCGACGAACGATATCCATGCACAAACTGCACCAAACACGGCATCCAGTGTAGCTACATGGGACCGAATTATCTGCATGGAACAGGCAGTAAAATATCAACCCCGACCGAGACCCCGGCCACGCGGTCAGAGTCTGTGGTCCTGCATGCCCCATCGCCTTTTTACCCGGAGTCGTATCACACTCCCGCTGCATCTACACCTCTGGCTGTAGAGGCCCCCAGACCCGAGAGTAGACTTGATCTATTACACATCTTTTCAAGCTCTCCATATGGCCCCCCTTCCAATACGGACGACTGGGCATGCGACCTTGAACTCATGCACCATTACTGCACTGTGACATGCAACAGCCTCACAATTCGTGAAGATGCTCGACATGTCTGGCGCATTGTTCTGCCTATGGAGGGCTATTCGAATTCATACTTAATGCACGGAATTTTGGCACTGGCTGCCCTGCACCGCGCGTGTCTCTACCCTGCCCAGAAAGAAAAGTATATCAAAGCATCTGCCTACCACCAGGCAGCTGGATTAAAAAAGTTTCGGGAACTCATCGCTTCTCCAATTGACCCTAGCAACTGGCAACCCGTGTTTTGTTTTGCTTCCATGATTATGGTCTATGTCTGCGCCTCGCCGATTCGGTTAGGTGCGGATCGTTGGCCGACCCCGATCTCAAATATAGTTGAACTATTCTCTGTTGTCAACGGGCTGCAAACGATAATGGAGCCATGGCTACATTCTCTTCGGAAGACACAGCTTGCGCCATTGGTGAACTGCATTTGGCTTGATGATGACATGCTCATTTCTAGGTATGTCGTTCCCCCACTATACTGCATCATATTCAGACAAACTAATCCTCTCAAGTCCCTCGGTCATGCAACAATCATTACTCCCTCCCGATATTCGGGACCGGATATCTCAACTTCACCAGTTCATTGATAATTACCCATTCCCTCAATCACAGACCCACCCAGACCAAAATACTTCTGCGGGATCACCATCGACGGCTGACCACCGAGAAGCTTACAAAAATGCCATGAAGTTCTTCGAACACTCAACCCGCCAACTAGAGCTTGCCGGCCCACATATCGAGACTGGTATGATCATCATGTGGGCATACTCACTTTCCAAACGCTTCCAAGAAGATTTGGAAGCGTACAGGCCTGCTGCTCTGGTTCTTTTGGCTCATTGGTGTGTGCTGTTACATCTCATTGACCATTGCTGGTTTATCAATGGTGCTTCCCGTCAGTTGTTGGAGGATATTGAGAGTAAGATCCACCCGGGGTTCCAGGAGTGGTTGGTTTGGCCTAGGAGATGGGTCTATGGGAACAGATCTTGCTCGGCGTGAAAAAGACGAGACTTGATGCGTCCGGCGAGGAACTACGCTTGCCATCTTACCAAAAGAAACGACCTACGAGAATCTACAAATTTCTACGGTGTAATCAAACTGGTATGTATTCCACCCAATATCGGGTGTTTGTCCATTCTTAATCGCAAACAATATCAAATTAATAAGGGCAAAGAATCAGACCCCAAACGCCAACCATCAAATATCAAAACTTAATAGCCAATTTCACAGCACCGGAACCTTCACATACTCCCTCGCCTCACCATCCTCGACATCACTAACCTCCGACTCATCAGGAGTGAAATCCCCACGAACCTTCTCATCCACCATATCACCCTTCTCACACTCAAGATCATCAACCTTAACAACAACCTTCTTCTTCCCAACCTCAGGCTCAGGAACAACCTTAGGCAACACAACATTAAGAACACCATCCTCCAACTTCGCCGAAATCCCCTCAACAGCAACAAAAGCCGGCGCAGCCCTAGTCCCAAACCGGACCTCACGCTCAAACACTCCAACCTCCCGTCCACGCTCTTCCATAGCGAGCCCCTGATACATATTCTCATCAACACCAGGACGGTGCACAACACCCGCCAACCGCAAAACCGATTCGTCGGCGTCGTAGTCGATGCTCAGATCGCTCTTCTTCGCCCCGGGTAGTGAGACGTGCACCATGTACTTGGCCGGCGTGTCGAAGACGTCGATGGCAGGAGTGAAATCTACGCCCTCGGGGGCGGATTCATTCATTGGAATTCCAAGGTTGCGGAGGAAGTTGAAGGGGAAGCCCTGGCCACCGAATGGGGGTCCGCCGTGGTGTTTGCCGTGGCCGCCTGTGTGGTGAGGGCCTCGTCCGCGGCCGCCGAACATTCCTGCGTGATCGTAGGGGTGGTTGTGGTGGCCCCATGGTCCGGCGTGAGGGCCACGCCCGTGCTTGCATTTGCCGCCCTTTCCACGGAAGGGACCCGGGCCTCCGTGGCCCTTGTTCTTGCATTTTCTGCCGGGGCCGCGGTTGCCTGGAGAGTCGGAGTCGGATACTGAGATCTCGTTGGTCTCAGTGTTAGGGCCTTTCTCTTCAGCCTGTGACTGAGGTGCTTCGGGATCTTTTGGGGCGGTTTCGTTCGAGAAATCAAAGGGACTAGCGTTGCAATGGTGTCCTTGATTATGAGGTCCAGCGTGAGGACAATGTTCATGCTTTCCCCTGCCACCCATTCCACGGAACGGACCAGGCCCATAGCCGGGACCTCCACGGCCTTTGCCATTGCCCTTACCACAGTGGTCACAACGGCGGTGCTGGTTATCTGGGGAGTCGGAGTCGGACGCTGACCTGTCGTTCTTCATCTCTCCGTTCGACTCTGCGTTGGGTGCTTCAGTGCCCTGTGGAACTGTCTCGCTCTGTTGGGAGTTTTCCCATCCATGACGGCGGCTGTGGTGTCCACGTCTTCCATGGTGGCCTCGAGGAGCAAAGAAGGGATGATCCTCTAGGTTTCCGTTGAGGAAATCCCAGAAGGGATTAGGGGGTTGGTTGAGTTGGTAGATTGAAGCCATCTTGAAGTTATCGATCGATGATATAGACAAGCCTGATCTTATCTTGATGTTGAAAGATGTTATACTGGAAGATATCAAAGAAAACAAGAAAGAGAAGAAAAGTGAATAACACTTAATCTGATTTCGAAAGGCCAGTCAACGGCACCAACAAACCGGTCTTTTTATACACAGCTACTCGTTCACCTAGGCAGCCAAGTTCCCCGTACTCATATAGAGGCGTACGTACCCAAGCCTGCCTAGACCACATCATCTCTAATCTTATTCGCCATCGTCCTCGGGGCCGAGTGTCAGTTCCCCCATATAGCCAAATCCTCGGTGATGACAACGCACTACTCGATGGTTCTCGAATCTACCAAAACTTAATTTCTTGGGAGGCGACTATAGATGTCTATCAATCAGCAGCTGAATCAGGCAATCTGCGCCTAACTCCGAGGTTTGACTCATGGGGTTGTGCCACTCTTGAGTACGCGCGCCACACGTCACATGCCACCTTCGTGGCGTGACCAACAGACGATCACGTGACAATGGGTCATCTGCACTGGTAGCCTGAGGCATCAACACTTATTTGCCCCTCGCCGATCACTACCAATTGGGTCAATTTACCCTTCGATGATTGGCAGTTTGCATGCCTCTTATTGGCTGAACATCTTCCGGATTGACATGGGGCGAACAGCTCAACGAGTCAAGCGTCTCGAAATATTAGCGGGCGACTGTTCATGTAATGATGCGAAGGGCCAGTGCTCAACCTCCTTATAGGCTCTAGCGGATCTGAGTTAGATCCGCGTCCAATTGGACTTTGCTACAGGGGTGAGTGAATATGGGGAACCCACATTATTGCCTTGGGTAAACTGATATCCATCCTTGATAACTCTCTTGCCTTACATCAATGAACCTAACTTGATTCTCAGCAATGACGTACCTTCGTATGGTTATATCACTTTTGAACTCACCTTGCATATCTAACTGCCATGATTCGTCTTGGGTACTTATAAACTAAATTTGTGTGCCAAGCGGCGTTTTGATCCATTTTTCGATATCATGGCGCCTATATCTACAGATGACCTCCGCTCCTCCACAGTGAAATCTACCAAGATCCAAAATACAGACACCAAGCAACCAATCGCCACCAGCATGGCTGAGTCAAAAATGCCTTCGTATCCCGGACTAGGTCGTTGGACCCTCCTCGAAACAATAGGCAAGGGCGGATTTAGTAATGTCTACCGTGCCGAAGACTCAACCTCGGAATACGGAGAGGTTGCCATCAAGGTGATGAGAAAATATGAAATGAATAAACAGCAGGTATGACACATCTGATCCGCCTTGGTAGCTCTTGCATCCGTTAACAATGCAACAGATAGACAATATGAACAAGGAGATTCACATCCTAGAAGAAGCAAAGCACCCTCATATCGTGCAATTCATCGACTCTTTTGAGACACGCCAATACTGTTATATCATCATGGAGCTCTGCACTGGCGGAGAGCTCTTTAACCAGGTCATTAAATTAACATACCTCAGTGAAGATCTCAGCAGACATGTCATTCTTCAAGTTGCCAAAGCTGTGGAATATTTGCATGGCACTCTAGGTGTTGTTCACCGGTAGGTTCTATATTCATTCACCAACTAAGAGCAGAACTAAATTTTATCCTAGTGATATAAAACCCGAAAACATCTTCTTTTATTCCATACCATGGACACAGAACAACAAAATTAATACTGGTTTGGACGAAGAGAAAGCCGACGAAGGCGAGTTTATCCCTGGAGTTGGATGCGGTGGCATAGGAAAGATCAAACTCGGAGACTTTGGTTTATCCAAATTGATTTACGGATATGGCAATCAAACCATGACACCTTGCGGGACCATGGGGTATGCTGCACCTGAGCTTATTTCAGATCAAGGGTACTCAATGGGAGTTGATATGTGGGCTCTTGGATGTGTGCTGTTCACACTCCTCGTTGGGTTCCCTCCATTCTACGACCCAAACATCGGAATTTTGAAGAGACAAGTTACCCGTGGAGAATATACTTTCCAGTCTCCGTGGTGGGACAGCATCTCCCAAGATGCAAAAGACCTTGTTTCCAACCTTCTCACTGTCGATCCCGGGAAAAGGTTCACGATTCAAGAGTTTATGGCCCATCCCTGGATCAAACAGGGACTAGGTGAAACCAAATCTGCCTATGCAACCCCAAGTCCGGATTCTCAGACCGCCACTTCTGAGAAAGACTCAACTTCGAATCATCATGCAGTGAAGAACGACCGTCTTGCTACCCCCCGTTTGGCTGCTGGCAATGAAGTCGGTTTCCGCACTCCCGATACAATGAACGTTCGCGAAATCTTCGATGTTGCATTTGGTGTACATCAACATGAAGAAGAAAGAAAAAGACAAGAAAGGATCGCTGCCGGAGGTAGAGCTACGCCTGCAGGTCCTCCTCTCGGATCATTCAATCGCGCAAATCAGGGTATATCTACGCCAGCACAACTGCGACAACCACGCCAGACGAGCGTTTCACCTCCTTGCTCCAAAGGTGGTTTCAATCGAAGAGAGAAGCCCCAAGAACCACAATCATTGTTCAAGCTTAGCATGCAAAACAGCCTTCTGCTTGAGAAACGGAGGCAGATGTCATAGCATAGTGTTTTGATATGAGAAATTGTATAATATATAAGAAGACGAGCTTAATATACGTTTAAACTATACTTATTGAAAAATGGCACAAACAACGGCTTAAACAACGACTTAAAACAACGACTTCAAAAACGGTGAAATCTCGATAGTACGAGCCTCCTAGGAGAGTATATAAGGGAAATGTCAGTTCACATACCTATCGGCATTGACAGATTCAGAACCTTGGGAGTGAACGCCTCAATATTGTATGAGCGAAAAAGTCGGTAAAGGTATCAGCCTAGCAAAGGCCGTTTGGGTCAAAATTGCGTGATCAGTTCGGCCAGTTCCTATGAGGGACACCGAGCGTAGGCCGAATGAACCCAAAAGATGCAGTTGAAAACGACGTAAATTGGAGGGAGGGATCATAGATATGGTTATACCAATCCGAGCCTTTCATTGGCGGTTGGGTTTAGAGGCACATAATTGGCGGAACACCAACCCGCAGGGAAGATGAGGCTGAAATTATAAGGTTTTTTTGTGAAATCTCAACTCCTGCTACTGACTACCTGAAGAATATGAAGATTTGACAAAGTCCGCTAGTTTATTACCATTACTGAAGACTGAATTAAAGAAGACTGCCTGGATGAAGTGTGCTATTTTCTGCACACGAAAGGAAAAAAAGGGACAACGACGAAATATCCGATATGTGCATGCAGCTCACGTCAATACTAGCGAAAGTTCGAAACCTGCTCTTAAGGGGCCTCAATCAAGGCGAACAAGGCACTGAGAAGATCCTGGTTGGCGTTTCGTGCTTCATTGAGACGGCGCATGTGTTCCATGACTTCTGCTAGAAGCTGGCCGACCTACTGGACTTCGATAGCTTCGCTAGCCAACAGCCGGTGACATATCTCGATCATTGTCGTTATGCTGTCCCAGATGCGACGGATGTGTCCATTGAGCATCACCATCTCAGAACGGAGCCTAGTAACCCGCTGTTAACGGGCACGGCGTCGTGGCTGACGTGCGGGTACTTCTTGGCCATCTGCAAATGAACAGCAGGTACCACAGCCATTTTAGTGACAGTTTCCGCAAGCGATGGCACCGGGAGCAACCACTCAATGAGCCCAGGGTCCATTTTGCTGGCGGCAATATCGGCGTGCCGTCAGCTGAAAGAGTCCAATGTCTTGAACCCTCGCAGATTCCACATTGGCCCGCGATGATTTAATTGCCTCGTAAAGTTGTCCTTCTAATCACATCTTTCTAGGCTGACATTATTATGCTGCATAACTATGAAAACATCTCGGTGCTATGTAAGCTCGCTAACCATCTAACTCAACCCCTATGATACCGCGTCTACGGTTAGGACCTCACATGAAGGTTTAATACGGATAAGAGGATGCATGGAAGAGCTGAAGTAAAAGCCCAACGCTTGTGGAAAATAATTGTTGGAATACAAGGCAGTGTCCTAAATATGCGCATTGAGGCAGCTCACCTAGCAGCTGGCTTGTTGAACTGAACACCTGCCGGGGTATGTGATTGAAGGGATATATCAAATCAAGGGGGAAGGGCATATGTATCTCAGTCAACATTAGGGCTTGAGTTCCACATGTTTCCGCTTCTGGAAATGCGCGCTTCTGATTGGCGGTATCTCAGACCGAAGCAAATAGTGTCGCACTGGCAACCTATTGGCCGCTTATTTTCTGGTGAATTAAGCTAGCTATTCTCATAACTGACAAGAAAGATCAGTTCTCATGTTAATATTTTGTCTTTCCCAGCATGAAGAAAGGGAATGGGCAAGAAACAGAGCCACCAGAGCCACAAAGTGCCCCTGCAATTTTAAGTGGACCCTCGAGCACGGATTTAGCTTCCGCGTGGGGGACAAATAGAGCTCAATCAACGCCGGTCGGAGATCCCCAACTTGCTAATGCAAAAATTGCAATCCCCAGGCAGGTTCCAGACACAACTCCGCGATACAGTCGAAGGGTTCCACGAGCATGTGAGGCTTGCCGACGCCGAAAATCGAAATGCAGCGGTGACACACCTCTCTGTCGGCAATGCCGAGAGTTGGGACTCACTTGTTACTATCCGGTGGGATGGAGAGAAAAAATGACAAGGTGAGCCTGGAATAAGCTAAGTGGAAACACTCGTCTTACTGTTTGATCTATGGGAAATCAACAGGGAGGTTCAAAGACTCTCAGCAGCAGTGCAAGAATATGAAAGCTTGCTTCACGATTTGCGGAATGCGACGGAGTCTCGCACAAGTGGCTGGGTTAAGGCATTGCTGGACAAGGTGGGCGATCCACGGACCCCTTTTATGCTGTCGCTGATAATTCTATAAAGCATGGCCAGAACACGAGTACCTCCTTCGAATACCCCCAATCTCTTTTGTCAACATCACAGAACACGGCCGAATCCGTCAAACCATCTTCACCATTGTCCATCGGGTCACTGGAAGCTATCGATCGAGTGGATGAGGACCTGAACCGCACAAACCGCACCCGCGCAACCGGCTTCATTGGAAAAACTTCGGAAATATCCTGGATGAAAAGGCTCCAGAAGGAAATAAACAAACTTACTCGGGGCAAAAAGAATGCCTCGGGTCCCGGCGAAGACAAAAAAGAAGACACAAAAGATAGAGTCTCTCTCCATACCCTGAACTATCGCCTCGACGACCTCAATATATCTGTGCCGGAGCCGATACAACTCTATATCCTGCCATCACGATCGCTAGCCGACCAGCTCGTCGATGACTATCTACAAACCGTTCACCCATTCTTTCCTATCATCAGCAAATCAATGTTTCGCGTCCAATACGAAGGGTTATTCGATAACTCGACCCGGCCGAGTGACAAGTGGCTTGCTATCCTGAATATCATATTCGCAATATCAGCCAGACACGCACATCTTATCAAAGCACCATGGCGTGGCGATGAACATGATCACTTGGTGTACTTGACCCGGGGTCGACGGTTGAGTATGAACGGCGAAATTTTGTTCAGCCACCCTGATCTGCAGCAAGTTCAAGTGGAAGGCTTGATTGCATTCTATCTAGCTGCATCTGATCAGATCAATCGGTTAGTATCACAGTGTCATTTCCTCAGACCAGAATTGACTAAAGCCTATTGTATAGTGCGTGGAGAATCCAAGCCTTGGCACTGCGTTCGGCCATCACACTCGGCATCAATCTGAAGGCCGAAAACCCGAAAAATTCCAACATTTCCAAAGAAACACGTTATAGAGTTTGGTGGTCCCTGTACACCTTCGAGCATTTGTTAGGCGTCATGACTGGCCGGGCGATCTATACTTTCGACGGCGGTTACTCTACTCCTTTACCACTCCCTTTTGAAGAGCACCAACTACAAGACGATCCAAAGGCCATCGAGGTACTCAACGATTCTGCATTGAGGGACGAGCGAATTAGCGAGGTTATGGCGAGTTCATGGATCAGCAGCACAGAGGACACCCAAAATTCCAGGCCGCGGGATCAAACATGGCTGAAAGGATTGCCGGTCAATACGGGGCTATGCTATCTCTACTACTGTGATTTGGCAGTTGTCACGCAGGAAATTGTGAACAAGGTCTATTCCACAAATGCGGTGACGCTTGTGTGGTCGGAGATTGAAAATCGGCTCGATGAACTCAGGTCTCGAATCGACATCTGGAAATCGAGTCTGCCAACGGCGCTCGACTTTGAGAAAGAACCGACTGATGACAGTCCTGAGCAGCATCGATGTAGATTGGTGCTGGCCTTTCACTACTACAGCGCGCGCATGATCCTAGGACGTCCCTGCTTCTGCCGGAGGGATCCGCGCCAGAGGAATTCCCTCTGGACTTACAGTTATACGATGGCAGTTTTCACGTTGGAGTCGGCTACCCGCATGCTTGACTTGATTCCGGATGACCCAAACGTCTTCCAGCTTTATCACCTATGCCCGTGGTGGGGTGTACTGCGCTATCTCATGCAGGCAGCGACCATCATCCTTCTCGAGCTTTCGTTTGGCTGCGTTCATGTGCCGAAGGAAGAAGAGAAGCTTGTAAGGCTATCCAAAAAGTCCATTCGTTGGCTCTTTGCCATGTCCGAACGCAGTGTTGGCTCGCGTCGGGCATGGCAACTCTGCGATTCCAGCTTCCGGAGCTTGGCAAACAAAATGAACTACAACACCGACGATATACCTTCTCCACTGTCTTACCCAGAGAATGCAAAAACTGAGGCAACGTCTGAGTCTCATACTGAGTCTGACCAAGTTGCTTCGTTCGCCCCCAGCGACTATCATGACCCAAGGCCGGAAGGATTGATGGATACCTTTCGTCCAGTACCGGAAACGGGCTTCTACACCACATACCTCAATTTCCCGACCCCAGATTTGACGACCTCGCTGCAACTCCCATCCGAAACGGATGATTCATATTTCCCTTACGATTCCCTCAGCGAAGAACTCATGCGATCTTTCTTGCCTTCCTTCGATGGAGACAGTGGGGAACAAGGCTGATATAAGAAAAACGTATTTATTGGCCAAGAAGACATGGAAATGACGAACACGAATTCATTTCCAATCTTGTTTCTCCGGCAGCTCTGAATATTCCTCCTTTATATCTTATACGTAACATCCTTCTCAAAATGGTGTCCTTGGGAAAAGCAAACAATGTTTCGGTATATCAACGCCATCAAAGGAAGAGAGCCTTTGCATTTGGTTTGAAGATATATGTTTGAATAAGCTAAGTTCTTACTAACACCGTGCTAGACTGACTTCAGAGGTCCATATCCGAAGGCTGCCAGAGATCTAAATGTCTCGATTGACTCAAGAGACATCATCTGGCTACCCGCCCGAGCCGACCCTAACCAAACTCTCCCCGTATTCTAACCACTTTGTCAGCCTCTCCCTTCGAAAAATAACAGAAACATTCTAGTGTCTCGGCGAGAGTTTGCCCGGTCCCAATAAACTTGATTAAATGAGTAGAAAGTCGACGACTATGCGCTGTCCGCACCCGCTAAATAAAAATGTACAATCATTTTTGAAAAGCATGGGCACAGCAAGATAAGTGAGGTGGTAATACATTTTCATTGTAGCAGTACCTAACCAATGGAACGCTGGAAGTGATCTTGATTGTCCATATTTCTGCCTAAGTTCGTCATGGAACTGACTAGAATGATAATGGTCATGGATGTCCTCCAAGAAGTCTAGCAAATGAGAAAAATTGGGCATGCGCGGCTCCAATGTCTTAATTCAATCGCGAATCAGCGATCTTACTGCCTCCAGAATTCTCACCTATATCCCCCACCCACACTCACTAACTTACCGGCGTGTGGCTTATGTGCGGCCAATAGTTCGGTGGGTGTCACCTGGGTGAGTTTAGGGTGAGAGCCGCTTCATGGTCGCGCGACCGGGGGTGATAAAGGGTGAGTATGCTATAGACGGGGTGAGAATCAGGGTGAGGATCACCTAAGTCGCGCGACCACTACACTGACCCCCTTGGCTGAATAACAACAGAATGTCATTGGGTTATGCCCGCTGCCCTAAAACGCCCGGTATCTTAGTATCTACACACAGCCACGACTAGAAGCATCATAACTATACGGAGTACTTCACAGCCGTACCCTCCTATCTCACGTGTAAACTGATTGCAAAAGTCCTAACACGTGGTCCATATTTATAGCCCCATGCGAGCATTGGTTCGATACAACAGGCCGAGGGAGGAAAGCGATCGATTCATGTCTTCGTTGAGGATGGAAAGCATATAATTAAACATATATCGGCACCTAAAAAGCGACCAGCATGAGGTGATTTTCGCACAGCGATTTTAGAATGTTTGCAGTCCCAAGCCTGATGTACACCTAGTAACATGCAAGACGAACGTCCTAAGGAACAGGATCGCCAATTATATTGTCTACTCAGCCTGATAATACAATCGGCTCACGATGCGTTAAAAACTTAGGGAACGGAGGTATTGCAGTACGATGATAAGCAAGGAGGCTCATTCGCTCATCGATGAACAAATCCTTGCGACGATCCCGAGGTAGAAATAGCGATAGACGGCCCAGTTCGGTCGCCCTGAAGCGTTGTGACAAAAAGCCAAGTTGAACGCAAATTGAAGCATAGCTTTCACAGTATGTCTTCATACTGTGGTTGTGATATGTAAAAAAGGCGAAAGCAATCAAGAGAATGTTGCCGACGGGAACACATCTTCAACCGGGACTTCCAGCTCCCATTCTCACTCCCTCTCAGTCTTGACAACAACCTGCGAAATTTCACCAGGGTACGGCTTCCGCGCCCAAACACGACGGCTAAGACCAATCAGCGACATCACAACAGAAATAAGAAAAGAACTCACGCGCGCTCATATATATGATAGCGAGGATTCTTCAGCTCGGCCCTCAGCTTAGCAACATAAACAATAACTTCCTCATGAGACCAAGGGTGTGGAGCACCAAACTTCGTAAGCAACCACATAGCCCAGCCCTCCATACCAGACATCCAATGCTGATAATTGACGGTACCAGCCTCCTTATACTTCTGATCACGAGCCCACGGGCCAATGGGCCACTTGTACTCTTTTTCATGAACCTCAACGAAACCCGCGTTACGGAATGCGTCTTGCATCATATCGATTGTTTCAAGGGGTCGGCCTGCGCGCTTGCCGCATGCCGATAGGGTGGGACCCCAGGTACGTAGGATGTTGTCAGCTGGTAAGCTATTGTCGTCACATTCGACGTAGGGGCTTGCTTCAAGTTGCTCGATCCAGCCGCCCGGGCGGAGGTTGCTATGGACTCTTTAGATATTTGAGGCTCATGATAAGTTGGGGGCTCACTCGTAGCATTGCTTGTAGACGCGGTCCCATTCCGTTGGGTTGAACGAGCCGATCATGATGCGCATGTGGATTAGGTCTTGCTGTTCGTTCCAGGTCCAGTCTTCGGCGATATCATCGACCTCTAAGATGCAGTTCGGTGGCATCCATGTCACTGGAGGTGGGAAGAGGTCGACTCCGCGGACCGTGGCTGAGAGCTGGTCATTTGGTTGATGCATTTAGATTCGGTTCAATCGGACTTACTCATGGGAAACATATCGGCAACATCTCTGCAGAAAGATTAGTGTTGTTGTTTGTGATGGCTAAAAAGCAACTCTTAAGATATGTTTCGTACATGGCCCAGTTACCCTGACCTGTTCCAAGATCGAGGATATGCCTTGGGTTGTCTCCAATAGGCGAATGGAAGAGCGGGTTTTCTCTGTCCGAATCCATGACAAGGGCAACCAGATGCCTGCTAATTGTCAATGTCTGGGACGAACATAAGACGAATGCGCATACCCAGCTTCGTAAGTCTCGAACTGCCTCTCGTCCGACGGAATGCTGATCAAATGTAAGTGGCGGCCCCTCGATTGAGAAAAATTGTGCATACAGGTATTCTTTTTGGCTCAATGTTTGATATCTAAGATAGGATGAGCTATGGAGGCGACTGATAATGAAGAACGCCTACCGTCGACCATTCTCTTCCAGACCGCGATAAATCGAGGACCCGATCGACGTGGTTTCCCTGGGATTGTGAGAGTTGCGACTTGCGAGTCAGGGGAATATTTACGATTGCCAGTCATCGCCGTAAACAGTGGTGACATGGAGATTGGGGTCCTTTTACATATTGAAAATTTAGAAAGATAAGTCAACGCAACTAGAGGAAGACATACGACGGCGATTTCTCCCTGTTCATCAATATTATGTGGCGCCGCCATTGTCGATTTGTTTTCCGTACAAAACGTCAAAAAGAGGTGATCACTTCAGGGGGCAGCTCAAGAGATTGCAATTGTTCCGCGGGTGTGTCCGCAGACGTGAGTAGAGGTGAAGGATCGGATGAGATGAGACAAATGCAGGGACGGACTGCGAGGTGCTACCTCCTGCATGTGAAACTGGTCAGGTGTCGTGTCAACGCCAACGTAAGATAAATTGATCATTAGTCGATAAGCTTACTAAGCTCAATGGTGTCACCCCACTTCAACTGGTCCAAAACGGCTTTTACCATACATAATACTAGGTTTTGCTTCACCTTCCTACATGGCATTGGAAAGTCTGAAGCAAATACAGGCTCAACCGAAATTAAATTGACGTGCCATTGTTGACATTTTCTATCGCCAGATGAGACAAAACAATATTAGTGTTCCATGTGTTCTTTTTCTTACCGCAGTCCCTGATTTTAGATGTAAATGCCTACTGTAACACATTGACCTGGAGTATCAATTGAAATTATAATTTACTTACTTGTCATTGATTCCTGGGAGCAATAAGCTCAAGCGAGTTCGATTTGGAAGCAATACCGAGGAGGGTGATACGAAATAAGTGATAACCTCAAAAAAGTAACGTCGGGCAATGCTGTAGTTAGCCATCGATATCATGCAAGGGTCCACGACTAGTACAATCTTTCTTCCGTCTGAGTTTCTCGCAAGTACATATACAAAGTCCAATCCCCGTTTCCAAATCCCAAGCCGAACATCCAACCACCACATATACACGCCCAGTGGACATGACTACACAAAACTATCCACACTGGCATGCTTCCCATCCCGCGACCGATTATCCGGCGTCACTTCACCAACAGTATACTTAACCGACACATCCGTCGTCTTAACAATCCCCGCAACCCCATTCTCACTACCACTGCTAATACTCGGACTATCCCCGCCCCGGCGATACTTGCGCATATCGAAGCGGCCGCTACCGGTTCGGCCAATACTCACAGTATTCCTAGCATTTGGGTCCGCCATCTCGTATCTGTCGTCCTCAGTAGAGTGCAGATTGTTGCTCGTAAATCGCTTCGAGCCAGGGAATCGCCCGCGCGAGCCGCTGGTGCCGGCGGCGTAGCCGGAGGTTTCGCGGCGGGATGTGCCAAGGAGACGAGGGAGGTACCGACTGGCGATGGCTTTCATGGAGGGGCCGCAGGCGGTGATCACGGCGACGTTGACTTCGATGGCGGAGCTGCAGAAGCCGATGTTGTAGGTTGGGTCGAGGTTGACTTCGTGGGTGAGGAAGACCTGGGCTAGGATGACGATGCGCCAGACGCCGATGGCGGTTGCGCTGTAGGAAGGGGGTTAAAATTAGAATTGCAATTGCGATTGGGTGGAAGCGGATCGTGTCGTCTGTTCGAGACACAGGGAACTTACACTCCACCCAGGCATAGGATGACGCAGACGGCAATCTTCCGTCGCAGGGGCATCTGCAGGCTCCAAGTGATAATTATGGGAATTGACAGCACCACCAAGTCCGTGAGCAAATTAAGCGCCGCAGTCGACACGTAAAAGCCGCCTTGGTTAATGCATGTGCCGCCTGGAATCGACATATCGTAGACGTAGGCGACTGGACGACATTGGAAGATATCAACGAATAGTGTCGCGATGAAGAGCCCGACGACGAAAGCCATGGCGCCCCAGATCAGGCCGTTGACCACGCGCGACCGAGATTCCAGCCTGCGCAGGAATAACAAGATGGACAGCTTCACGACGGTCAAGGCGGGATTGTAGACCAGCTGGTTGACATAGTTCCACTGTTCAATGACTCCGGGTCAGTTAGAGCATCCATCTTTGACAGCCGCCAGAATACTGACAATGAACCCCGTCTTGACATCACGGTCTTTTGGAATATCGTTGTAGTGTATCCCGATGTAGTTGGTTTCGATATCTGAGGGCGCTCGGGTCAGTCAATGCTGCGAACCTTCTTTTGTTTTTGCGTTGGTATACCCACAATACCATGAGGTGACGGATTGGACAACGGCGAGAATCTATTGAGGCGCATTAGTGTCTAAGTCTTGACGTTTGAAAGGAAGAAAGCTCCCATACATATCCCACCGTGATCAAGTAATCATCTAAGTAGACTCGTTAGTAGCCTGCCGATCACTGGGGAAAGGCCCATTCATACCACTGGTGAGTGCCGATCGTGATAAGTGGCGACTCCAGAGCCTCAAGAGGACAGCGATTCCAGCCAAAATGGGGAAGGCAATCACAATCCCCAGCGCAGAATTCTGTAGATGAGTATCAACCATCCTCGCGCATCCTCTTGGGGCCAAACTGGGAGGGAAAAATTAGAGGAGGGAATGAATTCCGGCCAGAGTCTCGGGGTTATAACCTTCCATGTAGAACGCCCGCCACAGGCAAAGATTTACAGTTACAGGCCTACAACCACATTTGTGCCGGACTCTTTGACTCCCTGCCCTGTTAACCAGGATTTCCAAAAATTACACGATAAACACCACAAGGCTTAAAACCACAAGCCGCGGATGTGGTCCAGGCCTCAATTGGCTATCCATGGGCCTGGAATTTCCGATAACCGGCGGTGGATAGCGTCGAAGCTACGAAGTCCCCACCAGAGGGTTTGTTTGATATGAGAGAGGGCTTCGTCTCCGTGTTCAGGAGCTGTTTTACGGAGGAACTACGGGAGATACTCCTGTCGTCTGTGCACGGAGTCAACCAAACTCTATCGCATAGAAAGAAGGTGGTGAATTGCCCAAAGAGCATTCTGGAATCATGAACTTAAAAGTAGGTTTCCTTGTCCCAAGAAATGCATAAGGTTGGATCAAACTTTGGAATCCGTACCTTGTAAATAGATACCCATGTTTCTTCAGCGCACACATGGACAAAACAGAAGAAAAGGAAAATTCCTCATGGCTTCTACGCCATCGCCTCGGCACGTACCTACTGGACTAACTACTTGGCTGTATCCTAGCAGGCTAACCGCATCCGTACTGGCGCCGGTTACATCTGAGAGTCATCTTGCTTTTGGTCCTCAGGGCTGGAATACCCCCAGTCCCAGGGAGATGTGCATGGATGCATCGTGTACACTTTAAGACGCAAAACCATCCATGTTAGCGAGAGAGTACGGAGTGACATTCCGCTTGCCTAATTGAGCCAATTGGAAACGTTCAGTACCTGGTTTAGCCTTTCAAAGAATTGATCTAGTAGTCGCCCACAAAGGTAATTGTTAATGGTGGGCCAAAAAGGTAGCAGATATGGGGGCATACGATTATGTGCCGTTGGTTCTGGGTGTCTGGTTCCGACAGCCGCGCTGAGTGGGGAAAGTTCTGACATCCGGAGTACACTGCAGCGCACTTGGACTCGATTATTATTGCTGCACGCTTGGATAATTTCAAGAAGAAGGAAAAAGACAAATTACTAAATTCGCCCGATTGGACTATCTGTTCGGCCGAAGCTTCCAGTCTAAGCGTCCTCCGATCTTTGTCAATCTGGCCGCTTCGGAATATTCCCAGAGGACCAGGGTTACGGTGAGTGGGAGGGAGCAATCCTTTCAGACCCGAGGGAAAATGGCATTGTTACTTAAAAAGTCCTTTCGTGCTCTGGACCACGTGTACTCTTCTATGATCGCATATACGTTTTTCGTGCTTCGTAGCCGGGTATATGCATTATCCCCTTTTTAGCCAGCGTATTACGTTTTCTACGAACTAATTTTACGAGAAGTATAATCCAAACCTGGCCACGTAGATAATAGACCTCAAAGAGTTTAATCCAAACTCCTTCACCAAAAGTCAGTCCGAAGCGCAATAGTGCGAAGTGTGGCTGTATGTTCATTCCTATCGCTCCTTTAGGCTTCGACGACGGAGGACTAGCCTAGCAGTCCTGCCTACTTCGTACTCTTTAAGCGAGGGCAAAGATACGCAAGAGCAGTTTTGCCGGGTATTCCGTGATAAGCATGGAGTCCAGCAGGGGCTAAGTCAGTCTCCAATATTATGGTCGTGGCCGGGCTTGATCGGGAGATAAACAGAACGTGCCTTCACCGATGCGCAAACAAGTCAGAGCCAAAGATTCGCTGACAATGGCCTAGAGCACTTGTTACACGCTATGCAGTTCCTTTGATATTGTCTGCGTGTGGCGTCTGTATAGCGCAGCGCTACGAAAGAACAGCGAGGGCCACCGAAGCACAAAATAGCAATTCCCGCGTGGTGACTCGGACGAGGGCATCGGCGTGGGAAGTCAGACTCATCACGATTGGTCAATCATCAGCAGCCAAGGTGGGGATTGTTCAGGGCTTCGCAAAGGAGATTCCGAGTAATTTGTTCTCAATTTGATGGGTTCCCCTTGCATGGTCTTTTGTCTTGCCCAATGAGGTATAGGAAGGCTGACAAGCTTGCCGCCCACCTCGTGGTAATTGAGCTTGGCCATGGCCGGAAAATCCAATTGCCGAACGTTTATGGCTCCTTTCCATTCTGGCGAACATCTTTAAAGCACCTCGTCCCCACACTTCATCTAGATCTTTTGGAGAGTACCTTGCCGATCGGGAAAGGAACTGAGCCACACGAGTGTTGATCCTTGGTCTTATCAGCTCCATCGGAAAAACTCTTCTTTACTTCCTCGGTACTTCAATATGGCGCCTCGTTCTGTGATTGCTGGTGTCTTTTTAGGCGCCCTCGCCCTCACAGCCTCGGTCTCGGCTCAGGTGGTCGAACAAGTTTCGTCGGACTCGCAGTCTGGAGCTCCGCTCTTCACGAGTGAGACCCTTCAATTGACCGACCAGGCACTGGCGAGCGTAAACTCGAACCAGTCCGCTCTGTTCCAGTTCAAAAATTCCTCCAGTTTGTCCACTCGGACTGTGGGTGGGTGCAAGGTCTTCCCTGGCGACTTCTGGTGGCCGTCGACTTGGGTGTGGTCGCTCTTTGACAAGTTCCTCGGGGGTGCGCTCATCAAGACAATCCCTCTGGCTGCCTCCTGCTATTCATCCTGGCCCGAATATGATGCCAATGAGTGTGCGGTCATCACTGATGACTGGACCAACTCCAACCTCCAGTAAGTGTGAACGAAGAACTTCTACTCTACATCTACCGTTATTAGCAGTTTCCTGACTGTATTATTTCCAGCGCTGCCGATGCTGCCTCTGTGATGTGGCCCCTCTTCGAGGGCAGGACTTGTCTGCCCACGACCAACGCCTCTGGATCCTGCACGGTGGGTGGCTACAGCAGCTACGCTGTTAATGCCACCACCGTGGCTCAAATCCAGCTGGCTGTCAACTTTGCCCGTAATGCTGGTCTCCGTTTCGTTGTCAAGAATACTGGTCACGACTTTAACGGCAAGTCCACCGGTGCGGGCGCTCTGGGTATCTGGACCCACCACCTGAAGGAGATTGACTACATTGAGAACTACCAAAGCTCCAGCTACCAGGGCCCCGCTGTCAAGATGGGTGCTGGTGTGCAGGCCCACGAGATTTACGAGAAGGCAAATGAGCTTGGATTCACCGTTGTGGGTGGTGAGGGCAAGGTATGTGATTCCTCACCAAAGCTCGGTTTGTCTCTCTGCTAATTGACTCTGCTAGACTGTCGGTGTTGCTGGTGGTTACGTGCTCGGCGGTGGTCACTCGCCCTTGTCCAGTATCTACGGTCTGGCTGCTGATCAAGTCCTCGCCATGGAGGTGGTCCTGGCCAACGGTCGCTTTGTCACCGTGACCGAGGAGAGCAACCCCGATCTCTTCTGGGCCATCCGTGGTGGCGGTGGTGGTAAGCTCGATTCCCCTTGACCAACAACGCGTTTTATCTAACCCTTCATGCCCAGGCACCTTCGGTGTTGTCACCTCCGTCATCTCCCGCGTCCACCCCAAGGTCGGCGTGACTGTGTCCACCTTCAGCTTCGCCACTGGCTCCGGTGTCTCCGTGGATACTTTCTGGGCCGGTGTCCGCTCGTACATGGAGCGCTTCCCTGCGCATGCCGATGCTGGCACCTACGCTTACTTCTGGGTGTTGTCCCTCGGCAACGACTCATTCCTGTTCCTGATGAACCCCTTCTTCGCCGTCAACCACACCCTCGCCGAGTACAATGCCCTTGTGCAGCCCTGGTACGACGAACTCTCCTCCCTAGGCATCTCCATGGCCCCAAACTCCACCTACTACGACAACTTCTATGATGCCTGGATGGCCGGCTTCCCGTTGGAGACCGTCGCCATCTCCACGATGATGACCGGCTCCCGCCTCTTCCCCCGCGCCAACTGGGAGACCGACTCCCTGTTCAACGCCACTTTCAATGTTCTCCGCTCCACCATCTCCGCTGGTTACTCCGTTCTTGCCTTCAACATGAAGGCCGAGCTGCCGGAGGGTTACACCGACAACGCCGCTAACCCGGCATTCCGCGATACCCTCATGCACGCCATCACCTCCACCAGCTGGGACGCTGACGCCAGCAACGCCGACATCAAGGCGAACATGGATTACTTTACCAACACTATCATGGGTCAGTGGCGTGCTACTTGCCCCGACGCGGGCGCCTACATGTCCGAGTCCGACATCCAGGAGCCAAACTTCCAGCAAGCGTTCTATGGATCTAACTACGCTCGTCTTTACAAGTTGAAGCAGCTCTACGATCCTACTGGTCTGTTCTACGCTCCTACCGCTGTGGGCAGTGAGAACTGGGACGTTAACAGTGTGGACGGTCTTCCTGATCAGAATGGTCGGTTATGCCCTGTTTAAACGTGTGGCGGATGGAAACTTGTATATTGGACACTCGAAGAGTGTATTGTACAATAGTAGTGCTTGGATGCAATACGTCCATTTATAGAGTTGATCGGCCTCGGGGACTCGTCAGCTTGTGTAAACCGATATAACTTAAAGAGAACTCTACAGGCCGATGGCCTTATTAGAAGCCAACAATATATCCTGAACGACAAAATCACTTGTCTCATTGCACCTCTACGCATCATGCGCTCCGGACAATGCCAAATTACAAATTGGTAGCCCTCATAACCTTAGTACAAAGGGAGGCTTGGAACTAATAAGCCACATAATGCTAAAGATATGTACCGTGGCAAATGGCACTCATGATAGTAAAACGGCCAAGTAGATTAAATAAATTATAGAGACGAGGGGAGGCTCGAAATGTAGACATCTTTTCACTCGCTAGACAAAGGGTCTACAGCAGACTTTCGATATGTCTGATATTTCTGCATTATAAGCTCTCAATTCTGCGCACTCTAGATCTTAGACTAGTCGCTTCTCTTCCATAAACTCCTCCAGGATCTTATTGACTTCATCCGCCTTCTCTAACTGCAGCCAATGCCCTCCATTCACATTCTCAACTTTGAGATCAGGGACGAGTGGCCGCATCTGCTCCGGAAAATTGGCCGTGACAGTGATGATGTAACCGGTAGAGGCGACTAGCAAGGTTGGGTGTGTTAGGGTGTGAGCGGGTGTGGGAATTTCTGTATTGCATATTAGTAGGATGCGAAAATTGTAGGTGATAGAGAACAAGTTTCAGGGGAAGAAATTGAATGGGAAAGAAAGGGAGACGGAAGGTATAGAGTGAAGTGGTACATACTCTTTTCATCTTCTTCATTGATATTACGCAGATTAACCCTATACCAGTTGATTGCAGGGCCATAGCCGCCTTTCTCGAAGGAGAAGGCGTGTTGATAATGTTTATGGTCCTGTTCCTTGTAAGCTTATCTGGAAACCCCATGTATTACAGCTAGAAATCTTACTTCTGATGTCAGATAGGCCGGCAAATCAACAATCTTGCCCTCGGCTAACCAAGTGCGCAAACCGCCTGGGGTGCCCTTGTATTTCTTGTTGATCTCGCTGTCGTTGGCGAAGAAAAGCGATTCCAGGGATTCAGACTACAGTATGGTCAATATTTAGCAAGTCAGAATTTGCAGAGTTTAAAGGGAACTTACATGTTCATTTAAGAGCTTCGGAGCATCCTCTTCGTTAAAAAATAGGAAATACCCGAAGATCGAAAAACCAAGCTTGGCTTGCACCGAGCTATTGATATGTTGTATCATCGCGGTAGTGAGGCTACGGCCAGGGGCACTATATCCGTGGTCGATGAAGACATAAGCCGAAAAGCGCTCTGGATGATAGTTCGCTAGACGTGACAAAAGGAACGATCCCCTGGTGGAAGAAGCGTTAGCATAATTGCGCGCTAATTCGGCACACCTTCTGACTCTTCTTTCGTTTAGAAACCATATGAATGTGACAGCTGGCAGCAAGACAGAATGAATCGCAAGACATACCAATCATGTGCCACGCCCACCACCACTCTAACACCCTCTAAGACCATGATCTCAACAATGTCCCTAGCCATACCTTCAGCCTTATACATCTCTAACTCACTCGGCTTCGACGTCTCCCCGAACCCAAGTAAGTCCGGAGCTAGGATTCCATAACCCTTTGCTACGAAGAAAGAGATCTGATGACGCCAGTCGTGCGAGGTAGAGGGGAAGCCGTGCAGGAAGAGAATGTATTGAGTGTTGGGGAATTGGGGTAGGATATGAATGTAAGAGTAGGTAAGTGCACGCGCGGTAGTGTAAGTTGAGTGAGGGTAGGCCATGGTTGATTATACTTATTGGGTGGAATGTGAATTATCATACAATGAGTTTCTGACGGAGGTGAGGGGGAAACTGACTCATATATACATTTAGTCCGGTAGATAAAGAGTCATTCTAGATCAGTACTGGCATACTAGGCATAGAGCCGCTAAGACTACTAAGGGCTCTCAACCTACAGTTATTGGCTCCAGCGTAACATTGCAGAACACCGACGTCATGACGAGCATGGGCTTCTATGCACTTTTAGCCCAACAAGGCTGCAGTGTGTTATTGAAAAAAAAAAAAAAAAAAAAAAAAACCTTTGATACGCTCTGAAGACTGCGATTTGTTGTAAAGTCTTCCGACGTCTGCTGTACTTTAATACGAACTCTTGTATTGGAAGCACATAGATGCTTTTGTGTTATGCACATTAGGTTGTGCACAGTGTTACAACTCTTGATCATTTGCTGGGTATTTTCGGTTTGTTTTTATCGCATTGTAAGAGGCCTTTCATCTACAAGTCGGCATGAACTAACATCTCACTCATTTAAAAAAATTTATCTATTTATCAATTGTTGCTGTTCGACCGAAATGCCACTAAGCAATTGACTTGAGCAGTGAGCTGAAACATAGCACTGGCAAGTAGATGATATCTAGTATATAAACTGCCAACCTGGCAGTTCGATCCGGCATGAGTAGAAACCGCGAGTGTCCTATCGTGCCTCGTGTAGAGGTTCTCAAGTATGGCACATCCAGCCTGGATATGCATCTCCGTCCGGCTATCGAGTCCTAGGAGAAACTCGATATAGCTGAAGACAACGCTCGTTAAGACGGCAAGCTCTAGACTTTGGGAAGATCCATCAAGCCGACGGCGGAGATCCTGGATGGCTGTATTATAATGTCGAATTGAGAATGCGATCGCCGGGGGTGTATGCCATATGTCAGGATGGTAACGGCTGCTGGTCAAGGCCCCGATTGCTAGGGCCGCATGATGCAATGCTGGTTCGGCGAGGGTGGCCTGGAGGATGATGTTTTTCCATGCGGGGAGCTCAAAAAATAGAGAGAACTCCCCTGCACAAACAACTTGGAAGTACTCCATGTGCTCATGTTCGCCATCTAACAAAGGTCTGACAGAAGGGTATCGCAGACCACGGATGGGCGGAGTCATCGCGTACTGCGGTGCTTCAGAGGAAGACGACGAGACGAAGTCACATTTCCAGCCCGCTCTGATACAGGATGAGCAAGCTGGCCTCGCCTCATCGCACTTCTTATGCCTGGTTCTACCGCAAGATTTACAAGCTGATTCAACTGGGTACGGGTGGAGCTCACTCACTTGCATGTCAAACATCCCGTCCTGACTTTCCGAGTCCCCCGAGCGCCATGGCGTAATTTTCTTATCATTACTGGACCATTACTATGGTGACTCAAATCATGACGAAGGATTGCTCTGCGTGTCTGAGGAGCGAGATCCAGGAGGATGTTACGAGCGAGAGAGAAATAATTAAGGCGTAAGCCTACGAAAGAGACCAAGACCAAGGGCCACCTTTGGCCGTCATGATTGGCTGAAGCGTAAGTTGATGCACGCTAATGTCGGTTAGCGGGTCTTCCTAAAATGAATTTGTCGTCGGCCGCATGTAACTTAACCGTGTTTTACGGCTGTTCAGTCTTCTCTTTGATTAACCCTTGGATTTCACGACATTTCATATGAAAAGTAATGAAACTAGATTGTATTTGAGTAATAGAGTGTCAGTAATAGTATATTGGCAGCGACTTAGCACTTTCTGACCGCGGTGTGGTGGTTACAAGGGGATTGGATTAAAATTTGACTGAGATGCCGCCAAGCTTACTAAGTTTATTTAGATCCTTACCAGTCTACAGCAGGTTTAGCGTCCATCGCACCAACCCCACACGACTTGTGTAGTTATCGCCTTTTGTATCGAGCAAAGTTTTTCGATTTGTATGTCTTGTTGGTCTGGATGATTGAGAAATTGCTAAAAGCGAAGCCTCAAAAGCATGTCAAAAGAGAGAAGTATACATTATCAATTCCCCTTCAGAAAGCGACTTCTCAACGTCTTACGACACACCCAGGTCCATTGCCTCAATGCCAACAGTTATCTGTGACACTTTCCCCAGCGACTTGAGAGAATCCAGCGTCTCCGACCAAATCTCCTTTCGGGACATGTCATGGTATTCCTGTTAATGGTTAGCAAGGCATTTATGGTAGATCGGATACTTTAGCTTACCTTCAAGTTTTGCCATCCTATGATACCCATAATGACTTCCTTTCCAAGGTTCGAGCTCTTGCCATAGGTTACAGATGTCGTGCCCTCTCCATTACCGGCTAGGTGACGGGATATGTTCTCCCATACTTAAAGGCTTCCCTCGGAATCCTCTGGATTGGAGACCCTCACCCGAATTATTTCAACTACAGGCGCCGAAGCTGCATCTCTTGGGGACAAATTTGTTTCAAACAGTTGCAAGGTGGGCGGCCCAGTCACCAAATGCCTGATTGAGCTAGCAAAAGCAGCAAATTGTTGCGAGCCGATGAAGGCATGGAAAGAGTCGGCTGAGTCCCACTCTATGCCAGATCAGATATACTCAAATTTGACGCACCAGGTGAACTTACCGAAAAGAAGGAACTCTTTATAGGCCTCCCTTACATCCAGCCCATCTTCTGTCAATATCCATCCACGGAATGCGCAGAGCAGGCCGGGATTAGGATCGATCAATCCTTTGCTCAACCTTGGCCAGTCTCTTTCAAGCTCCTTGAGTGAAGCTGAGTCTGTTTTGACGCTTGGAAAAATAAGCTCAGTGATGGCCATTGCAAAGCAAGAACTGATATGTTTTGTTTTTCGAGGGTAGTTTAGAAAATCCATAATATTCATTTGTCTCCTTTATATGGATTTGACTCCAAACTATAGTTACATATCCGCCATACTCTCAATTGCAGATTTTGGAATTTGCACATAGTAGTTCAAGCTGTGCAGCCTTGCGGAGTTTAGGGAGTTTGCGGACTTTGCGGAGTTCTGCGGACCTATGTCATCACAGGCTTGTTTCCCTCCGGGGCTGCCTATCTGTTGCCAATTTTCTTATTTTCTCTTAGAAATACAGAACATGGCTTATAGATCGCCATATGCGCGCTCACGGCAGAAGTCATGTATTGCTTGCGCCGAGGGGAAGCGGCGTTGTAATCGTCAAACCCCGCAGTGCTCACGGTGTCTTGCCCAGGGGCTGGAATGTACTTACCTGAGTGCATGGTCCCAACAGAAGCGCCAGAATATCTCGAGACAGTTGGAATCATCACACTTTTCGGAAGTGTGGTCAGAAACCTCCCTCGTCTCCAATGAGGCTCTATCATTTTGGCCGTTAAATGACTCTCCATCCGACGATACGAGTGTTACTACCCCATGGCTTACTTCGATGCCCTCTCTGCTCACCGTACCATCACTATCTCCAGCTGCATTTTTCCCAGAAACCACCATCTTAGATAAATGGTCAACCAATCAACTCTTACAGAATATCAAATGCTACCCGCAGTTGTTTGTTAGCTCTCGAAAAACACCATTCATTCATTCCCGCCTCTACGATGCATACTTGCCCAATACTATTCAAGATGCTTTTACAGTTTTGGCAGCTTATAGTACCAAGACATCAGAAACAGAGGATCTGATTTTCCGTATACTGGAAAGCAAGACTACCAGCCTCGTGGAGCAGGACCACCACACAGGTGCCTTGTCCCAGCTCCTCGCCGCAGTGCATGCACTGGCGCTGTTTCAAATTATTCAGCTCTTCGATGGTGATATTCGACAGCGCTCATTAGCAGAACAGCACATGGATACATTGCGAATTTGGACCTTTCAATTACAAATCCGAGCCGAAGAGCTGACCCCTGCGCTCACATGGCAAGAATGGATATTGGCAGAGAGTACTCGAAGAACAATAATTTTCGTCATGATGATTGAGGGCTTGTATCTGACACTGAAAACCGGGTGCTGTCCGAATGTCAAGGCAATGAGTATACTGCCCTTCACATCCGATGTTACTCTATGGGATCTCAGTGAAAGTGCTTCATGGCTTGCGGAATCAGATCAATTGCGATCTAAAACTGTACTCTATGGTGATTTTGCAAGGGGTTGGCAGGAGGGACAAGTCCCGGGACGACTGGATGGATTCCAAAAGCTATTGCTTATACCGTGTATGGGTGAGAGATACAGAGAAGTACTGGAGCTAGATAGTTGAGTGCCAATAGAATGATTGTACGTCGCCTGCCCCGACAAAACGGGCTCTGTAATTGATAGAAGAAATTATTTGCATTGAATGTATATCCCTGCGTCATACCTCAACTCCCCACCCAACCGAAGACGAACAGTAATCTTGGAATCTCCAACCACAAACCACCCGGCGTATCTGTTTTGTCAGATAATTTAATTTCCATTCTGACGAGCACGGCTGATCTGCATTCTAGCCGAATATGGCCTAGTCGGTTGCCCATCGTCTTGGCGGTGGGGCTTGAGAATAGTTTCTCTGTGAGAGAGATTGAAGCTAATTTCGAATACAGCCGTACTGCCTGGAGAGAGAAGACGCATAAGGTATACTCCAACCAAGGAGGGCTTCCCCAATTCCATTCGACCTCGCCTCACGCCTAAATCCCAACTTGATTCGATTTCTGCGGTCGGCCAGATCCGCTATCGAAGCCCCATATCCCCCTATCTCCGGGTTGAACATTTTCTATTACTTAAGTGGCGTCTCTCAGAAAGAGGATCTCAAGGACATCCCGACCTTTGATTCACGAGGAGATCGATACGTGTGGCTGTATCAATCAACCGGCTCTATAAGCGAAGATGAAGTCGGTATCTTGTGAGTTAACGAGATTGAATTCAATCAATTTGGGACATACATCAGCATTAACACAAGTAATAGATTCGATCAAGAGGCTGAGCTCGCTGCCTTTTTCCCAGAATGGTCGGAGGCTGATTTTGATGCGAAAAATAAATGGCCGTGGAGGCCTTTGCAGCATATTCTCTATGTCTATCTAGAAATGATCACTGATGAAAAGTGACTATAGATCGAAGTCCAAAAATCGAATTTGAATCGCCCTCGGAATCCTTTCCCTGGGAGATTCATCAACATACTCAACAGGATGTCCATCAGGCCGTCGTGGCCTTTAGCCGTCTTCTCGATATAATCGAATCTCGACTCCCTCCGAAATCAACATAAATTCTCCTAGGATCAAATGACGGAATAGACCTTCTATACCCGCACTGGATCATGGATAAGTGGCTCTCGCGAAAGGATCCTTTTGCCCAAGAATTCCTCTTAGCTCTTCCTATTCGCTATATCAACTTCCACTATATCGCCCCGGGGATTCGGATTCAAAATATAACGGAATTCACAGCTCAACCTTTTAAGAATCTTGGAGGATCATACGGAGACAGAGATGTCACTCCTCCACTTCTCCTCTTCCGAGGAGATGGAGAGAACACAACACCCTGGAGTCTTAGGTGGCTTTCAGACGGGCGAAAAGAGATTCCAGCTGGCTTATATCTTGAAGCTGTCCATGCCTTTATCAGTGATGATCCAGGAAACGACAGTCGACTCTTACTCCCGTTTGAGGTCGGGCATAATGGCTACGCACGAAGTAGCAATGGAGTCTTGATAGGATGTATGATAAGCTCTATCGGGATCATCAACCTACTGGTATTTTGCCATGGGGCTCACATAGTTCATGCATTCACAAAGTATTATTGAACTGGGCGGAGCGTGTGGAATCGGGGGATTGAAAGGTGAATGGTGACGGGTGTTGCGAATGCTATTGAAAAGTTCAAGGATGCCGATACACCAGATCATTGGATGAAGTACCAAACCTCATGATGAGGTGATATATGCGAACGAGACAAACAGACTCGACCCGGCACAAGTCAGGAGTCAACCAACTCTTGATTCAATCAATCAATCAATCAAAGCTCTATTAACCTGTTGGAGCCTAACTAGTATCGTAATGACTATGCAGGCGCTTCTTACGAGATGAAGCAAGAACCCGTATCCGTACGCCTGAGCATGCCCTAGTACAAATAGCGAGAGGCTGGTCCTCAAAGAGTGAAAGCACCAGCTCAATACATATAAATCAAATGCCAAAAGACAATAAATCTCATGCAAAAAGCAGGACAAAGGAGACCAATTTCCATGCAGTAAATGCATTAAAAATGGATATAAAAGAATGAATGGATGTACCATCCACCTCTTCATATATATCTCCACACTCTCAACCTCCACAGTCTTCATGCAGCGAGACCAGGTCCCGTATGCCGAAGCTCCCGCTTCATCCTCAATTAGATGTTTATCGTAATCGGTTACCACCCAGTCAGGCAGCGTTTATTCAAATAGCTGGCTGAGGCTCTCTCCTTCCTCAGTCGTTGTGTAATTCCGTGGTGAGTACCCAGCGTCTTCGGGGCTCTGCCCCATGGCTGCAAGGCCTTCAGGTTCGCTGTCGGTATCATCCTCAGCGGGCTCGACTTGTTGAAATTAAGCAAGGAGACCGGTGTGGTGCATGAATCTGGCAACGTAGAGGGTTACCAGCGGGTTTGACACGATAGTGTCGAAATCAGTAGGATTTGGCCTGCCATTCTTCGACAGGCCGGTTGCTGGCACATTCAGCTTATCCCACAGCTCTTTTCGGAGCTCACCGAATGTCTCACATCGTAGCAGGACGTGCTTTGGCATTTGAGAGCTCTCTCCCCACGGATATTTATCGAAATCCAGCGCATTGATCTTATAAAGGAAATGTCGAAGTCCAATGCGCATAGACCGCATTTGTACCATGATTGCCGCGTACGGCTTCAACACGCATTCGTACGACCTCAAATCCTTCTTATTGGGCCATTTAAGTAGGCGCTTTGTGGGCTGAGCGGTCCTATCGCTCTCCCACTATTCCTCACAGCGCAATTTGATCTTCGCTCGGACAGCTCGCTTGGCGACTGCTGATCGCACCTCCCGCACCTTCCGTACGGACACCTATACTAGATAGGGGATAATTGTAATAGATCCCTTAGAAGCCATATATAGATCTCTCCCACACACGAAGGATCGACACTCTATAGGTGTCGACACGTTAGCGTTGGCTCACCGTACCGCTAATCCCCTATATTAAATAGCCTACTCCGGAGAACCCAGCGGTTCTCTAAGAATCAGTCTCTATATTCCTCTAATATACAGTTCGCTTCTAGACATCTTCGTCTTACATAGTTGACAGGCTCTATCCTGTAAACACTAGAACCCTCTTCTTTACAGCGAAGCCATTATCGCGTCCTCCTCCTGAGATAGTGGAGAAGCTATAAGAGAGTTAGACAAAGCTATTTTAGTTAATAGGTTAATAATAAGAGAGGAGTAAGTGATAACGAGGTAGAAAAGTGGTTAAAACGAAGGGAAAAAGGAGAGGGAAGATAGTTACTTTTATATTAACGAAGCTAAAGTGCTTGTCTAAGCTCGTAAACTTCCCTCCTTTATTAATAGAGCTACTACTAGAAGCTTCTAAATAGCTTCATTGTTTACTTAGTAGAAATGTTCGGATAACTTGGTGGAAAGTTCCAAATAGCTTCATTATTTCCTAGGTAGGAAATGCCGGCAAGTGGGGAGGGATGTGATCCCTAGGGCTTAGTAGGGCACCAAGCCATACTGGCTGCCTTTGCCGTAGGCAGCCACTTGGGCTGGCCAAGCAAGCTAGGTAGGCAACTAACTTACGGCAAGCGAGTATTAAGTAATTACACAGGGGTTAAATTAGCTAGCTAGCTCACGTAATAGCAACCATGCGATCCATTCCGTATCTCAACAGCCCGAGCGAAGCGAGGGCAGAAAGCTTGTATAAATAAATCAGACTCAGCTATCCTGCTCTGTCAGGATCACGTGGTATTAGCCTCTTGAATCAGATATACCAAAAGCAAGCCTGGTACTGTAACAGCCATTACCGACGAGAGTAGAGGATCCAGTACATTCCGCCGTGATCCTCACCCTTCAACTCATCTTGAAAATAATTACCTGTAAGTATATAGTAAGGAACACATCTCTACCACCCATTCCTGCACAAGCAGTACCGCTCAGGCTTCTCCGAACGACAATTTCCATCTACTCATCATCGCGGATATCGACGACCGTCTGCTTCCATTTGCGAGCCGGGACATGACGCCGGAACAAAATGTCGATCTCACGGAAGGACCTGTGCTTCATCTCTGGAACCCAGATCCAAGCCATGGCGGTGCAGATAAAGGCGGTACCAGCCCAGATGTAGCCGCTCTTGCCGCCCAGGTTCCACTTATCAGCGTTGAGCATGTAGCTGGCAAGGAAGATGCAAGGAATATTGACCAAGTAGTAGGCACCTCGTCCAATACCGGTTGTCAGTGGCCTGAGACGAACGGAAGATGTCTCGCCGATGATGACCCATGAGGCAGGGGCGGGTCCCAAGCAGAACAGGACGGAGACGATCAAGCCAAGCGATGCTTGCGCATTGCTAGCCGCAATACTAGCGCCACATGAAGCCGCAATACCGAGCGCGATCAAGAATCCACAGTTGATTAATTGACCATAGACATAGATGGTGCGTCGGCCGAGGTATGTGGTGAGGACCCAAGAGAGCATGACCATGATCCACTGGAGGGCAGAAGTGATGAGACCAAGTGCAAATGCGGTATTGTCCGCCATGCCGGCCTCTGAGCTGGTGTTAGTCTGCTATGAGGTTGCAGGAAATGGCTGGACTCACGTTTGAAAAAGTAAACCGCTTGGTTAGCAATCAGATTGCCCGTCAGATTCTGAGATGCGTACACACCGCACACAATCAATGTGCGGTAGCGATCAGTACCTTTCCACAGTTCGATGAGACTGGGCTTCTTCTCAGTCTTCTCGAGTTCGATCGTGCGACGCATCATTGCGACTGCGTCAGCGGGATTATCATTTGCACTCGCGCGTCCAAGGCGTTTGACAGCCTTCTCTGCCTCCGCCAGACGGCCCTTTCGTACGAGCCACCAGGGCGATTCAGGCGCAAGGAAGAGTAGGATAGCGAGGGGAGTAGGAAAGATCCACTGGAGTGCAATGGGAACTCTGGGATGACTGTTAGTACAGTGCTCCTCGATGGCATCTACGGGAGCGGACGAACCGGTACGCTGACGAGTCATCCTTGGATTGGTAGTGGTAAGTGATACCGCCGACTATGATCGCCCCAATCGCCCAGAACATCTGCAACATCTGCGTCGCTGGAGCTCTCAATCTCATTGGCACAATTTCGGCACAGTAGGCGGGTGCATTGGCGATAAAAATGCCCCACGGAATGCCTTCCAGGATCTGGGACGCGAAAAACATCCCCTGGCTGTTGCCGAAATAGAAGATGAAGATGAAGGCGTTCAAGAACATGAGACCGCCAATGGTTGCCCATCGATATCCAATCCAACTGGTAATGGGACCTGCGATGAATACACCGATGAAGGCACCGATTGGCCCGCTACACTGGAATGCTGACTGCCATGAAGCTTCGATAATCCACTCGCCTGTTGTTTCGCTTTTTACACCAAAATCCTCGGCGAATCGAGCTGTGGCTATGAACTGTCCCATTAAGAAAACACAGTATGACTCCATGATCTATCGCAACGTTAGAGAAATGATCTGCCTATCATGGCAAGAGCTTACAATGGTGCATGACATCACGAATGCCCACCAGCTGGCAGCGGGATAGGCCTTGACAGCCTGGAGCACAGTCATACTATGTTCGATCTGCTCGGCCTCGATGGCGCCGGCTCTGTCGTAGTCGACCTTCTCGCCAACATCGTAAACAGGTCCGCCCGTGGAGGTGGGCTGCGCCTCGACCTCCGACGCTGAGGTCTGCTTCTCTGAGATGTCGCTAGTCATGTTGACGATTTCTGAGAGAAACGCGTGAATGGAAGAGAGGCAGGCACGACTGGGGGTTTCAGATCTTTATACCTGCGACAACACGCTCGTGATGGTGATCCTGAGCTTAGCTCAATTGAGCGAAGCTTACTCCGGACCTTGACCTCCTCAACCCAACATCTCAGCTCATGAAGGTCATTTTTTTTCATTTTCCGGGCACTACGGTAGCAGCGTCGCTTGATTATGGTTGGCTCTTGTCGAGCGGAGTCATCTGATAGGTGCTAGTCGGGAGGAAATGCACTGGTTCATTTGCGGGGTCTCCTGTGTGGGTCTCGATGTGGCGTTCCATTCGCCGGAGAATTCCTGCTTTGGGTCGTAGGGGAGAGTCCAGAATCCTCCCCCCTTCAGTTAGTGCGAGTCATGCCTGTGTCCCGTCCCAAGCTTTTTCTTGTGCACTCTGAGATCCGGTCCTCCTGATTCCCTGTCCGGGTGGTTCATTTCTGTTGAGCCTATCATAATGGGCGAGGGAATTTAACCGAGGAGCTGGGAGAGGATAAGCGCTAATGATTAGTTGGCGCTGTGCTTTGACTCCGGGTATCGAGTACACGGGCAAATATTCAGCAAACGTGACCCATCAGAATGTCTTCGAACGCTAGCCTCCGAACATGAAGTCGGATGCTTATGATGCTTGATCTCTCTATCTCTGTAAAATACCATGCTTAGGCTTGGGGGGTTGGTGTTGGGCGCACGTGCAGGATCCAAGATAAATATTATCGATCTTTAAAGAACCTGACGAATCCCAGAGTCAGACACGGCTCGGTGTCATCTCATCCGCGGGCCATGATTCGGCCAGTTTTACCCCGGACGGTCACTACCCCGCGCCGTGACCCCGGACGGATCCTGAATCTCCTCCAATGGAGAAAAGGAGAAATACCGAAATTGGATAGTACAAAATATGAACTTGCATGAACAGGAGCAGTACAGTATGTGTGTGTGTAGTTCATTTACCCTGACCCCTCGTTGAAGGTGAGACCTTGGATGGAGGTACAAGGGTGCTAATCATTCTCTCATTCTCTAACTACGCGAGTAGGCGCAGCTATTTGTAGTCATGGTAGCTGCCTCTGCCTGGAGTGGTATAGGCTGCCACTACTAACTAACTAATCTATACATCACGTAATCTGGGATCCAACTGTCGAAACGATATGTGGGCTACCACAACTATATAAATCCATGTATGTACATGTATCGTGACGAACTTAGAGCCTAGTCGAGGCCTGTCGTGGCCCATAGCCATACTCTGTGATAAGCTGCCCAGATGGCGCGGTTGTGTTGGGAAATCCCCGTAGCATTTACTGGCCACCGCAGCAAGATACTCTGCGGACTATGGTTCGGGCGTAGATATCGCAGACTTCAGAAACACTACAATGATGTATGGGAAGTGGTGATCCAGGGACCATCTTGAGCGAACAAGGGGTGTTCGCTAACCACCATAACGATATGTTAAAAGATAGTCAATAGAAAGTTGAGTTTTGGGTGAAGGTTCCTGAGGTCAGTAGAGCTTTCATTGCTGATGTTACGTTTCACAAAATGATTTCTGCGCTCCAACCGGTTCTTGGTGTCGGCGGTTAGTTCACCACTACTGATCATGGATTTATCAAACTGTAGCCATTTTCGGCATCAGCCGACGCCTTTTTCAGCCATGTGGTTCGCAGACAGATCTCCCGCTTTAATTATACTATGGCTGAAAACGTGACATATTGGGGAAAACCCACACGCTCAATCAAGTATGGAATCCGCAGTAATTTCATTTCATTGTGCGGAAAGCTGAAAGACTTCACTCACTACCACCAGCTTTTTCCTGTGTCCTACCTGTCGTGACACCATGTTTTACCTTGAGATATTCAATGGCTGCCGCTGCTAAGCCACCCACAGTGCCAGCCTTTCCGATCTCCACAAGGCTGATTTCCAACCCCATGTTACGACGAGCCCAGCCTCGAATTTCGATCGCCATTAAGGAATCAATCACGATGGCTCTCATTTCTTCTTCGTCCATGTCCTCTTTGGCTGCCTTGTGTTGTGTGATCTTTTTTGCCAGTTCGTGGCAGATGATGCGCTCTGACTCCGGATCATCAAGAAGGGCAGGATTCCGCTCAACCTTCCGCAAAAGGATCTTGAGTTCATCCGCGCTTTCATCTCCCGTCGTAGTTCCCGTAGAATCGATGTTGGCGAAGATTGAAAACCGGGTATCCCTGCCCCATGGACAGCGAACACTGGAATCCGAAAGAGGTCTCGTGGTTCCTAAGCCCACGATACACGAGCTGCTGATATTCCATTTCACAGACTGGGGTTCCTGAGCCTGTTGAATTGCTCTCTGCAGGCCTCCCACGAGCTCCTTTTCGCTGACCAGACGAACTCCCGCAGAGCGCATCTTTTCCAGGAGGGCTTGGTCATGGCTGAGCATACCGAAGTCCTCAACAGGACCAAGATTAATCACACCGCAAGGCAGTCCTAGCCCCCGACGATATTGATGAAAGGAATCAAGGAACGTGTTCGCCGCTGCGTAGTTTGCCTGTCCAGGATTTCCCCCGGTTGCTGAGACTGAAATGAACAGTATCAAAAAGTCCAGCTTCTCATTCTGGGTAGCTTTGTGCAAGTTCCATGTGCCTTTTACTTTGCTTGCTAGACAGGATGTCCACTGCGTATGCGTCATTTCGCCAAAGGTGGAGTCCTGGTAAATACGGAACACACAGGTTAGCACGTTTTATTCCATAAACTGGCTGGACAATTCTTAAGTGAATATTCGACTTACTTGTAGAACTCCAGACATCTGTAGAACACCGCTCAAGGGCAAAGAGCATTGCGCGATAGCTTTCTCCACATCTGCTAACTCAGCGACGCTACCGGGTACGCAGACCACATTGCAACCTTGGTCTTCAAGTTCACGAACAAACCGTTGATCATGTTCCGATTTTCCAGCTGAGCGAGACAGGAAGACAAAGCATCGAGCCCCTCTTTCCACCATCCAGGTGGCAACTGAGCGACCAATACCACCCATGCCCCCAACCAAAAGATAAGAGGCATTGGGAGACAGAGAGCTAGGGTGTTTGCTCGAGGCAGCAGGGAATTCAGCAGGATCTTGCGGGATGCGAATCAGGATCTTGCCAATATGGTTACCCTGTTGCATGTAACGGGATGCATCAACCACCTCTTTTACGTCATAAGCTAGATCTACTATTCTACTTTCTACTATTCTACTTTAGAAGGACTTAGGATATATGAGGACACTTATTTATATATCTAGTTTAGTTCTTCGTGTTCAATCATACATTGTTACTTGTGTCTACTGTTCAGAACCTTTGGTGACTCGTACAACTTGATTATAACTTAACAACACTACGAATAGGCCCGTACCTCGGTATAGGTTAGTTCGGCGCTCTATCTAGCATTGCTCCTCGATACCCTCAAAAGGACTTAGCCCGTGTAAGGCCTGTTAGGCAACGGTACGGTTGAGAGACAGATCGTTGACGTTAGAAGCAGAAAAGCATTAGGAAAGTATAACCTAGGAACCTTCTAACATAGCGACGACCCGTTAGTCGTGCGTAACATCTAGCACTTAAGAAGAAGTCTTAGCGGCCTCTAGAGATCTCGTGTAGGCAGCTAGGACACCTTTAGGGTTCACTAGCAGTAAGTACGGTCGTCTACTATACGCATTTCCTACAGCGCTACGCTTCTAGGGAGAGGGCTTAATCTCTGACTACCTAGTTAGCCGTGCTCGTTAGATAGAACCTAGTGTTTCTACGTAGTTAGACACCTTATTCGGCGAAGATAAGCAGGCTACCGCTAACTATATCGTATCTTAGAGAGTTAAGACCTAGCAAACGTATGCTTGTCTATTCTATAAGATAATAGAAGCGGAGAAACAGGCTTTTAGCAAGGATTCCTTCTTCCGGCGCAAGGAGCTAGGTCTTACCACCGATCTACCTTCGCTGTAAGTGCTATCGCCGGCGAGTCATAATGCTTAGAGGTGTTTTTGACGGTTAGGATGCCTGCCACTGATCAACCAACGGACGGTTGATTTATCAGGGGGGTAGTATATAGTGGTAGAACCCGTGACTATAGCGTATTATTGGCCTAAGGTGTCGCAAATACCCTAGGAAGCTTGCATACAGTCTTCTCCTTCTAGGGATAGTATCCATCTATCATCAATATGACTACAGTTTTTCCACCAGATTCTTCATTCATGATATAGCTTCAAGATCAGTACTTCAGTCGCTTCCTAAGACTACTCTCCACGCCTACAGTGGGCCTGGGGGTGGTTGGTTGTCTTCTATCCATTGATATCGACCCGTCTGCTATATCAGACTGCCATCGAGCCATCCCTATTTCAATACATAGAATACAACCTTAGGCCACGGTCGCAACCCCAACGGGCCCATTTTCCCGCAACCCATGAAAATATCTCCGATTTTCAACCGCCTATTTCTCGAGCACTACCCGCCTACGCATGCTCCGATGAAAGTAGGAGGTATTTGAGATACTCTATTATAACTTACCAGAATTTTAGACCGATCAGAGGCCTCTACCTCTAGACCTTAGCAGTCAGGCGTCCGACCCACTTTTCTCCCATAGTGAAAACCCTAGCCTGCACTCTGCCAGACTGCAGGCACCCCCGTGGGATAGGGCTTTAGCCATCTCTATGGTCAACTTACATGCCACCATGTCTGATGCATCTTCCTAGCGAGGCGCGATGCGTTCCGACCATTGAGCATGGTGATAAAGCCCTATCTTATCTGATAACAATATTTGATAGCATTTTGAACGTTTTACCTTAGGTAATGGTAGCGTCTGGTTGAAGGTTATGTATAAGAACCACAAAAGAAATGTTATCCTGTAAGATTTTAAAGCCCTCAATATAGACAGAAAGCCATATACCCCCTTTTGGCATGTCATGTGTGGCCCAGAAAACTAAATTGTGGCTAGATATACAATGCAATAATATTTTGAGAAACAAAAGCTCATAGTTGATCTTGACCATATTCTTTTGAACTACATACCTGTAGTATTGCTAAAGACCCCCACCCTTCTCCTCCTAAGAACTTGTTGCCTACTAATCGAGTTTCCTGACACGCTTGATATATGCACGACTGAAAAAGGATACGAAAAGGTAAACCAAGGGAGCCAGGTAGACCAGAGTCACAAATAGTGCAAGTGTCTGCCCACTATTCCATAGACACGGAGTTTCTTGGACCTCAAAAACCGGCCCGGCAACGGGCACAGAAGAAATGGAATCAGGATGGCTACTCATGCTTGGCTGAACTTTGCCATAGTTTGATTTCATCAGGCGGTCCGCTTCTAGATTTGTAACTTGGCTTGTCGCAATGTCGTATCCAATGAAGAGATAGCAGACGGCAATGGCTGCACCGAGAAGAAATTGGCCAATTTGCAAAGTCGTCAAAGATCTCTTAACTGAGACGGGCACCCGAAGGCCCAACGCCGTCATCGAGAAATACGTATACTGAATTTGTCTCGTTAGCTATCATATTCATTTGGACTGAGAGGATTGCGTACCATCAAAGTATGAATTGCGGAATTGAGAAGAATACCGACAAGAGCAGGCGGTGATGCATATCGGACGCCTGCCCACATGCAGAGCATGACGCCAGCATGGTGGTATGTCTGAAGAAATGAGCTTTGTTTTCCTTTTGCGAGGATTATAAAAGTGTCAACCGCTTCATAAAACTTGGATATATAAAAGAACCATGAAAAATAGCCAGCACCGGCACTCCATAGTTGATTTGAATGGTCCATAAAGGTCATTGGTATGCTACCCAGCAATTCAGGGTTTTCAGAATAACCGAATTCACCAGTTGGAGTGATTTGACACATTGTATTCGCAACACGAGCGACAAAGTTCGGATCTGACATGGATGGCCAGCAACTCCAAAGCACGAAGCAGAGGCCAGCGAGCGTCCATGCTGAGAATGTAGCAAGGAATATATTGTGAAGTATCACTAATAACTTGAAAGGCGCTGTCGTGGCAAATGTCCAAGGTCGATTTCCTCGGGTCTTATTCAAGTTGTTGAGTAGAACCACAGTCATTATATAGACCGAGGCTATTGTTATAGGTGCCTTGACGTCTGCAAGATAGCCAAACACATAGGAGGGGATCTCAATCGGGTGCATCCATGTTGCTTTGGTCTGTGTATACGGAAAAGCTGCTTGAGAGGCATCATCAGGAGGCCAATCAAAGACCTGACGAGGAGGAAGCCGGAAATGCACTAAGAGATTCGGAACAGACATTTCAACAAGAAAACGAAAACCACGTCAAAGTCTCAGGGGAATTCCTCTCAGGGGCTTTTGGATTCGAACGAAGGGGCAGTCATTGATTGTTGTTCTTCAATTCTCGCTGGACGAGCCAGAGAGTTTATGTAATTAGATCTGAGAGAAGGGCTTAAAATTTGAAGACCGCATGGATAGGGGAATGAGCAACGATTTGACACATCTTAAGCAGGCGGCGTCATTTGAGTTTGATCTATTGGCACACCATTGATGTTGGTAGTGTTGGCATGATACGCTCCTTAATTTGATAAAGCAACAGAAGCAAGGTACGTACATCATGCAAGCCAGGGCTTAGGCAGGGGATAGTTGCCGAAGACTAGTACATATACGTAGTCACCTTGTCTGTACCCTTATTGACCATTTTGTTTGCTATTAATTTCACGTGTGACGTATCGTTTATAATTGAAGTCGTAAGTTTGAGACCTGATCTCACAAACGAGTCGAAAATGAGATTTTCCGTAGAGGACTACAAGAAACATATTAACAACTTTGGCCTATATTTAGACGGAAGATCTCAAAACCTTCTCAGATGTCTTGCCGGGGCTGGCATCATTTTTGGTTTTCAATTGAAATGGTCGTTAGTTTCTAACTTTCTGAAGTGATTGAACTGCGATACTAAAATAACACTTCACTCGTGCGTTGTCCAGATAAGGTTCTCATACGAAGGCCCATTGAATCCGATTGAACTTGCCAATCTTTTATCCGCATAGCTCGACTGAATAATCTAGCTTAAATTTTGGCAGTCTGAGAGATCCTCGCCAATCGCATGGTTGAGAGCAAGTTTTCGGCCGCATTGGAGTGAGCATGGATTGCGCTGCCATGGAACAGTCTCGTAGCGTCCTTGCCAACATACTCTAGCAAGAACTTTTTTCCGCCGGGATGTTGGTCCACAAACTGTGCAGCATCATGCACAACACCATCAACAAGAAGCAAACGATGACCGTTGTTAACTGTCTGGGTGTATTTTTCAAAACTCCAGACGGGAAGTTCGTCTATTGGTGTCCCCCAGGATATCTCTTGGCACCGGAGTTCAAGCTGGCGTTGAATTTGCTGGTATTTACCCTTCTGAATCTCGTTTTCGGGAAACCGCTTCAAGTCTGAGGCCAGATTGACTTTCTCGCAGAGCCAGATAAACCACTTCGTCGGATCCCAGTGAAACCATCTGATCCCATTGCGGTAGTCCACTGGAAACTCGTGATGAAAATTGTGATACCCTTCTCCCCAAGTGATAAGAGCGACAAAAAATGAGTTTCTTGGCGAAAGGCGGCTGGCATAAGGTTGATCCCCAGCCCAATGAGCGAGAGAATTGACACAGAAGGTTGCCTGTTGGATCATGAATAATCGAACCCAGCTGGCCCATATGAATCCTCCAGCAAAATCACCGTACATAAGTCCGCAGTATGCTGTTGGAAATATAAATGCGGTCAGAAAGAATAAGGGAATGTAGTGCTTGCGCTGCCAAAGGATGATTGGGTCGTTCGAGAGATCCTGAACGTCCACCTGGCCTGTTTGTTCTCGCTTGCGTTTGATCACGACCCATCCGTAGTGAGAATAGAAAAGTCCTTTGTGGGCAGAGTATGGATCCCTATCAGTGTCTGTATAGCGGTGGTGGGCTCTATGGTCTCTGCACCATGTTCTAATCGAGCCTTGTCCTGCGCTGGTGCTGACAATTGCGAGTATAACCTTCAGAAAATTTCCAGCGCAATATGCCCGGTGTGCCCAAAGGCGATGATATCCTATGTTCTCCGTCAAAATAAGTCCGAGTAGCAGGATGGGTTGTATTATTCACCTGCAGTAACGCTGATTCCAGATGCTGTCGCATAAGTGAAGAAAAAAATTCCGGTGCGATATTGGAATGGTACCCAGAGGGTGCCGATTATTATTGCAATGAGGGGTGCTCCGGCGGTTATCCATAAGCGGAGCCAGTCAATTCGAGAGCTCAGAGCTCTAATATCCCATAGAATCTTGATCGGACTTGAAGAATGGTTGGAAGTGACCATGTTTGCGTGCAGGCAATGGTGATGTTATGGGACTTAAGCTAGAGGAGGCTTATAAGATGAAAGTGTAGATAGCCAGCAGGGAGACATGATGTATTTGGATAGTCAAACTTCTCGAATCATACTAATTTCGAGGAAACCTCCAAAAAAAAAAAAAAAAGGAAATACAAAAGTTAGGGCACATAATTAGAACAAGCCGGTCTTTTGCAGCTAATTTGAAAATGTGACAAGTTGAAAACTTGGCAGAGCCCGTCTTCCTGAGCTAATACGTGCGATTCCGCCCAAAGCAAGGTGGCCGAGTTACTACGACTAAATGAGCGGGCTATAGTAAGATATAATTATTGAACCCCCCCTTTTTTTTTTTTTTTTTTTTTTTACATCTTGTGGCGCCAAAATATCGACGTTGCTTTTCAATTGGCCGAGATCTTTTAAACCCCTCCTGAAGTCAGAGAACAGCCGCAGCCATATTCCGAAGTTTGCAGGCTACATACTGTACCAATCCCACGGCATGCTATCGTTGCTTATTTTTGATAAAACCAGCTTTGTGGAAACGAGAACCTGCAAGACACTCCTTACACGTCTACCTAGAGTACCAAAGCAGTTTGCTCCTACTAGCGCATCCAGCCCAAGCAAGGGCGTATGCAGGCCAGTCATAATTGACCCCTGACCAGCGAAACAAATATGGGTCTAATTGACAACCGAGAAAACTATGCATCAGATTTCTTAGGAAGATAATGATCAAAAAAATGTCCGCGAATACTTGTTGACGCTCCCACCGTTTTGTTTTCCCTTATGAAGTCAACAAAATGGAAATTCCATGCCCTGAAGGTTTTCAGAAGGATGACAACAAAAAAGGAATACTCAATTCAAAGATTGTCCAAAATGGTGACAATTTTTGTATCACAAAACAAGATATTTTGACGCTTTCGGCGATGGCCATCCTGAGCTTGATGGCAGCGCTGGATGGGACGTCTATCTCGGTTGCTTTGCCAGTATTCCATCCTGCCCTTTCTGTCATAAAGCGCTTTTACCTCTGACATTGCCATCAACAGATCATGTCTCATGAACTTGGAGGAACTGCAATCGAAGCATTCTGGACCGGAACCTCCTTCACACTCTGCTCTGCCGGTGAGCTAACGAAAGTCACCTGAAACAAGGACATACAAGACTCACGCGAATCTAGTCTTTCAGCCTGTATTCTCATCATTATCGGACTTATTCGGTCGGAAGCCGTTGGTGCTTGTCACGATCGCATGGTTTATGATCGGGGCGATTGTTGCCGGTGTCGCTAATAATTTCACTCATATGCTTATTGGGCGATCTTTACAGGGACTTGGCGGGGGTGGTGTCATTACTCTCACTGCTATACTCATTGCAGATATTGTGCCTCTCAGCGAAAGACCAAAATACTTTGGTATGCTTAGTGCGATCTGGAGTTTGGGAACAGTGGTCGGGCCTGTTATCGGAGGCTGCTTTGCAGAGAAAGCCACCTGGGTACGTATGAAGCTATTTATGTTCTTGACAAGAGTTCTATTAACAGTAATATTTAGCGCTGGATCTTCTATATCAACTTCCCGTTCATTGGAATCGGAGCAATCTTGCTTGCTTTTTCGGGCGATTCCCTGACTACGCAGGGCGCTTTTACCGTCCAAGTGCGCAAGATTGACTTCGTAGGAATCGCCCTATTTATTCCAAGCTCTGCTTCGTTCTTGATACCGCTTACCTGGGGAGGTGTCCTGTATTCCTGGGACTCGTGGCACACCTTGGCACCCTTGATTATCGGGTCTGTCGGACTTTGCGTCTTCGCGATCTATGAATGGCGAATTGCACGACTGCCAATGATCCCACCAGCGATTTTCCAGAACCGAACGGCGCTCATATCATTTGGAGGCTATGCCGTGGTCGGCCTGCTCGTTTGGTGCTGTCTATACTTCCTTCCCCTCTACTACGAAGCCGTGAAAGGATTCAAGCCTATCATGTCAGGAATTGCGCTTTTCCCCGAAACCTTCACTATCGCCCCAAGTGGAGTTATTGTAGGCTTTCTAATCAGTCGAACGGGCCGGTACTATTGGGCCGTCTGCATTGGATGGTGTCTTTCGGCTATTGGAATGGGCCTGCTTTGCCTATTGGACACAAATACCAGAACGATCACTTGGATCTTTCTAAATATTGTGCCTGGAGTCGGCATCGGAATGGTTCTTCCCTCTGTCGCACTCGCAGTGCAGGCTTCCGCAGCTACTGAGACCTTGGCGATTGCGGTGGCTACATCGACTTCCTTCCGAGGCTTTGGGCAGTCTATCGGTGTGGCTATCGGTGGTGTCATTTTCCAAAATCGAATGAAGAGCAATTCGTTGCAGTATCCAGCCCTCCAAGCGTTGGCTGATAAATACAGTGGCGATGCAGCGAGCGCGGTGGAAGTCATTCGAGGAATGCATGACAGTCAAGTTAAAGGAGACCTTAAGCAGGTTTATGCTGATAGTCTAAAAATGGTCTGGGCATTTTGCTGCGGCATTTCTGGATTGATGTTTTTCATGAGTCTGTTCACTAAGTCATACAGTTTGGACGGTGAGCTTGTTACAAGGGTATGCCCTGAAAAAGAGAAAGTGGATGAGTGAGGGAGAAATGGCTTTCTGAAGATAAATTGCCGAGAAATTAAAACTCTTCCCATCTTTTTCTGTAACGGAATCCTTAGAAGCCATGCACAGATCTCTCGCACTCACAGAGGATCGACACCATATAGGTGTCGACACGTTGGCTCACCGTAACGCTGATCCCCTATGTTAAATAATCTGCTCCGGAGAACCTAGGGGTTCTCTAAGAATTAGTCTCTATTTTCCTTTAATATACTGTTCGCTTCTAGGCATCTTCGTCTTACCTAGTTAATAGGCTCTATCCTATGAATATTAGAACCCCCTTTTTCTTCACAATTCTAATTCTTCTTCTTTAACTACCTAATCGTTAGTCGCCTATAAATCACTAGCGAATCTATGCCTAACCGACCCCGAATCTACGGTTCCCCTTACCGCCGCTGATGAAAGCGGTAGTTTAGATAGTAATCCGCAAGAGGGAGCTACCTAGCTTAACGAGTATCTCGCTAAGGTTAAATGACTCAAAACTATTTATACGTTACTTACCTAAAAGAAGGAACTTAAGGAAGCGATCGGCTAAATAACCAAGAAATTAACGTCGGATCGCTATCGACGCTCTCCCTTTACGTTATCTAAAATAGGACGAGCTTCCGGAGAAATCAAAGTCGAAGTTCTAATTTTCAAAGCACACTATAGTATATAATAACGCTAAACCTAGCTTAACTATCTCTAAGATATATTCAAGGGTATAACTCGTAAATATAGATCGGACGAAAGAAAGATCCTAGGCGCTACTAACTATAAAAGTACCCGATTGCTATAGAAGATAGCGATACTATATTAAAGAGAAAGCGGAACCCTAGCGGACCGCTTATAAAACGACGTAGGGGCTATTTCAAAAATAGACTCTTACGTTACTATATAATTTAGCTAAACTATAAGCCGATATTGGTTATTGCGGTATACAATAAGATGGTAAGCGGAAGGCCGAAAGTGGCTTCTTATACGTAGGCCTTATCTATCATGTATAGCTATATATATATAGGATAAAGTCTGCCGGGTGGGTCCGCTTAGGGTAGATCATGCTCTTTGCTCACTAAGTAGTCACTAAGCTTGATCACGTTTCTCTTTTCCTTGAATACCTAGGGTGTCCAGGGTATAAGGTACTGCACGTGATCTGATAATAGATAGATCGGTTGGCTCTCGGTGGCCCATCAGCAAGTTACGGCCCTATAATCAATTGGTGCCTGGAAGGTCCGTAACACGAATCTCTACCTAGTAGATTATAGTAAGTTTCTAGTCGGGAGTGGTAGCCTATACGCGCCGACGATCCGTTACTACTAGGGTGTATGCTATATCGTCTATACTAATATTATCCGTTCGCTAGGGAAGAATAGGGATACGATGGAGAATTTTGTAGTCTCTACCGATAATATCTAGTTAAATATATAGAGCGACCCGATCTACTTTAAGTTCGATAGAATCGACCCGAGTCTCCTATTCGATAATAACGATAATAGAAAAGTCTACCTATAAGGGTCGGATAGATTAGGGTAAACACCACGATAAACCTCTTCGAAATCGACCTAAAGACCGGTGCAAACTTGTCGGAGGAGAAAGTAATCTAGCGCGGCACCGGTAACATTTATCCGGAGGGACCGCACTTATATAAGTATAATAGCTAGTACTACTTACTTATTACGGAGGGCGGTACCTATAGCGGGAAGCAGTCTTCGGTACGTACTAGCATTGGCGTACATGGGATCAAAATCACACTGCAACCGTCTTCTTCCCAAGACTTTTATGGAATACAACAGGGAAATGAAGACTAACGACATATATATAGGAATAGCCTGACTCGCAGTATCTCCATTTAGAAATCGTCGTCCCGCGGTTGTTGTGACAAATGTGACGATTTGTTCTGCAGAAAAGACGTTGCCACCCGAACATTCAGGCAGGAACAGTTGGGACAAAGGAGATTGCCGCGGGATTCTCCAGGACGGAACTTACCATGATTGCTAGAGAGAGAGGGTTTAAAAGGAACCTACATGGTAGATAGCTGTTTTCTTCTTTCCCTTCTCCATCTAGTCTTGATACCATCGTTGAATGGCACAGTTTGATCCAGGATCTTTCTCGTGACCAGTAACATAATATCAAGACTCACTCTCTCTCACTCTATTTTTCTTGAGGATTAGCTGAGCAACGACGTACACCATTTGGTACGCGTCAAGCTACCTAGTTCTCATCTTCCCCTTTTCACTTTTTGTCAGTTGAACAGAAGACGTACGTACGTCTGAGCTACCTGACGAATTCCACAAACAAACCCCGGAACCCCGAATGAACGAAGCACGATGGCTTCAACCGAACGCTCTGGCGCCCGTCTGCGCAGAGAGACCGAGCGACGAACCTCTTTGGTGATCAACCGTCGATTTGACGTTCGAAAAGTCGATTCTAGGGCTCGAGCCACACAGTGCGTACGTATTGCGAAGAACCAGGTTGCGCTTGAGGAGGAGTATAAAACTACAGGAGTATAAAAATTAGAGTGGGGAGTTAATACTTTTGAGAGGCATGGCCAAAACTGGATTTTTTCTGGATTTGATTTTACTGGGGTAGCACTGAAAGTTATTAAACTACTCTGGTTTTATTACCCATATACTATTGATATCTCATACATACTACTCGGGGACCGCATGGCCACAATATCGATACCCCCAGTAAAATAATAGTACCCTCATACTTACGGACTGTTTATGGAATAGACTATGGCTTCCCGCATAATCCTCCTTGTGCCTACGTAGCAGTATGATGGTCAACCATGGCCAGGTAGGCAGGCAGTCCACCTACGAACTGGCGTACTAGTTGGGTAAAATGCCGATCACACGTTACTGTGAAGCGATCATGAGCACCTTTTTAGATTAAATACGGGTATATGTAGCCCCAGACAAGAGGCCACTTTCGATATGTATTAAGACATTAGCCTGGGTCACCTGGTTTCCCACGTAAACCAAAAAGACCACTAAATACGTGTTCAGCGGATACGACCCAGAACCCAATGTATATAGTATCGCAAGGTCTTGTCACACTGTGACAATATGAGCCATGTCGCCCAGGAAGAAACCTTAGGATAGCCTACAAAATGAGAAGCAACTAATACGTCTATTTTGGAGATATGTAAAGCTTCTTATTAGTGGTGTTGTGGGCCGACCGTTTATAAAAACTTGTTTACGGTAGATCGTCTCCGGAAAGAACCCCGCTTGTAAACTTCTGATTAGAATACGGTACTTTGGTCTTGTTACCGTATGTGCTCTCTATAAGCACCTAGAAGCTTCTATGTAACGCAAAAAGATCAAACACTTGATTCGATGCGATGGTGGCTTGGCCGCGACAGCTTTGCCAAACACAAGTGCTTTCTATCCACTCACGACAAACGAACGCTGACCTGCAATCAGACGGAGAACATGATCGAGAACATGGCGATGACCCCAAAGACCTTTGCCTTGTTTCCCCCAGGGACAATTCTTGGTTCGGACCCGGAACGAACACCGCCCTTGGCTCTTTGATTCGGCGGATCCGATGCGCTGGTTGACGGTCGTCGACTTCTGGAGCGTTTTGAGAAAGTGCATGAACCTCACGTGCGAGTGGTACATTCCAAAGTCATTGATGGGCACGAACATCTCGATATCTTATGGACTATGGATGCTCTAGAGCAAGTTGGCAAAGAAATTTGTCAGGTTCTTTGGCAAACCATGCCGGAAGATGCGCGGGGTTATTGCTGTGTCCCATGTGGGGTCAATACAAGTCTGCTCGAGAACTAGACAGACCTGCCTATTACTCGTTAATGTTATAATGATACCGGTAAAAATTGTTATCAATAGATATGAAGCTATGTATATTTACAAACTGCGCCTGATCACCTTGCTCAATCATGATGAGGTTGAGGTCTATTATAGGACCACCCTGCAAACTGCTTCATCATTTCATTTGATATGCACACCCCCAAAGTAGATTCCTTTTTATACGACAAGTCTCGCATCTTTTTGCCCTGAGCAATGGAGTCCCAATCACATCTGAAAGAAATTGGGTTGCACGTATAAGCGAAGTCTGCTGGGAAACAACAACCTGAAAAATCCTGGAGGAAAAGGTGTGGCGGGCTCGCGAGCACTTTCACTGTCCGTGATGATGGGGAAGCTCCGCGATCAAGTAGCATGTCTTTGATTCTCGTGTCTTTGAAGTATCTCTTGGCCCGCGTCTGGCCTCTTGTCGCCCAATCTAGTGCAGTCCAACCATGTCTATCGGGGACATTCACATCGACCTCCGTTATATTAAGGAGACATTCGACGGTATCGGCATGCATGTTCATGGCAGCTAAATGGAGCGGGGTCATGAAATCAGAACTTTGAGAAGGTTCGAATTTTGCCCCGGCTTCGACCAGCAACGATATGATGTCCGTTTTTCCGTTGCGCGCAGCCTCTGACGCAGCCTCAGAGCCAAGAGACTGCTCCGGCCACCTTTGGGTATGCACCGATAGCAATAATTTCACAACATCCGCATGGCCCCCTTTTGCTGCCCACATCAGGGGAGCCCAGCCAGGGTCAGCCCAGAGCGAATCCCTTTGTGTGGTTCTTTCTAGAAGGAACTGCACAGTACCGTAATGTCCATTCTCTGCGGCATAAGATAGGGCCGACTGGGAGTTATTATTGTCAGTTTCAGGAAAGGCATCTCGATTTACTGAGTTCTTGACCACCTTTTTGCAATCCCTTTCTTTCTGTTCCCACTTCGAAATTTTCTCAAGTGCTGGTTTCGAAGAATGAAGAGACATACTGCTGTCGAGAAGAAGTTCCACTAAAGGCTGGTATCCACATGTCGCTGCCCACAATAACGGTGTTCGACCTTCTAAGTCCTTTAATTCAAGTTGGGCGTCGTATTGGAGAAGGAGTTGTAATATTTCCTTATAATTTGTACCTGCCGACCATAATGACGATGTTAAATTGGGCTGGATCAAAGGTGTCCAGTGTGCGTCCTCGGGACGGTGGGCGCTGTCTCTTGTCTCTCCTTCTTTCTCCATCCAAAGGGAAGAGCCGACAATATCGATCTCGAAATAAACAGCCAACGGGCAGTGGAGATTACATTTAGGATCTTGTGCCTGTTCCCTAAACATGTTTTGTTGGCCCAAATCACGACTTTCACCCGCAAGTTGAGGCGATCCTGCCCAGTGTAGCGGCGTCCGCATGAGGTGGTCTCTGGTATTTGGATCGGCCCCCGCAGCCAAAAGCAGCCGGACAACACCCACAAACCCTTGTTCGGCAGCAATTGAGAGCGGGGTCCGGGATTTTGGATATTTGATGTCCACATTGATGTCTTCTATACCCAGGAGCAGCCTGGCCACGTTTTCATCCCCCCGGATGGCCGACCAAAGGAGTGGACTCCAACAATTGGGAAGTGGAGGATTTGGTCTGAGTCGTAAGGGTGGACTTTTAGTGCTGCTGGCGGAGATCTGTAAAAGCCCTTGTATGGTACGAGCATGTCCCATCTGAGCGGCATAGAGCAACACTGCATGGGCGCCATCACGGTGTATTTCGCGTTCATACAACAGGCCATTGAAAGTCTCGTAAAAGAATCGGCAAGTGCAGATAATGTTATTGAAATACCTTTGCGAGTCCAGTTCAGCGATAATTTGCTGTATCAATTCGTTGGGGAGTGTGAGCAGCGACATTGTGCTTCATTTAGCAAGAAGCTGGTTTTCAACAAAAGCTAGCAAAATATTTTGAACATACACACCACTGTTTTATCAAAATCGCAAGGGAAATAGAGCCATTAAATGAGACTATGGCTAAGACTCCCCCACACAGCCACCACCACAATCCGCTTTAGCTATTATTCTACGCAAGCTTCATTTCAAATGGTGGGGCTAGTTCAGCCATCGAAAGCTAACTCTCCAACCTCATGTTTCATCGCCAGCCTTCTTACAATTGCTATTAGAGCGAAAACAGGAAACCAAGCCACAGCGAGTAACAGCCAATAGATAATATGGATATAGACCTCCCGACACAGCGCTGACCGGCGAAAGCCAGGCAGCAATTTTCAGTATCCAGATCGCCCAAGCCCCCACCCAACACGAACCTCTATTTCCAGCCATCTTGTATAACCCATACAGAATGGCTCTTGTCTTCCCGTACGGGGGTGTTGATATGGGGGAGTACTATTTGGGATGCACTTCAAGGGCGGTTTGCGTTTTAAGGCGCAACACACTATTATCCTTTCACTTAGGGAAAGTTCGATAATAGATGATAAATCAAGGTCTTTAAGATACTCAAAATTAGGGCTACACACTTATATTAGCTAATCTTTGTGGTCTGCTAAATCCTTAATTAGGGAAAATAGAAGACCTACACTAGCTGGGTACGTTTATGTGCGGGGTCGATTTGAAGTACTACAACTAGGATAAGTCCACATTTCACTCGTGGAATCCGCAGCAATGACCAAGTGACGAGCGACTGACATTTTATAAACCGAAATCCGGGCCTCGAAATTAATTTGAGAGGGTGTTATGGTAGCAGAGACCTTGAGTTATAAACCAAACTCGATCAGTTCATCCGATATCGGTTTCTCAGCAGAGCCGCATGACAGAAGCCTAGCAGTGTTTCTAAGCCCCCTTCCCCCCGACCTGTCGATGAGGGTGCAGCCCAGCGGCAGACCAATTCCCACCCACCTTATTTTTTATGAGGCTACTCCCAACCACCAAATTATACGGTGAACCACCGCCACGAAGGCATATACAGAAGAATGAGGCATGATTTGAAGCAGCTAGACTAGCTTGAGAGGCCAGATTTCTTTGTTGATCTGTGTCCAATGCGTTGATAGTTCGTGTGAATAGTGTCAAAATTGGGTTTCCAGTGGAATTGCTACCGACGGTTGTATACTCCCAATGAGCATCTTCATTCGCACAACTAGATACCCTTGGACAGGACAAACCACAGCCAAGGGTGGTATACTGTCTCATCATCGACCGGGTCCAAAATAGTTGGCAGGTATTTCGTATTCCATTCTTCATCCAGGTCTTCATCAAAATATTCCGGATTCGCCCTGACGCGACGCGCCTTGCAATACTACCAATAAGCAGGATACCACCCTGCCTGGCCCCAATCAAGGATGGCAGCTACTACTGGATTCGACCCAGGCGATAAAAGAATATTGGGGGGCACAAGGTCGTCATGCGTGAAGACCACGGGCACCTCCCCATCGATCTCGATATCGCAGCCATTCTGAAATTTCTGGACGGCGTCTGCACCGTGGAATGGGCCAGTCAAGTCTCGGTGATCGAAAAGAAAGATGTCTTTTAGTTGTTGGTTATCTAGGCCACCTAAGGAGCACTTTAGCATAGTTCTGCCTAGGTACCGCAATGAATTCAAATCACTTACCCACGTAAAGGACTTGGTCGGGCTGTTCTAACGATTTCCAGGCCTTGACCATGCCGTTGAGCTCTTTACAGACAGCCTCTCTCTCCTCCTCGTTTAAAGCACCCCACCTATGCTCCAGCGTTTCGCCCCCTATCAAAGACATGTAGATAAATGCTTGGCCACCGTCTTCGGTCCAGCCAAATACCTCAGGAACTGGTACTTTGCCTTTCAACTGCTTATATACCATATTTTGGGTCTTTGCCTCTGTAACGGTCGCGTCGGCTCCATATTTGACAATCAGGCCCAACGATGGAAACTTGACAGGCGGGGGTCTATTGAACCTTATGCCACGGATGTGGCCTGACTCCTCGTTGATAGCTCTCACCTCGGCCGGGGTAGGGAGAGTAGACGCCCGATGCTCCCTGAAAACGCTAGAGTCGGGAATGGTCCTCGTTGTATTGTGGCTTGAATCGTGGAGGCCGGCATTGACTTCAACCCCATCCGGCGTCATCTTCAAGATAGAACAGGTGAAGCAGGGGTCTCGGCGGTTATAGAAAGACCCAGTCTTCGAGAGCAGCGGACTCGAAGTAAGCCGAGAGCCTATCGATTTCTAGTAAAAGGAGTTCTTGAAAAGATAGTAAATTCTAGAGATAGAAACATGTTGCCGCCGGACATGCGAGGCAGTGAGGTGAGAAGGCGGGGCCGGACTCTAATCTTGCCCAACTCTGCGGTCGCGCTAGACTTTCTACCCTCGCAAGACTCTGTATCTCGCCAGACCCTCAAGACTTGCCGGACACTATCATCTTGTCAAACTCTCTAGTCTCGCCGGCCGCTCTAATCTTGTCTGGCTTTTGGGTCCTGTCCTCATGGAGTGTTTGTGGGCAACTCTACAGCTAGGCGGCATAGACTACTACTATCTGATGCCCTATTCCATTTAAATAAGTTACTCCATTCGATTTTGTGGCAGCGATGGGATGAGCCGCAGCCATCTAAGAAGTCAATAGCACGTGGGCTTTGCTTAGGCGGTGGGCCGGGCTAATTTAGGTTTGATTTCAACAAGCGCAATTTCACGCTGTTTGATAGGAACGAAGTGCCCATTAACACGAGCTCATGGCCGCAGTGCGGTCGGACTAATACGAAATTGCTGAGTTTGAAGTATAAGCCGGCCAGATCCAGAAAAAACTCCCGATTCCTTGATAGACTGAGACTCGCTCTCTTCGGTTTGCATGTCACACTGAAGATTCTCTACTGGTACGTGACTATCTGGTCTACGCCCTTCGGGAAACACACCACAATGTACGTGTTCAAATACAAATGGGATCATGAATTGCATACAGTGCCACTAATGAAATATTAGATAATCTCTACACAAAGCGTCGAAGCAAGTATATCGTTTAGTGTATCAACTTTGGCCTCTCTTTTTCACCTCTTTTTGCCCATTTTCGAGTGCTTCAGGCTGTATTTGTTGAGTAATGGTGGTTTTCAAAGGTAGCGGTATGAAAGGACTGACATTTGACTTCAGGGTAGCGATGTTACTTTTAGTCTTATCAGATGAAGTGAAAGAAAGGCTGACTATTTTACAAGATGATGACTACATCTTAAAGGGGATTAGAACCATTGACCTAAGTAGATTCTTTTGCATATGAAAGACAGAAAATACGAAGTTGAATTTATAGTTGCCATTCAGTCAAGTCTCCTCACTATGTGTGTGGATCGCAGCGCTGATATGCCGGTGCGAGCTTAGCCTAACTAAATTTAGCGTAGCTGTATAGACTAAGAAAGGACCATGTGAGTGTCATGCCACAATTGAGTATGACACGACCATGGGCTACTTAAATGTATATAATGAAGAGACACTCTCAGGACTCTCCAGAATTGACGTGCTGCACATGATAGTGCCAAGGCTACCACATGCTATCAACATCTCCCTTCAACATGCATCGTCTATTTCTATTTCTGATCCTGTCGATTACTGAAAAACACCCGTCGAAACTCTTCACTGCCATGTGAGCATGTGCCTAAAATCTCCGACATTCTCCAATGGCACGTGCTAGCTCTTCTCACCGATCGTTCCGGAGGGTTCCGGCTTTCTCCACGAGCTCGATAGAGCCAGCCAGAGCTCAACATGTTCACGGGAGTTTAGGGATCCGACACCGTTCGTAAAAAAAAAGGATCCGGCCATGAGGCTTGGGTCGGAGATCCCGTTCCGGGCCTCTCCTTTCCTTATCCTGCCGAGTATGAGGTCATCAATGGGTCAGCGGACTACAGTATACTGCTCGCGGATAGCAATATGAGCTCCGAAGTATCGACTCCGAGTTTATACAAATGACCCTGAAGCTAGAAATTATTACTTGCTTCTGACTGACACACAGTGCTAATCCATTGACATGCATCCTCGGCCATTGAGCGGAATGCTCCCTTTCCGCCGGCAGGCCTTCCGTCTACAGGTTCCCATACCTCGATATCATCTCCAATCGACAGGCGCATTCTCCCCTCGCATTGCTCCATCAAGTCAAGCATCGAGCCGAAGATGCCTAGCAACGCAAATCGACTACACCGTCGCGGCCCCTCACTCGGACAACCAAAAAGAACGAGTCGTCATTCTCGGGTCGGGCTGGGGTGGGTATAACCTCTCGCGCAAGCTATCCCCGAAAATCTATTCGCCAATCATCATCTCCCCTCGCTCTTACTTCGTGTTCACACCCCTCCTCACCGACACAGCAAGCGGATCCCTAGACTTCTCCAACATCGTCGAACCCGTGCGTGATCCGCGCGCCAAAGTCGACTTCATCCAAGCAGCTGCACGCGCAGTCGACTTGAACAAGAAGACTATTCTATGCGAAGCAACAGTTGTTAAGAGTGGCGTCACGGAGTCGCCCCGCATTGGGGGAAACGAGAGGCAAAACGAAGAGGGCCCGGAGACTACAAACTTGAAGCCGATGCAGGCGCAGCGCCAATGGGAGCAAGGCGAATTATTCGAGGTCCCATATGACAAACTGGTCATCGCAGTTGGCGCTGTCAGTCGTACGTTTGGAACACCGGGCGTGCGAGAGAATGCGATGTTCTTCAAGGATATCGGAGACGCTAAGAGGGTGAAGCGGCGTGTGCGGGAATGCTTTGAGCTAGCCGTCTTGCCGACGACTACCCTGGAAATGCGAAAGTCACTGCTGAATTTCGCCATCGTGGGAGCTGGTCCAACTGGCATTGAGCTTGCGGCTTCCCTGCGAGACTTCATCTACGCTGATATGATGGCGCTCTACCCGGCTCTGAACGAGATCCCCAAGCTCAATCTCTATGATGTTGCACCCAAGGTGTTGTCCATGTTTGATGAGTCACTGTCTCGCTATGCGATGGAGACGATGAAGAGTGAGGGTATTGATATCAAGACCTCTCACCACGTCAAAAGCTTGAGGTGGGGCCCGCCGGGTGCCCCTCCACCATATGAGATGGATCCCAAGCGCTGCCTGACTCTGACCACCGAAGAGGAGGGCGAGGTCGGCGTTGGCATGTGCGTTTGGACAACTGGAAATGCCATGCCCAAGTTCATTACCCAGTCACTCAATGTGGTCGACCCCTTTCCTGCAGACTCGGTCCTCGCCATTGAAGGGTCTTCCGTTACTCCTACTAGCGCGGAGCAAGCATGGAAATTCAAGAAAGCGCCCAAGAAGGGCCCGCTCCTAGTCGACGGTCACCTCCGCGTCCAGCTTGAAAATGAATCTGGACAGACGGCAGTTCTTCGAGATGTCTTTGCACTTGGCGACAATGCCATGCCAGAGACCGGTGCCCCGCCGGCTACAGCACAGGCTACTTTCCAAGAAGCCAAGTGGCTTGCAACGCGGCTGAACAAGGATGACATGGCCCAGACACCACCCTTTTCTTTCAGGAATCTGGGCACGATGGCCTACCTCGGCAATGAGAGAGCGTTGATGCAGATTCCTCATGAGAATGATGGAGCCATGAATAAATTTCTGCCTGGTGGTATCAAGGGACGTACGGCATCACTTATCTGGAAAGCGGCATACATCACTATGAGTATCAGTTGGCGCAATAAGTTACGTATCGCGTTCAGATGGACTTTGAACAGGTTGTTTGGAAGAGACGTATCGCGCTTTTGAGTGCAGATACCATGGAAAACTGGCATTACATATCAGGTCCGTTTAGTTACCTTTTCGAACATACCTAGGTACAAAAACCTGACAAATACCCTTAAAAGCCCACAATTGATCACATCAATAAACGAGTAACGAAATGACTATTCTTTTTCAGTTGTGTATATGTAGCGGTGGACGAGCTGCAGTCGTTCCATAACCAGACGGCTTTGAATAATCTATTATTCTGCTATTCCCGTCGCCGGTAATCTACGAGGTCTTGATTTCTGATTCTCAGGGGGAAAAGAGCGAGCGCTTTATAACCAACCTTTCCAAGCTGAACTCTCCCGATCTAGGGAGCATGAGCACATGTAGAAAATGTATCTTTGGTAATGGCATCGAATTTCATGGTGAACATGGTCAATTCAGAGGAGTATTGATATCCAAATGAAGGACCATATTAGAAGGAACCCCCAAGGAAGCTATTCAGACCTCTTCTCCATTTATCTACCGTAATAGGTAAGGCGTAGTGATTGTATTTTCCGCGCATTATTTTGTAGAAATGCATGCATTACTTGGCAATGCTAATGCATCGAGGACCGCTCCTAATATATATTTCTAGTACTTACATTTACTATGTAAACCACTCGTAAAAACAAGAAGTTTTCTTTTTTTAGCTATATTCTGAGCATTTTCCCACAGTGCTGTATCTCCTAGTGTTGAATTAAGTGCACAATGAGTCGCTTTTTCGTATATCTAGCTTATGTCTCCTAGTCTACCACCGAATAAACCATCGTCGGCAAGCATTCCTACGTCTTAGGACGAGAGTCCCTAGTACGATCGGCTTAAGAAGCACCGGGGAGCCCTATAAGAATCGTCGGTTACCTCTACAAATAGTCCATGCGATGAAATTGACAGGATTTCTTCGCAATTCTCATGAAAATTTGGAAGATTTTGATGTAAAGTGGCCGCTGGCCGATATATAGACTAATTACTTTATTTCCGCAGAGTTTTCGAAATTTATGTTAGGGACGGTCCTCAGTGCATTAGCATTGCCAAGTAATATATGCATTTTTACCAAATAATGCGCGGAAAATATAATTACTACGCCTTACCTATTACGGTAGATAAATGGAGTAGGGGTCCGAATAGCTTCCTTGGGGTTCCTTCTAATATGGCCCAAAATGAAAGTGAAGCTTCATACATGTAACTTGGCCTGATTTAAGGGCACTCCGCTATGGACGGGGTAAACGCTCCGCACAACCAATTTTAATGCACGTCTCCTTGGCCGTTGTCAATTCCATGGTCAAATGTCTACCCGACACTCTGGAAAGTGCCCACAGCTATGCATACTGTTACTATAAGATGAGCACATGCACGGTTAAATTGCAAAAAGGCACCAGGGTATGAATGCCCCACCCCTCGTATCTTGTATGACTTTCTATACCCAATTGAGGCAAGTTCGTATTCATTTTAACACTAATAATTGGTATTTTTTTTTTTTTTTTTTTTTTTCACATTTGGGGGCCGTAAACCCGCTATATCACGGGGATCGGCCGGCGTTAGTGAGGCCTGCACTAGTGGCGTAGTTCTACAGGGGGCTTGTCTCAAACTGTCTATAATCACGGATACAAGCGCGCATATAATATTGCTAAGATTAATATTTACTGGAGATTTCTTTATGTTCGTTACAATATCGGATTTTTGACCCTATAATCTTACGTCGTATCGTCTAGAACGTTGAAAATAAGTGACTGAGTTATATATTCCGGAAAGCAAATATCTAATCAATTGAACAATGCACCATATACCCAATACCCAAATTTCAATCCACAGCAGTAATCAAAGGATTAACCCAACTCAATTCAGACGAATCTATAAACCAGTCAGCTTTGCAACATCTCAAAATCAGGGAATGAACCACATACCTCATAACATAAGGACAGATACTCTCCCCACCATAAGAAGTCCAGATAGCCTGCTCACGAACCGGTGTTCCAGTATGAGCAGCATTGATCATCAATCCATCTTTGATAAAGATCCCAACATGGGACACACCATTCTTGCAATCACCGCCAGTAGCCCAGAATAGCAAATCACCCTCTTTGGCTTCCGAGCGAGGATACCGCTTGCCCATACTGGTGTTATATTGATCCTGAGCCACACGGGGAATCTTCTTGTCCAATGCTTGACAGAGAGCATACTGCGTCAATCCAGAGCAGTCGAAGCCACCGCCAGTTGGACCGTTGCAGCCACCGCCGCCCCATTTGTAAGGCAGACCTTTTTCTTTCTCGGCTGCGGCGACGATGGCTTTGCCCGTACCGGTGCCGCTGCTGCCGCCGCCACTGCTACCGCATTTCTTGGTTACGTAGCTTGAGCTACCGGTTTTGACGTAGTAGTCGGCTACATAGCAATTGTCGGTTGTCTTGTCCCAGAGCTCGTCGCCTTTGACATCGGTGCCGGTAGCTTGGCAAGTGACTGAGATTTCATCGCCCTTTTTGTAGGTTTTGACGATAGAGTGGCTTGTTCCGGGACCAGAACGGCAGTTGACGGTGTCGCCGGTGATGGGGTAAGCACTGACTGCTGGGATAGCGGCCACAAAAGTGACGGCGAGGAGGGAGATGAAATGCATTTTGAGTGATTAGGTGTAGATCTTGATGGCAGATTGGGTTCAAAGTTGTTGCTTTGCCTTTGTGTTTCAGGTAGAGTGAGTTGATAGATATTTGTCCCAAGAGCGAGATATATCCACGGCTTTATATAAAGCCTTCGCAGGCAGTTGAAGCAAGCATTTCTGCGACTCAATGCCCCTGGTTCTGGCGATCATCAAATCCATTGGTGATTCGTATTAAGAATGCAACCCTTCATTCGTATTCCAGCCGCAAATGCGATTTGGAGCCTGTAGTTCCGCAGGTTGCAGCCAACCTGAGGAAGATCTACCATCGAAAGATCCATATATAGAGCCTTGGCGGCCCCTTGTTGAAGCTTCGAGGGATCTTTCCTCGTAAGTTCGTGTTCCTGCATTTATACTTCTGCGGCGCCCACTGAAAATGCACGAAATACGGGATGATCTAAAAATAAACCTGGGGATGTAACCAAGCCTCCCACGTTTCTGAGCAGCGTCCATGAGTTTATTTTACCTTGGACAAACATTCGGCTAACACTTAATCTCACCCAGTCCCACTAATTTCGTCGGCGCAGCATCGCAAATATAACTTGATTATTAGACACACTTTCATGTCGATCGGGAAATCCTTACTAGGAGTGAAAGTAGTTCGCGCTCGATAATTTTATGGAAGCACCATGTTGACTATTTAAATACTGGGATGAGCCTTTTCGCTAGCGGTAAATATGTCACTGGACCAAGCGAATATAGAATGGGTTTGACGCCTTCCTTTACCGAAACACCGAACCAACAATCTTTACTGGCTGCATATCAAGTGAGGGATAGATATACATATTGTAGAACAATTGCTAAACTGTTGTGATATGGATGTTGGCAGTTCCTCTGACTTGGTAGGAAAACTACTTACTGTAGAACGGCAAAAATAAAATCCAACCCCGGGACAGTCATGGTAACAATATAACCCTCTTTGTCATGGGCAGATCAGCAAGAATAAGCAAGTTATACGAAACATGGGGGCCAGAATGATAAATGTAGAAATTCGCCCCTCAGAGGCCCGAGCCCATAGACTGTGGGGCTATTCGAAAATACCAAATGAACAGAATTCAGTTAATCGGCACGGATCGCAACCGAATGACGAGTGGATACAATTGAAACCCAATACAAATGCAAATAGAATACGTCTTAATCAAAGTAACTTGCATTTTCAACAATACCTGTACTTCTAAGAGTGCCAACTTCAACGGCGTAAGAGCTATCAACCTTAGCGCACGCCCTAACCTCCCTCATAAACTCGTCAAGACGAATGCCGACACGGCACGGGATTCGAAAAGGCCCCAAATGGCGAGGCCCCTCCCCCCCCTGAATGTATGTAGAAAAACATCCTTGTTCTAGTCTCGGCTGCCGTGCGTATTGCATATCTCACCTATCCGTCACAACACACCTGAGAAAGCAACAAAAATACAACGGAGTAGATCCAATGGCCTCCACCCAAGCCTCCACGATCCTGGACCAGCTCGTTGAAGCAGGCAAAGCCTTCAAACAAGATGAGCCCGGTTCACGAGAGGCTCTAATCGCACACAGCCGCGCTCTTGTTGCTGCATTAGAGATTCCAAGCGAATTTATCCAAAGGACGTTCTGGGCAGAGGTGAGATAATACCGTTCCAATCATCATGACCCTCCAAGTACAAAGTATTGTATACTAACACCCCTCATCCATAGCCGGCTCAATCAGCAACAATTCGCCTAGCAGTAGACACAAACCTCTTCCAACACCTCCGTGACGCAGGCGCTGCCGGCCTAGATGCCTCAACTCTGTCGCAAAAAACCGGAATTGAAACATCCTTGCTCCAACGCCTCACCCGCCATTTGGTAGCAACAAACCTGCTCACCTACCACGAAAACGCATTCCACGCCACAGAACTAAGCAACGGCCTCTCCGAGGAACGATACCAACATAGTATCTCATTCTGCTATGACGCTGCCCGACCTTCGTTTAACGGGTTCCCCGGATATTTTAAGAAGAATGGGTATCAAGCGCCCACGCTTGGGGGGACGGATGGGCCGTTTCAGGCTGCTCATGGGACAGAGCTGACTTTCTTTGATTGGCTTGTTGCTACGCCGCCGCATTTGAGGCATTTCGACTCTTTCATGTCGGCTTACCGGGCTGGTAAGAAGAATTGGTATGATGAGGGGTTTTATCCTGTTGTTGAGAGGTTGGTGAATGGGTTCGAGGGAGGTGAGAATGGTGATGTTTTGCTTGTTGATGTTGGTGGAGGGCGTGGTCATGATGCTGCTGCCTTTGTGAAGGGGCTCGAGGAGAAGGTTGGAAAGGTTATCTTGCAGGATCGCGAGCCTGTTATTGAGAGTGTGGTGGGGAGTGGCGTGGAGAAGCTAGGATTTGAGGCTCAGGCTCATGATTTCTTTACGCCGCAGCCTGTTATTGGTGCGCGCGCTTATTCGTTGCATTCTATTCTACATGACTGGAGTGATGGGGACGGAGTGCGGATTCTGGAGAATCTCGTGCCCGCGCTGAAGAAGGGCTATTCTCGTGTTCTCTTGAATGAGATCGTCGTTAGTGAGGAGCATCCTACGCTCGCGGCGACGAGTATGGATATGATGATGCTGGCACATTTCGCTGTGCGGGAGAGAACTGAAGCCGAGTGGAGGGGCATCCTGGAGACGGCTGGATTAAGAGTTACGGCGATTTATACGTATCCTGGTGTCGCAGAGAGTCTGATTGAAGCTGAGTTGGCTTAGGATCTTCGAGAACAGTGATCAGATATTGTACTTATGCACGATGAGGAGTTCATCATATCCGAGGCCCATATATCAGATGCTCGGCAGATATTTGCCTCTTGCCTAATTTAGTTAGGGCTACTATTCGAAGGATTCATGCGGGTCCATACTAGCTCGATACATGTACATTGGCACCTTTCCAATAATCCCATTGACAAGGCTCCCGGTCCTATGGCTGAAGATTTTGTTTCCCGGACGCTTTCTCCATATTATCCCATCGGTCCCATCGGTTATTTTGTTCATGTATAAATGACCTATCCCCAATCCCTGCTCCGGACCCTGTCGTTTTTCATGGGGTTGCCAGCCACATCCGTTCCTGGGTGTATCGGATCAACGCAACATGAGCACCATAATCACCGATGTGGACTTCAACGAGACCAAAGCAAAGGAAATTAATATCTGCGCGTGGGTTTTCACTGGGATCGCGATCGGAACTGTTTTTCTAAAACTTACGACGCGGGCACATGTCAAGAAGCTGGGCTGGGATGACTTTTTCATTTTCCTTTCCCTGGTAAGGGGCGTTTGTTTGTATTAAGCCATGCAAGGTGTGGAGCTAACGTCACCCATTGTCCTCTACAGGCTTTGAGCATTATTGCCGCGGCGTTCGTTTCGTACTCCGTTACATTGGGATTGGGGCGCCACACTGCTGCTGTTATCGCGGAGCACGGGCAGGAGAGGCTGGCTTTGACGGCTTATTGGCAGATTCTGGGATATCGTATGTTTGGCATCGTTAAAGATTGAAGCATTTGAAAACTAACTTGTACAATCAGCCTTTAACATCGGTTCGTCCATTCTCAACTGCGACTCTCGGCGTCAGATCGGAACTATAATACTAACCACACTTGCTGATATAGGCTCCTTCAGCTTTCCAAACATCTCAATCGCAATCTTAATCAGTAACCTCCTAGACCGAAACCCGTGGCGCACAGGATGTCTCTACGCAATGACAATTCTCCAAGTGGTGTTATCTCTAATCTCAATTTTCGTCATATTCTTCCAATGCACACCCACAGCCGCCCTCTGGGATCCCTCTGTGAAGGGAACATGTTGGAGCACGAAGGTCTTCAATGACTACTCATACTGGGTCAGCGCATATACGACACTTACGGACATTGTTTTAGCTGTTGTGCCTATTCGCGCTTTTTGGAATTTGCAGATGCGGTTTTCGACCAAGTTGGGGATTTGTATTATGATGGGATTGACGCTGCTCTCCGCTATTGTTACTGTTGTCAAGGCTACTTATTTGCATCTTTTTACTGATCGGACAGATCCTTGTGAGTTTCTTCGCTTCTGAGTTAGGGTGTCTAGTGTGAGGCTTGCTGATGCTGGGATAGTGTTCAATGTTGTTCCGCTTGTGCTCTGGGGACTGTGAGTATTTTACTATCCATGTCATGTACTTCTGCTAATTTCCTTCTAGCGTCGAGCAGAATGTCGTCATTGTCGCTGCATGTATACCCACGCTCCGCCCATTTTTCCGCAAGACTTTCGAGTCAAAATCCTCTCATTCCGACACTGGAAACCCAAGCTCAGGGTTAGGCTTCAAACTTTCATCCAACCCCTCTCAAAGCGACATTAAGCCCATCGGCTCAGAATCAGAGCTTCCGCTTGAGAGATCAAAAAGGCAAGCATTTGATGTTGATAGCAATAATAGCCAGCAGGGTATCTGGCAAACACAAGAGGTATCTGTGGAGAGTGATGAAGAGACGGACTTGGAGGGTGGACAACGCAGGATGTACCGAGAAGTGGTACCAGCCAATCTGCGCAGTGGGAAACAGCATTGATGAGTACAATAAAACAGAAATCCCAGTAAACATGAACAATCTCGCATCTAATTTACGCGAACCTCTGCCTCTTCCATTCTATAGTTCGGGGTTATAGAAGAAGGAATAAATGTATAGAAGAGAGGTATTCCTCTCATGCTCCTTTCCCTATGTGCATAATATTCCAATATGCTGCTAAATAACGAGATGCAATAAATATCAATTCCAAGTTTAGCATGATGCAGCACTGTAGTTGTAGAACACGCTAGGCCGGATAAGGCAATATCCCGGCAAGAAGGGGCCGGGAGCACCTCCGGTCATTCCTCCGCCCCCTCCACGGCCCTTTGTGAACAGTGATTGGCGACGCCTGGGAAAGACAAGCTTAACTTCCCCAGAAATTCACGTTTTAGCCGAGACGCCATGTTTCCTGGGGAAGCGGGGACTTGTCATTCCACCCCAGATTATGACAAGTCTTCACATTAGGAGCCCCAGCAAAAGGGGGAGTCTCGCTCTGCATTATCATTGAAATTTCAAGCGCAATCGGGGGTTGACCGTCGTCAATGCCACCAAAGTCTAGAAATACCGACAGTGCCGAAAACGGCCAAGAGCCACAGGATGCATCCAAAACGCACGAGGATGTTCCCGCCTGTCAGTCTTGTCGAAAGAAGAAGGCCCGCTGCAGTCGGGAACAGCCTTGCTCGGAATGCATCCGCTTCAACGTCGACTGTGTCTATGATGAGCGGCGCATGAAGCCTGGTCTCCGTGCCGGCGCCGTCGACCAGCTCTATCGCCGGATCGAAACACTGGAGAATATGTTCCTTGGCCAGGAAATACTATGGCAAACGATGTGGAGGACATTGTACCCAAATGACTCCCTCCCAGAACCTAGCGAGCGACCGGCTAACATCACAAGCTTGGCTCAGCAAAGAGAAGAGCTGAAATTTACTTTGCTTCAGGCGTCATCGATTCCTGAGCGGAGGGGCGAGCAACGGAATGGCGATGCGGAGCCTGTCTCGCGTCCAGCAAAACGACAACGCTGCGAGTCTACTATCTCACCGGTCTTTGTCGATACAGAGAGCGAGATAGACAGCCTTTTGTCGACTGATGTCATGACGGAGCTGGTGGACTTTTACTTCGTTAACATCCACCCTTGGATCCCGGTTCTTCATGTGGCCAGATTTCGTGAGCGCGTAGAATCTCCAGATGAGCGCCCGCGTATTGCCTGCATCCTTCACGCAGTTATTGCTGTTTGCGCACGCTTCTCTCAGAACGAATCCCTCTGCGACGAAGGAAAAAAGGCAAAAATTGCTGAAAAGAGCCGACAAAAGGTCATATTGGACAGCACCGAGTCCTTCTCTGTCGAGAACCTGCAGGCATTGGTGATCATTGCATTTGAGACTGTAAGCTTACTTAGCTTTTCCTTTCGATATCTCAGCTCATTCCTTCTTGCAGATTGGCCGTGGCCGCGGACCTTCGTCATGGTCTATTGTTGGAAGCATGGTCGGCACGGTTGAACAACTGCAACTTGGCGTCGAGGAAGATATTCTAAGCCGTGCACAAAACTCAGGCGAGACTCTGATCCGGCGCATGGTGTTCTTGTCTCCATCCAAGTCCTGGAGTGAAGCTGAAGAGCGCCGGCGCGTGTTCTGGACGGTGTTCTTGATGGATCGGTTCTGCAGCGTTTCCACAGGCTGGAAGATAAGTCTGACTAGCGCCGATGTAAAACGCCGTCTTCCCTGTGAAGGTGCGATATGGGAGAAAGAAACAGAGGTTCGGACGCCGTATTTTGGGATCTCAGACTCGGAGGATACAAATTCAACCAGTTCGCTTCAGGCTGGGAGCCGCGCGTCGATGAACATTGATAATGAGGACTCGATCGGTGGCTTTGCGTACAATATTGAGGCAACTGAGTCACTAGTCCTGGTCACAAACTTCTTCCTTCATCATGCGTTTATTGTTGGGGATGCTGAGAAGGCTCGGATTTGGTTAATGAAGTTCAAGGAACTAGATTTACGGCTGATTCAGTGAGTACCACAAGCATACAAACTATCTACTAGCTTTCTACTGACATTTGACCCCTAGGTGGAAGTTGTATCTGCCCCCGCAATGGAGAGAGGCCTCAGTGCTCAATGCCGACGGTGTAATGGATCCGAACTTGACATTAGCGCATATCACACATAATACGGCCGTGATTTTATTGCATCAGGGAATCGCATACCCACCTCCCCACTGGCAGAATTGTCCGGTGAAGCTTCCATCCACGGCCTCTGCTGAGACATGTTTGGAGGCAGCTTCTGAGATCGCTACTATCGGACGACAGTTCCTATCATTTTCGCCCATCTTCACCAATCCTCAATTCTCGTTTTGTCTATTCATTGCTGGAAGGATGCTACTGGCCCACAGCAGATACAATCAAGTTCCTATTCCCTCAGCCCTCGATACGTTGATCGCCAGTCTCCTCGAAATTTCCCAGCGATGGACCGGGCGCAATGAGACCACAAGCCCTCTCGGTGACAATCTGGCGTCAAGCTTCGCAAAACGACTTATAGAGGCCCAGAGTAACTCGTGTGCTGCCTCTTGTCCAAGCCTGGATATCAGACAGACCGCTTACTCCGACGAGTCAAGGGAGCAACATCAACCGCCACCTGTCATCGGAACCTCGCCGTCTGATCCTGGTATCTTCCCCTATATAGCAACTACTGCAGCACCCCATACTGGATATATAAACAGACAGCCACTGCGAGAGTCATATACTCTAGATCCTTTTAGCCTCGCTTTTCCGCCACTCCCACCAGCCTTTCAGCAAGACTTCCCTGCCTTCTCCCGATCAGATCCACTCTCGGTATATGTACCGGTCGAATATCAAACGCCGTCGCCGTTGGAGAGGCGGTCATACAATCAGCAATTTAATTTGTGGCAAGGTCCAAATGCGCCTTTTGGAAATGCCGCTGTCAGTCCCCAAGAGGATCTCTCTCACGTTTTCAACCTGATTCCCAGTCCTGGCCAAAGGATCAGTCGCTATAGTGGAGCACAAATAGGGAGCCATGACCCGAACAAGGCACCAAGGAATCTGTCAATGATGGATAATATCAATAGGCTAGGCTCTTGTGACTAATGTGTGGAAGTCTGATCAGATGCACAATTCTATATTGTCTACCTAACTTTCTTTGTACGAACACAGCAAAATCGAATCGTGTTTCCGGCCATTTTTCTTCATGTTCTACTCGTGCCCCGACAGATCAGTTAAGCCCATGCGAAGAAGCATATTGCCGAAAAGCAAGAAGTAATAGTCTGCATACACCAGCCCATGGTTGGACCACCGCCTTGGCGCGAACTCGTAGTTGTTGATGGTGGCACCGTCCAGAATTGTCTCGCAGTTTACTATCGAGTTGAAGCTCTGCGAGACACACAATAAGTCGAAACCATCACTAGCACATTCATCGATATATCCTTCTGGATATACTGCAACTTGCAGTGCGGGATGGGTGACCCCAAACTGAAGTGTTTGCCGGCTCATATTCGTGTGGACAACAGCATTAACGAGCTGGAACGCTTCCTGGAGATAGTTATCCGCCTCTATGCCGCCCTTTAGCGCTTTATAAAGAAGCAACAAACCACAAGCGGCAACCATAGCAGCAGACGTATCCCGAGGACTCGTCTCCGTCACCGGCGCAGTCAAATCCCAGTATGGAACGCCATCAGCCGGCAAATGCGCAATGAAGTACTTCGCCAGGTCCCTGGCCGTGTTCAAGAATACAGAGTCCTGCGTCCACTCATAAGTCTGCATGAACCCCAGAATACCCCATGCCTGTCCTCGAGCCCAGCAACTATCGTCGCTGTACCCCTGGTTCGTGAACCGGGATTTGACACCCCCGGTCTCTGCATCGAAGTTTATGACATGGAATGTACTTTTATCCTCGCGGATATGATGTTTGCGCGTTGTGTGCGCATGTGCCTGTGCCATATCATACAGCGCTCGATTTGAAGTTTCCTTTGCAGCCCAGAAAAGGAGATCCAGATTTAGCATGTTATCGATGATGACCAGAAAGTCGCGCGACGGGTCTGTGAACTTGTATTTTTGCGTAATGCAGACGTCCCAGCTTCGAAGACACTGCGTTGTCGCGTTGAACCGGCTTGCAAGGGAGTGTGCAGCCATGATCAGAGTGTTGAATGCCGCTGGATCTCGATGTATTTCCCAGGACTTCATAGCCCATGGTGCAATCATGAAGCCAAGATCATGTGTGTCGCGCTTCAATGCATTCTGGTGTAAGTTGGCGGTCCACCAACGGCATAGATGCTCGAGCTGGAGTTGGTGTGGTCTGATTTGCGATTTGCCATCGGGTGATAGTGGCTTGTATTGAGGATACTGAATAGCGCGTTCGAGGAGGAGGTATAGCGACCCTGGGAAGAAGCCTGATGTCCAGAAGTCCAGTGTTCGGTAGACATAGTTGCCGCTTCCGTCGGTGTATTCGGGATAGAGTATTGGGGGATTAAGCTGGACTTATTTAGAAACTGTTTTCATGTTTTTTTTTTTTTTGGTGGTCTTCTTACAGTTCCTAATGCGCGAGTTGCCACGCTCCAGACCTTAGCCTCAACAGATGCAGAGAAAAGAGCCTCTGTTACCCGCTCCAATGGAGCCTGTGGTGATCCTTTGATACCATTTACCCCATCCATGCCCTTTCTCTCGGTTTTCGCCCGCTTGTGGCTAGGTTCCTGGTTACCATGTCAGCAAGACGTATCACTGAAGCTTTATAGTTCAACATACTGTGACGGGTGTGTCGTCTAGAGACATTGCAATTTCTCAGACATTCCCGGTCAAACTCACACTATTTATCGATTTTTATGAACATTGTCGGCTCTTGGTGTGAGGCCTAGATGTCGGGCGAAGTACCGGCACTTCATCCGCAATGAGGAGATTGGACATATAGAGGCTCAAAGAGATAGCTAAGCTTCCAATTAAGCGTAGGTAACTCGCTGAATCCTCCCAGAGAGCTCTGCGGCACAAACACCGGATCCAGCATTCTTGGCTGGCGTCCGGGGGAATGTCCGGCACTTCCTCCGCTGTGGCGTCCTGGTGGGTTGACCCCTCCTGCCTGCAATTCTTTTTGTGGAGGTAATCTCTGGGCTGCTTTCAATAGAAGATGAGATGTGATATGGAAAGCAAGATTGCTACAAATACTGACTGAGAGGCTCCCTACGAGAGGTGTTTCCCACCTTACTGCTTCCTTGCGCACCATGGCCTCGAAAGACAGCGAAATGGCAGCGACCGTTCACCAAGAAGAAATGCATTCAAACCTGGATATAACAGATAAACAAGAAGTGAAAGAGAAGACCGATCTCTATGCACCTGACCCCCATATTGAAATTGACACGGCCACCGACCGACTGCTTTTCTGGAAGATCACCCGCCGCGTCCTTGTTATCCAGGTCATCACCTATTTTTGTCAGTCTCTTGATAAAGGAATCTTGAACTATGCCTCTATCATGGGGATTAAGGATGATACCCACCTAGTGGGCCAGCAGGTAAGCCTTTCATACATTAAGCATTTTTCACGGATCGCTGATCGGTATTCGTGCCCTAGTATTCGTGGTTAGGAACAATTCTCTACATTGGCATTCTTGTTGGCGAGTATCCGCAGAACCTGCTCTTACAAAAACTTCCTGTGGCGAAGACACTAGCTGTCAATGTATTTATCTGGGGAGCCGTTGTAGCGTGCTCAGCGGCTTCTACCAACTTTGCGTCCCTTATGGTGGTCCGATTCCTACTTGGATTCTTTGAGAGTTGTGTTCAGCCTGCTATGATGCTAGTGTAAGTGTTTTCACAAGCTCAGTGGATGGCCATTGGCTGACCTTTATGAAGGACCGCAATGTGGTATAAAAGAGAGGAACAAGCCGTCTTGAACTCAATTTGGTATTGCATGACTGGGGTGCAACTGATTGTAAACAGCCATACCATCACCCTATTCTTTGAACTAAATGCTAACAAGCTTAGATCGGAGGTCTTTTAGCCTTTGGTGTCTCTCACTTCACAGACGGACCGATTAAGAGTTGGCAGCTTCTGTTCTTGGTCCTCGGTCTTTTCACATGCTGTTGGTCATTTTTTATAGGACTCCTCCTTCCTGATAGCCCTATATCGGCAAAGTGCTTTACGGAGGATGAGAAGCGCTTGATGATCGAACGAGTGCGGCACAACGAGACTGGCATTGAGAACAAAGAGTATAAGAAGTACCAAATTATCGAGGCCATTAAAGATCCTCTGGTTTGGTGCTGTGTTATGCTCATTCTTGTTGCTAACTTGGTAATTGGTGGCTTGGGGGTGTTCTCCAATCTCATTATTCAGAAGTTTGGCTTCTCGCTACTTCAAACGCAGCTCCTTAACATTGCCCAAGGAGCTTGGACTATTATTGTCATGGTTGGGTCTGCATGGGCATCCCAACACTTCCAGCAGACATGTCTTGTGATGATTGTAAGTATATTCAGGTTTCTAACTGGGTAGCACCACGTGGGTTCTATAGGGAAGCTTCAGCGGCTGACCAGATATAGACATGCGCAATCCCAGCAATTGTCGGGACAATAGTCATCATGGTGGTTACCCCGACTCCGTCAAATGCAGGTGGAATGCTGATTGCATTCTATTGCACGCAATTTTTCCTTGCACAAGGCAACATGATTATTTCACTTATCACCCGAAATGTTGCAGGGCAGTCTAAGAAAAGCTTCACCATGACTATGCTATTCGTTGGTTGGTCTGTCGGAAACCTGATTGCGCCTCAGATCTTCCAAAACAAAGATGCTCCTCGTTATCTGCATGGCTTCTTGGCGCATATTGTTATTTATGCCGTGTATGTTGCCCTAGTTATCCTCACTCGGGTGATAATCATGGCTAGGAACCGTTCGAAGAAGCAGGCGGCGAGTGAAGTGGTTCATGACTTGGCTTTCGAGGATCTCACTGATCGCGAGAACCCAAATTTCCGTTATGTATACTAGGACTAAAGAGCTAACGCAAGCCTCGTAAATCTTTATTGACAGAATACAACCCAAACGATTTACCAGGGCTGTATGACCCAGCCCATAAGAGCTATCGTTGATAAAGCCTATGTAATTCCCCTTTCACTCCGCTGGAGAAGGGGGGTCACATTTTATGATGCTAATTTGATAATTGACGACGAAGAAGTCGTATCCTCTTTGACTATGTGATCCTGGGTAATTTAGAACTGTCCAAACTTGCCCAAATTCAAGTGATTACTAGTTTAAGTCAATATTTGGATCTTCCAACTATCAGTTACATATAGTGTAGATTGGAAGTTAAGGCTCACGTAGATTTAAGACTAGCGATGTGAAATTAGTATCCATTCTAGTGCAAATTTGCTTAATTGTATCTATAATATGAGCATTTTATGCCCAGACATCTTATTTTGAGATAATGTAGCATTTAAGCTCTAGCTGAGAACAAGAGCTTTGGTCTGGTGTGTAGCTACCTGTAATGTAAGGTTCCCCTTTGCTTGACCAAGATTCCTTGCGCCCCATATATCTCGGACCCTGTAGGAAGAATAGGACTTCAGACCTGGGATATCACCAAGCGAAATATTGACAGTGGCTGTGTTTGCCAGTTCACTGAGTATTAAAATCAAAACCTTCCCTCCAGTCAATGGTCCAGCCCAAACCTGAAAGCTTTTGTCTTTGCTCAAGTTCGGAATATATGTCACTGCTTCACCAAGGGCGTCTTGTGAGATAGCGATGATCTCCTTGTTTCTCAAGACGTTCAGACTTTCGTTGGAGAGCGTTTGGAGATCAGCCCCAATTATCAAAGGTGATTTCAACGCGGCCCAAAATGTCAGGTGGGTCTGCTGTTCATGGAGCGTCATGTTGCCGTTGCCAATCTCGAGCATATCCATATCGGCCCAACTTCCAGGTTTCTGAAAGGCGCTGAGCTCTCTCATTTTTCGGATGATAGTTAGCACACTGCAGCCAGCATAACCAACGTCCAAGCAGTATGCTGTTTTGCACTGTTTCGCTCGTTAGCATACGATCTAAAATATACAACATCAACACAAAGAATAAACTCACAGCGCAGTCTTTACCAGTGTCACCAAAAACACCAGTGATATCTCCCGATATACGATATGATTGGCTGATCTCTAATGTCGTGTAAAAATTTAGCGACAATGCAAAAGAAAGTTGTAATGGAAGCTCACCATCAGCCCAATACCAAGGGAATTGGTGGCCCCACTGGCAGATAGAATAGAAGATAGATCGGCCACTATTCCGGAGTGCATCTCTCATGGCTGAGAACCGAATCTGTGGGCTTTCAGTGTTGGCTTGGAACCCACCGCAATTATCATATTTGAGGTAGTCAATGCCCCACGCGGCATAAGTTGCAGCGTCGAGCTCTTCGTATCCCCAGGACCCCGGATAGAATGCGCAGTCATATATCCTTGAAGCTTTAGTTAGTATAAATATTGATAGAAATAATGCGGATGCCTTATGGTGGCGTACCCAGCGTCGCTATAGATTCCTACTTTTAGCCCCTTGCTATGAACGAAATCTGCAATCGCGGCTATTCCTTTGGGAAACCTGGTAGTGTTTGGTTGCTGACGTCCATCCTCATCCCTTGTCATTGCTTGCCAGCCTTCATCCATAATGAGGTAATTATAGCCCGCATCACGGAGGCCAGTACTAACAAGTAGGCTAGCGGTGTTCTCTATTATCGTTTGGTTGATATTTGCTTTGAATGAGTTCCAGCTAGTGAATAGTTGATGTGAGTCTAAATCGAATTGTTTAGCATACGTGTGAGTACATGGAACACATACCTGTTCCAGCCCATTTGGGGAGTGGCGGCCAACCCTCCCAGGACTCCTGGCAGCATACATAACCCAAAGCTAAACTTTGTTCCTGTTGTAGTTGCTATCATTATCTTTGTCTTGGATTCTTAGGCCACGAAATTTTGCTTTAATACACTAACAATAGCCCTTCAACTTATGGTTGTTTTTGGATTCTTATTTATGCCGCGCTATTCAAATGATGAGGGGGTTCACGGGGTATTTGCCGGAGCACAACCCCGCCGCTGTATTTCCTGCTAATCTTAAAACTGAAGATATCAGTCGGCCTTCTAGTCGGCCTCGTTCTCGACTAAGCGAGCCAACTATACTAACTACCGTGATGTCTATCGTGTTCCTTTTGTTCTTTAATGCCCTTGTGTGGGCCGCTGGCGAAAAGCTCGGCTATGTCAAAGAACCACCACAAGTCTACGTCGCCCCAAAGCCTGCAAACATCACGACATTATTAAATTTCATTGACTCGAGAGAGGATCTTTCAAACTTATCACAGATATTGAGAGAGCCAGCGGGCTTTGTCAAGGCATTTGACACTTCTCCCACTTGGTCTTTCACTTTCTTCGCACCCAGTAACGAGGCCTTTGAACACACCGGCGCCTACTATTCCTCATTTGCTGCAACACCGTATGTCCTACCAATGTTTTTCAATTTGGTACTCATTATAGCCCTATAATTACTAACTGAATTTCATTCCCTAAACAGGAAAGGCAAATGGTGGATTGGTAATTTGATCAACCATCACTACATCCCTAATTCGAAGTTGACAACCAGTAACTTCAATTCAACCTTGTCGCGCGTGCAGGTTAGTTGTTCTTTCCTGCGTTAGGCTTTTAGTGGATGATCTAACAGCCCAAATCTCCAAGTAGACCGCAAGTTATCTTTATATTAGTACAATCACGGGCGAAAGTGGTCAAGTGAAGATCAACAACGTTGCAACAGTCACCGGACCAGATAATTCAGTCACAAGTGTGAGTCTCACTTTACCTACCCATCGACGACTTAGGAACATAATAATTGACCTCCCCTCTATTGTATTAAAGGGAGTTATTCATATCGTCGACCGAATCCTTGATCCGACGAGTCAGCTGTTCGAGTCCGATTTGCCTAAAGTTTCACAGAATTTCATCGCAGGAAGTTGTTCGAATCCTAGTCTGCCTTACTGTTAGAAAGGTAAGTTTGGTTAGAGAAATTGGAAAGGCTGTTCTCATTTCGTACAAAACTTGGCCATAGCTCGAGAGGTGCGACGTACTCGAAAGTATTATAGCAACCTACTAAATGGACGCTCTTGTGGCCAAATAGACATCCTTTTCACTTGCTTTATTGGCCTGGGGATTATGACTACTAGTATGGTACCCTAGATAAGAAGATATCCAAACAGCCCAAAAAGCGGCTTCAACTACAAGCTTAGAAATATACACAACCCCTAATTATGATTGCTCGCCCTTAATGCTTTCTAGATAACGGAGTTGCCGGAGGAAACAAAAATAGGTATAAAACTGCAGAACTTTACATTATCTGGATCACGCTAATATCCCGCAAAAGCTTTATATTCCCCGCATTTTCGTCTCCGGAGTAGTCCCCGGAGATGGCACGAGATGTAGAATGCGGGGAACAGAAATATCTATCGCGGGTTAATACATAAAATTCTTCGGCAAAGCTGCAAGTAATGAAGATTTCCGTGTTTGCAACATCCCACATTCAGCACGATCATCACATTGAACCGAGATGCAGGTCAGTGGATATACAATCTGGCTTTGATAATGAATTAATTTGGTTTTAGGTAAATCAACTGTTATTTGTCGCAGTTACCTTCCTCGGCACTTGCTCAGATGCAAGTGTCAATGATGTTCCGGATATATACGGACCTCTTCCAGTGATAGCTGTCTCCAATGTGGACAACATCAATCCTTACCTCAAAAGGCACCCAGGTGATTTTGCTCATCCCGGCCTCTGGCACTCGCACGACGACCTGGAGCGTATTCGCAACAATGTTCTGTCCAATAAGGAACCCTGGGCATCTACTTTCGCCAATTTCAGTACCGACGCCCATTCCCTTTCAAATTATACCATGAAAGGACCATACTCTGTCCTGTCGCGAGGAAAAATCAGTAACTACACCTCATTCGCTAGTGATTCACGTGCTGCATGGCAGAACGCCATGATGTGGTATATTACCAAAGATCAGGCTCATTGGGATCGCAGTACCTCAATCCTTGACGCCTGGGGGTCCAACTTGACAAATATCATTGGTACCGATCGCTCACTATTGATCGGGTTAGACGGAGATCTTTTCGTCAATGCAGCTGAAATAATGCGCTGGGAGGGCAACTGGACTGAAGCGGGTGCTTCGTGGCGAGGAGGCTCCGGCTTCAGTAATCAGTTATATTGGCTGTTTTCTCGACAGGCAGCTGTCATAGGGCAGGCAAACTACGGTATGGTCAGCATCAAGTCTTTGTTGAGCTTTGCGGTCTACTTGGATGACGTCACTCTATACAACTATGCCATGAACGCTTTCATCAACGACCCCTGTGCTGGTATCTTCGCCATGTACAAACCATCGACAGGACAATCGGTGGAATCAGGTCGGGATCAAGGTACGTATCACCCCCTCAGTGCCCTATCATCTCCGGATAATTGGATGAAGCAAGCTTATTCTGATGTATGAACCAGGTCACACAATATCTGGTATTGCATGGACTGCATATGCAGCTCGAGTGGCACAAACTCAAGGGGTTGACCTCTACAAGCTTGGAGACAACCTTTTGCTCAAGGCATCCGAATACTCTGCAGCATATAATCTGAACGAGACCGTCGCTTATGATCCAGCATGGCATAGATGTGAAGCAGTCCTAGTTGGTGCTCCTTGGGCCACTATCGCCGAATATAATAGGGGGATATCTAATGCGCTACCGGCTTGGGATATACTGTACTACCAATATGTTGTTAAACGTAAGTTGAAGGCACCATGGACCAGCAAGGCTCAGAGCGAGGAAGGTCCGGAGGGAGCTGTGGCAACGAATGATCACCCAAGCTGGGGAGGACTTATTTGGGCTTACTAGATCAGGAACTAAAAGTGAGATTTCTTCATTGCATCAGATCACTTACATCGTACCTTTTCTAGAATCAATAGAGGCCTATAATTTTGCAAAATGTGGATATTCGATACCGTGGAAACACTTATAGCAGTATCATTGGCCGTCCATATTTACAACGCTGTAGTATCCTACCTGGTACTACTGATATCCCTTGGCTAGCTATAGAAATCTACCCATAGCCGTAAGGTAGCGCGCTTAGGGGTTAATTCAGCATAAGATATTAGAATCCCGTTTGCTAGGTGCCCAAGGAATGGCTGAAGGGCTGGGAGTAGTTGCACCAGTGACCCGAGAAAGCTAGAGCTAGGCACCAGGAGCTTGTCCGGCACTTTGTCCGCTCCTCCGTCACCCTTGTAAAAACCTTATGTTCTGCCTCTGCGCTTTTTATCAATAATAATCCACTTCCTTTGATACCCCGCAGTACTCAACTCCGCAATGAAGGCTGCCGGTCTTACAGAGGGGGTCCAACATGGCGATCAGCAGGGTGTATACGGACCATTTGCCGGACTATTCTGATATAACGAAGTGGAAGGAAATCTTCAAGTAGCGGTTCACAGAGCTCTTAAGGGCCGAAAAAATAACCCAGCGGATTCAACAGACGCGGAGATCTCGTGAGGTACCAATTTCAACTGATCGCAATGGCCATGTTTGGCCTTCTTGCTACGATATGCCTCGTTGCATTTGCAACGGCAACTTCCCAATCTGGGAACAACAAGTTACAAGCCTACTCAGTCCCTTCCGAAGTGATTCTGGGCTCATCCTTTGACGTCAGCCTACACGTCCATGGTGGCAAACCAGAGAGCCTAGGAACCTATCAGGTACCGCTCCACGAAATCAATACAACAACTGGGGCTGCAATCACTCATCTATCTTCAATGGCCTATTTCGATTTTTCTGGAACTGTGCAAGTATCCATTCGATACAACACTACGCCGATCAAAGGCGTTCGCATTCGCCCCGATTCTTATGATATCACTCCCACCGTTCACAACGGCACGATTACTTTTACCTTGACGCAACCACGAAGCATTGTTGTTCAGGTTAACGACGACATATTTGACTGCCTTCATCTTATCGGAAATCCGATTGAGGCCGATGTCCCGGCGCCGACTGACCCAGATATTATTTACTTTGGGCCTGGTTATCACACCGTGGATGGTAGTGTTCTCAATGTTTCATCTGGTCAGACGGTATATCTTGCAGGCGGCGCAGCTCTTGCTGCCAGTATCAACTTTTCCAACTCTTCAAACGCGTCTATTCGTGGCCGAGGTGTCATCTATAAACCGAGCAGCGGGATTTCAGTAGTGTCCGCGCAGAACATTACCATTGACGGTATTACATTTATCAACACTAAATTCAATGTTGCCCAAGCAGATGGCGTCACTATCAAAGATATCAGATCCTTCAGTGGAACGCAATGGGGCGACGGTATGGATTTCTATTGCTCCAAAAACGTGCTGGTTACAGGAGCCTTCATGCGAAATTCGGACGATTGCGTCGCCATCTATAATCACCGGGATGACTTCTATGGAGATAGTGAGAATATCACCATTGAGAACTCGTCTTTATGGGCTGATGTTGCGCATCCCATCAATATCGGGACTCACGGGAACACTGATAACCCTGAGACCATATCAGACATCGTCATTCGGAATATCGACATCCTAGATCACCGTGAGATGCAGGTACTCTATCAAGGATGCATTGCTGTCAATCCCGGTGATGGAAACTTGGTACGCAATCTCCTCATCGAAGACGTTCGGGTTGAGGATTTCCGGATGGGCCAGTTGATAAACATGCGAGTCATGTTCAACACGGATTATAATACCTCTCCGGGGCGAGGGATCTCAAATGTCACAATTCGCAACCTGAATTACAATGGAGTCAACGCTAACACTTCAATTCTGGTTGGATATGATGATTCCAGGAGTATTGAGGATGTTACCTTCCAAAACCTCACAATCAATGGGAAGATTATTTCCGATGCGATGAAAAAGCCACGTTGGTATTTGACTACGGATTTCATCCCAGCATATGCCAATGAGCATGTTAAGAACCTCAACTTCCTACAGTGATAGCTACACCAAAATTAAAATGAAGCCCTGAACTAATTCAAATTCTCACATCCACACTCTCTAAATTTAACCTTAAGTCCACTTCCAGTGCGTCGAAGGGCGGCCTTCCTCCAAAGTTGGAAGACATGCTCGCCCGGTTGATATAGGCGCTTGGCCGTTAAAGCTCTTGGAATCGTTTACGGATGTTGATACGGATTCAGACAACGTGCGTCTCTCAATAATGGCCTACCAGTGGCGGTCCAAAGTGGCAAATAGGCCAGGGGAATGCCAGAATATCTTCTTGTAGGACTGGAAGGAAATATATAGTCTACCACTCGGGAGATCACTTCTGGCGGCAGTGACACCATTTTGTACTTGCATATGCGGAGTAAAGCATAAGCTATGAAGATACCGATGCAGGTAGACAATGTCGAGGTCGCGTGAGCGAGGCTACTCAGCTTTTCACCCTGGTATGAAGCGCATCAATCAATCAAACCCTGGAAGTCGTGGCGGACCCAATGTGCTGACTACGGCTGTATTGCCTACATTATATTTAATATACCTCGATTAGTCCGCATAGTCATAAGCAATAAGTTCTTTATACCCCACCTTTATATAATTTGTATGATAAACCCGAGGAACTTGCCAATGGGCAAAAAGAGGTGAAAAAAAGAGGATAAAATAGGGCGATAAAAAAACAATTAAAACGGTATATTCTTGTGGAGACTGCCTAGTATTCTATCAGTAGCACTGTAGGCAACATTCAATACTCCATCTCCTAAACCAACTGCCGGCAGAATTCGTTTAGCCTGATGGCGGTAATAGACTGCCGTAGCTTACTAAGAGCGGCTCCCGGAGTCTTGGAAGATCAGGAAGGACCTCACCTTCATGCCAATGCCAATGACTTAGAGAAAATGGACAGTTATCCGCCATCGGTGGTGAAGTCCTGTAGCAGATGTCGGGCCAGGAAAGTGAAGGTTAGTCCATGAGTCTCGACTCGGTGAATTCTGCTGAATATACAAAGTGTAATCTGAAAGTCCCTCAATGCTCGGCATGCGAAAAGCAGGGGGAAGTGTGCAACATCACTGAATACGTTGCCTATCCCTATGCACTCGTGGAAAGCCTTCATTCAAGGGTAAAAGAACTCGAGGAAAATCTTGCAGCCGGCAAAGATGGCTCGACATACAATCAGCATACGGGTGAACCATCTACTAATACCCCGCTCGTAACTTCAGGGAAATCGGCTTCACCTGATGTGAGCAAGGAAGCCGAGGAGGTGGGTGTCCTAGCCATTGGATTTGCTGACCGGTATTCCCAAGCTAAATATGGTGAGTTTATTGCTTGACTTTTTTCGACGTATGTACCGGCCTAATGGCTAATTGAAACTATTAGTTGGTGCCGCTGCTGGCTCAACTTTCGCTCGAATATTCTTCAAACAAGTTGGCATGACCATTTCATCGACCTCGGGCCCAGGAAATGTAGGGGATGAAGACGATGGAATGGCGTACACAGCTTCAATTCCATCGAAAGCGATTTCTAGATATCTACTTTCTACTTATATCGCAAGGGTTCATCTGTGGTGGCCTTTCTTGGATCTTCGGCACATACGATATTGCTTTCGAAAGATTTACCATGAGCCACATAACTGCGCAGACTTAGAACGGTTTACGTTTTTTATACTCCTTGCGCTGGCCGCCGATGAAGCTCGGCACGATGGTACCTACTCTTTGATGCTGGATTATAATACTCCGGGCGATTACTTTCAAACTGCGCTCCACTTTTTCAAACGATTTCGTGACTACCCTCGTGATCTCGCGGGCCTCCAGGCAGTTTTATTGGTGACACTTTGGATGCTCAATTCGCCCTCGTGCAAAGATAGCAATGATCTTTGGCATTTCACAAGATATGCGATGTCCATAGCGCTCGAGCTGGGACTTCATCGACATAATCCATCGTGGAGCTTCAGCCCAGAAGAAATTGAGATTAGATCTCGCACATGGTGGACTGTTTACAGCTTGGAGAGGTTCGTGCTGAATCAAGGCGACCTAGTCTTCGCAATAGCTGGAACAATCTGACGCGCACAGCAGATTCATAGCTCTCAACACGGGCAGAGTTCTATCAGTACGCGATCAGGCAATCGATACAGCAATTCCTTCGCTCAGTAGTGTTGATCAACTTACCGACCACGAGGCAAAAACTGCAACTCTATTCCATACCAGATCGGTGTGGCTCTTTGTCCGTATGATCGACCTTCGGAAGATTGCAGGTCGCATTTTGGAGTCCATTTACATCGCCCGAGATCGAGATGGGCGATGTTCATCACTCACTTTCCAGGAGGTTTGCTCTATCTCAGACGATCTACACCGTCAAATGGACCACTGGAAAATCCAACTTGATGCTGCAGATATTGGGTCACTACGGGCGGGCAAACTGATGAGGATTGAATACTGCACGATGCTGATGCACTTAAATCGTCCCTCGCCGGCATTTATGGTTCCCTCTCAAAATATGGTTGCAGTCTGCTCTCATGCATCATCCAGTGCTCTCCATCAATGGGCAGCGATGGCATCTGAGTCTGGGATCGATTCTATCTGTAGATGCTATCGTCACTTACATGATATTCTCATGGCGGGCTTGGTTCGTCTGTACAGTGACTGGTAAGCTGACAAATTTCCCCCGCCTACTACAACACTCTGGGCAATATACTGAATCCAATTCTGCCTTATCAGGCACATTCAAAGATTTGCTCCGACATCCAGATCAATTATCCGACCCGAAGATGCTGCAATTTGTCTAGACTTGCTTAGCAAGGGAACCGCCAATCTTCACGACCACTCTCTCTCTAGATTCCAGCTCATGTTCTCTAACCTACGAGAGAAAGTCTATGCTTCCAAATATGGCTTTGACGGTGTAAACCAGGGTATTTCCTTTTCCCAAACTACAGAAATGCCAACATTCGCCGGTCCACCAGATATAATGGGGGGCGGGGGAGACACCGAATATGTCCCTAATACTGATATGGATATCATGGCATTAAATTCAGAGGGCCTAGAGGGTTATTTGAGCCAAATGTCGACCATTTTTGGCAACGAGATGCTTGATATCGATGACACGCTGACAGCATGGTATGGATCTGTTCTAAACGACATTGGTGATACTGAAAACATGCGAACGGGGTGACGGAATCACAAAACCATGCCTATTCAACAGTTGTATAACTATATCCAGTTCAATATGTATATCTAAACCTATTGTTCTCCCTATCGGTTAAATCATCCATATCCGCTTCAATCCCCGCAACATCCATACCGGGCTGCTCACTGATTCGTCCATGCACACGATCACGGTGCTGATTGGAAATAAGACATGAGATGAAATACAAAATTCCGGTTACTGTCATAATGGCAAAGCAGCATAGCATTGCGCCAATTCCAAGTGGATAATGCGGTGCCTGGGTTCCGAGAAAGAACTGTGGGCCAATAATGTTCCCAATAGCTATATTTACATTAGTAGCCATCAGACAATGTTAATGGAAAAACACTACCATAAAATATAGCTACCGAGATTGAGACGAAGCTCTTCTTTGTCGTTCCGCTTGTATTGGATGTTTGCAGACTCAATGCGATCACCCACGGCACGTTGTAGAATCCCATTATGTAAACACCGGCCAGCGAGGCAGCACGCTGTGTAGTCGGATCCAGAATATGGACCATAATAGCGCCAGCCATGGCAATCAGAGACGATATGACCCAGATCAAGCAGCGAATGTTGGGCACGAAGAATGTAAGAGTGGTGCAAAGTGCCTGGGCAACCATTGCAACTGCAGCCTGTGGTGTAGCGAGCAGTGTTGTCTTGGCTTGTGAAAATCCAAAGCCAGAGATGATTAATGGGTTGAAATTGGTGATTCCTGCGTTAGTTATCGATTGCGCTATGACAAATATCATAAGTATGTAGTATCTAGGATCTGTTAGGGCGTCAAAGATTTGGCTGGGTTTCATATCCTAAAAGACGAATGAGATTAGCTTAGCCCGCTCCAAGATATTGGAAATTTTACCCTATGAGATCCCAGTCCAGTCTGGTTCTCCGATACCCGCAAGAGTGCAATTTTCTTTTCTTCACCTGATAAGAACCAGGCGGTCGAAGGGCCATCAGGTAAGGCAAACATGACCAAGATGCCGACCAGAATAGTCACAGTCCCATAAATTATGAATATGTACTATAAAGCCTCTGTCAATGCTTATGTAAATGGCAAAAAGGTGTAGTGACTGACCTTCCATGTGGGTAAATCTCCCTTGATGTGCCCGATAGCATAGCTCAAGATGCCACCAAAAACACCCGCAAACGTATTGTACCAGAAAGCGGTCCGTAGAGGCTGCTCACTCCGTCGATACCACTTTGAGTTCATGAGCAACAAGCATGGAAGCAAGGCAGCTTCGAAAGCACCCAAGAAGAGGCGAACAACTGCGAGACCAGCAAAATTATGGCAAGCTGCCAGTAGACATAAACATGCGCCCCACGCCATGAGACAACATCCCATATATTTGCCAGTTGGGAATTTTGTTATCAGCCAGAGGTTTGGGAACTCCATGGCGAGGTATCCAAAGTAGAATATGCTCCCGAGCCAACTGTATTGTTGGCCAACCAGATGCGTGTCTGTCTTCAGGCCATATACTGCTGCGTAGGCGAGGCCATTCTAAGGGTATCTTAGATTAGTCAAGCCCAACCACCAAGTCTGGGGTAAATACCTTGTCCAAGAATGCCAGTGTCATTGCGATGACAATGAGAGGCATCACGACCAAGTCAATTTTCAGCAATACGCATCTGTATTGCGTCGCAGGGATCTCACTTTCGATCTGCCCATGGTGTATGTCATACATTATGCTGACAGGGGTTATTCCATGGTCCTTGCTATCAAAGTTCTCTGCTTGATGCATCTTTAATGAGCAGCGGGGGTGTGAGAGATTCACGTAGATAATGTGACCGTTGACCTCTAGACAAAGAGGGCGTATGGGGAGGGAGTTGAAAGAGTACTTATAAGACAATCGAGCATGAATTTCTCGAGAATAAAGAGAATGAGCATAGAAAGTGTCGGTTCTTATCTTTGGGCATGTTTGAACTCTAGATGTTTCGCAATCCAGGTATCGTGTGATGCAATCGAGCCTATTATCTCGCAAATCCCAACATGACGCTTATATAAAGCTGATATGGGTCTCCAGAATGCCAACACGCCCTGGTGTAATTCGTCGTTCAACTTTGATATTCGGGGTAGACCGAGATACCGCCTCGGGCCACACCGAGCCGTGGTGGGTCTCATCCAGCGAAACTCGGTGATACTCGGATCACACCGAAACTGAACAGGATGTCCCTCTCGGTCGACACCGAGGTATATCCCGAACCGGTTGGGGAGAATCACTCTAGGTTCTTGGATTTAAAACGTGTAATTTATCACTTCAATTGCGCGACTGGAGCATATATTTCTTCTATAAGCCAAAGTTTGGCTTCTTATTCCAAACAAATACCAAAATGGGTAACCCCAGCGATGATAGCAAAAAGGGGGCAACACACGCTACCGTTCCAAATGAGAAGAATCATCACATTCTCGTGAGTTCACCTTTAAAATAATCCGATGGCCCTCGCTAACTTGGACTAGATCGGGATGCGTGATGGAGTCAGCGGCGACTTTAAATTAGTGCCGCGAAAGGATGCAGCCATCTCTGTGTTTGATTCGAACTTCTTAGTGGGCGATGGAATCTGGGTATGGCATCCTCCAGCACGCAGAGCACAATTACTGATCATACAAACAGGAAGGAGTCCGCGCCAGAAATGGTCGAATTCAATTCGCCAAAGATCATATCAATCGGCTTTTCCAATCTGCAAAGGCAATGTTCATGGATCTGGGGCTATCCAAACTACAGCTCTTAGACCTTCTACACAAAACTCTTGACGCAAACAAGATGTCAAACGAGCCGCACGTTCACATTCGACTAGTTGTGAGCCGAGGCTTGAAGTCGACACCCTATCAAAACCCGTCGGTGAACATCGGTCTCCCACTGATCGTGATCATCCCTGAGATCAAAGCTACAGACCCTGGTGTCAAGATGCAGGGACTAAAACTGATTACATCGCATATCCGGCGAGGACCACCTGATGTCAAAGACGAGATGTGGAATCACATTTCCAAAGCAACAGATATACAAGCGTGCATCGGAGCCAATGTCACCGGTGCCGATGAATCACTGATGCTTGATTTAAACGGATTCGTCAAGACGTGCAACTCAACCAATTTCTTTATTGTTCGTGATGGCGAGGTTTGGGCTCCGACGAAGAATAATCAGATGCAGGGTATCACCCGTCAGAAATCGATTGATGCTTGTCGTGCGAATGGAATTCCTGTTCGAGAGCTCGATTTCACTCTCACGGAGGCGTATGGCGCTGACGAAGCATTCTGTACTGGGACTTTTCCCTCGCAGATCCATGTGCGAGAGATTGATGGTCGGCAGATTGGTAACGGGAAGCGCGGGACAATTACTGAGCGCATTCAGCAGTTGTATATGGAGATGGTGGTCAAGGATGCGGAGCGATCTCGGGAGGAGATTCGGCGCGACCTAGAAGTAAAACCCTTATCTAAACTCTAGATCTATACCTAGGAAGCCTTAATTTGAGGAATTAGATGTTGTTTTTTTTTGGGGGGAGGTAATAATGGTTATTTATGTACAGCAAAATTGGAATCCATGTCTGTCCATACCGGAGTGACTTTCAGCAGTATCCACTCAGATTTCTAAAATGTAAGCTATATTATATTCTCAAGATCTTTACGGATGCCACATCCAGTAACTATCCCTCCATCTCCATGTACCCACTGTATGCTTACCAATTGCAGATCATGCCTTCGAGAGATACGCGTCTTAACAGGGGTAGGCGGCCCCGGGGTAAGTAGCGGGCAAATCCCATATGAAGCAGTCAGGACCTGCATGCTCAGGAGAAGTCTCCGGAGTCTCAAACTGCTCACGCAGAGGCTGCTGTCACGCGATATGCAGCAACCCCACGGGGTAATAACCGGACTACGTCAACCTCGAGTGTTGAACGCGGGGGGAAAGTCAACAAAAGAGAACGAACAGTATCCGCTGTCAACTACCCTTGAGATAAGAAGGTATACGGGCATTGACTTTGGGGTATACAACTGTTATAAAGAGGGGATCGACCGCATATAGCACACAAAAAGAAAAATCACCAACTCTTCTCGCAATGCGCTTCTTTAACCTCATTTCTTACGCTGGGCTGTTGACCCCATCAAATGCCCACAAAAGCCCCCATTCTACCCGTGCCAACACCTTCATCCATCCAGGCCTCCTCCACACGGCCACCGACTTCACAAGAACAAGCGAAAAAGTCAACGCCAAAATCGAGCCCTGGATAACAGGCTGGAACAAATTAAAAGAAAGCTCATTTGCTTCTTTAACTTACACCGATAATCCCAAAGATATCGTCTACCGAGGAAGTGACGGCACCCACGCTGAGAACTACCCATCGCTCTACAAAGATATAGCCGCTGCGTATGCCACGGCTCTATACTGGAAGGTCACTGGAAACACTTCATATGCCGATAAAGCTATCTCCATTCTGGATGGTTGGTCGAAAACGCTCACGCAGATTTCTGGTTCTACCGATATGTACCTCGCTGCAGGTATATACGGATATGAATTCGCAAATGTAGCGGAAATCATGCGTGATTACAAGGAATGGCCGGCTAGTGATTTCAAACGGTTTGTTAGTATGATGATTGATGTGTTTTATCCTCTAAGCTATGAGTTTCTGAGAGATCATCATGCTGCCGCTATTGATCATTACTGGGCTAATTGGGATTTATGCAATATTGCTTCTGTGCTTTCGATTGGGGTTTTGTCCGATAATCGGACTATATATGAGGAGGGGATTGAGTATTTCAAGAATGGGGCTGGGAATGGGCAGATTCAGAATGCTATTTGGAAGATGTATACTGTTGATGGGCAGGTTCTAGGGCAGGGACAGGAGGCTGGAAGGGATCAGGGTCATGCTATGCTTGATTTTGCGTTGTTGGGGGCTATTGCTCAGATGGCTTACAGTCAGGGGGATGATTTGTTTGGCTATCTTGACAACATTATTCTTGCTGGGTTTGTTGCTTTATCTCTTTGGGTTACTGTTTCGCTTTTTTACATTTGCTGATTTCATTGCAGGGCTGAATACGCTGCGAAATACAACCTTGGCTACTATGTTCCTTACACGACATATACTAACAGCGATGTCACCCAAACTGTTATCAGTAACAGTAGTCGAGGCGACATTCGCCCGATCTGGGAGCTTCTCTATAACCACTACGGTGTTTTGAAGGGACTGAATGTCACTTATACTAAAAGGTACCGTGACTTGGTGGTGAGCGATGGCTCGGGAGCTGAAGGTGGAGGTGGTTATTATGGGACAACTAGTGGCGGGTTTGATCAACTTGGGTATGGAACTCTCATGTATACGCTGAAGTGAGATACAAAGAGAGTGATTCGCAATGCTGTTCTCCAGCTTCTTTCCTTCCATGCAGGATCCAAGCGCTACTTTGATTCTGAGAAAGTTGTGGATGGTTAAACTGCTGTTCTTATCATGTTAGCATGGATTGGTAAACTATGTGATATTGAGGATGTAAATCAATAATATGTTGTTTCGAAGTACAGACAGATGTTAGGAACGTATTTCAACTTCAAGGGGCAGTTAGTGTCCTATCTGAATCAGTTTTCCATTGTACCAGAAGGGGAATTCTCTTCGGAATCTGACATTTCCAACAGCGGCACATGCCAAGTTAACTCATCTCGGTCAGGACTTTACCTGACGGCATTAGATAAGTACAAGAGTCTACATAATACTAAATGACACTAATAAACATAGCAAATCGTGCAGCTCTACAAAACCTAATTGTCATAGCAGGCTTGTGTCTCGTTCATTTCAGCAAGACCGGCCAAGTCATCAAACATAAGCATGTTTCCGAATCGGGCAATGTAGATGCCTCCCTTAGATAGCCATATTGGCACAAGTAAAGGCCGGCGTCACAGCTGTCGAGTAATCATCAATAATAGCCTCCACAGCTGCATAAAGTCCAGGACCCAGAATGAATAGCCCAACACCGAAAATGAAAACATTGAGTAGGGTCAAAGTTGTCTTGCCCAGACCTGCAAATAGTGATCCACGGTTTAGCTGCCAGTAAGCAATGGCGAAGTAGATGAATCCGAAGAAAGAATCGAAGGCCGCGCTGAGCAGGGAGAGGAAGTCGCCCATGCTTGGGATGATCTCTGCGAACACAAATCCTAGCAACCACACTCCAACCATGATCAATCCCCAGACTCCCCATCCGATGGCGGTGTTGCTATGCGCGTGACGGGATGTTCCCATGGTCTTGGTGTAGATGAGCTTTGCAGTCACGTTTGCATAGATCACGCCGATGATCAGGGTGGGTACGATGACGAAGCCGAATGATGCTTTCTTGTATGCGATTGAGCCTAGACTACCAAATGCCGGGGCTGTGGAGTATTGACCCAGGTATCGGAAGCCAATAGCAGGTGGCACAACGAAAAGGATGCAGGATATAGCGGTGAGAACAGCCAAGGCTTTAGGGAAGTCTTGCGGCTTTTCCATTTCCGAGATGAAAGTCGGGAAGAGGATCTGCGGGACCCAGATAAAGGTGATGTTCAGCACGGCGTTCATGCACGCTACCCAGGTTGTTCCCGGCCGGGGGAATGCGTATGTCCTAACGAGGCCATCGGTTGGGTAGTTGCCCTTGTAGCCATAGAGGGGGGCGGGTTCAATGCCGGCAAAAACGAGGAACAGGATGATAGCGATGCCCATACAGGCGGCTGTGGATGATTAGTGGTGACCTGACCGATGGAAGCAATCACTTACAAGAGAACATCGACATGAAGCTGACATGGTGCAGTGTCCGGGGCATGGACATGATAATTCCCATAATGGTGGTAATGACTGAGAATACGGCTGTGCACAGCGAATGATCGGATAGGGTATTCAAGACCTTGGCGCCGGTCAAGACGTGGAACCCGATGAGCAGGATGTTGTTGGCCAGCAACATGAAAGCAGAGAAGTACCATGCGGCCTTGCTCCTTCCAAAGATGTAGTATCCGAAGTCACCTACCCATCTAATGTTAGCATCGAGGTGCCAACTGTGCCGAGTCGCATCCAGCACTCACAGATATCTTTGATTTGTGGGTATTTCATGATATACTTGTGCATCGTCATTGAGGTATACCAGAATATTAAGGCGCACAGGATCATGGTGATGATCCCCGGTACCCATCCCAGCACACTGAACTTCCGGTCAGTTTCCCCAATATTGAGTATGAATAATAACTCACGAGAGGGACCACGACTGGGCCATAATCGCCAGGCAGACCTGTTCACCAGCGAGTAAACAGGCGGTCTTGTGCCATGACATGGTCCGGAGTTTGATCTCATGCTGATGATCTGGGGTCTGTCAGCTCTGTAGCACGGGATCTGCATGCACTGTATCAAACCTTCGGCCACCAGGGCGGTGATGGTGTCGAAGGAATCAGAGCCATCGACATCAACGCCCAGCGCGTAGCCCGGCTCTTTCTTTTCAATGTCATTCATGGTGAGGTACAGTGAGGTGCGTAGGAGAAAAGATAAGATCAGCGATCCCTGCAGTATTTGTATGCACGTGGCTTATTTTCTCCCTTTTTTTTTTTTTTTTTTTTTTTTTTTTTTAATCTTTCCGACATCTATTTGGCTAAACCAAGTAATGGTCAATATGACAGTGATGGCGCCATAATTGGTCAAATCGCGTATCTCTTTATCGGCCATCCCGGGAGTCCAGGCACTTTCCACTCCCGGACCCCCAGATTGAATGTTACCATTGGATGATGCTATCCCAAGGTTTTCACTAAGGCTTAGCCTAATAAGAAATAGTAAGCTTACCGCCATAAACTCAAGCATGGGATATAAGCCAATGCCAAGTATGAGAGGCGGGATTCCTTGGCACTGAGCGTTGACCACGTAGGCCGCTCCAGGCGCAATCCTTCAGTTAACGTTAGATCGCGCAGTGTTATATAATATGTCGTGCAACTGTCTAATATGTCTCGAAACTGCACTTACAAACAAGACATTTAAGCCTCAAGATCATAACAACGAGTCACGCCATGGCCCTGGACGTTTATAATTAAGACAAAACATAGATTCGAAGGATTCAGCCAAGGCTTGTAGAAGTTAGCCACAGTTTTGCTCGGATTTGTGGACCCCGACAATGGAAACACACGATACTGGGCTCTAATACGGAACTCTTGAGTTAGACATGGTGTGATCCTGAGCGGTCCCTGGTTCTATACTCTCCCTCCTTAGATTCTCTTTCCTTTGTCGATGAAACTCACATACAATGCGGCATCTAAGTGGAATATTCATCTCTTTGCCGCTCTCCGGTGACTCATTTATAGAGAGTATCAATATAGCCAAATTAGCTAAAATTACATTTAAGCAGAAGAATCCACTTCTTTGAGATATCTACACAGTTTCTTATAGTGCTTTTTCTTAGAGGCGCATAAGAGATGAAAACCAGTGTAAAAGGCATTGTTCAAATATATCTCCACTTTACAACTATCTTATGTACTATTCACTAATCATGTACCTGAGATCACCGTGGTTCGGTAGTCGGCTCTGGGACCGAGGCTGTCTCCGCACTCCCCGCATGCAAAACCAACGTTCTCCCCACTTCTCTTCTTCACACACCATGTCTTCCCAACCCCGATATATTGCAATTGCTCAACGCAAGCAAGCAGAGCTTACTGCTGCTATTCCTCCTGAATGGCGTCTACCCGCTAACGCCATTCCGGAGGGTATGCTCTCTGTCGCCGAGTCGATCACCGAGGGCCCGAAGAAATATGGACGCGTGAACGTGATGGAAATTCCACGGACTTGTGGTCTTCTTTCTGTCAAGGAGTTGGATATAACTGAGAATTATGATATCCGGGGACTTGTCGCAGAGATGTCGGAGGGAAGATTCAAGGCTGAAGAGGTGGTGCGCGGGTTTTGTAAGGTATGCCATCTGCTATCTCCTTGCTTTCCGCTCATCGGCTAACGACTATTATAGAGAGCAGCAATCGCTCACCAGCTCACCCGCTGTCTTACCGAGCCCCTCTTTGACCGTGCATTGAAGCGAGCCCTGGAACTAGATGCCCATCTGCAGCGCACGGGAGCCCCGGTCGGCCCTCTGCACGGTCTACCCATCTCGGTGAAAGATACATTCAACGTACAAGGAGTGGACTCGAGTATCGGACTATCTGCACTCGCATTTAAGGCCGCCAAAGAGAACGCTCCTCTAGTCGATCTTCTCGAATCCCTCGGCGCGGTCATCATCGCCAAGACCAACATCCCTCAAACACTCGCGACACTGGACAGCTGCAACCACCTCTTCGGGCGCACTTTGAACCCTCTGAATCGGCAATGGACTGCAGGGGGTAGCACCGGTGGCGAGGGGGCGTTGATCGCCATGCGTGGGTCAATGGTCGGCTTCGGTACGGATATCGGTGGTAGTATCCGTGTTCCAGCCATGTGTCAGGGTATCTATGGGTTCAAGCCCAGCTTGGGACGTGTACCTTTTGGAGGTCAGATGAATGGCCAGATTGAAGGCAAGGGCCAGATTGGTTTGCAAGCTGTGGCTGGGCCGTTGGCCCGCTCCGTCGCAGACATCGATGCCATCATGGCGGAGATCGTCCCGCGCGCAGAATTATTCGGCGAAGATGGAATTCCAGGCTCATGGTCTTCACATCCTGTGCCGAGATCACTCTCTCCTCCTCGCGGCTTTACCATCGGCGTACTCAAAACTGATGGTCTCGTCACCCCTCTCCCGCCTATCACCCGTATCCTAGATGAAGTCGCCCAGACACTCCGTCATACACCCGGCGTTGAAGTTGTCGAGATCCCCGTTCCATCGGTCTTGCCAAAATGCCAAGCCCTCGCTGGTCGACTCATGGGTGTTGATGATGGCTCTCACATGCTCAATTTGATCGAGAGCATGGACGAGGAACTTACCCCTTGGCTGCAGGGCCGTATGAAGCGCGGCAAAGATCTGACCATTCCTCAGCTTGCTGGACTGCAAGCCCAGCGCACTGAAGTTGAAAAGGAGATGCTAAAGATGTGGACTTTATCAAACGGATCGTCGAAAACTAGACGTGTTGACGCTATCATCTGCCCTGTGGCTCCGCACCCGGTACCGCAACTTGATCGCTACAATGCCGTTGGTTACACATCTACATTTGTCCTATTGGACTATCCAGCGGGCGTGGTCCCAGTTCGTCCATTCGCGGAATCAGATCTGGAGAATGGACGGGATATGGACGCGCCTGTGCTGGGTAGTTGGGACAAGGCTAACCGGCAACTGTGTAAGTTCTAATTTAGCATCATACTTCTGCGTAAGGTCGCTAATGATTTTATTACAGGGAACGAAAAGACAACCGACCGCCGCGTATACTTGGGATCACCTCTCAGTGTCCAAGTCGTGACCCCCAAGCAGCATGATTACGAGCTTTTCCAGGCAATGGAGGTTGTAGACCGGGCCGTGCAGGGCCGTGTAGGCTCGATCAGTGCAAAGCTTTAATTATTTTGACTATATGTATATAGCAATAGCATGGGTTATGAATATGAATTCTGCTACTCTGTTCAACGGTCTTTCACCTTCCATTTACATATAAGGATAGAAGACGGGCCTATATAACTTAACCGTTCGTGTACATGTACATATACACCCAACCTAGAGCCTCCCCTTAAGAACAGCACCACCATCCGTAGTAATAACAGCCCCATTCAAATGACTCGACGCGCGCGAACTGAGGAAGACAACCAAACCAGCAATATCCTCCGGCTTCCCAAGCCGTCCATTAGGCGAATAATCCTCCATCTCCTTCATACCCCCCTTCGCCTCAATGAGTCCGCTGGCCATCTTGGACGGGTAAAATCCAGGCGCGATAGCGTTCGTCAGGACATGACGTGGACCCAGTTCCACGGCTAGGTTCTTTGCTATGTGGATTGCTGCGGCCTTTGAAGCTGAGTAGGATGGTGTGGCGTTTTCGCCTACGGTGCCGATGCCGATGCCTGCTACTGAGGCTGTGATTATTACGCGCGATGGGTTCTGAAGGGTTGCTTTTTTGGTGAGGAGGGGTGTGAATCTGGTTGATGTTAGATTCTATATCATATCTCATATTTATGCATTTCTTGTTTTGAATCCTTGATTGGGATGGGTTGAACTTACTTCTGGATCGTATAGAAAACACTCTTCACATTCAAGTCCATCACCTTGGAAAACATCTTCTCCGGGTGCGTATCGAACTTCTCACCCCATGTTGCGCCCGCGTTCGCGAATAGGATGTCGACGTGGTCGGTTGTCTTGCTCACCTCGGCGACAAGCCGGTCGAGTTCTTCCATCTTTGCGCTGTCGGCTGGGACGGAGATGGCTTGTGCGCCGGGCCGCTTGTTTGGCAGGGCATTTAGTGCTGCGACGGCTTCATCGCATGCTGCCTTCTTGCGGGAGGTGATGTAGACTTTTGAGCAGCCGGCTTGGAGGAGGCTGTATTTTGTTTAGTTTGTGGCTTGCTTTTGGGGGAGCGTGACATACCCTGAGGCTGCGTGTAGTCCTAGACCTCGGGATCCGCCTGTTACGACGGCGACTTTCCCCTCGACTGAGAAGATGTCGGAGAAGTTGCTGAGCTTGACTTGTTCTTCGGCAGACATTTTGATTTTATTTGGGGGTCCATTGAAGGGGAAGCTGTAGCTTCAAATAGTCTCGGTCCCGGTTAGCCGTTTGGCCTGCGCCGATTTGACCGAGGCTCGCGGTTGACCCCGCAAATCTGGGGGATTAGTAATCTGCACAAACGGTGCAAACCTTGGAAGCTTTGAAGTATGGAATGTAAATGTCTTCATGGTAATTGTTGTTTTGTTATATCAGTACATGTAGATGTAGGTTGTTGGACATCAGTTCAAATGTGGCTCAAGTACTTCCAGTCAGATGGGGCGGGGCCAGAGTAGGGCGCCAAGAAGAACCATGCAGTACATGCATGTATAGAACTTTCAGCGTGCAATAAAGATGTTATCGTAAAAAATAGTCTTCCATCGAGCATACATTGCCGAGTATCCCTATGCGTGAGCTCTAGATACATGTAAGATCATGTAAGAGCATCTCGAGAGTGTTCAATTTACCACTTTGTCCGGATCCATCTGGGACCTTCGGTTTCCATTTGTTTCCTCGATCAAAGTACCTATTAAAGTGACATCAACAAGATAACATCATCTACGGAAATACGGAGTAGTGGAATGGCTTTCATATACTGAAAGATATATGTCGATGGGTCAACACCACCCATTCCGCCAATCAAAGTAAATAAGAGCAAATGTGCTCAATCCCACTCGCCCATTCGGGAAATACCTTGGTGGCCTCAACTTGCGTGCTTAGGAGGGGACGGGGGGACCTTTCGGGCTCCCTTTATCTTGATTCTCTCATTTTCTCTTTTCTGTCTCCTTCCCCTCCGTTTCGATCCCCTAATCGCGACATCTTCACATCTACAATCATGGCCTCGCAAACCCATACCCTCCCTCCTCTCCCATACGGCTACGATGTAAGCTACATTCATTCCCACGTACAAAGCTAAACCACTAATACCACTCCTAGGCCTTGGAACCCATCATCTCCAAGCAGATTATGGAGCTCCACCACCAAAAGCACCACCAAACCTACGTGAACAACCTCAATGCCGCGCTCACTGCACAAGTCACAGCAACCCAGTCAAATGATGTGCCCTCTCTCATCGCCCTGCAACAGAAGATCCGCTTCAATGGCGGTGGTCACATTAATCATTCCCTCTTCTGGAAGAACTTGACTCCACCCGGAACACCCGGTAATGATATCGCCGGTGCACCCACTCTCCGCGAAGCTATCGTCTCTCGCTGGGGCTCGCACGAGGCCTTTGTTAAGGCTTTCGGTGCTGAGCTTCTTGGTTTACAGGGTAGTGGCTGGGGTTGGCTTGTTAGTAAGGGTGGTGCCAAGGGTCGTCTTGAGATTACTACTACTAAGGATCAGGATCCCGTTAATGGTCCTGATGTACCTGTTTTTGGTGTTGATATGTGGGAGCATGCTTATTACCTGCAGGTGAGTTTAGCTCGGTCACCTCGTTGTGTGGCTTTGTGCTGATTGTCTTTGTTTAGTATCTGAACAACAAGGCCGGATACGTTGAGGGTATTTGGAAGATTATTAACTGGGCTGAAGCCGAGAAGCGGTACACTGCTGGCGTGGAGAACCCTCTGAAGCTTTAAGCTGTGTTTCACTCAAACCAAAACAGTGATTGATACTTTTCTGGTAAAGTTAGTTCAATTTTATATATGGAAGTGGTAGACAGAGTTAGAAATTCCACGCAAATAGAAAAGCAAACTCCATTCCAACTAAGCCCATAATGTATGTACAAGATATAACCGTAAAACAATCTAATTGTATCCCACGATTCCAATCCCCAGGATTGATCCCCCCACCTCTCTGACCGTCACCTGCCGGCCGATAACACCCTTCTCCGAGACGCCCAGGTCCAGCCGTTGAGGCAACTCGAACTCCATTTCAGTTTGACATGCTGATTTCGAGTTTCTGTCTTGTGTCATCTCCAATCGGAATTGGTGAAGTGGACTATTGCTCAATGATGTGTTGGAGATATCGCCATATTTCCTGTTCGAAGGGTAAGTTTCTGTCATTTCAAATATATTTTATTTCACAAGGAGTGGTCTTACTCGATCCGCACATCGACATGTCCACATCCCCGAAGCGTGTGATATGTTTCTGTGTCATCCATTCGGAAGATTGCTTTCGTTCTCTGGGTTGTTGGGTCTGTGTCGCGGAAGAAGAGCGAGTATGAAGACATTGAAGCAGTTGATGACGTAGACGAAAATGATGAGATTGATTCTGGCGATGATGATCGAGATATCTCTGAGGGGCTTGGGCTTGTTCTATTCTCTCGTGGGAAGAGGACGGCGATGGTGCCTCCGAAGGTTGGACGGTTGCTTTCTCCACACATTGTAAAGAGTGGATATCGGATGAGATGAGAAGGTGAGACGGAAAATTTTATGTATATGTACTAGGAAATACCTTGGATGTACAAGTAACAAAAAAATGAATGAATAGAAATCAGAATGAAGAGGACTATATACCCGCAAGGTTGGCCACCAAGGTGAGCGGGATCGAGCACAAGTGAGCAGATTTGCGTAGGAATGTGGGTCTGGCCTGAGGCATCAATTCGCTCACTTTCAATTTCACAGATAGAGATGAATATATGATTTAACTACTTTAAATTAATGTACAATATACAACTTACTTATATAAAATTGTCTGTGTAGTTCTAGCTTATCCTTATCGCACCAAAATGACCAAAATGGCTAGCTGCATACATACAATCCGCACCTCAACCCCACTCTCCCCCACCACAACATGTCCGACTACTACGACCTCGGAGACTACCGTCGTGAAGTAACAACCGACAACGAAGATGCCCAAACCTGGTTCAGCCGCGGCCTAATCTGGGCCTACGCCTTCAACCATGAAGAGTCAATCCGCTGCTTCGAGGAAGTCGTCTCCCTTGACCCAACATGCGCAATGGGATACTGGGGCCTGGCCTTCGCCCTAGGTCCGAATTATAACAAGCCCTGGCAACTCTTCGATGGCGAAGATCTGGCCTCTACAACGACACGTGCACATCGCGCCGTGCTAGACGCGAAGAAACATGCACCCGCTACGTCGCCGTTGGAAGTTGCACTTATCGACGCGCTGCAGTTTCGCTATCCGCAGGAACTGCCGGTGGAGGATTGCACGGTGTGGAATCAAGCGTATGCGGATGCGATTACCATCGTGTATAATGACTATCCGGATGACTATGACGTTACGGCGCTGTACTGCGACGCGCTGATGAATCTGACGCCGTGGAGCTTGTGGGATTTGAAAACGGGCCAGCCGTCCCCCGACGCAAAGACGATGCAGGTGAAGAGAGCGCTGGATCGGGTTCTTGCCCAAGATGAAGCGCTCAATCATCCTGGTTTGTTGCATTTATATATTCATCTCATGGAGATGTCTGGGACGCCGGAAATTGCGCTGCCGATCGCGGATTGTTTGCGTGGGCTTGTTCCTGATGCTGGGCATTTGGAACATATGCCAACGCATATTGATATTTTGTGTGGCGATTATCGTCGTGCGGTTGTGTCCAATACTTCGGCTATTCGCGCTGATGAGAAGTTCCTCGCGAGGCAGCCTACGAGTCATTTCTATAATCTGTATCGCGCACATGATTACCATTTCAGGATGTATGCTGCTATGTTAGGTGGACAGTCGAAGATTGCTCTCGAGACGGGTGCTGAGCTGGCACGGGTCTTGACTGAGCCGCTTCTGCGCACTGAGTCGCCTCCAATGGCTGACTGGTTGGAAGGATTCGTGGCGATGCAGATGCATGGGTTGATTCGTTTCGGTCGCTGGGATGATATCATTGCTCTGGAGCTACCGGCTGATGCAAGTCTCTACTGCGTCACCACTGCCATGATGCACTACGCCAAGGGTGTCGCATTCGCAGCTACGGGTCAAGTCCCGGAAGCAGAAGAAGAGCGCACGCTATTTCAGCAATCAACGAAACAGGTGCCTGACTCGCGCACGCTTTTTAACAACCGCTGCATAGATATCCTAGGCGTCGGAGAAGCTATGCTGGATGGCGAGATAGCGTACCGGCGCGGTGAACATGAGACAGCATTCGAGTACCTGCGCACAGCGGTTGAACGAGATGATTCGCTGCCATATGATGAGCCTTGGGGCTGGATGCAGCCGACCAGACATGCGCTTGGTGCGTTGTTACTTGAACAGGGAAGAGTGGACGAGGCAGTGGTGGTCTATGCCGCGGATTTGGGCATTGAACCGACGCTGGCACGGGCTCTGCGTCATCCCAATAATGTTTGGGCTTCACATGGGTATCATGAGTGTTTGGTCAAGCTGGGTCGGAAGACTGAGGCGAGGGTTTTCGCGTCTCAGTTGAAGATTCGGTTGGCCAGGTCGGATGTGCCAATCAAGTCTTCTTGCTTTTGTCGGCTTAAGACTGTCTGATCCTGCCTGTTGTTCGAGGTTTCCGGTTGATTGATGGCGCAGTGCCTTGGGGCTTTTATCTAGTAGTATTATACTGTTCATATTCGCGTGCTGTTGTCCACTAGATTAGATATTCTTGTCATTCTGTCTTAGGAACGAGTCTCACTATGAGTTATGTAAATAGGTTAAGAACAAAGCCAGTTGAGGCAGCTGAGACAGATCTGATATCTGAATTTTATATACCATACCCGAGGAGTGCTGGTTGTTATGTAGGCTCTGGAAGGATTGACAAGGGTCAGCGCTTCGTGTTTCGCTCCATTGATATCTTTCCTACATAGCCAGCATGTGTTGGCACGAAGCCCCGCTAGTTTCGGTCAAAGAACACCCAGTATATACAATTGAAGTGTCTGACTGAAGTCACTAATGCAAACCCCAAACTCCAACAAGTTACCAGCCTTCCACACAGCACATAAGTACAAATTTATAAATAGACCATCGACATCATACCTTCAGGCACCCAACCAAACCAAAATTCAAATGCCAAGCCGATCACCGCCAAGACATACCCCCATCTCAACAGTCGACGTCTAAGCTACGCAGAACAGCTATCCTGAACACTTCAGTTTGGGGCATAAACTCTCCGCTAGACTTTAGCCAGATTCATTGGTTCGTTCGTGTATCGTTGGATATGCCGTGCCCTTGGCATTGCCACTGCGGTTGAAATGATGGCTGTGTCGAGTATAAACGGAAATGATTATCGCGACACATGGATATACGATAGTTGGTTTTCTTTAACTAATTTGGGGGCCGGGGGGGTATAAAGAGGGAATAAGATCTTTTAAATTAGGTCTTCCTTTGATATAACCAACTATTCATTACTTATCTTAATATCTAATATTACACTAGGTGGTAATTATGCCTTCAACTTCTTACGATCAAACCAACCCATCATGGTGTATCGAGGCAATACCCCGACAACAGAAGAAATGGTTCTCCTTCCTATCCCTACGCTTCGGAACAGTACTCTGCACCATGACGGCCGTTATCTGCTTTTCCTGGGCTATGGTCCAACACGACGAAGGAATTGTTTCAACGGATGGGTTAGGATCTGCATGGTCTAGTATTAATATTGGTACTGTGAGTAACTTATACACCTTATATCCCTATATCTTTTGTTTGTCTCAACTTGCAAGAGGATATTCGCTAATACTTTAACTTTTTTGTCAAGTCTGCCTACGGCTTCATCTGGTCAACCGCCTACCTCATCGTCATATTCTGCAACTGCATCGTTCCACCCGCAGCGAGCATTACATTGGACTGTATTGCATTTATTGCGCAGATCATCAGTGTTAGTTTTGATTTGCATGAGCTTGCTTATTGGAATGGGGGTGGCTATGGACTTTCTCGTACTACTGATGATGATGTGTTATATGGGGTTGAGTGTTTTGGGTGTTCGGTTATGTTGTTTGGGGTGTGAGTATCAAAATCCTAGGTTTGTTATCGATTCTGAGACACTGACGGGGTGTTATCTCTAGGCTCTTCTATCTTGTTCTTGTTGTGTGGGCTTCTAGGGCCTGTCATGTTGAGCGGAAGGCTGGGAGGAGGGACTTCAAGCCTTCTTTTGATGCTTAATCTGAGCTCATTATGCTCAGGGCAAGGATGTATGGGACATGACTCTATCAAGACTGTCCGCATTATCTGGTGAACTGACACTGTTACGAGCTCATGAAGTATGGGCTGAGGCTAATGTTTAATTCTGACATTTACTGTGTCAAATAATCCTAATGTTTAGTGACAAATATTTACTGGTGAGCGTTTCGTATGCAACTAGTCTCGGTGGGGTAAAAGTCTGTTGGGTGAGGATCAAAAAGTTGTATAGATCTACGCTTCTCCTACAGCTTTCTATGTCGAACCTAGCGAGGAAGTAATGTAGACTTGATACATATACTATCTATCAAGGTGCTCGGACGGCAGAAGTATGCAAATAACTAGGTGTGTGCGACGCGGATGGGATGGGCCTCAGTGTTGAACACGAAGGTATTCTTATTGCCCTTCTGAACTTGCCAGGGAGAATCTAAGATGGTTAACGTGGCTATAGAAGTGATAGCAAGATAAATTACTCACCTTCTGCGTGCACAAGGTATGCATACTTCATGACCTCGGCATAAAGGAAACTCTCTTGGTTATCGTACTTTGAACCGCCGCCAGAGGTGTTGACGCTGCTCACGGCAGCGAAGCCTGAGTCGGTGCGGCAGGTGGCATTGATTGCCTTGAAGGCGTTCCATGCCCAGTCGCGGTACTGTATCTCTATTAGTATATCTTCGGCTCCACCATGGCGCAAGTACTTACGATCTCATTGCCGGTGACCCGGTACGCGTAGTAGAAGCTCTCAATGACTTCAGGGCGCAGGTCATATGAGCCACTGTTGATATAGTAACCGGCTTTCTCGAAGAATTCCTTCTGATCGTTCGGTACCTTCTTCGGGTCCCAGCCCCACGAGTCAGGTCCGATTCTGGTCAGGGTCTGGTTGTAAGTAGCCTCGCAACCGTTCACGAGCTCCAGGCCAAAGTCGATAAAGTCCTGTCGGTCCAGAACGGTACCGCCCAAGATGAAGCTGCCGCCGTCAAAGCAGGTCAGATGCTGCGAGCTGAGGTCATATTGGCCGTTGTAGTATGACGCCAGCCAAGTCAGTTCCGGGCGGTTCTTGGGGTGTGATGTAAGGTGCTTGATGGTCGACTCGGCTGCAAGGATCCAGCGGTCCTTGTATGACTCGAACCGCTTGGGATCATAGACGTACATCTTGATCAAGTACTCGTAGAACGAGTCATCACCGCCATTCCACGAGACAGCACCGTCGGTGAAATGGCCGTTAGAAATATTAATGTTGCTTCCCACCAGACCAGGGAATGGCTGTCCGCTCGACGGCTGAGGGTTGATCAGATATGACTGGGCTTTTTGGCTCAGCTTAGCATATTCATCGTCGCCCGTCAGGTCGGACAAGCGCGTCCACTCTAGAACCAGAGTTCCAGTCACGGCGAGGCCATTGGTACTTGAACCATCGTGGCTTTTAGAACCAATGTTGAGGTTGTTGTATGGAACACCAGATGGAGTGTTAAAAGCGTACTTTAGAACATCGCCCAGGTTCTTGGACTGGGCGAGCAAGGCATCCACATGGTCCGATGAGGGAGCGAGATTCGCTGCAGGGCCCTTAAGCAAGTCATAACCAGACAGCATACCGCCTAGGTACCGGATAGTTGTCTCAAATAAGCTGACCTCGTCTCTGGTCTTTGAGAAGTCAATGGTCATAATATGATCCAAAATCTTGCTCACGGCATCCTTGTTGCCCATGACAATAGCAGTTGAGAGCGCGTCGACAGCCGATGCACCCCATCCATTTCTGAGAGTGTAAGTTATACCGCGTGATGGATATGCTCATAGAACACTCACCTGGAGTCACCATAACCATTGCTCACTGGGTGCAACTCGTCGTGCGGGAAAGCATATTTTACATAGCCATCCCAGGCATGTTGGAAAGCTTCTTTGACAGCATCGGCTTTGGCTTTATTGTCGGACCCGCGACGCAAGTCTGACCCTTGTTCAGGGTGAGGATAGGCGGCAGCAGTTCCCACGAGGCCCAGGGCCAAAGGAAGTGACAGAGAGGGAATGCGCATGATTACGCGATGGACGTATACAAATATACAGTGTTTAGGGCTCCAGGATTAGAGGAATCGCAAACGAAGGGCCACCCAGAGGGTCAATGCGATTAAATATGTGCGGAATGAAGACAGTAGAAGAGATAGGAGTTGGAAGGAAGGGACGAAAGGGGAAGGCGAGTCGCACGCGACCCATCGCATTCTACAGAGTACAGCATGTTTCTTTGTCTTTATTGAAATTAATATTGACGTTAGATTCTCGGACATTCAGGGGTGATCAGCAAGGGATGTGATCGGGGAATGTGCCCCTGGCCTGAACTGGAATTTGTTTACCGATCAACAGATCTATGATGGATGATCTCACAGTCTAAATGTCTCTTGCCCGATCTACCCCGGATAATTCCACAGATGATCAAGACAGACGACTATCTGGCGTGACTGAGCCATCATATTCATATGTTCATATATTTAGGGTTCGATTTAGGATGTGGCTAGTTCGGTAGTTCGGGCTTAGCCTCACGCTTGGGCTTGGATATGCAACATACCCCTCATAATGTCACCGGATGAGACTTACTGACTTGGAATATTATCACATTCAAGGTTTAGCAGACTGGGATCTAAACCCCAGACTCCTTTCCGCTACACACCCGGATATACTCGTGGACGCGTCGCGTGCCATGTGTCAAATGCAAGGTCGAGTGCACTTCCCAGATGGTGCAGAAAACCTCGAAAATACTCACTACGAATTGGATGCTGAATTTCGGGTTTAATCTCTAATTTCGGGGGAAAGGAACATTCGGGTTCAACAAGCGTGTGTTCTTGTCACAGGGTGTATCAAACCCAACAGCCATATTAACTAGCAACATACTCAAGCCAAAGTATGACAGTCCTGACAGTCCCTGGATTTTGTGTTCCTGTTCCTGGTTGGGACCTTATTTCGGCATGTTTCTTCCCCTTGGCTTCCTGTATACTACTCCTACACGCATTTTCCAAAGAGATATAGACAACTCTCGCAGAATAAATTATTTCTGGCAAACAGCACGGCGTTCAAGCTAAGGCGTGGGGATATCGACGTCCCTAGCCGCTTTTCCCAGGTCATTTGGAAGCTCATGCGGGGAAATAATTGTAAGTATATCACCAGATCGAACACATTTACTGTCCATCTATCGATATTCATTGGCAATATGACAACAAATACATCTCTGTTCGTTGGAAAGAAAGAAATTCTGCCCGAACTAGTCAAAGAAAAACACCCCCTGCCCACACCAGTGCCAGCCAAGTACAAGTCAGTGTCGCATGTGGCACAGAATTCAAAAGATGATATATCAGATGCCCGCACTGCACTGGACTAGTAAGTCTCACACTTGGTAGTCCAATACTTTGATGTTAATGCCTTCGGCAATGGAGCCATCCTTGGGTGTGATTTCTTCGTAGAAGTCACCGAACTGGGATCAAGTCACTCAACTGGCTCAGCGTGATATTACCGCCGGTTTAAGTTGGGGAAATGAGCTATAAGTTAATAGTTTTTTCCGTTACAAGGTGTTAATTGCATTTCTAGGAGAGACTCCGCCCGGTTGGGTGATTCTTGTGTCGGCGACTGTTGGCAGAAACCCGATCTATTGGGCTGCAGAATAGATGACGTTTACAGGTGAAGGAATGGTCTTTCGGTATGGAAGGATGAGGACCTAGTCGACAAAGCAAAGCGGCCTCTGTGATGAATTCCTTTTACCTGATCTCTATCACCCGCTGGTTTTCTTCGTTCGTCAAAAAACTGGGTGCTCCACCAGCATCATCCTCGCAAAGGAGAAGAAGTTCTGATTTTCCTGTTCTTCGAGCAAGGACATCGTTTCCGCGAGATTTCGATCGAGAATTATATCCTCATGCAGGGATTTGTTTATTATCGGCGTATTAGCAACATGGCAAGACCACAGTCAGATTTACTAGGAAGAAGCTCTTCCAAATACCATTATGATCGAAAAATTGGTCGTCGAAGTATTGCTCTGCATTCTCACAGGTCACACCATCTGCACTTATCACAAGTTCGGGCCATTTATACCCCGACATCGACTGAGATCTTGCGATTAACTCAAGGGGAAGGTGACCGAGTAGAGAGATCATATCTGCAAGATGCGCCTTTGCTTGATAGTGACCCTGTGGACCGTGGATCTGGGAAAACATTTCCTTTCCTTGGATGATATTCCAAAGCTGACATGATGTTAGCGATATCATCAATCTGAGAGGAACGTGTCTCGCTAGACGCACAAGAATGCCCAGATTCCAGATATCAATGCTCATGTTCCAGGCACAACCAAGAATGATTTCGGGCGCACGATAGTGATCAAGTTGGATAGGATATACGCCCATTATTCCTTGTCAAGTTTTGTGGAATCTCCAAATTCAAAGACTTTCGGAAAGATATTCCTCAGTCCTCCCCTTTGGTGGATGTTTTGTCAATCAGGTAAGAGTTATGGTACACTCCGTACAAGAACTAATTCTTTTACAATTTAGGAATCAAATTGGGCTCGCCCTATAGTTATACTATGAATAGAATATAAATTAGAGGCTATCAATTATACCAGATCTCCGCTATCTTGAGTGCTTACTATACCTAGACAGGCTCGTTATAATCTACCTAAAAATCGGGAGTTGGCCCATTGGAATGAAATTTGCTTTCATATATATCTAATGACGGCAATATACTGGCGCTAGTGTATTGAATCCCTACTGATTTGAACAGGCGTCGCAGGAGGGTCATGGCTTAGCTAGTGAGCTGTTCGAGAAACTGCCTTTGTGGTTAAAATGGGGTCAGGTCAGGCGAAACAAAACAACGTATTGCATGGGTTAGGTTCTGGGGTCGAGGACTTCCAGTAGTGTCGGGATGGTAAGATCTCTGTCTGTCTATAAAATTGCTTATGAGTCGTGAGTCGAGTGTGAATGGCGGAAGTATGTATAGCCATAGGACATAAAATCCGTAGAGATGCATATAGACCAGGTTTTAGAGAGCGGTGAGATGCAAGTACTTGATCTACGTGCAATTGAAAAGGAGAGAGAGAAGGCAACCGGGCAACCCGCATGTAAGACTAAGTAATCAGGATGAGGCGATTCGATGAATCAGCGGGTGCCTGCCGAGAGATAGCGGGAGAAAAAAAGGCGGGTATTCTGATTCTGTGTCGGACAAGAGTCATACTCCTCCACATTTCTCCCCAGCGGGTCTTCTTAGGAGATACAATTCTCCTCCCTTTTACATCTTTGCATCTCTCCATTCATCATGGCGACTCCGTTGCTCATCTCGTTCGACCCCTCCACCCCCACCTCCGGACTTTCTCTCAAGCAGATCGCCTACTTCGGCCGCGCGCTGGTCAAGGTCTCAACTCTCGCCCAGGCAGAGCAATTCCTGCGCCAGAACTTCCGCACCCTCGATGTCTTTGTCGACGCGACCGAGGTCTCCTCCGCCGGCGATCTCGTCGATATCCTCAACGCCGGTGCCGCCAAGATCCTGATTACCTTGGACCAGTTGACCACCCTCACCGAAGAGCAATCCGTTCCCTCGTCCCGCTTACTCGTCTCCGCCTCTTCAGACTCCCAGCTGGACACCCTCCAACAATGGGTTGCCGCCAATGCCGAGCGCAGCGAGGCTAGCGTCTGCACCGACCCCGCCAACATCCCCGCCGCCGCCGAGAAATTGAAGATCAGCTCCGACTCACCACGTCTCTTCACTTCTTTCGGTAGCCAGGCTGTGACAGAGGATGCGATCAAGCAGGTTACAAAGCAGGGCGCCATTTCCATCGTCCCTTCCGCGGCATTGACCGTTGAGCGGGATGTAGCTGGGCAGGTCTCTGCTGCCCGCCTTCTTGCGTCGTACGCTGTCACTGACCAGGCCAATGGTCTCTATGCTACGGCTGTCACTGATGAGCGTGGTGCCTGCCTTGGCTTTGTGTGGAGCAGCGACGAGAGCATTGCCGAGGCCCTGCGCACCGGTACCGGCGTTTACCAGAGCCGCAAGCGCGGGCTATGGTACAAGGGCCAGTCGAGTGGTGATGTCCAGGAGTTGATCCGCATTGGCTTTGATTGCGATGCTGACTGCTTGGTCTTTGTGGTCAAGCAAATTGGACGTGGTAAAGACTATCCCTACACTTATTGATGTTATGTATGCTGATTCTAGTGATAGGCTTCTGCCACCTCGGTACTGAGACCTGCTTCGGCGCATCGGCCGGTCTGTCGCGCCTTCAGAAGACTCTAGATTCTCGCAAGGCCGATGCTCCCGCTGGATCGTACACCGCGCGTCTGTTCAATGACCCTAAGCTCGTTGGTGCCAAGATTATGGAGGAGGCTGATGAATTGTGTCGTGCGAACACCAAGGAGGAGATTGCTTTCGAGGCTGCCGATCTCTTCTACTTCGCTCTGACCAAGTGCACTGCTGCTGGTGTCAGCTTGGAGGATATCGAGCGCAACCTTGACCTGAAGAGCTTGAAGGTCAAGCGGAGAAAGGGTGACGCCAAGGGACCTTGGGCTGAGAAGGCTGGCCTTGCTCAGCCTGAGTCGAAGCCTGCTCCTGCCCCTGCTCCAGTTGAGGACCGTGAATCTCGCATTGAAATGAAGCGGGTGATCACCACCTCTACCACTCCCCAGGTTGTCTCTGACTACCTCAAACGTCCCTCCCAGAAGTCCAACGAAGCCATTGTCAACCTGGTCAAGCCCATCATCCAGGATGTCCGTGACGGCGGCGATGCCGCTGTCCTCAAGTACACCCACAAGTTCGAGAAGGCTACATCACTCACATCCCCCGTCATCCACGCACCATTCCCTGCTGAACTCATGAAGCTCACCCCGGACGTCCAGGAAGCCATTGATGTCAGTATCGGCAACATCCAGCGCTTCCACTCTGCCCAGAAGGGAAGCAACGACGCTCTCCAGATGGAGACTATGCCCGGTGTTGTCTGCTCCCGCTTCTCTCGCGCCATCGAGCGTGTCGGTCTGTACATCCCTGGTGGTACTGCCGTGCTGCCTTCCACCGCCATGATGCTGGGTGTGCCCGCCATGGTGGCGGGCTGCAACAAGATCGTCCTGGCTTCTCCTCCCCGCTCTGATGGCAGCATCTCCCCCGAGATCGTCTACGTCGCCCACAAGGTAGGCGCCGAGAGCATCGTCCTTGCTGGTGGTGCCCAGGCTGTCGCTGCCATGGCCTACGGCACCCAGAGCATCAGCAAGGTTGACAAGATCCTGGGTCCTGGCAACCAGTTCGTGACCGCCGCCAAGATGTTCGTGTCCAACGACACTTCCGCAGGTGTCAGCATCGACATGCCCGCCGGCCCCAGTGAGGTTCTCGTCATTGCCGACAAGACCGCCAACCCGGCCTTTGTTGCCTCTGACCTGCTCAGTCAGGCTGAGCACGGTGTCGACTCCCAAGTCATTCTCATCGCCGTCGACCTCTCCGAGGCTGAGCTGCGCGCTATCGAGGACGAGGTCGATGCCCAGGCCAAGGCCCTCCCCCGCATGGATATTGTCCGTGGCTCCCTGGAGCACTCTGTCACTTTCGTCGTGCGCGACATCAACGAGGCCATGGTCCTCAGCAACGATTACGCGCCTGAGCACCTGATCTTGCAGGTCCAGAACCCCGAGTCTGTTGTCGAGCAGGTCCAGAATGCCGGTAGCGTCTTCATCGGTCCCTGGACTCCGGAGAGTGTTGGCGACTACTCCGCCGGTGTCAACCACTCCTTGCGTAAGTCCTTCTTCCTCAAAATTCGATCGTCCTGCAGCTAACATTATATCCAGCAACCTACGGCTACGCCAAGCAGTACTCCGGTGTCAACCTCGGTTCCTTCTTGAAGCACATCACCAGCTCAAACCTCACCGCAGACGGCCTCCTCGGTCTCGCAAAGACTGTCGAGACTCTCGCTGCCGTGGAAGGTCTTGAGGCTCACAAGCGTGCTGTGAGCATTCGTGTTGCGCAGATGAAGAAGGACCGGTCATAGGCCTGTCTCATACATTTTCATTTACATTTTACATTTTCTTGTCTGCGCTTTTCTGTTTTTATCATGATGGGATGTGCCATGAAGAACCATAGCCAAAAGTAACTACGTCATTTTCGGGGCTAAATATTGGAGTTTATATCTACAAGTATAAGTATAATGGCAGTCAGGTACATAGAGGGGCAGTATCCCACTGCCGATATCGTAGGGCAAGCGAAGATCATGACTCAATTCCCTCTAGCGGAGTGCCCAATGACGTTTGGATCCACTCGAGATTTTTTTCCCTAAGCACGCAACAGCCTACATTTGATAGGCATTTTACATATGAGTCACAGGTGAGAAGTATAGAATGAAAATGAAGTAAATGATATCATTGCATAAACATGAATGCCAAACTCCCCCAGTATAATTTTGTTCATCCACTATAGAAAGTAACCAAGAGAATAAAAACCCAAAACTCCAAATGCAACCTTTCTTCCGTTATCGCAAGGCACACCGAAATAATATCAGGCGCGAACATCGCGTATGCAAGCCCACTTGTACCCCTAGAACTGGGCAATATCATTCAAGATCTGGACCTCCTGGCCGGGCTTAAAGGCAGGAAGGCCCATGTAAGGACATCCGTCACAGCGGAATGCATCGCCAAGTGCACAGCTGCCACACGAGCCTGTCTTGCCTTCGACGGTAAAGTCTAGCTCGTTCAGGTCGCCTGTGTCCAGCTTCATCACGTTCAATTCTTTATCTGCGTTTGCGCGGCGCTCTTTATCTTCCGCTTCCAGTCGGTCTGCTAGACCGCAGGTACAGTCCTTGCAGGCGCGTCTGCGGCGGCCGGTTTTGGGTTGGCATTCTGGGGCTGGGAGTATGTTAGCAATTGAAATTGTATGTGTGGGATGTACATGGGGGTGCGTACGAGGCATTGTGGGTCTTGTTAAATCTTCCTCAGTGAGGAGTGTATCTTCATTAATGAGTTCGTCTTCGCTATCGCGGTCGTGGTCCATCCCTGGTCCGTCGAATCCAAATCCAGTGGGAAGAGTTGAAATGCCAGTTGGGGCGGGTGCTGAAGCCGGAGCCGGGGCTGTGGTTTGAGTCTTATTCTTCTTTTTCAAGCCGAACTTTAATGGGACAGCCGCCGAGGGCTCGAAATTGGGCTTCTCGAATCCATTGTCTGATTGAACTAGGCCCGCCAGGACGGCTTCCATTGCGTCTGAGGCATTAAGTGCGGAATCTTGGGTTTGGAGCTTGGCGCCTGGCTTCATGGCGGGGACTAGGGTGGTGTATACATCGCGGGTAAGAAGTTTCAGGGCCTCGGAGCGTCGTGTGCCGTCTGTGTCGGTGAGGATGAGGACGAGGTCGTATGTGGATGCGGGAAGAGAGACGAAGCCGGCAGAGAGACGGTCGAGCATTTGAAGGTCTGTGGTGGAGCGGTCGAAGGTCGTGAAGAGGCCGCGGAGTTTGTCCTCTTGGGTGGCAATGGAGGGAGGCGCGAGAAGGAGAGTGCGCTTTGTGTTAGACATTGGCTTTGACGGTGTCAGGTCCATGTCGTTGGTGTCAATGGTCATAAAAGAAGGCGCCATTGTGAAGGGATTATGGAACTGGAGGAGCTGAACGAAGAGGGAAAAGAGAGGTGAGGGGTGGCGATATAGAAAAGATAACCTTAGTAATCCCACCATTAATAAGCGGCGATCCTGTCCAGGTCCTATCAGCGGCGATGTATTAGATCCGCGGAGACGGGTTGTTACTCTACTTTTAGTTACTTCGAACTACTGTAGTGGCTTTAGTCTGCGATTTCGGAGAGTATGACTCTGTAGAGGGGCTGATTATCAATTGTGGCTCTGTGAATGGTACACTATTGGAGACTCCTGACCGGCCCTTGTTCCGACTCCGTGATCGCAGTGCTACGCTAATGCAGTGGGTTACTATGCTCGATTAGGCAGTATTTGACTGTTAACTGTAGACTCCCTTGGTATCAATATGTACAAAAAGATGGCGAGTCATCACTCATAACTCCGAAACATGAAATTCAGCGCTTGCGCTCACGGATCTTCCACTTGATGCCGTCCTTGTTGGTGCCTCCAACCGAGTTGTCCATCTTAGACCGCTGCCAGTCAAGTTCTTTCTCTGCGGTCTGGATCTCTGCGTGTTGCTTATGGAGTGCCGTCAACTTGTTCTGACGGGCCTCTATGGCACGTTTGCGGAGCTTGCGAGCCCGTCGAGCTTCCACAAGTGCTTGCCGCTCAGACTCGAGCTGCTTGGGAGTCTTGCGGCCTTTGGTTGTTGTCTGCTCTTCTTCATCTGATTCAGACTCATCCTTTTGTAGCCTCCGCTTCTTCATAGCTAATTGTTCCTGTCGATCATCGGCAAACACCGTCTTGCGTGGCTTGGATTGCGACGGAGGAGCACCAAAATCGAAGTCATCATCGTCGAATTCGTCTTCATCCATGCTCTCATCATTCTTCCCGTCCTTCTTGCCCAGCGACTTGTCCATTCCTTCCTGCAACTCCACTTCCCGCTCGAGGCGCTGGATCTCGCGGCGCACTCGCTCTCCAACTGTCCGGAGATATCCCTTATCTTGTGTCTTGAGGAGTTTGATCGCATCGTGACTGAGGCCCTGTGCTGCGGCAGAGTCGCGAGCAGTTCCTACTCCACTTCCATGCTTGCCCTGGGTCCGGTTCTTGCCTCCCATCATACCAAAGTTGAACTCGTCGACATTGCGATTGCGCGCCTTCTCTTCGAGGCGCTTCAGCTTAGCCTTCTTGACATTGTAGTCTTTTGCGCGAAGCGAGTAATCCTGTTGAAGTTAGAATGTAATCCTCAAACTGACTGGAGTCAAAGTCGGAGCATTGAAAATCTCTTCCAAAAGAAGCGCCGCGGTAACTGACCTTGTGCTTTTCAAGGAGACCCCATTTCTCACGGCCTGAGACCTGACCACGCTCTTTGTGGTTCCGCCGTTGAACGGCGTTACGCATGCTCGACATGCTGGGCTGTTGTGTTGATAATTCTGGGGCTCGAAAAGAAGATAGTTTAAGGAGACAAAAATAAAGTCGTCAACCTTGTGAAGGATACAAGGACTCTGATCCGATCAAGGTGATGTAGACAGAACAATCGTCCAAAGAGTTGGAGAACTTTTTTTCTGCAGGCCATCTCCGCCCGAGGTCTCGCGGTCCGCCATCAACACTCCCACTCGGCTGATCTTCTTTGCAATCCACGATTCAACAACGACACCGCGTTGAATTTCTGGTTTTTCTTCTTAGTTCTCATTTTTGGGACTTACTTTTCCTAGAAATCCCGTCCACTGTCTCTGGACCGCTGGGATCGACCCCTCTCCACAGCAAACTCTCCGACGACATTGATCATCCCATACTCTCCTCGAACCGAATAACCTCGATCTCAAAGACCGAGCTCCTCAGTCCCAATGGCTACACCATCCACATCCTCCGATACCTCCTCAGCACAGGCACCCAAGAAATATAACCTCCGCAACCCGCTTCCGCTCTCAGCCCCCCAAGAACAAGAAGTCAAGCTGCTGTACTACAAGCGAGTACGGGCCCTTTGCGCTCCCGAGATTAAGGGTATGTAATCTACATAGCCTTTACAAGGCACCTACCTCTTTATATACAATGTTGCACTCTCCAATTGCCAAAAATGGGTCTGGGTCTGGGTGTCAACCGGAAGATCGATTCCGCCCTCGTGACCCCAATCCACTTTCCTTCCCACCTCTTTATCAATCAGTCCGCTAACCCACTCCGATCTAGCATTCGCCGAGTGCGCCGTCAACCGCACTGTCACTGCTACATGGATCTGCCGCCAGCAGCGTCTCGCTATGAATTCATGCATGGTCGCCCACGCTAAGCCAGAAGAGGAGGATCGCGCGCGAGAGGAGTGGTTCGCTTCGTTTGAGGAACGCCGTCGTGCGCGCGATGAGGAGCTTGCTCGTGTTGAGACGCGGCGTGCTGAGGTTATTAGCATGATGCGCAATGATGAAGCACGGAGGAGACAGGGTGAGGCGAAATGATTGCTTGTTTGCTTCCTCGTCTTAGTTCCTTTCTTCATCTGTGCTTGTACTTCTTGTCTATATGGGTCTGGGCGTTTTGGGTCTTTCGCTTTTTGCCTTTCTCGGCGGTGTGAGTGCTTCCTCTTGGATAGGGGTGTGGTTGCAGGGGAGGGATCTTCTTCGACTCGGACTTAACAGGCTTCCTAATCGGGTAGTTCCATGTTACTGGGTCGAGTATCAGCGATTCTGATACAGCCTCCCCTCCCACTTCCACTGGTGGATATCAGAGTCGTCCTACTGGACGACTGTCTCTGATATTGTCTACTCAAGTAGACTCGAACTTATATCTTCTCTCCTCACGGCGCACAGGGCAGACAAGCAGGCGTTTCTGCTGGGCATCTCGATTACATTGCATGACCATCCCGAATGCGGAGCGATGGGATGGACTTGAATTATGTACAATATACACAGATCATTGCATATCTTGGTTCAATTGACCACAGAAAGATGTCTTTTCTATTCTTTCCTTTAACCCTGTCCCAATATACAGGACAGGACAGAGCAGTTCATCCGTAAGATACCCAGATTGTAGAAGACATAAGTGAATCCTCTCCATGTGAACCCTGAACGCCGTCCCGTTCGGTTTGGATTAAAAAGAATCAACTCCAAGCGCCAGAAACACCACACCCAAGGCCAACGCAAATGAAACCTTGTCCCGGAATGTATGCCCTTAAACATCAGTCATCTTGCGGTCCTCGTCATCCGCCTCGCCCATGGCCGTATCCTCGCCGAATATGTCCTCCATCTTGCCATCATCTTCATCTTCCTCGCCGCCATCTTCACCATCATCAGTCCCATCACCACCACCAACTCCCTTCCCAGACCCCTGCTGCGTCCCATCAGGCATCTCCTCTTCCTCGCCTTCACTGTCCCACTCGTCCTTCATATTCCACCCCATACCAGTAAGACAGAATCGCTCAGGAGGCAAGCGCATACCAGCCATCATAATACTCTGGTTCGCGGCACCAGTAGCCCCGTTAGCAGCCCCGACAGCAGGATCAAATCCTCTAGAAACACCAGGCAAAGCAATACGGTTCCGTTCCGACGCGACATCCATCAAGAACTCCTTCGGCAATCCGGTCTGGAATTGGAAATGCAGGCGCGAGGCGATACTCAGCCGCAATGCCGGCAAGGTAACACTATTCACTTCGGAACTGCCCTTTGCGCCAGAGCTGCCGTCCGTTGCGGCGGCGTAGCCTTCTGTCGCGAGATGTACGGAGTCTTGCAGGACATTGGCTGTGTAGCGGTATGCGAAGTCGAGGAGTTGGAGGGGGACACGGTCTTGGTAGGAGGTTACGCCTAGTGACGCTAGGAGCATGTGTACCAGCCGTACGTCGCGTGGTCGTCGTGACTTGCCGCTGTCTTGAGCGGATGTGCCTGGCACTTGCGGGGGTTGTGGGTTTGTTGAGGTTGTAGGGGGTGCCGATGGGACGTTGACCTGGGTTTGAGTCGCGGCGGGTGCGGAGACCCCGTTCGTCGTGGAGTCGGCGGGGGGTGATACGGGTTGTGTTGGAGGCGCTGAGCCTTGTGTCTGGCTTGGGGATGCCATTATGATTGGAGATGATGATCACAGATCACGAGGGAGGAGGGTATTGCGGTGTTGCGCAAGTGAGGTCGAAATGGTGGGTCGAGCGACAATCAAGCCAGGAGCACTTGTGCAATAATCATTCCTGGCGCAATTAGCTGCTCATAAGCTAGGAGCAAGAAATGGACGCGCAGCGTTGAGCGTTAGGATGGAGGGGGAAGTGACGGCTTGGTGAGGCCGAAAAGAAGCGTAGGAGCTCCGATATTGCGCTAACCGTATTTGGTAATCGAGTTCCCCGTTCGACCCTCAGGGCGTAGGTTGAATAGAATGTTGATTGAACCGAAGCTATTGTCTCAATTATTGAACGTATTCGCATTAAATTCAGTTACTCTCTTCGTTTCAAACCATACATCACAAATTCCTCCCAACTATATGCGCCATGAATGTACAAAAACTAAAACGGAAACGCCATCAATGCCCATGGATTAGAACAGTCGCCAAATATGGCCGTGTAACGCAGTCTCTAACTCCAGGTGCATGCAGTAGTGTTGAACATAGTATATCGCTGTCAGAGCAGTCTAATGCAGAATCTGACATGGTAAGCACTCGCAAGACGGGTATCAATGACGCAAAAACAATGCCCCAAGTATCGATCAAATCGTATCAAGGCATAGCGATGAATTATGTTCAAGGGCTCTGGGGCGACTTGGAACGGATGGGGAGAGAAATTGCAGGGCTTTCGGTAGGGTCCTGGGTATTTTCAACCAGAGGAGTCAACTCTTCTTCGCCGATGGCCTCTTCATCAATGTCCAAATCACCTTCCACTGACTCCAGGATTGAACCCGACGGGTTTGACATGACAGCTGAGTCCTGTGACATGTAGCTCGCACCGAGATCTTCCTCGGCGGCTTCAGCCTCATCGAGGTATTCGCTGCCTTCACCCTCGCTCAGGTCGTCGTCGTATTCTTCATCATCCACGTCTTCATCTTCTTCAGCAACATTCTCATCGGCATCTACGTCGTCGTCGCTGTCGGTCGAAGAGAAGTCTTCAAGCTCTTGCGGCGTATCTCTCCAGTATGTAAAGTCCGTGTATTCTTCGCCTCCAGAATGCACGAGTAGAGTGACTGGCGGGAAGAAATGGTCGAGCAGCTCTTGCATGGTCACGTAGCTGCTCTTGTACTTGTTGAGACTCAGCAAATCCAACGAAACCTCAGCGTTAGAATTAATGGTGAAAATCCGAGTAGACGGAATATTAACAGAGCGGTAACTCAATGCATCTGTCAATCGGTTTCCAAATCCAGCGTAGAAGGGGTTCTCTTTGCCACAAAAGAGGTTGAGAATATCCCGCAAACATGCCATCTTGAAAACTTCTGGTTTTCTTAAATAGATCTCTCGCCGCAAGGCCGCCATTGTGCGATCAGGGCTGCAAATCACTGGTCCCCTTGGGAGCCTGTAGCCATCTTGGCAGATGCCATGCAGATAGGCTCGTGTAGTGTCTGTTTGGCCAACCGATCGACTGGTAAGATACATAATGTTGTATCCGTTGTTGACAATGTCGGTGTATAGTTTAGCGACACCCGCATGTGTCCAGTCACGTCCAATCATGTTAAGAACATGGCCCAACGCGTCTGATTTGGTGATGGTTCCATCAATATCCGAAATCACGATTGGAGTGTTGCCATTCCAGAGATACATATTTGCACTGCAGATGGCTCTATTGACACTGAAAGACATTGTGTTGGGGCCTGGCTTCAGTTGCAAGGCTTTGAGTTGATCGCTCGTCAGCCGGAGAGTTTTGGCGTAGTTCCGGGTTTCGACTGCGAAGCCATCATGCAATGGCGAGTCTGGGGGTGTGGGGAATCCAGGTTGAATATCCGATTTGGTTCTGTGGTGGCGTGCTGTCAAAGACGGCTCCGAGATAACGTGGTCGCCCTCGCTGTGATATCCTGGATCAGATAGTGCATCATCGCTCAACGCCGTCTCCGGCCGCATCGAATTGAGTGTGGCTCTGCGGTCAGCCAAATCCTTTGCTTCTTCGCTACTGTAGATCCACAAATTGCCGTGTTCGTCGGCTCCAATGAGAGCACCAATGTCATAGCTCCCTTCCAGCTCCTCGGCAAGAATCTTGCGCGCAACAACCTCTGCACGAAGGGCATCTTCTTCATTGCTCTTGTAGCCGGTCATATCCAGCATCAAATCACCTGTTTCTGTGACATGCGATGGAATATTGGAGCCAGACAGTTTCTTTGAAAGTGAGATGGCACGAGACACCGCCTCCTGAGGAGACATGGGAGGGGGCTGCGAGAGCGTCCCATTGCTTCACCCTCGTTCTCGTTCTCGTCATGGCCACCAGCCTCAGGTGGGGCGGTCAGAGAGTGCCGGGGTGAGCTTTTTGAGAGCACATTGTCCGAGATAGTGTGGTCAAGTGGTGGTTTGCCACTCAACGAGCCATGTCGTGAGGGAATATCGGATTCGTCGGGTGATCGCGACAGAGGCGTGAGTATCCCTGCTGAAGCGTCAACAACGATCCATCTATGAGAATTGCAGACAAGTCTTACCTAAATCTGTGTGGGCCCGCGCCTTGTTCGATATGGGGATAGTCGGCGGAGTCTTCGCGCCTTCTGACAATGCGTCCGCATTTGATTTATCGAGGTCGAGGAACTCAGGTTCCTGCAGCGAAGGCGGGATATCTGGTTCACTCTGAGCCCGAGGACTGGCTGCTGGAGAGACCAACGGCGAAGTCTGCAACGAAGCGGGGATGTCGTCGGTCGTTTCGAATACAAAGAATGCCTCGCCCCCTTCCCCGAGCTTCATAGCGTAATCTTGTTTGACTCCGTTGACCTTGAACTCGACTTTCTTCTCAAAGGGACGCAAGAGCGAGAACTTGCCAAAACGGACATGAAAGGGCGAACAGGCGAGGGTGCCTTCAAGAAGCGAAATTAGTATGGTTGAAGAATAACCTCATTGATTCATAGGTACCATCTTCTTGTTCTATGACAATAACGTCGATAGCCCCGCTAAGGGTGGCCGGGTTGATCGAATTCCACGTCTTGGAGACGGAACCGCTGATGCTCCGAACGTACTGCATGCCGCCAAATGGTGTCGAGCACCTTTGACTGTGATTGTAAGGAAGATTCAATACAACGAAACGATTGAAAATGCAAAGGCAGGAGGCAGTGGGTGATCAGAAAAGAGTGAGACAGGTGGGAGAGAACCGGAAGTGTTGTAAAGCCCGCCGCTTCCAAACGGCCGGCCCATGTGACACTTCAGTGAACAATGAATAACAGCCCCGGAATGTCCTCAAAATCAGTAAGAAGCCAAAATGGATATTAAAAGAGTAGATGCAACAGAGCAGATGGGTAATTTCGAACCACTTTGGGGTTCATCAACAATTCAACCTCCAACTTCCCAACGCTTTGAGCTATGCCGAGGCCCCGGCCCGAGATCACGTGCGTTGCCGGGAACGGCGCTAGGCTCTATATGGTAAGCGGCCGATCCTCATCACGTGGACCCGCTATCCCACTGGCTTGAGGTCTCTTTGCGTTGGACTCTCGTCCGTTCATTGACGGGATGTATGAGCCGCTATATTTTGCTTTTGACGCCTACCCTGCTGCGGTCCCCCGAGTGAGGGTTCGAGGTGTCATGGCTCTCTTCCTGGCTGGTTCAATCCTGTGGGCATTGATCTGGTGAGTTACGCCCCGTGATCGTTCTGTGCCTGGCTGACCGTTTGAAGGCTACTCTACCGTGCATGGCAGGTCTGTCAGACTTCCAACGAGGTCCTGGTGGAGAAGCTGGGTCTCGACATTCCTCCGCCGCCAGAGGTGACCCTCGAGGAGATCACAGCCCGTGAAATCCGCCTTGCCTGGAAACAACCAGACTTCCACAACTCAATACACAAGCATATCATTCAGGTGAACAATGTTAAAGGTATGGGCAGACTAATCCCTGTCAATCAGCCAGGTACTAACATCACCTAGTCGGAGAATCCAAGCGTGCTGAAACTGCGGTGGAAATCTCGAATCTCATACCTGGAAACATTTACCACATTTGCGTTCTTTCTCTCAGCGCCGCGAACTTCCAAACTCCCAGTGCGATCCTCCATGTCCGAACGAAATCTCTTCCGCTGTCCCAGGCCCAACAAAATGGCAATATCGGTGCTCCAATCATTCGCGCCTTCATTCCCAGGTCAACAGTTGGTCTGCCTGCGCCGTCTGCCCCTGTCATGTCGCGCGAACATAGTTCAGGCCAACTGCCTGGTAAGCGGCCCTCTGCTGGGCGGAAAATCTCCCCCGCTGCTGGAATTGACGTCTCCCACGGCCATCTCGATGAGACACAAAAGAGCAGAGCAAAGAGCGCCAAAGACGAGACTCTGGAACAACTAGCAGACCGCTTGAAGTCACTACAACAGGAAAATGAGAATGTGGAGAAGCAAGCGACAGAGGAAGAGGATGAACATATCGCATTGCTGAAAGACCTGGAAAAGCAGCGCAGTGAGCTAAGAAAGCGTGTTCGAGAAAAGGACGAGGCAAGTGGCGATTTGAAGAAACACGTCTACAAGCTGGAAAGCGTCAATCGGACAGTGCAAGGCGAAAAGTCAAAGCGCTTGAGACTTCTTCAGCAGAAAGAGGCAGAGCGCAAGAAGCGTAAGAACGACATCCTCCGCTGGCAGGAGAAGATAGCGCGCATGGAAAATGATGCTACACAGGCGAAGGAGGATAAAGCCCGGATTGAGGAGGAAACGGCTGCGCGCGCAGAGGAGGTCCGAAAGAAGATCGCCAAAGAGCAAGGAGAGATGAAGACGATCGATGATGAGATCCAAGACAAAGGAGGACGGGTCAAAAAACTTGAAGAAGAGAGAATGGGATTACAAGAAGGCGACAGTGAGGATGGCAAGGAGTTGGATCGCATCGACAATGAGCGGGCTCGGCAATGGGAGCACAAGTTGGGCAACCTACACGCACGCTATACGACTCTAGTGAATCTTCACGCGCAAGCCCAGCAACAATACCAGGAAGCCCAAGAGCGCTTGAAATGGCTCACAGCCCAACGACCTGGTAGCTCGGGACCCTTTTCCTTGCCGAGCCTCGATCTCGATATGTCGAATACTGCCACTATTCGGCCCCGTCGCCATCGCAGCTCACTTGTCAGCAACGTGTCTTCCCCTGTGAACTTCCCAGGTATTGAGACGTCGTTCCCAGGTGGCCTAGGCTACAACCCACCCGCAAGTCATTCGCCTACGTTTGCTCCCAGCTCTGCATTCTTCAACATCAACAATGGCATGGCTCTCCCCGGTCTGTCGGATCCCCCAGAGATCATGCGTTCAGATGCGGAGGTTGCTTTCAATAACCCGCAAATGAGTCCCCGCGCAGACGCGCTGTTGCCATCTGATCTCCTTGGCGATGAGGAATCACCAGAATTCCCACGATCTATTAACCGTCCAAGATTCTCAACTCTGGAGACTCCCGGTCCTCACTTGGACGGCTTCGGTCATGGTCCAGTATCGCCCGTTTCTTCCGACAGTCGAGCGGGTAGTATCTTTGCCAGTCCAATGGAAACTCAAATACGACAGGAACCCGAATCCCAAGGTGTTCATTTGTCTGCTGCTGGGGATGCTCCGAAAAGCGCGTCCCGGAGACTCTCCGGGCTCTTCGGCTTTCACCGGCCTCGTGGAAAGACTTTGGCAGACGAGTCACCCATGCTCGGCACATTGAAACCTGGTCAGAGTCAATCCTTCCCGCGCAACGTCGACGAGCTGGACCCAATCGGTTCACGGCGACGCAGATCGAGCTATACTGGAAACTGGGCAAACCCGATGTCATTGTTCCCTCGAAGCAACACCACTGGCGTTACTATGGACAGTTCGTCTGATCATGCGCCTTCCCGACGAGCTGCTTTCTCAAGTATCTTCTCATCCAGCAAGTTTGGCTTCGGCGGTGCTGGCACCCGTGGGAACTCCGATCTCAGCACTGGCTATAACCAATTCAGTCCTCGTCATGACCCTATCGATCCATCTTCGCTTCTTGGCAGTGTTCGAAGGGGATCTTTGTCCCCACGGCCTTCATCTGTCTCGTTCGACAACCAGAATCAGCTCCCCTCATCCGTCTACGGACAACCGCCATTTCGGATGGCCGTCAACCGAGAATGCTGGACACCGCAACAGTCCCCTCGGATTTGACTGGGCCTCACCATCAACGTGGTCTCGTGCTCCTTCTCCGCGGCCTTCAATCCAATATGGATCATCAGGTCATCTCCCACTGGGCCTGAGCGGTGAACCTGACTTCGTGGAAGACACATTCGAACGTCATCACCGACCACTTCAGGCACCTATTGGCACTCGTCCTTCGTCCTCCCATCGGCCACTCACACCGAAGCTGAATCCCGCTGCACCGGCGTTCACTGCAGTGTTCACGGGCGAGAACCCCAATGACCAAGACAAGCCCACGGCCCCTGATAGTCCATTCAGCTTGCACACGTTTGATCGTTCTCCTTCCGAACCTCGCACATCTCGCTCCCTCTCTCACTTCACGGGAGAATCATACGAGTCCTTGGAGCGCATGCATTCGGGAACTTCCGTCGACAACGGGTCCAAGGAGTCATTTATCCGCAAGATCACACGCAAGGGCAGCTCCAGCAAGTTCAGCTCATGGAAAGATCGCTCAGGACTCTTCTCCAAGAAGGTCGACTCCGCGCAGGGTGATATCGACGGAGACGCGGCTAGCGAGGCACAGCTCGGCAAGAGCATTGATAGCAATGCCTCAAGTGTGCCCTCCGCCGACCGCTCGACTCGCAGCAGTCTGGGCTTCTTTTCTCGCAAGTCCCGCAGATCCGACAAGGCCAGTGAGACTAGCGAGCGCGCTAGTGAGACTGGTGACGAAGAGATTCCGGAGGAGGATGAAGCATCGTGATTCAAGTTCTATGGACTAAGCGTCCTGTCCACTGTTTATTTCCTAGATTCTGAGTATCATACACCCAAACGGTTTTCCTTGGTTCATAGCCATGTCTACAATATTTCTCCAGTTCGTAAAACCTGTAGACAATTCTGTAGTGAGTTACAGTCTCAAAATATAGTGTTTTTATATCAATCCCATTGTCAAGTAGGGTTATCTCAAGCCGCTGGTTGAATTGGGCAGTGCGGGCGGGCAGAAATCGCACAAAATGACTCAACTTTTATCCCAGACGTCACTCAACCAACCATGGCGAACTCAAGGTAAGTAATAAAAAGAGCTTTCAGATAAATAAAATGCTAATATCACGCAGATTTGAATATGTCAAGTCCTTCGAGCAACCGGACGTGCTACTTCCCAATACGTGGATTGTGGTCCGCATTGATGGACGAGGATTTCACAAGTGAGTCCCTCCCGCACTGGTATTCGTATGCTATGCATCCCATGTTATATATACAGAAGTGGGATATATATATACATATATATAACTATTTCTATACCTGTCTTGTCCTGTTTACTCGTCTCGAACAATATGTCTACTTTGAGCAGAATCTAATCTTACCAGACTTTCCGATCACTATGCCTTCGTGAAACCAAATGACCGCCGCGCACTCAATTTGATGAATGCCGCAGCCGTCGAGGTTATGAAAGAACTCCCGGATCTGTGTATTGGCTATGGAGTCAGCGACGAGTTCAGGTATGCTATACCCTTGTTAACCTGACATCAAAGTATTCAATTTGCTCACTAAATCGTTTTAGCTTCGTCTTTCATCCCAGTTGCCAACTATTCGAACGACGAAACGGGTAAGTAGTTCATCTTTACTTTAAATGACCGGCTAGTGGTGGCAGGACAGCTATTAATGATATCTCCTCAGGAAACTGGTAACGACCATCGTTTCTACTTTCACTGCACACTACATCTTCAAATGGAGCGAGTTTTTCCCTTCTACGCCTCTGCAGCCTCCGTATTTGCCTTCTTTTGATGGTCGTGCTGTTATCTATCCGAATAGCCGGATTTTGCGCGATTATATGAGTTGGAGACAGGTTGACTGTGAGTGAATATCTGCCTCCATCGAGAGTGGCTTGGCTTCGATTCCATTTTCGGTGTGCATCTTTGCTAATAGTCGTATCTAGGTCATATCAATAACCTCTACAATACTACCTTCTGGACGATGGTTCAACAGGGTGGAATGAGCAACACAGATGCGGAGCAAGAGTTAAAGGTACCTTCCTCGTCATTATTATCACTCTCACGGTTCCTGTGCAACCATTTACTTACTTGCTTCAGGGCACTGTATCAGGAGACAAGAACGAAATCCTCTTCAAGCGCTTCGGAATCAACTACAATAACGAAGAAGAGATCTATAAAAAGGGCAGTGTTGTTTATCGCAAGGTAGAAGCCCCTACATTCAATACACTATGTTTCCTACTAAAATGTCACTCCACAGTTCGAACTTGAAGAGCCTACGTCTATTCAAACATCCGTGGATGAGGTATCCCCTCTCACAGAACAAAAGCAGTCGAGGTCCCAGCAGGATAAGATCAAGAAATTGCGTCGGAAGGCTCAGGTTGTTGTTGACCATGTTGATATCATCAAGGATGAGTTCTGGGAGAGGAGGCCTTGGATTATTTCTGGTAACCCTGGGAGATTGCCAGCTTAGGTTAAAACTATGTAGCTCTAATGCGAACGTTGAATGTAGAGAGGTTGCTTGTTTCTGGTCATGACTCGCTACTCGCCAAACAAAAAGGGTATCTTAGTTTCTATATGGCGTGGAAAAACAGCATGCGAATGTTTTGTACATGGCCTTTGAATGCATGATAGGACGCGCTTGAGATCAAATGATAGCCGGAGATATACAGCCATGATCAAATCATGCCTTGGACTCCGACTCGTTTTTCTCCTTTTTGTCCTTTTTGGACTTTTTCGAGTCGTCGTCACTCTTCGACTTCTTTTCCTTCTTCTCCTTTATCGCCATCTCTGCCTCGGCGTTCTCAGATCCAGATCCAGATCCAGCTCCCGAATCAATAGACATAGGCGTAGGATAATCCTCCCCAGCCCCATCCTTCTTAGCCTTCTTAGCAGCCTTCTTCTTCTCCTTCTCACTCCTCCTAGCAGCCCGCTCAACGGCCCTCTTCTCCTTCCTCGCTTTCCTAGCAGCCCGTTCAACACTCCTCTTCTCCTTCCTCTCCTCCTTCGTCTCTTTGGCCTTGGGCTCATCATTCTCCCTCTTCCTCTTCTCCCCAGCTCCCTTCTGCTGGTCCTTAGAATCAAGCGTCCCAGCTAACCCATCCCCCCTAACAAAATTCCGATAAAGTTCACTAGTAAGCGCATTGCCCGCGCGCGCAGAAACGCCCTCGTGACTCTCATCCCCGACGCCCTTGAGCGCGTCTTCGAAGCCACGTAGCCACCATTGGTTCGTTGGATCTTTGGTTGTTTTCTTGCCCACGCCGTGGTTGTTCGCTTTGCGCGCTACTAGGATTGGTCGTGTTAGGCCGAGCCCGCCGTGGGGGCCTGGTCGTGTGTTTGGTTGGAGGGGGTTTCCTGGACCGGACCAGCCGTGGCGGATTAGGTAGGCTTGGGCGTCCATTTGGATTTGGGGGTGGTGAGGGTGTGAGTGTGGTGAGGTGAGGTGAGGTGGTTGGGAGGTTGGAGTCAGAGTTTGCGCGGAGAGCTTGCGCTTACTCTTTTTGTTGTGTCGAGATCGAGGTTGAGTCTTGAGTCTTTGTTTGATAGACTTGGGTATATAGTGTAGAGAGGGAGGTGGTGGAAGAAGTTGGACATGCCTGGGAGAAAAAAAAGGTTGGATAAGAAAAGTTCGATAAGAGTTCAGGCATCAAGGCCAACATTGCCGACTTTGGTTTTTATTTCTATCAGGGCTAGTTTAACGGTTTTTCTTTTCTTTTCAGTTTCTTTTCTTTTTTTAGTCACAATTGAACGCATACCTTGTAGCTAGGCCTTTTACTAGATTGGGTAAATTTCTAAAGCTGGTCGCGGAAACTGTTCAGTCTCACCTAAGAATATATTTCTACCTACTGAGGACTCACTACAAGATATCCTGCGTATTTCAACGTATGAAAAAAAAAAAAAAAAAAATTCTATTCAAACCACTATTTTTACCCACCAAACACCAAGATATACAACAGAATCAGATGCATTCACCCGCTCAGCTGGTAAGTAGCTAGTACGGCTTAAAGCGATCCTTCTTCTCCTTCTTCGGCCGAGCCCTCGCAGACCCAGCCTGGACTGGAGCACCCTCTTCAGCGAGCTTCCATGCTCGCACGAACCCGTCTTCGCCGCATGTGAAGACGGATTGGCTCTGGAAAGGGCGGGGTTGGTTAGTGACTATCTCGAATGGAGTACATGGAATGTGGATGTAGATTGGATTTGGACTGAGGCCTGGGAATCGGAATTGCGATGGAGAGTGAGACATACCTGTTCATCCAGACACACCGAGCGCACGACCTCCTCGCCATGAGCACCGGGTAAGCGCCACAGATTCTCCTGGTCGAGTTTCCACTCGGGACCGGAAACGAGTGGGACGAGATCGAGGCGGTTGTCCCTGTAGGAAGAAAATATTAGAAAAGAAATAATGAGACAAAGGAACACAAACACGACCCGCTGTGCAAGTGCGAGTGCGAGTCTAGGTCTCAGACAGAACTCAGAATCAGAATCATGCAACACATACATCTTATTACCAGCAGCAATAAAAGCCCCCTGACCCCCGATGCATAGCTGCGCAACATACTCGCAAGCCAGCTTCTCGCGCACGTCACCGAAATGCACGGGGTCGGGCACCTGCGCGGTATCGTCTGGGTCTGTAGCCGGGTGCACAGAGAAGAGCTCGTCGTGGCTCAGGGCGAAGATCTCGCGTTCCGAAAGGAAGCCTGCATGATGTACGGAGCCGTGGTTGATGACTTGCACGAGGGCTTCGTCTTCGTCGGTTATTGTTGTGTTGTAGATGTTTACTAGCCCGTCTGTACTGCCGGAGAGTAAGATGTTGCTACGTGTCGGGTGGTATTGGAGCTGTGGAACGTTAGTCCCAGTTGAATATTTTGTGATATAGTAGTTGTAGTGGTAAGAATAGTAATATGGGCGGAACTTACCTCGGTGATATCATCGTTGTGACTTTCTACGTATTGCAAGCTGAACTCCTTGGGAGATCGGATGTCCCTGTTGGAGTTAGTGGACAATGTCTACTTGGATAGGACGAGTATGGAAACATACCAGAATGCAACCACAGCCTGTGAAGAGACGAGCTCGGTCCCTGCAACAACGGTATTGGTCTCGGGATTGCAGGCCACGGACAACACAGGCGAATGTCTCGCTAAACATGCATTAGTCACGATGCATCTGATAGAACGCCAAAACTTAATCGAGACGGGAATATCCTTGCGACAGAATTCTCCGAGCAGATACCCGAACAGAAATAGAAGACATGTACAATAGGACAAAAGAACTGGAAACATAGACTCACCCGTCTCCATCTCCACGACTGGCCCACCAGCCCGGACATCCCAAATCCTCACCTTGCCATCTCGGCCACCTGTGAGCAGCTGCGACTCGCCCGCATAGCTCCGCAGCGACGTCACACCCCCATCGTGGGTATGCGAGGAGACGACAGCCCCGCGGTTGAGATCGGCGGCGTCAAACACGCGCAGCGAATCATCCGAGGAGATGGCTGCAAATGTGCCTGGTGCGGCAGCAGTGATCCCGTAGATGTAGCTATCCGCCGGCAGGGATAGCGACGATGAGGCGACAGCTTGGAGGTTATGCATTATGGCAGGTTTGGCTGTGGCTGATGCGAGGCGCAGGTTTTGGGGGAGTTGTGGGCGCCAAGAAATTATGGGGCTGGAGACTACTTCCTTTTTCAGACAGACTATGCATATGTATGCTCGGTCTATGTGTGTGATTTGTATTTAGGTTTATTTGGCCGTGTTTTAGCTTTTGGCGCTCTTAGGCGTGGTAGGGTTTAGGGAAAAAAAGTCAAATATTACCGTGTGCAATACTAGTGTGCAGAAATGGCTAAGTGACGAGTAAACGATCAGCGAAGCCCGGGCCTCAGTGGAGACAAGCCGTAAAGTAAGGGAGCGCCGGAGTCCGAGGGTGAGCCCATCATATTGGGACGAATGATAGTACGCCAGTAACGAGTACTCAGGCACCTAAACACCAATGATTTTCCGATGGCTTCGGGTGGAACCAGTGTCTTGGGGCGCTACATGCACAGTACATGCACAGTACAGTCCCGATTTGCTTTAGCTTGTGTCAGCAGGGGAAATCGTATAGTTTCAGCGATATATATAAGTTATACTAATTATTGAAATTAGCAAGTTCAACTAATAATTTTATTCACTGATACTCTAGTCATAGTATAGTTATAATGTACTATGCTGTGAATACGTGAAAGGGTCCGGGGGCTTGGGTTACGAGGGGGACGCTAAAGACGTGGAGCTGACAGGCCCAGACGGTCCGCGCCCGACCCAAAACCCGGAATTGGCCCAAAACCGAAAGATTTGAGCCTATGGTTAATCTGGGCTAACCTAACCTCATAACTGGGAATTGGCATCCCTGGGGCCCGGCACTCTGGTAAGGTAACTGAAAATACAACTGTACTGGGTACTTTCTGAAAGTACTTTTTGCTCTTCTGACCCCTACTCTTTCTCCTCTTTCCCTCTTTACTCTTCCTCTCTTTTCTTCTTCCTTTTGTTCTCTTGTTGTTGGCTTCCCCCTCCGCCCCCCACCCCCGGGGAACAGCTTCATCTCGACCTCCCCCAGCCTCTCTCGACCCCTCCCTGGATTTTGTGTCTCAATTACCCCGGGAACTTCCCTTCGATCCCTGCCTTGCGACCATTACATCTCGAGCTTCGACCGTATTGGAGACCTGAGCTGATCCTCGTCCTGCGACTTCTGGTCTCGACTACTCTCCAATCTCACTTCATGAGATGATCGCTCGTTTCTTTGCAGCGTCCCCGGATATCGTGCGCGATCGTTGATCGCGGATATCAGCCATGGCCTACAGAAGAGACCCCCGATTGCTCCCCACTCCCGACCGCGACCCCAAAACCATGTATATGAATGGGGACGCCCACATGCGACACCTGCCGCCCATGATGACCTCGCCGCCTCCGCCTAAGAGATACAAGTCAGATACCCCGAGCGACACGGGTCACTCCAGGTATTACTCGCACTCCGTCCCGAGTGAGCGAGCCAGTGAGCGAGCCCGGTCACGGCAAGCATCCACAGCCATGGACCTGTACACGTTGGTGGATCGAGACCCGGTCGACAATGACCCGCGGAGGAACTTCCGTTTTACCAGCAACGGCTCGGTTGCGACGCAAGCGTCTGTAGCGTCCAACGCATCGCAGCAATCCCGATCGTCTCCTGTGGTAATTTCGAATCGCCCGTAGGTTATCCTTGTCAATGGTGATGCCCGGTGACTGACCTTGTTACAGGATCCCCGAAAAGTACCCCTGCCATAAAGAGAACGGCCGGAGTTACCATGGATACCGCAAAGGAATCTACCCGCTCCCATGCGACGAGGAGGAACAAGACCGTCTCGATATCGTCCACAAAGTGGTGACCGTGGCCCGAGCTTCGGATGGCTTGATCTATGCACCACACCCGAAAAAGTCCAAAGTTCTTGACCTGGGTTGTGGTACAGGCATCTGGAGCATCGATGTCGCCAACAAGTACCCGGATTCCTTTGTTGTTGGAGTCGACATAGCTCCAATTCAACCCACCAATTTCCCCAAGAATTGCGATTTCTACGCCCCGTTCGACTTCGAGGCACCCTGGACTATGGGAGAAGATTCATGGGACATTATCCACATGCAGATGGGATGTGGGAGTGTCGTGAGCTGGCCCAGTCTCTACCGAAGAGTATTCGACCACCTTCGACCGGGGGCCTGGTTTGAACAAGTGGAGATCGATTTCAAGCCACGCTGTGACGGCCCTTCCATCAGTGACACCCATCTGGCGCATTGGTACAACAAGTTGAAGGAGGCCACCGAAGCCACGCAGCGGCCTCTGGCACATAGCTCGCAAGAGACCATCCGCAATCTGCAGGAAGCTGGTTTCACCGAGATCGACCACCAGCAGGTGGGCCTGCCGTTGAACCCATGGCATCACGATGAACATGAGAAGAAGGTTGCTCGTTGGTATAACCTTGCCATCTCTGAAAGTGTCCAGCCTCTCAGCTTGGCTCCTTTCAGTCGGGTTTTGGGTTACTCAAAAGAAAAGATTGATCATCTTGCTGCCAATGTCAAGCGGGATGCATTTGACAAGAATATCCACAGTTATAACATTTTGCACATTTACCAAGCTCGGAAACCGGTTGCAACCTAAGCTGTGTTTCACTTGCAGATATATCTGCTTTTGCATATGACAGTCGACTGTCGGGCAGACGACTACGTTGAATCCCGCTTGGTGGCCTCAATTAGACCGGCTACTCAGACTTTGGCTGGCCCAGAGTGTGCAAACTCATGTTCATTGTACGAAGGCCAACTCGATGTATGATCCTGGTCTGTTACAGAGACACATTCTGTCAAAATTGTTGGCGTTATGGATCCCAGAGCCGACAGAACTGGCTACGACGATTTGATATTCGGATTGGTGATTTATTGACGACACGATGTATGGGATTGCTTTCCACGCCCACCGCCCGGCGGTTCCAGTCGACTCGGGCATAAACTTCCACTCTACTTGCTTTGTTCTTCTTTACTTCTCTGCATGCTGGACTTTGCATCTCTTGGCGTTTGGTGCTTGTATGCCGAATACCCTACCTCTTGGGTAGGCTTTTTCGGCTTATGATATATACCCAGATTACCCTTTTAGTTCCTGATGTCTCTGTTTGCTAGCCAGATGGGTCGTCATCACTTTTTGGAATCGAACTTTCTTTGTATTATTCTTTCGGTTTGCTTGCTATATATCCTAAGGGCGAATCTTTCAGCAGTTTGCGACTTATGTTCCTCGTAGTATCCAGCTATGCAATACTTCCAGGGTCAGCTGAGTTTTGTGTAGGGTAAGCTTGAGTATCCTTACGGGGTCATCAGAGTCTATATATCCTGTCTCCAGAGTAGGGTATGTCAAGAAAAGACGTCAGCAAAGACCTCAATACACACTCCTTGAGCATTTACATGTGCTGAAATGATGAGTGAGTCCATCATCGAAGGTCAACTGTGACGTCTTACCAAAGATATATATACCATGCGCTGCCCCCTCAGTTGCGTCCGGATATCTGAAGATCACAAACATTTCAACACTTGAGGGTATATATCACGACCCAGGTAGAGATATACGCCATAAACTGAGCGTTTCATTCAGATTTCGAATCAAATAAAGCAGAACAATCTTTTCCTCCAACGCCAGACTGCAATCAGAATCCAACCTGAGGTTAAATAACGCCGCCTATGCAAAATAGTTTTGAACAGCACCAGCCAGAACCTCGGAGATGCAAAGGCAAAAGAAAATAGAAAGAAAAGAGCACGATACAGAAACAAAAGAGAGAAGACTCATCGCCGCCGACTCCTAGCTGCCCTCCCACTCGCACCCTCCTTCTCTACATCCCCATTACCAGTCCCATTCACAGCCTCCCGCCCAGCGCCAGGCGTCCGCCTCCTCATTGTCCCAGGCCCGACGGCAATAACATCCTCCCCACTATCACTATCCTCAACATCAAGCAAGATAGGCACATTGAACGGTTCGATACCATCAGCCTCGACGACCCCCTTGACCGCATCAATAGTAACAACATCCGGCTCTTCATCCTCCTGATCCAATCGCCGCTGATGCACCTGCTCAGCAGGATGAACGTCGAATTCATCCTCCGCTTCCATGTATTCCACGTTCTCCTCTACCTCGCCGAAATCCGGTGCCAGCGCTGACCATTTCTGCGGTGAGACGATCGACCACGTGTATATGCAGCCCGTTTCTAGCCCGCAGGCTACAACCATTGGTCGCGACGGGTGCCATTCCACAACGCCTAGTTCTTCCCGTGGCCCTTCCAGGATCTTGACTAGCGAGCCGTGGCTCCGTTCCCAGACGTAGATGTCTGGATTCATGAATGTGGTTGCGGTGACGAATTCGCCGGTTGAGGAGAAGGTTACGTGGTTCCAGCTTAGGCGGTTGACCACGTCTTGGAACTTGTGTTCCACGTGGAGTTTTATCGCGGATGCTTCAAGGTCGATTCCTAGTTGTGATAGGTCGGGCATGAGTACTGTGCGGATTACACGGTCTGAGCTGTTGACTAGCAGATCGCGCCCGTTGCTGGCGAGTCGGAGGAGGATTACTACGCCGTTGCAGAGGCGCATTGAGTGGATTGTTGTGCAGGTTTGCGTTTCAATTATGTTTATCCAGCCTTTAGATGTTCCTGCGATTATGTGGTTGCCGAAGGCTGTGAAGATTGTTACGCAGGTTGAGTGCTTTGCGTCTTGGGCTGCTTGCTTCGCTGCTACTGCTGGGTCGACTTCTTCGCCGTTTGTTGGTTGGGGTCGGAGCGGGGCGCTGGGGAGGATGCGCTTGATTGGCTTTGGGGAGGAGACGTCTACTAGGACGGGTTGGTCTTCGAAAAGAGAGGCGACAAAGAGGAGGCTGTAGGGTGTTAGTTTGTGGTGGTGGAATGGTGGGATTGTGCAGGGCGTACTGGTTGAATGGGTGCAGCTGGGCGATGTATACTGGTGCTTCGAACCGTACTGTGCGGACTCGTGAGCCATCTTGGAGATCCCAAAGGATGCATTTCCAGTCTTGTGAGGAGGTGAGGAGGTATCGGCCATCGCGGGACCAGCTGGATCTGAGTTAGTCCTGGTTCACTGTAGTTTTCTCTGGACTTGCCTGAGCGACTGGATCTGTCGCGTGTGGCCTTGCAGTTTGCGCGCCACGCCATTGGTTTCAATGTCGAAGATCACTACTGTGCCGTCCACCTGTATCAAGTCTTAGCCTTCCTCCTTGTATGTCTCAATTTGTCTCCACGAACTCGTCCGGAGGCAAGGTAGTCGCCCTTGTGATTGAAGCTGAGACATGTCGCATGGCCGCTACCTGACAGTGAATGTATTAGTATTGTTATTGAATAAATGCCAATAGCACATACTCAGCTTCTCGGTCAATGTATCTGGGTATTCCTGGGCCAGGACAAATGGGTCCACGAGTGAAAGATTCATTGTTGCGAGGGCATGAATAGCTGAATTGTTCTTAATAAACCCAGGCCTGCAGGTCAGGCCAGGCAGTGTCAGATCATATGCAGCTTAAGCAACTCAGTTCCTGTCATGGACAATCTTCCTTCTGCCGTCGATATCCTTAGAATCTGGAGGAACACAAGGCGGTGAGCCAGCCCCTCTAAAAGTGAATTATGCGACTGCCTGAAACTGATGCCTCACTCACGGACTAGACTCACCGCTCTCACCTGCCGCAAGTAACGGTACTTCCAACTCGCCTGTCTCAATTTGATAGGTGAGGTACCCACTGTTCTGCCAAAGCGGTGAGCCCTCTTTAGACAGCGGCCACAGTGCAGGGAAAACTCGAGCCCCATCACAGTGAGGCAACCTCCAACCGTCTCCCTTTCAACTTCCCGACACGCCATCCCCCATCCTTCAACCACGCAGGAGATCGCGTCTAGCATCGCGATCCTTCTTCTGGAATCCCCCATCACGCTCTTCCACGCCGCGCGCACCTTTTTTCCCTCCTTTTCGGCTTCGTGACATCCGGGACCCCCAGGTCGCCGGCGCCCTCGTGGCAAGGGCTGCCAAAGGCCTCAGCCGGCCAGCTGCTTCCACACGACTTTCGTTTCATCGTCGCTACGTGTAAATTAGACTTCCACCCCTCGGACAATTCTGTCTCTTCAAATTTTGCGACGCTGCGATAAGAGTTCCTTCGTTTTCGCCGGTCCACGATCCATCCGCCTGACCGGTTAACTCCGCGTTTTTCATCGGCTTTTCCACGAAAACATCGCCATCATGTCGAACGTTTTCTTTCCATACTCCAAGGCGCCTCTGCGCACCATTAAGGAGATTCAGTTTGGTCTCTTCGCCCCGGAGGAGATCAAGCGCATGAGTGTGGTCCACATCGAGTACCCAGAGACATTGGTGAGTGCTTAATTCTGAGTTTTCGTCGCATACTTTGTGATCGGCTCTACTTGCGCTTGTGTTTATGATTGCTAATGACGCGATAGGATGAACAACGTCAACGGCCTCGGACCAAGGGTATCAACGACCCGCGTCTCGGCACAATCGACCGTCAGTACAACTGCGAGACTTGTGAAGAAGGTCCCAAGGAATGCCCAGGACATTTCGGTCATATCGAGCTTGCATCTCCAGTATTTCACATCGGTTTGTTGCACCTGATCGATTTCTTCTCTTTCCGCCCGCTGACTTCCTCTAGGTTTCGTGACCAAGATTAAGAAGCTTTTGGAGACCGTGTGCCACAACTGCGGAAAAATCAAGGCCAACCAGGTTAGTCATCCCTTATGGGATGGCAAATCTTGATGGCAGACTTTGCTGACATGATTACCAGGCCGATTCTAAGTTCGCCGAAGCTCTCCGATTCCGTGACCCCAAGCGTCGATTCGATCACATTTGGCGACTCTCCAAGGATGTGCTGGTCTGTCAAGCTGACCCTCCTGCTGATGACGAAGAATTCTCGAAGGACCCCCAGCAGCGCTCCCACGGTGGCTGCGGTAACGCCCAGCCTACTGTCCGAAAGGAAGGAATCACACTTGTTGGAACATGGAAGCCGAGCAAGGCTATGATGGAAGACGAGATGGCACAGCCTGAGAAGAAGGTCATTACGCCTGCCATGGCGCTGAACATCTTCCGGAACATCTCCCAGGAAGAGGTTCGCATCATGGGTCTTAGCAATGACTACGCTCGTCCCGAATGGATGATTCTTACTGTCCTTCCCGTCCCACCTCCTACCGTCCGTCCCAGTGTTGTCATGGGAGCCACCAGCGGCGCCCGTGGTGAGGATGACTTGACATACAAGCTTGCTGAAATCGTTCGTGCCAACCAGAACGTTCAACGCTGTGAGCAAGAAGGTGCCCCCGAGCACGTTATTCGGGAGTTCGAATCTCTGCTTCAGTACCACATTGCTACATACATGGATAATGATATTGCCGGTCAACCCAAGGCCATGCAAAAGGGCAACCGTCCTGTGAAGGCTCTGCGCAGTCGTCTGAAGGGCAAGGAAGGTCGTCTGCGTCAGAACTTGATGGGAAAGCGTGTCGACTTCTCTGCTCGTACTGTCATTACTGGTGATCCCAACTTGTCGCTTGATGAAGTGGGTGTACCATACTCGACGGCCCGAATCCTGACCTACCCAGAAGTTGTCACCCCTTACAACATTGAGAAGCTTCAGAAGCTAGTCTCCAACGGACCCAACATTCACCCTGGTGCCAGATACATTGTCCGCGACAACGGCGAGCGCATTGACTTACGTCACGCCAAGCGCGCTGGTACTCAGCAGCTGCTTTATGGCTGGAAGGTCGAGCGTCATCTTGACAACGGTGACTACATTCTGTTCAACCGTCAGCCTTCGCTTCACAAGGAATCCATGATGGGTCACCGTGTCCGTGTCATGCCCTTCTCTACATTCCGAATGAACTTGTCGGTGACCAGTCCTTACAACGCCGATTTCGATGGTGACGAAATGAACTTGCACGTCCCCCAGGGCGAAGAAGCACGCGCTGAGCTCGCTGAATTGACTCTGGTTCCCAAGAACATTGTTTCTCCCCAGCGTAACGGTCCCCTGATGGGTATTGTGCAGGACACTCTTTGTGGAATTTACAAGATCTGTCGTCGTGATACCTTCCTTACGAAGGCTCAGGTTATGAACCTTATGATGTGGGTTCCCGACTGGGATGGTGTGATTCCTCCCCCTGCTATCCTGAAGCCCCGACCCCGTTGGACAGGAAAGCAGATGATCAGCATGGCTTTCCCCTCTGGCCTGAACCTGCTGCGTGTTGACAAGGATGGTGCTGCTATGACGGAGAAGTTCAGCCCTCTCAATGATGGCGGTCTTCTGATCCACGGTGGACAGTTGATGTATGGTATGCTTTCTAAGAAGACTGTCGGTGCCAGCGGTGGTGGTGTCATTCACACCATTTTCAACGAGTACGGTCCCGACACTGCTGTCAACTTCTTCAACGGTGCTCAAACCATTGTCGGCTACTGGCTACTTCACAACGGTTTTAGTATCGGTATCGGTGACACTATTCCCGACCAACTGACTATCCAGAAGATCGAGGAGGCTGTCCGCAACCGAAAGCAAGAGGTCGAGACTATCACTGCTAGCGCCACTGAAAACACTCTGGAAGCTCTGCCTGGTATGAACGTCCGTGAGACATTCGAGAGCAAGGTTTCTCGTGCTCTGAACAACGCCCGTGATGAAGCTGGTGATGCCACCGAGAAGAGTTTGAAGGATCTGAACAACGCTATTCAAATGGCTCGCTCTGGTTCCAAGGGTTCCGCTATCAACATTTCCCAGATGACTGCCCTCGTCGGACAGCAATCCGTGGAAGGAAAGCGTATTCCCTTCGGCTTCAAGTACCGTACTTTGCCCCACTTCACCAAGGACGATTACTCTCCCGAGTCGCGTGGATTCGTTGAGAACTCGTACCTCCGAGGCTTGACTCCCACTGAATTCTTCTTCCACGCTATGGCTGGTCGTGAGGGTCTTATTGATACCGCTGTCAAGACTGCCGAGACTGGTTATATCCAGCGTAAGCTGGTCAAGGCTCTGGAAGAAGTCATGGTCAAGTACGATGGTACTGTCCGTAACTCTCTTGGCGATATTATTCAGTTCATTTACGGAGAGGATGGTCTTGATGGTGCACACATTGAAAATCAGCGTGTTGATATCATCAAGTGCTCTGATGAGAAACTCCGCGAACGCTTCCGTGTCGATGTCATGGATCCGGAGCGCACTCTCGGCCCCGAGGTCTTAGAGCAGGCTAATGAGATTGCCGGTGATATGGAGGTGCAAAGATACTTCGATGAGGAGTGGGAGGCAATCCTGAAGGACCGGGAATTCCTGCGCACCGTGGCCAAGGAAGACGAGGAAATGATGCAGCTTCCCATCAACATTCAGCGTATTCTTGAAATGGCTCGCACCACTTTCCGCATTCGCGAGGGTACCATCAGTGACCTGCACCCCGCTGAGGTCATTCCTCAGGTCCAGGCCCTTCTGGATCGCCTGATGATCGTTCGTGGTAACGATGTTATCTCGCGCGAGGCTCAAGATAATGCAACATTGCTATTTAAGGCTCAGCTCCGCAGTCGTCTTGCTTTCCGTCGCCTCGTTACCGACTATTCTCTTAACAAGCTTGCATTCCAGCATGTGCTTGGTGCTATTGAAAGTCGCTTTGCCCGTGCGGCAGCCAACCCTGGTGAAATGGTTGGTGTCCTTGCAGCCCAGTCTATTGGTGAGCCTGCTACTCAGATGACCCTGAACACCTTCCACTTTGCTGGTGTGTCATCTAAGAACGTCACCCTTGGTGTACCCCGTCTGAAGGAAATTCTGAATGTTGCTACCAACATTAAGACTCCCTCTATGACCGTGTACCAGCAGGGCATGAAAACTCACGACAAGGAAGGTGCCAAGACCCTGCGCAGTCTTGTCGAGCACACTAGTCTGCGTTCCGTTACTGAGTCCACTGAGATCTACTACGACCCTGACATTCAATCCACGGTCATTGAGAACGATCGGGATATGGTCGAATCCTACTTCATCATTCCCGAAGATGTTGGCGATGACGCTGCCTCGCAGTCCAAGTGGTTGCTCCGTATCGTGCTCAGCCGTCCCTCGCTTCTCGATAAGGGTCTCACAGTCCAGGACGTCGCCACCAGGATCAAGCAGGCTTACCCCCGTGATATTGCAGTCATCTTCAGTGATAACAACGCTGATGAGCAAGTTATCCGTATCCGTCAAGTTCAAGACTACAAGGATGACGATGATGAGGATGTTGAATATGATGTGACTTTGAAGAAGCTTGAGCAGCACTTGCTCGACACTCTGACCCTGCGTGGTGTTCCTGGTGTTGAGCGTGCGTTTATTAACGAGAAGAGCAAGGTCCGTGTTATCGAAGATGGCTCGCTCTACACAAGCAAGTCCGATCCCCTCTGCAAGGAATGGGTTCTCGAGACCAGTGGTTCTTCTCTGGCTGCAGTTCTCTCAATTCCTGGTGTCGATGCTTCTCGTACATACTCCAACCAGTTTATTGAGATTTTCGAGGTATTCGGTATCGAGGCTGCCCGTACCGCTGTCCTTCGTGAATTGACCCAGGTGCTTGCCTTTGACGGTTCCTACGTTAATCACCGTCACTTGGCTCTCCTGGTTGATGTGATGACTGTGCGTGGTTACCTGACTCCTGTCACTCGTCATGGTATCAACCGTGCCGATAACGGTGCGCTCATGCGTTGTTCCTTCGAAGAGACCGTTGAGATTCTGTTGGAGGCTGCTGCCTTCGGAGAGCTTGACGACTGCCGTGGTGTCTCGGAGAACTTGATCCTCGGACAGATGGCACCCGCTGGAACGGGAGAGTTTGACGTCTACCTGGATCAGACCTTGCTCAACACGGTTGTGTCGAACAATGCACGCTTCGGCCTTATGGGCGCTGTTGGCGCCAAGGATGCCATCATTCCGGACGGTGCTGCTACTCAGTACGACACTGGATCTCCCATGGCAAGCTCCCCATACATGACCGATAGTGATCCCGATGCATCCTTCTCGCCCATGCACCAGCTGGGTCAGGATGCTCCAGGAGGCTTCACAGACTACCAGCCGTCTGGTGGCTATGGTGGATTCAGTCCTGGTCCTCGCAGCCCCGGTGGCTACTCCCCCACCAGTCCATTCAACACCAGTCCAACGTCTCCTGGCTACTCTCCCAGCTCGAGTTACTCCCCGACATCGCCTAGTATGGGTATGACCAGCCCGCGCATGAACTTCTCGCCTGGTTTCTCGCCTACTAGCCCGTCGATCAACCCGACGTCACCGGCCTACTCGCCTACCTCGCCTGCCTATGGTCAAGTGTCCCCGACTTCGCCTTCGTACTCTCCAACATCGCCTGGGTTCTCGCCTACGTCGCCAAGCTACAGTCCAACATCGCCCAGCTTCAGCCCGGCGTCGCCGGCCTTCAGTCCAACTTCTCCTACCTACAGTCCCACCAGTCCTGCCATCGCAGGCGCTGGTCGGCACCTGTCCCCTACTTCACCAACCTCCCCGAAGTTCTCTCCCACGAGCCCGCAGTCATACTCGCCTAGCTCTCCTAACTTCTCTGGCTCCCCAACGTCGCCCGGTGCTGGGGCTTACAGCCCGACTTCCCCGGCTTTCAGCCCTTCATCGCCACGCCAGTAAAGTTCGGACGGACATGGCTTGCCTGTCTAAGGCTCGTGCTTACGTCTGTACTATCACCATTACAACATTCAAATAACCCAAAAGGATTTTCACGCGTTTAAAATCTCAGAACTGATTGATAATTTTTCCACGATATCGGGGCGTGTCACCCTTTCAATTGTATCTGTTCTTTACTTTTTCTTTACCCAGAGACGTGCCCTCCGTTTCAGCCGTCTTCGTTTGTTTTCGCAATTGCACACGCTTTTGTTCCCCCGTTTCGCAGGTGGTCATGATATCTCACGACAACGCGGAGTTGCTGTTTTTAACGCCCGAGGCTTGGTCTGGAGACGTTGAGGAATGGCAGATACCGTTTGCCCTGGGAGTTTATGACTGCCCAATTTCTATTGCATTGAGAGCGCCCCGGGGATGTATTTTCTGCTTTTTCCTGCTTTGTACACAGCACCTCGTGAGGGGACGAGTAGATCCAAAGAATGGTAATGACATTTTTGTCTATTCTGTGCATCGTAAATAACTGTAGTACATGTAAATATGATGTTGGGAGTAGCCTAGAGAATATAAGTATGAGAAAGTACGGAAAAATGAAGCGCCGTCAACCCAAACGTGGCCCGAACTACATCATATCGCAACAGTTCCGCACTCGACTCCTCCACATTGCTTTGCTTTCGAGCCGCGATGTGCCTCTCACTCTGTAATTACACCAGTATCTCAAAGTCATGATGAGGTCACTATCTCTTCTTTCGGCCCTGCGTAAGCTACCCCCACGCGCAGACGACACCGAAGACTGACCCCTTCCAGTGCTATTACAGACCTGCGCAGCTGGGCCAAGTCAACATTCCGCTGAGACGGTCCAAACTGCTGTCGGCGGCGATGCTGATAATCATGAACCCCCGCTCTTTGCTGGGGAACCAGAACCCCGACCTATGACCCGTGAGTACTGTACCTACCTCGGAGCTACTATCTCCGCATCCTATCAATGGCTGCCCGAGACTGACAATCTATCCTGTGAACAGAAAGGGTTGAGACGGCATGGAATACCCTCCGTACCGCAAAACCCGCAAGCCCCCAAACAGACAAGTCAACAGGCATCCTCGGAACTGCCATATACTATGGCCGCCAAACATTCCGAATCCTCTTCCTAAACGGCCCCACAACCGACAAACCACAGCGGAAACTCGACGCAAATGTCGCAAACGCCGTGGCAGAGCTGCGCGCAGCAGCAGACGAAGAACAAGACCCAGATGCGATGTTCCTACTAGCAGAGATGAACTTCTACGGCAACTTCTCCCACCCCCGCGACTTCAAAGAAGCATTCCACTGGTATCATGAGCTCGCCTGGCTGGATGGGAATAATACCGCCCAGAATATGGTTGGCTTCATGTATGCCACAGGCATTGGAGGTGCCGTTGAACGCAACCAGGCTAAGGCGCTTATGTACCATGAGTTTGCTGCCGAGACGGGGAATACGCGCTCCGAGATGACCCTTGCGTATCGGTATCATAATGGCATTGGAACGCCGAAGGATTGTGACCATGCACTTGTTTACTATAAACGCGTTGCAGATAAGGCTGTTGAGTTTTACCGCTCTGGTCCGCCTGGTGGTAATGCTCTCATTCGTGACTCTTATCGTTGGGCTGAGGAGGAGGGTGGTGTTTATGGTGCTGGTGCTAGTGTGTCGAGTTCTGGGCAGAACGCGCGTGACGCTGCTCAGGCTAGTCCTGAGGCTAGTGTTGAGGATATTCTGGAGTATTTGGATCTTATGTCGAGGAAGGGCGAGCTGAAGGCTACTTATACCCTTGGCAAGATGAATTATGAGGGTGCTCGGGGTTTGTCGCGCAATTTCCGTCGCTCTATGAGGCATTTCAAGGTTGTTACCAAGAAATATTGGAATAAGGATGGTACTGTCAATCAGAATGCTCCGGCTGGGCTAGACAAGCTGGCTTCTAAAGCGGCTGGACATATTGGTTTGATGTACCTCCGTGGAGAGGGAGTGGAGCAAAACTACGGCACTGCTCTCACTTGGTTCCGACGTGGTGTTGTGAACGGCGACTCTCTGTGCCAGCATTGGATGGGCCTGGTGTATCTGAACGGATACGGGGTGCCTCAAGATGGCTTCAAAGCCGCCAACTACTTCAAGGCTGCGGCAGACCAGGATCTCCCGGCATCGGAATCGCGATTGGGCGCATTGTTCCTAGACCAAGGCGATGTGGCCGCTGCCACACGTTACTTCGAGCTTGCTGCCCGCTGGGGGTGGATGGAAGCGTATTACTACCTGGCGGAGATGGCCAACTTCGGCGTCGGCAGACAACGGCACTGCGGCGTCGCTGCTGCCTATTACAAGGTTGTTGCTGAAAAGGCGGAAATCATCCACTCGGCCTTTGCGGAGTCGAATTCTGCTTACGAGGCCGGTGACAAGGAGGGAGCTCTCATTCCAGCGATGATGGCCGCTGAACAGGGCTACGAGAATGCCCAGGCAAATGTGGCTTACCTTCTCGACGAGCAGCAGTCCTTGCTTTCACTAAGTTCCATTTTCCCATGGGCTGAAAAGAGCCGGTCTTCGTTGCTGCGCAATGCGGCTCTGGCTTTGATCTACTGGACACGATCCTCGAAGCAGGCTAACATCGACTCGTTGATCAAGATGGGTGACTACTACCTGTCCGGTACAGGTACCGTTATGGATGCAGAGAAAGCCTCTGCTTGTTATCACAATGCCGCTGAAGCACACCACAGTGCACAGGGCTACTGGAATCTGGGCTGGATGCACGAGAACGGCGTAGCGGTGGACCAAGATTTCCACATGGCCAAGCGATACTATGATCTGGCCCTCGACGTCAGCCCTGAATCATATCTGCCAGTCAAACTCAGCTTGCTCAAGCTCCGGGTCCGAGGGTATTGGAACCACATCACCAATGGAAATATCAACCCCATCCGCGACGAGGAAGGTAAGTGAACCATGGCCCGTTTGATCATTTACTTTTGGCGCCTTACTTAAGATTTCTTAGACTCGAAACCCCCTCGCACTTTCAAGGAATGGATTACGACCTTTATCCACAATGACGAGGAAAGCTATTACGATGAGCTTTACGAACAACGCGGGGAGGATGATGAATACCGTGGCCTTGATGCTGATAGTCACGAGGACGGCTACTATGATGACCTGGATCTCGAGATTGACGAAGGAATGCTAGAGGGTCTTCTGATTGTCGGGTTGGCCGCTACGCTCTTGGTGCTGGTCTATGTTCGTCAACAGCAGCAACGGCGTAACCGGCAGAATGAGAATGCCAATGCCAATGCTAATGCCAACGCCAACGCCAACGCCAATGCCCAAGGAAATGGGGACCGCGGCTTTTTCCCACAGCCCGGAGACCCTGAATTTGGGCAGTGGGTGGCAGGAGGAGTTGGGCATTGAGTCTAGTCTATTCTTGTAGATAGAATTCCATGTTATCGATAAGCTTCTTTCTCCGCATCTCCCAACTTCTCTTCTCCAACACCCCTGTCATCGGAGATCTGTAACCGTTTCATGGACTATGGCTCAGCCTCCAAGCAAACGTCGTCGCGTTGATGCAGCCGCCACACTATCCAAGCCGTTCAAGTCGCCAATGCGCAGGCCCGTCCCGACAACCACAGCCGCATCACCAGCTACACCCGTCGCGACCAGGGCCCTCAATGACGCCCCAGCACAAGCTTCTACACCAGTCTCAAATATACCTACACACTCCCTCCCCGCCGAACAGAAAGCAACCTCCCGCCCGCTCTCAACCCCAACCCGCTTCCACTCCTCCGACCCCGACATCCTCGCCCTCCAAAAACAACAACGCGCCATTCAATCGCGCATAGCCTCACTCCGCACAGACCTCGATGCAGCAACCCAAGCCCACCAACTCGAATCCTCAACCAAAGATACCGAGCTCGAAGCTCTGATCGTCAAATGGCGCCATATTAGCCAGGACGCGGCGGACGAAGCGTTCGTCGGTGCTCAAGAGCGTGTTAATAAGATGGGAGGCATGAAGGCTTGGAAGGAGCGTTCTAAACGTGATGCTACGCGGTGGGAAGAGTATGAGGAGGAGAAACGTGAGATTGAGCATGTTGATGAGGAAGAGGAGGAGTATCGGGATCTTGGGGGGTTGTCGGAGATGTTGCAGAGTAGGAAGATTGTCCATGAGCAGGGGCGGGAGGAGAGTTCTGATGAGGTGTGTATTTGGTTATTGCTTTGCTTTGAGGCTGGCTGGAATATTGCTGATGTTCTCTAGGAGTTTTCTATGGGATATATGCTTAAGACTCTGCATATTGATCCTAAGTTGATCGGGTATGATGTGGTAGCTCAGACATGGATCAAGGGTTGATGCGACAAGACGAGGAATGAATCCATGGACCTTGAATGAACTTGATATGATTAAGAGACATCTATACCCAATGTTATACTGTTATGCTTGTATATCGTTGAACTTGACTAGGTGCCGCTTACACTTTCCTATTTGGGATGATATCGACTCCACCCAATCCCCGCATTGCCTTCCCTTCAAGCTGCAAATCACTAATTTACATGTCAATGCATCTGATTACTGCATGTCGCGCCCGCTGAAGCATAGAGATATCGCCTGCGCTCGCTGTTTCCGCCTCAAGCGGAAATGTGACCATGCAAAGCCATCCTGTGGCGAATGTCGCCGCAAAGGCGCGGAGTGCTTGCCGGCCAGATCCCGGAAGTCGGGAGATAACATCACCATCCCGCTGGATTACTTGAGACAACTTGAAGAGCGGGTGGCTGAGATGGATCGTCGATCTAGCACTATCGAAGCTCACGTGGAGATGTGCGATGCTGCTGTGCAGACCGATTACGGAGATCTTGAAGCGTGCAATGATTCGAGCCATTTCTTGGCTGGCCAAGATTTAAATAAGGACAACGATGCGTCTCTCATGCTATTGTCTGGATTGCAGTCTCCAAACCAACGATTTGCACGATCACCTCCGTCTTTCTCGCCGGACACATTGTCTTTCTTGACCAGCGCAACTTTTGACTTTCCATGGATGGATACAACACCATCATATTCATTGACCGACAGCTTAACCTGGTTGAAAGAGCAATACACCAATGTCTATTTCTCTGTCACACACCGCGAATGGCCCTTCCTGAACGAAACAGCCTGGAAGTCTTGGCACAACGAAGTCATCATAGACGGACAAGATGAATGGCGACAATTCTTTTTAAATATTGTATATGCAATTGGGGCATCCCTTTGCAGTACAATACAGCGAGATCCTTCACACTCAACACGTTCGAAAGAGTTCTATGCCTCGGCAATGCGATATTACCCGCACGTCGTGGGGCATTCGTCTATGGTTCTGCAGGTCCAGGCTTCATTGCTTATGATTCTTTACGCTTTGCATTCACCTTCTTCGGAGGAGATTACGACTAGTGTTTCTTCCATCGTACCCTTCTGTACGGCTGCGATGGCGGAGATCCGAAAGCATGCGTCGATCTGCCGAGATAATGGGTCGATGACTGAGACTGATGAGGTTTTGTCGGAGAAAATGTTCATCACTTGTTACATGCTGAATGAAATTATTGTGTCTGGGTGGGATCGACCTGTTTCAGCTGCATATAGAGTTGTCGACGATGATGTGAGTCACCTTTGCATCTATTTTACATCCCCGTCCCGAATGATTGACATCACTGACCTTTAATATAGATGTGCATATTAGGCGACACACTCCAACCACCTCAAGACATAAACCCCGCCTTAACTCATCTATTCCGCCTACGCAAAATTCAAGCAAGCATCAGAAGATCGAAAGAGAACTGGCCTCAAAGCCCACTGATCAAACACGATACAAGCCACAACTCTTCATCCTCCTTCAAATCGGCGCTTGATATCTGGCGGCAGGATATCCCACGATATGGATCCAATAATGTTCAATACGGCTATTTGCACCCTATATGGATGCGAAAGCTGTATGATTACAGTCTCTTGATTCTGATGGAAGAGAAGCGGAACTTTGTCGAGGACGGAGTGGAAGAGTTCCTCGCCGCGGTTGTGGATGTCTGTCTCAATTTCCGTCTATTTCAGGAAGAGGGCCACGTAATGTGTTACACCTGGTCTGCGGTATGTAACCGGCAACTCATACTTATTCATAGGAAGACTTGGCTAACATTTACATTTATAGCTTGTATTCCAGTTTCGCGCAGGAACCATGCTTTTGTATATTTCCTGGGCAACAAAATCCATGACTGATACCCGCAAAGCCATTGACGCCTGTGCGATGAATTTGGCTGGCTTTGTGGACCGTTGGACGGACGCCATGCCGTATATGAGGGTTTATGAGTTCCTAAGACAGAAGGTTATGTGGAAGGCCGGTATAGGTGAAGTTGAAACAGATAATATGGTCTTGTTGGAGGAGGCCGAGTTGCATTTGGAGCAGTTGAAGAAGGGATACTTGCACAGAGCGGTCTTGGGGATGGTTGAGGATATTATGTTTGGGGGCTCTATTCAAGTGTTTCCCGAAGAAGTGTAAATGTTAGAGTGAAGGTTAATGTTATCTCAGTTTGTATGTCTATGAATTCCCGCATCGACGGGTTCTATACTTATCGCGGAGTATTGTCCGCTTGCATGTGAACCAATCATACAACTTCAACTATTCCCCCACGATCAGCATCCCCTATCATATGTTTATCATAGTTCCGCAGCTTCATGCTTATCTACTTGGCAGCGATAACACAAGTCCAGGCCATCTGCTAGGGCTTAAAAGCCCGGCATAGGAATGCGGAACGTGATTCTCACGACTTCACACCTTGACCCAAACAGACCCCAGAACCCAATTAACCCTAATTGATCCTTCACGATGGAGAAAGACCCCAAAGTGGATTATCCCACTGTGGGGAAAGATATTGCCCTCGGCGAGACTCACGATATTGGCGCCAATTTATTCCTCGAGGCCGAACAGCTCTCCGCCGAAGAGCTGGAGACCGAAGGTGCCAAAGTTCTTCGCATCCTGGACTGGAGGATTATGCCAATTGTCCGTAATACCCCGAGCCTATATTGATCCCTTCTAACGTGGATTCATGTTCTAGCTCTATGTTACCTACGTTATTCAATTTCTTGGTAAGTACAACTAAATCAGGACCTCGCCTTGCTCTTCTGACACACTCATTTAGACAAACTATCACTCAACTATGCCTCTGCCTATTCCCTCATCCCAGATCTCGGACTCGAAGGCCAGAGATATTCGTGGGTCGCTGCAATCTTCAACTTCGGCTATCTATTCTGGGCTCTACCGGCCAACCTATTGATCCAGCGACTGCCGATCGCAAAGTATATGGGCGGCATGCTTCTAATCTGGAGCATCCTCGTCGTCGCGCATATCGGCGCGAAAAACTATGCCGGAATCCTAGTATTGAGATTCCTACTGGGCATGGCAGAAGCCGGTGTCAGCCCTTGTAGTAAGTGGCCCCATGCCACTTACAAACTAACAGTCTGGCAATGCTAATCTACTGTCATAGTGATGAATCTGACTTCTATGTTCTACAAGCGCTCGGAACAACCATTGCGCATGGCTATCTGGCTCAGTGCCAATGGAATGGCCACGATGGTCGGTGCCCTTTTAGGATTTGGCCTGGGTCATTCCCATAATACGACTCTGCACAGCTGGCAACTTATTTTCCTTACTATTGGACTGATGAATTTTGTCACTGGTTGTGTCTTCCTCTGGCTCATGCCTGATTCGCCCAGTTCGGCGCGCTTCCTTTCGCACCGTCAGCGCGTGATAGCCGTGCAGCGTGTCGCGGAGAATATGATTGGCGTGAAGACTAGAGAGATCAAGCCTCGACAGGCTTTGGAGAATCTGTATGATGTAAAAGTCCTCTGCTGTGCCGGAATTGGTATTGCGTGTGGTGTTATCAACGGAGGAGTTTCGAACTTTGCTTCTGCTCTTATTAAAGGCTTCGGGTTTAATGGGATTTATGCTACATTGCTCCAGCTGCCAACTGGTGCTTTTGAAGCTTTGATAGTCCCGATCTGCGGTATTGTCGCTACATACGTCAAGGACTCACGGTGTATTGTCCTCGCAGTCGTGTCTCTTATTCCCTTCGCTGGTCTGCTGGGTATCCGGTTTACCGACCTCGACCACCGCTGGACTCTGGTCGGCTGCACCTGGCTACAGTACATCGTTGGTGCTCCGGTTATTGTGTGCTGGAACATCCTTGCCACCAATGTTGCTGGCCACACGAAGCGTGCAGTGGCTAATGGTCTCTGGTTCACGGTCTATGCCGCCGGAAATGTCGCTGGTGCTAACATCTTCTTCGCTCGCGAGGCTCCACGCTATTATTCAGCTCTTGCGGGGCTACTCATCTGCTATGCAGGTATTATTGTGCTATCGGTTGTGGCGTATGCGTTCATGAGATGGGAGAATGCGCGAAGAGATACGGTCGATACGGCTACATGTGAGGGTGATGTTACGTCACAGGCTATCTTGGATGGATTCAAAGATATGACGGATATGGAGTCGAGGCATTTCCGGTATGCGCTTTGAATGGTAATTAGAAGGCTATAGATATACAGTAATCAATATGAATGGATCAAATCAGATGAGTATCCACCGATGCTAACGGTAAATGGCAAATAGTGGGTCCTTAACCCGAAAAGGTAAGAAGTCCCCCATAACGGGATGGTAGGTCAATGGAAAGAGCAAAGAAACTGTAAGCCTAACCCAGCGCTGGGGGTTCTGCTAGAGGCTTTCAGGAAACCTCAGGTCACGCGCTGGAGGAGCCAGGACCGAATCCGGCTCATCCCTTTTATTTTTTTTATTTTTCCCTTTGTATTCTCTTTTCTCCCGTCTGCGCCGCCCTCAAGAAGAGTGGTTGGATCGTATGGACAGGTGCTGCCTAAAATTGAAGCCCCGGGGTTGGGGATTGTTATTGGTCCCTTTGAATGTAACAGATCACTTCCTTTAAATAGGTACGGATGTCTTTCATACATAATGTAGCAGGCGTTTATATACATTTTCATCCCAGTGTCATAGTATCATCCTACATGCAGACATATCCCTTTCTTCCAGAACCAGGAAAACCAAGATATTTAATATCAAGACGCTCTTCGAGCAACGACCGCAGTTTCATAGGGCGTCAATCCGATGTTATCCAAAACACTCAACTCAGAGAATGTAGATTTGCAAAAGCAAGGTTCATAATCAGGCCAGTCTACCCGCGGCCCAAGCCACACAATCATTTCAACGGCTTGATCACCATATGAATCAATATATTTGGTGATTAGCTTAGGGTCGCGTGGGTAGATAAACATCCACGCCTTGGCCTGTTGAGCGCTGGGATAGAGGCCCCACCCTCCACTAACGACGTTCATGTCTTCTTCGGCAATATATCGGTTGATTGAGGAATCTACTTCCACTCCCTGCACTGGAACATGTTTATTGGAGTATGCGATGACGCCTTCGAGGAGACCTGATCCGCTGCCGATTGAGATGGTGAAATCGGGGTTCTTGGGGAGGATTGAAGCCAGGTGGGTGATCAATGTGCTGGATATTCCCAGGCAGCAATCTGGGAATCTTTTTGGTGTTGGCCCAAGCTGGTTTAATATATGAGACAAATCCATGTTGAGTGACTGAAGAAACTTGAATTTGGAGAAGAACTTATATTCGGAGCGGGTTTACTAAACACCGGAGTATGGACCGGAGTGAAGAGCGAGATGAGGCTTGCTATTGTGCTCTTAGATATCGGGATAAGCTAGATGCTCACATGGTCAGTGCTGTTCTACAGAAATTCTGGACCGTTTGCTTTTGACATTTCGAAGGAATAAAAATGTGCAAAAGGAGAAGAAAAGGAAACGACCAAGCAAAAAGCGGCTTGTTGCAACAACAGAAAACAGAAAGATCAACACAGTCTCTCAAGATAATCACAAAGCTCAATTGATTTGGACGTTGTAAGTTAGCTTGTATGTACATGTAGTTTGATTGTAGTTAGTTATGGTTAACTAGTTATTTTTAGATGTCGTGATTTGTCCTGGATCCGGCCAATTGGAGATGTCAATGACTCTGTATTTCATTACCCCTATTTCTCACTATTTATGGGTCCATTCTAGCTACATAAGCTATGCCGACGGATCATCTATAGACCCGGTTTCATGCAGTATTCGTAAGGTAATTGCGACATTAGATGAGTGCCTTACTTACAAGGCGCCAAAAGGGAAAAGGTGGGGATCTCAAGAATCCACAGCCTTGTCAGATATCAAACACAGCATGACCCAACACTCAAGCTGAGATGGAGCCAGACAATGGCAATCAATCGGACAACACCACCCAGTGGCCGCATAGGCTCATCCAAGTCCCGATCCGGCTGTAAAACCTGCAAGTAAGTTCTGCTACAACTGTATCTGACACAAATTAACCACTTTGACAGGATCCGAAGAGTGAAATGCGGGGAAGAAAAACCAAGCTGTCTCCGGTGTACAAGTACAGGCCGGAAATGTGACTTTGAGAATAATGCCATTGGCACCTCGCCTCCAACGCCGTCGATGCCAACTTCTCTCATCCCCAGCCCGAGTCACACGCTCTCCTCGTCGCCGAATTCGGGACGGCGGGAACGTCGTGCTTTCGGGTATTACTTTCAACATGCTGCGCAGTATTTGTCCGGTGGTATGGACATTGATTTTTGGACTGGCGTTGCCCCACAGATTTGCCGCACTGAGCCAGCTGTGTGGGATGCCATCATTGCCATCAGTGCTTTGTTTGAATACCCGGAACAATGCTTGGATTTCACCTTTTTGAGACACAAGCAGAAGGATGCTCATCTGCTGAAGCAATCTCAGAAAGAAGCTTTGGTGTGGTACTCGCGTTCGATTTCAAGCATCCATTCCCAGATCGAGCGTGGTAGCGCCGATCCCTACATTGCACTTATCAGCTGTGTGCTATTCATCTGTGTGGAGACCATTCAAGGGCGTATGGAGGAGGCTTTACAACTCCTCAGACAGGGCATGAGTCTGATATTGGACCTTCGGGTGAAGGCTCTTCATGGGACGGTCTCTGCTAGCAAAGCTGCGCTCCTGGAGAACACCATCATCCCACTGTTTTTACGGCTGAATACCATTGCTCTCACGATATCCGGGACTCAGCCTAGTGAGCTCTTCTCTTTTGAAAATAATAAGTATGATGGATTTTCATCACTTGGATCTGCTCGGCAGTCTATAACCACCTTGGGAGCAGAGTGCATCCTCTTCCAGCGAGATGCGGGAGTTCATCTCCAAGCCTTTGGCGGTGATGTCTGTGTGAGCCAGGACCTGTTCATCAAGCAACAGGAATTGCAAGATCGGCTAGCACGTTGGAAGAAGGCATATACAGACCTCTGCCAAAGCCTTCGTCACAAATCACCGATTCCGCTCGAGTATTCTATTTATACCGAGCCAACCCTACTCGCATACCACGCAGCTGCATCGGTATATGTTGCGGGAAGCCTGACAAAACATGAAACCGTCTATGATGATTATCTAGACGACTTCCGGGTAATCGTCGAACAATCCAGTCTTACCCTGGATGCCTCGAAGAAGCCAAACGGCGCGCAACCACCATTCACTTTCGAGATGGGTGTCGGACTCCCATTGTTTGTGGCTGCTGCCAAATGTCGCCATCCGGGGTTGCGTCGAAGAGCCTTGCAATTGTTGAGACGGGCTCCACCAGTGCAAGGCTTCTATAAATGCCCGCCTGTTACTGCTTTGGCCGAGCACCTCATGCAGGTAGAGGAGGGCCACAGTATTGTGTTGAACAAGGCAGTTGGTCAGGATGCTGCTGCTGAAATTGCTGCCATTGTTGCGTCTCAACAAGGACCATTATCTGGGAATCACGTCAACGAAACGATACCCCTCTCTCTTATTATTCCCGAGGAAGCCCGTATCTGTGACACTGGTGTTTTTCGGCTCCGGGATGGCCTTCCGTATGATGTCTGCGAGGACGATGTTATGAAGTGGAATCCTGGCCCAGAGCAACTGTTCATGACACTCAGAAGGCTTCGGCGTGATCCTGTTACCACCTCATGGGAGGTATATTGTGATTGTATACCTATGAACTTTTGATTTGAGGACTGGGGCCGAACCACTTGCTTCCATGTCACTGTGGAACAAAAAGATGGGACGCCAACAAGAATCCACGTGTATATAAAATTATACAAAAAATCCAAGACGACAGTGAATGTCGCTACAATTGGTCCCATAAGACCAGAATACTTGCACCGTGCGAAGACAGACACGCACTCTACGAAACTTAATGAACAGAAATCAAACGTCAAATAGATTCAACCCTTCGTTGCCATTCTAGTTTCATAGCTATTCCAGACAGCCCCTAAATGAATTCGCCTGTTAATCTCAAGCTTTCTCAATCAACCGCTCAAAGATCTGGCTAATAGCCTTAGCACTCTTCTTCGGCATTCTCTTCTGATCATTCTCATAGTCGACAAAAGTCACACCAAAGCGAGTTTCGTAGCCTTCGGCCCACTCAAAGTTGCTGTAAGTAAAATCGATATTAGCATCACATTACACTATAATCGATATTATATTAGGAGATTGGCATACTCCATAAGACTCCAAGCCATGTAGGCTCGCACATTGACACCGTCGTGGGTATAAGCATCGGCCATGGCACCGATGTAATCCTTGAAATATTGCACACGGAACTCATCGTTGAGAAGCTCTTCCAGCGGCATGTCGTTCTCTCCGAGGACACTGGTCCCGTTCTCGGTAACGTAGATCTTAGGGTATCCATACCGCTCACTAAGCCACTTTAGCAGCTTGCGGAATCCCAGCGCACACGGTCGCAGCCAAGGGGACTGAGTGATGGGCCCGATGCTTTGTCCGTTCTTGTCTTCAAGAAGCAGCTCTAGGTTACCAGCGACGTCGTCCAACTCTGGCTCGCCTGTCTTGGCGCGGATATAATTCGCGCAGTAGTGGTTCATACCATAGAAATCGTTGCTACCGTGTACTAGAGCAAGGTCTTCGGTCGTCCAGCTTGGCAGGCGGTCTCCGAGCTGCTTGATCATGCTGTCGGGGTACTTGCCATGGTAGATTGGGTCCGCGAACCATGAGATGGCGAATTCGATCTTGCGATCACAGGCTTCGACGTCGGCAGGGTTCTCGGGGTCCCAGGGCTCGGCCCAGTCACCTTTGATTTATATTGTTAGCAATGAGAGGGGCTGTGGTGGGAAGAGGTGTACCGTTGAGTGTAATGCCAATCTCGCCGCCGTCCCGCTCCTTGAACTCATCTCGGTATATCTTCACCGCAGCTCCATGAGCGACCAACAAACTGTGACCAACAATCCAGGGCTCGGTTGAACTATCTCCGACCGGGCTTTTGGTGCGATCGCTTGTGTGGCCCGGGGCGAAGGAACCATTGTTGTATCCAAGGACACTGCTGCACCAAGGCTCGTTGAAGGTAATCCACTGTTTGACCTTGGATCCGAATGCTTCGAACACTACGCGAGCATAGTTTGCGAAGTCGGCAACAAATTCCTCCTTGTTCAGAAGTCCACCGTAGCGTTTGTCCAACGCATCCGGAAGATCCCAGTGAAACAGAGTGATCATGGGCGTGATTCCCGCAGCATGGAGGTCATCCACGAACTTGACGTAGAACTCCAAGCCTTTCTTGTTGATGGGATCATTCCGACCGCCGAGGGGTATGATGCGGGACCTATGGTGGCGTCCAGCCGATATTAGCTGACAGGGTTTAAAGACAGAGGCTTAGATAGGGCTCACCATGATAGGGAGAATCGGTATGCCGAAGCACCACATTCCTTCAACAAGGCAATGTCCTCGTGTGTTCGGTGGTACGAGTCGCATGCTACCTCCCCAGATCCACCACCAGCGATCTTGCCGGGTATCTTGCAGAACGTATCCCAAATCGAAGGAGCGCGACCATCTTCGTTCACGGCTCCTTCAATTTGGTAGGCGGCTGTCGCAAAGCCCCAGACAAAACCCGGGGGCAGAGTGGATTGCTCAACGGATCCCATAGTGTAAAGGTAGGCCGAATGCCAATGAAGGTAGAGCGCACATCAAGATTTATGTAGCCTCATATTTGAAACAAAAGAAAGACAAGTTAAGAGCTTCCTTATCGTGACAGGAATGATCTCCGCGATCCGGAGGAGACGCCGCGCCGAGAGCGTCGGGAGGCTCCACCCGGTTTGGCCGGCCCGTTCACCGTAAAACTTTTGATATTGACTGTTGACTATATTTCATACTCCGGACAAGCGTGCGTGCCCCATTCGTGTTTCATAATATCTCCATCCCTTCGTCATCTCCATCCATCTCAGATTCGTCGGCAGTCGAGCCAAGTCGCAACTGTGAGTTCTTGGAATCATCCCCATGCGCCCCAAACGCGCTCACGATTTCCAGCTCAGGCCCTGCGATGATACTAGCATCGGCGTCCACTACCTCGCACAGCTCAATCAGACTGCGGTGGCTCAGCGACTTGAAACCATCCGTCCGCACCACACGACCCCAGTAGATCTGGCAGAACTGCTCAGCTCGGCGTTTCAGCCAGTGTTCATTGGTCCGCCCTGCACGCTCCCAGACAATGGCTGCATTGTGAACATCAAGCTCGCGGCTCAACCGGTTCACACAGAGCAGGCGAAGCTTGGGCATGTCGTAGAGGTTTGCCATAACAAGCATGCCCGCCACATCGATAGGGGTTGAGCAGTAGTCTGGATGGCCTGCAATGCTGTCTGTGTACAAATAGTAAAGAAATGCGCGTACAACTGAGTAGGGCTCTGGAATATGCATTCGCTTGGTGTGGTACTCCGCCATCTGCGCAGAGTACAGCCGCTTGAAATGTGGCCACCGTAGTTGTAGAAAGATTCGATGCACATGGATGGGGTCCGAAGTCGATGGGTCAACTTCCACAAAGGTTGGTACGGCTTGAGTTGGTGAGACGATCGGCTCGTCGCCCATGTAGTCCGAGTTTGAACAGTCCCAATCATCGCGGATTGCAGTGACGACGAAATCAGTACCACTCCCTGACTCGGGGGGAAGATCGAAGACAGCGGCAAGATCGGCCCCAAGTCCGGAAACTTGGGAGCCCATTGGATCAGAGGGCCACGGTCCATCTTGCTCGGGAGCATCCGCCGACAACCCGTTGCCTAACAAGCCATACTTCTCCAGGTCAATGGTGAGGACTTCACTCATCTGGTTTTCATCACTACTCCCTGGCACGCCCTCAATACTACATCCTAGCAGCCATGCCTTTGTTCCCGCCTCGTTGACCGTGCAGTAGTGCCATCGGTAGCCGGGCCGAAAAATCTCTTGCCCATCAGCCAGTCGTTGCCAACGCAGTGAGTTGAGCTCCAGGGCGGACAGGTTACAGTCATGAGACCGGACGGTCTCTGACGGTGTGATCAGGTCAAGCAGAACGCCAGATACAAACGATTGGAAATGGGTTCCAGAGAAGAGGGAGGGGACATGAGGGCCTGAGTTAAACCGAAGACATGAGATAGCACCCGGAGCAAGAGGCTTACGTCGGCCTAGGTTGCGAACCTGCACACTTCCTGAGTTCGCAGCATAGGAACGTGGAGACATCTGATGTGAAGGACTGTTCGGGATGGAGTCTGGATAATGAGCAGTCGGAAGATGAAAGTCCAGGGAATTGACACTACCTTGGAGATTGGTGTTTCCTGCCAGCGATGGGGATCCTTTGAGGTCGAGCCACCAAATGTCGGTTGTTCGCTCCATGTTGGGCCCCAATCCACCGAAAATCCAGAGTCGTGTTCCCCAAACCCAAGCGATATGATCAAATCGGGCGGTAAAGCTCCAGGTTCGAGACCAGGTCCAGGTTTGGAGATCCAAATAAGTCAAGTCGTCCAGTATGAGGTTCTTCTCGCCTGTCAGTCCACCTGCAATGAACAGCTTGTCCTCGTGAATCACTGCAGCATGTCGTGCCCTGCCGCGCGGAATGGGGCCACGGATTTCAGGTATTGACCAGGTGAAGGTATTCAAATCGAGGATCACGACGTCAGCTAGATACTCGCGGTGTTCGTTTTCTCCCCCAAATACGATCAACTTATCACCCTGGTACAAAGATGCAGTGTGGCCTATCCACGAGAAACCGTATTAGAATGCTAAAAAGCAGTATGGGCGAATGAGGAAATATGCATACCCATCCGCACTCCGGGGATATCGCCATAATTGTCCACAAGCTCCCATTCGAGGGTCTCCAAGTCTAGCTTGAGCACGTGGTTGTAGACTGGGAAATATTAGCATCAATTCAGTGTTGCAAAGAAAAATGCCGACCTTCATCTGTGTATTGATCAAACCCGCCGAAGGCATAGATTCGGTCATTGCTGCAATACGTCACCGAGGCATTTACCAGACAGGCGGGGACATGACCGCGAGACTTCTTGATGCTGGGACGATAATCAGTCTGGCGGGGTGCCGGACTGGCAGGCATCAAATAAGCGTCCTGCATGTGTGCCAGAGTGCAGGAGATCGGATTAGAGATGCTCGAAGATCCCAGAGGAGGTCGTGCGAGTGGGTCTTGGTGGGACTGTAGAGTGTGGGGAGGTGTCTGCCGTCAAGGTGCGAAATGAAGCTCACAGACCTCGAGTGGCAATCGCCTCATAAGCAAACAATGAACAGACGGACCTGACATGAATCTCGTCTTTGTCTGGAAAAGAACAAAACGCCGATGTCATGTCCCAAAAGGGGAAGGCGTCACCTGGGCGATCTTTAGTCAGCCGATACTGCCAAAGCGGAATGTCAGGTGGACTCGACCGTTGCTGAGCCAACCCTACGAGGAAAACAAAAGGAAGTATGAGCTACTTGTACTTCTCCCCTTCTTTTCTCTCTCCACCATCGAAATTCCTCATTCCTCTTCCCTATTTACTACTCCTCTACTGCATTTCGTATTTGCATCTTCTATTGGGACTGGTCCCCATTGCATTTTCTTCCTTTATCACTATGGCTTCTGTCACAGTGTCCACTCCGGTGAAGAGCCACCATGGACTGTTTTCCTCCAAGACTGCTGGCGGTCGTATCCCTCTGACCCCTTCGCCTAACCACCTGGCCAGCGGTACCTCGTCACCCTTCACTCCTCCCCAGAAGGCCGACGCTGGCCGCGGCCAAACCAAGTCCGTCTATGGCGGCAACCTCTCTGCGCACTTCACCAAGTCCTCCGTCCAGAAGTCAAGCCGTACCACATACCGTGAATCTCCCAAGTCAAACATTGCTCGCATTCGCAAGTCGCCCAAGCACCTCGAGCTCGGTGTGTCCGACTGGACGTTGACCGGCGGTAGTGTCGCATCAACTTCATCTCCTTCATCAAAGGAACGCCCTCGTCGGGAGATCCCGACCCGTTCTCGGGCCAGCAAGTCAACTGTGCGCATTTCTCACAACGCTGCTGACCGTTTCATCCCAAACCGGACCGCCAGTGAAGGTCTGACTACAAGTGGTGCTGCAAAGCCCGAAGAGGGCCAGCGCCCCAAGAGCGGTGGTAGCGGTGGATCATCAGTCCTGGCTACGGCTGCTAGTGCTTTTGATATGGGTGCCCGTGGATCCGATGATGACCTGACAGCTGCTCTTGAGAACTTGGGTCTTGAAGACAATGAGCCCTCCACGTACACTCGCCCGGCTCCCGATGCCGTTGCCTACAAGTCATCGCTTGCTGATGCCTGCGGTGTGAGCCAGAACACTCGCATCCTGGCCTTCAAGCCTCCTCCCCCCGAGTCGTCGAAGCCTATTGATCTTCGTGCTCAATACAACCGTCCTCTTCGTCCTGCCAAGTCGAACGCTGCCCAGTTCCGCCGCCGTGTCCAAACTGCCCCCGAGCGGGTTCTCGATGCCCCTGGCCTTTTAGATGACTATTACCTCAACTTGCTCGACTGGAGCTCTGGCAACCAGGTCGCCATTGGTCTCGAGCGCAATGTCTATGTTTGGTCTGCTGAGTCTGGCTCCGTGAACTGTCTTTTGGAAAGCTCCCCCGACACTTACATCAGCAGCGTGAAGTGGAGCGGTGATGGTGCTTACGTCGGTGTTGGTTTGGGCACTGGTGAAGTTCAGATCTGGGATGTTGAGGAGGGTACCAAGCTTCGCAGCATGTTCGGCCACGACTCCCGTGTCGGTGTTATGGGCTGGAACAAGCACACCTTGTCCACTGGAGCTCGTAGTGGCCTCGTCTACAATCACGATGTCCGCATCGCTGACCACAAGGTCGCTGAGCTTGTCTCTCACACCTCTGAGGTCTGTGGTCTTGAGTGGCGCGCCGACGGCGCTCAGCTCGCCACTGGTGGAAACGATAACCTCGTCAACATCTGGGATGCCCGTTCCCTGAGCGCTCCCAAGTTCACCAAGACCAACCACCGTGCTGCCGTCAAGGCTCTCAGCTGGTGTCCCTGGCAATCAAACCTTCTCGCCACTGGCGGTGGTTCTTACGATCGTCACATTCATTTCTGGAACACCACCACTGGTGCTCGTACCAACAGCATCGACACTGGCTCCCAGGTCACGTCCCTGCGCTGGAGCAACCACTACCGCGAGATCGTCAGCTCCAGTGGCTTCCCCGACAACTCTCTCAGCATCTGGAGCTATCCTACTCTGGTCCGCAACGTTGAGATCCCCGCTCACGAGACTCGTGTACTCCACAGCGCTATCAGCCCTGACGGTCAGATGCTGGCCACCACCGCCGCTGACGAGAGCCTCAAGTTCTGGAAGATCTTCGAGCGTAAGGCTGGCACCACTGCCTCCAGTGCTCGTGAGGGCGGTGTGGGCAGCAAGGCCCAGATGACAAAGTCTATGACCATCCGCTAAGCGTCTGCTGCTTTTCTTTTCTTTTACTGCTCGATACCCCCGGTTCATAACCTAAAGCATTGATGGGCTGGGACATTAATTTGGTGTAATGGTTCATATCTGGCTAGGATTTGGTGTTTGGTGTTCTTGTATCTATTTGCCGTAAGCTGGTTGCACAAATACCATTCTTACAGCTTCTTTCAATTCTTTATTGTGCTTTTCACTCTTCTATGAACAAATTGAATCTGATCTATCAATATTATTTCTTTCTTGATAGAGCGGGTGGACATCTGATGACTAATCTTGCGGGATACAGTGGGATTTCGACCGCAGAGCCGTGACTTTCACCTCTGCCAACCCATCGGCAAACTCACCATATCGCTTTTGTGACATTTGCACTCTCATTACGCATCTCTAAAGTCATTGTTTCTTTCTTTCTTTCTCGTGAGAACTGCAAACTTCGAGATCACTTGAGATTGCGTCATTTCTAGGAGTGATCGACCAGCACTTCGGCAACTTCACTGTTGCGACGGCAAGCTTTACGGTCCGGTCGAGCTATTGATACCCACTACGCCTCGCCAGAGATCCTCTCGAGCTCCTGCCACCTTCAGTCCTCTCCGATCAGTTATTCGCCAGCTTCCCGTCCTGCCCTTGCTCCGCAACATGTCCAACCAGCAAGTGGTGAGTTTCCAGCCTGGCGAACACCCAGTGTATCCTCGGTCACATTCACAACCTTTGTTGAAATACAATCCTTGTCAACTTTGATGTTATGGAGAGAGCTTTTGAGTTGAATAAGAGCTGACATGTGCCTCATAGGGTGTGGTGTTCGAGAAGGTGATCCAGGAGGTCTGTGATGCCTCCCAGGTCGATTTTGAAGAAAGCGGTGTCGACCAACAGACCCTGCACGACCTGCGTGACGTTAGTACTATTCCATTTCATATATCTCTATGCCCTTCCTGTTCTGAAGTGGACAGTCTTTGGGGTCGGCCAAAAGCGGGGGAGGCCGAAGAGGTGCGGGAGGCGGTGCTTATGGGGGATCACCGACTTATGAGTTCCCCCCCTTTATATGTGCCGCTGTTACCCGCTTAGGCGCTTTTAGACCGCCAAGACTTACCCATTGATCTCATTCGTCCATCGCGACATTAACTGGTGTCTATACTAATATTCATTGTATAGGCCTGGCAAAAGAAGCTCTCCTCTGTGAATGTCGCTCATTTCCCCTGGGATCCGGCCCCGCCACAGCCTACTCAGAACGTCCTTCCTCCATCGGCCACTGTTCCCTCCAATGCTCCTCGACCACCTCAGCCTCAATATGTCCCTGCGCCTGTTTCAATGCCCCAATCGGCTCCAATGCCCGTCCAAATGCCAACCCATATGACTGCTCCTCGCATCAAGACTGAGCCAGGCTCAAATGGCCAGTCCATGCCGCACATGACCCCCCAAATGCCCCCGCATATGAGCAACCCTCAGTCGGCTCGCGACCGTGCTGCAAGCCATCTTCAGCAGAAGTACGGCACTGCTGCTGCGAACTCCGTTAGCCAAATGCAGGCTCAAGCTCAGGCTGGACAAGGGTACCCTCAGATGCACCCCACTGCCCATGGACAGATGCCACCAATTAAGACGGAACACGGCTACCCACCTATGGGTCCCGGGCAGACCGATGGTGCTGGTGATGATTCCCTTACCGACTGGAAGGCAGAGGTAGCTCGTCGCCGGGCAGCTGCCGCGGATGGAGAGGGTGACCGCCTCCTGCGCGAGCACCTCAAGCAGCGCATGAGCCAGTTCGAAGGAGGTGGTCTCCTACGGCCCCTGGACGAGCACGAGTCTTCGGCCAAGGTAGCTTACCGAGAGGCTCTTACTGCGCCTCTCAACGAAGCTTGGGGGTCATCCTCATCTGTTACTCAGCTGCACGGTCAATATGATGGTGCTGACGGGGAAGTTAAGGAAGAAGATGAGGACGCGATCAACTCAGACCTGGATGATCCCGATGACCTTGTTGCCGATGACCACGACCAAGATGAGTCAGAAGGCCAAGTCATGCTTTGCACATACGACAAGGTCCAGCGCGTGAAGAACAAGTGGAAGTGCACCTTGAAGGACGGTATCCTGACCACTGGTGGCAAGGAGTAAGTTATCTCATCCCTTTATATATATATATATACTGACTGTAGTAGGTATGTCTTCCACAAGGGCCAAGGCGAGTTCGAATGGTAATTTGACAAGACCACGCGATCATCTTTCATCACATTTTCGATACTATTGACGACCTCTTTTCCCATTCTGTACCATGCCTTTTCTTATTTCTTATTATGTGCTCTCATGACACGAAAACAAATCTCCATGTCCTCTCAGTCACGCCTCGAAATGGGTTGTGCAAGCGAATTTTCTCATGATTCTACCACCTCTGTTCTGACCCAGCTCCCGACATCACATACCGGGCTTTGAATTTGCGGGTTTCTATTCAACTTTCAACGGCTTATAGCGCTTACACTTAAGGATGGGATTTTGCTTTTTTTATCTCTTTTTTTTTGCCCATACCTTGTGTACTAGATTGAAAGGCAACCTTGCTGGGTTCAATAAAATATTTGAAGAACAAATCAAGCATACGTGGATAAAGAGTACTGGGTTGTTGTAGAATAAATAGGGTTGAGGCCCTGATATATATCTCCACATTAGCCAGCCCTACGACATCAATCTACTAGATCTGCACCCAAAACCACATATAGATAAACGAATAGAGAATAAAAATGATAAAGCATGAATAGCGAAACACATCGCAAGAAAGATAAATCACAGTAGACAGAGAAGCCAAAGTGTATCAAAAATCCATATCTACAAATATCCGACGCCAGAGAAACCACACTTTTTTGAAGATTTCCAGTTCCAATCCCGAACCCAGGCAGGGAAGAAAAGCGAACACCGACTGTGTAAAGGAGAAAGTGGAGTCCATTAAGGAAAGACAGAGCCATGTGATCATGATCATGGATTCCCCTTAGGACCTCCCCTTAGGACCTATCCTTAGAACCTCTTGAGTGATTGTTTCCATCATAACCCAGCCAACCAAGCCAAATAGAAATTTTTTTTGTTTGTTTCGAGGTGCTTGAGGTAGGACGTGAGTCGGACTCGGTTGTCAATGCTCTTGTGAGAGGTACAGGACCATGAACGGAAACGGTGAGTGAACAGAAGCATGAACGCGTGAATCGCATAAACAAAGCAGAAAGCCAACCCTTGCATAAACGCATAACAATGGTAGATCGGAAATGGATATGACATCCCATTCCTTGATTCGGCTTCCGTGAAAGCGCGAATTCCATATGAAGAACGAGAGCAGAAGAAAATATCAGCCAAGCCAGCAGTTCTGTTTTCTTCTAGAGAGCCTTTTGCTGGGTGTGGTTTGATCGCTCAGGGTAGCTCTATTACCAGGCCATATAGATACGACCTGGAAATGGCATGAGGAATATCGAAGCAAAAAGATCATGCCAGTAGAATATACCCGGACAGGTGGGACGAAAAGCAAAACGATCCCGTGGAATACCATGGGAGCAATTTCAAAAAGAGAAGAGAGAATCGCAAAGAGAACTCCAAAGTCACCGGAACCAATTCAAAATCATGACATCGTGTGTGTGCAGGAGTGCTCTGACCCCCGAGAGAAAGCGGTCGAAATCGTTCGCGTCAATTATCTGGGAATTATGTAGACATATTTGTTCATGTGTTCATTTGTTCACAGAAGGCCTTCTTCGCCAATCCCGGGGAGGCCAGCTCCAGCAACGTTGATGTTCTGCCCCTGCATGACCCCGCCACCTAGGGCCATGTTGCGACCTCCAAGCTGGAAATCGGGGTTGCAGGGTGGTGAGTGTGACTTGTGGTATTTGAGTCCGTTCAAGTTCTTATACCGCTTGCCACACACCTCGCAGCGATATGGCTTTTCTTTCTCCATGCCCAGGGTACCTGGGTATGGTGCGGATGTTTCTGGGTTGACAATTGAGAAGGTGCCATCAGCGTTATCGTGAAGTTGCTGGTTGTTATGACCGTGCTAGAAGAGATAGAAGGTCAGAGAGGAGTCAAAATCTGATAAAGTTCAAGTCGCACTTACAGCTTTGTGATACTTGAGACCGTTTTGGTTCTTGTAAGCTTTCTCGCAACCGATGACGGGACACCGGAATGGCTTAGGTTCTTCGTTGGGGAGGATCGTGGTAGTGTCGGGGACCCCAGCCAGCAGTTGCTGTTCACGGATCCGTCGTGCAATATCGCTATTGGGACCGTATTGAGCTCCGCTGAGCTTAAAGTGCGCATTGGGCGAACCTAAGCCACCGCTGGGGCTGAAGAGCCGCTTGGCCGGTTCATCGATACAGAGATCGACCATATCATTATTGTTCCCATTGAACCGTGCAAACTGGTTCTGATTCTGGCCCATGGTGTTATTTTGCATGCTGAGATCACCGAATCCACCCATCATGCTCTCGTCAATCTCGGCCGGGGTCCCTGGCCCAGAAGAATCTGGAGTATTGCGGAATTGCGAATTGTGGAGCGGGTTGGCCATCAACGTTGGGGTGTTGACGGAAGAGACCGTTGGGTTGTTCTGCAGAGAAAGAGGTCGTCCAGATCCGATCGGAGTGCCGGGTTGCGAAGGGGTGCTGAATCCTTGGTGGCTTGGAAGCATACTCAGATTTAATTGCGAGCCCTGATTTGAGTTGCCGAATCCGCCCTGGCCACCGTCATGTAGTTGAGGGGAGAAGAGCTGGGATGTAGAGGCATCCCCGTCACCCAAGGCGTCGTCCATCTCCATATCATCGATTGTGTCTAGATCGGCATGCTGTAATGGCGATGGGTTCTGGCCCAACTTGCGCTGCATGTCCAGGGTCCGATCGGGCTGTAGACCACGTCCTTGATTGCCATGCTGTTGGCTCTGTTGCTGTGCAATTGCCGCAGCGGCCAAGGCAGCTCGATTCTCACCCTGGCTCGGTCGGTGGCCTTGGTTGGGCGACTTGGTCGCATGGGCTTCTTCGTAATGTTGTAATAGGTCATGGAGCGTCGGTAACGTCACACCGCAGCAAGAAAAGTCTTTCATAAAGTTCGCTTCCAGCTTCGGGAGATACGACGAGGAGTGGAAAGAGGGCGACTGGAAAGTAAATGGCGAGGTGCCAGTCATAATGATGCTGCATGGTAAAATTTCCTTGGTCAGTTCTGCAGTGCAACAAGCAGCAGCACACGAGGGGTATTCTCCGCGGCTTCGGCTCCGGCTAGGGCGCACTCACTCATCACGTATCCAGCTCCCGACGGACACACCCCCCAGCTCATGCCACCCACCAAGCTTCCTGCGAGGGACTCCCGACGACCTTTATCGCGGGCAGATCCCGACATGGAGATAGGTTTCGTCCCGTTCCCCCATTGTGCCGTGGCGGCGCCGATCGAGTCTTTGCGCGGCGGTGGCGCCTTGAATACTCCGAGTCCTCCGCCGGCATGATGCGAGAAGCTCCCAGTGCGATCACCCGTACCCGCCCTCTGTAGGGCCGAGGTCAGGTTGGACGCTTGTTGGCCGGGGGCGACACCGAGGTCGACTGGCGGGTGGAAATATCAATAGGAGCGGCGCCCGTCATGATAAAAGCTGTTATGGGTTAAAGAAAAAGTGCCAGAGAAATTCAATCCGATGAGATTTCCGACGTCTGACGAATGGATATCCTGGTTCCCTGTCCGGCCTGCGCGGTGTCACGCTAAACCAAGGGGGTTTCTAAGAGTGACAGGGTTTCTTTCGCTTGAAGCGCGATTCCCAGAGGAAAAGAAGTTATGAATGCGACTTTGAGACAGGTGCCCCTCGATGAGTGGACTGAGTGGATGGGCGGCGGTATTTGGGCGGGTTCACAGGAGTCCACTCGGATGAAGACCCGCTCTGGCAGAAAGTAATCGAGTCTTCAACACAGAAAAGAACAGAAGAAGAGAGAGTTATAGAACGAGAGACCAAGGAGAAGATGAGAAACAGCAGATCCCGGGCAATGGAAGATGGGGTTATGAGATGGCAACCCTTCCGGTTTGGGACAGGCGCCGTTACGGTAATACGCACGTGACCTACACTACAGATCTTGACCCCAGGGGTTAGTTTTATAAGTGCAGAGTTAGCTGATCTTGAAGCAAATAGCGCGAACTTAAGATCGGATCTACTGAGGAATGACAATGGCACATAACTATAGACATGGCTACACCGCTTGCAGTCGGATGGCAACGTCATAAATTACCGGAAACGACTAGTATGTGACTAAGACAGTCGATGATGATGGGGATATCATTTCCTGAACGATAGACGAGTCAGAGAGGCATAGCATATATCCGAGGAGGTGGATGGTGTGACATCCAAATTGGGGGAGGATATTCATTACTATTACGGAGTGCTATTCTCCTCTGTCGCCTCAGTGGAGAATCTCTCCTAATATCGGCTCTTGCTCCCATTCTCACCTGGCTACGGCTAAACTGTAGCAGCTATACAGAGTAAGTACACTGTAGATATATCGAGATCGTGAAGAACTCAGATCCCCTGTAAAATCCGGGGTCATCTGCAAGGGGGAGGGGCGTTAAGAGATCCCGGTGGCAGCATTCTCTCTATAGTCAGCTGCCTATAGAGTGTAGAAGATTCCCATAATGTTGGATATATCGCCCCTATAACGGGGGATATGGTGATACCCTGTAAAATATCGGAATTTAACGGCAAACCGTGCAAGCAGACCATGAAACCAATGTACTCTGGAACGAAGTGCCCAAGTTTCAGTTGGAGGCGAAAAGTCTTGGCTTTGGCGCTAGAAACGCGGCAGAAGCCATTAGGAAGCAATTAGGCAACTTAGCGTCCAACTAGCACACCGCCCTTCGCTAGGTCCCTCGGTAAGTTCGAAGTGACTTTGGAAGTATTGGCTTGCATTTGTGGGTACATTTCATATGCGCGGGATTAACTCGGCCTTGGAGTGTAAGAGGCCTATGGATATATAGTTAGTTACCTTTACATTAACAACGTTAAGTTAAACTTAATTGTATTGTACGGCATGCACCTCGGGCAGATCCTACTCTAGGAGCAATGGTGCATCTCCGTTCAATCATATACTACCAAGCTTGGTTCCCGAGGTTTACACGTGTCTTTTATTTTTGCATTTCAGTTTCTATTTTTACATGTCTCATATTATCAGTTAACGTTACATGTGTATGTTTGTTGCCTTGATGTGATGCATCAAACTTTTCCGCGATCAGGAATTCTGTAATCTCGGTTAATTCAGCCTCACAGATCGTATAGTTTAGAGACTTCCTATATTGTCCTTCGGTTCTCACTAACAAAATATCATAGGCCGGAAGCACAGCCGAGTCAGATCTTGCTAGAATCAATGTTTTGCATCACAGTGAAGTCACCTATGAGGATAGATCGACAGCATAATTAGCCCAGCCTGATACCTAGATAACCGGTTCCGTCTGATCAACCGTCTCCGCATTACTTGACTCGTGCGGGGTGCGGAGGTGCGATTAGCAGAGGGCAAGAACAACGTCATGTAATAGAGTATCAAGAGCACGGCTTCGGAGTCAATACCTTAATGACTTCAGTCTGTCGATCTCCGTTGTGTTGCTCGTCGTGATGTCGATCGAGCATCCGAAAAATCTTCAGGATGTTCGTCTCACCTCCATCGAAATGGTATTACCAGTTCCATCAAACCACAGTACAAGAGTTCGTCGGAGCATGGTCCCATCCGGCATCTTGTTTGATGGGACAAACACTACAAGAGGGGGTGGGAGAGAGAAAAGGAAAACGCGGCAATTCGTAATCGACAATGGTGGCTATCTAACTAGCGCGAATTTTCTGCAGTTAGTTTGCGGATCTTTCCCGGAAAAGGAAACTCTCTATACTTCAACTGAATGAAGAAGCTCCCGCTAGTTCTAATGTCCAAAGAGCGAAAATCCATCCTCTATAGAATGAGTCTTCGATCCGAGAGGACACATTACTCTTCCGTATAAAGACAATTGCTAGTCAATTCTCCTAGCTAAGCGCGAAAGAAATCTTTCTTCTTATGATTCCTCGCTTGAACATCGCATGTTTTTTTGCTGTACAACCTAACCATCCCGATGCAGTCATTCACTAAACTATACCGAGATAAAAGACACCAGGCTCACCTGTCAGTCCTGGGCCCAAATATTCTTGACACGACTCTCTTCCCCAAATTCTTTCGTAATATGTACATATTACTCAGTAGTGAGCCGCCCCACCTGTGAACCCAGTGCCTAAATAACCAGAGCAGTTTCATGATTCGCGTCCATTCAATGGGATGTAAGATTCCGCATCTCCGGTCAGTCTTTCAACTTGCTTTACACCGACGGATTAATGAGACTTCCGGGGTGAACGAGTGCTAGACAGACAGCAACCAAAAACAACAGATATGCGTCGAAAACATAAAGACACTCCTCTCCAGTCACCATTATTGTATCAGCTCCTGCCGCAAACTTGACAAATCGGTACAAGCTGCGAATGAAAACAAGCACACTAACACAGTAGAGGGCCCACATGTACTTCTTCCAATTCACCGAGAACCTTGCCGAGATCTCACTGGGAGAATTGTTGAGTCGAACCTGGAAAATTACACTCATAGCAATGAAACATAGAAATGCAACCAGTTGAAATGCAAGACCACCGAGGACTAAATGAATCCCCTTTGGCATGCTATCGGAATCTTCGCTTGTGTGGGAGGCAGATCCCATGATTTGACAGACGAAACTGATAACGTCGATCGCAACATAAATATCTGTGAGCCGTCGAGTACGGATTATCGCATGGACTTCACGCTATTAAGCGAAAGTACGACCCCGACGGACTTCTTTGGTGTCATAATTGTGTTGGTAGTGAAGCCTGGACTCGCCGAGAAAATGGGGCGCTCTGCCATAGTTTTTAGAGTTAGTGTTTTATACTCCGCTGCGTTCCAATCAGGTACCCCTGGGTAATTGTGTCTGCTCCAAATAACCATCGCTAATGATGGGTCGAGTCCTCCACACCTAGGCTTACTGAATAGAATTGTACATCAGAATGAAACAGAAAATGATGGGCGATGGCGAGCTACAACGGAGAAAAGGCATGACCCGATCAAACTGCAATGCACTCAATTGGCACTACTTTTTCCCGCGTAGTTAAGCAAAAGCCCCAACTGGGATACATTGCATTCCGCCAAACCCCATAGGATAGGTTCTTGGCCCATAATCTAGCTAGTAATATTAACAGAGGCCGCCGTTTCTATGCTCCAATTCCATAGCATCTCAGAGAGATGCTCATCCTTTGCAACATCAGACAATTTCGAGTCCGTGGCATCCCAACTATAGCCATAGTAGAACTTTCCAGCAAGCGGTCCGACGTCGAAGTACCGTCCACTTAATGACTTTGACTTAACCTCAGGGTCTGTAGCTACCAACAGCATTGTCAAAGCACCGTCTTCTGGTGGTATGCTCATCAATCGGACGATTGAAGAGTTGATGAATTTGAACCTTAGCGGCAGCGCAGCTGACTCGGTTCCTGGAGCAGTGCCCACTGTGCCTATGCAAAAGCCTTATTAGCACCTGATCGAATTTTGGTTTCAAACCACATACCCGGATTGAGGCAATTGACAAGAATGTTAGAGTAACCTGTTGCCTGAAAGTGCGTGTGGAGACGTTGGGCAAATAATATATTCGCCAGCTTTGAAAGGGCATATCTACTTGAATGTTAGTTTGTTTCATTCTTGTCTCTAGTTCTTTGGTTGCCGAAATTTCTGTACAAGGAAATAACAGCCCAAAGCACCACAATACGGAAGATTAAGCTGACCTCTGCAAGCTAGCTTGTACATCGGCAAGGCTGTTTATAGTCTTTGGTCCCTCCTTCCATAGGCCTTCAAAATCGATTTTGTCCGGTACAACCGGCTTATACATGGCATGAGCGTGCGATGAAACAATGACAATCCTCGCCTCGCCAAATGCTTCGGAAGTATATTGAATCAGGTCCTAAAAACAGATTAGTATACAAGTAAACAAGAGCAAGCAATTACCTCGAAGCTATACCAAAAGGTTATGTGTGAACACAAAATGTCCGAAGTACTATAATAACGAGGACTTGTTAAGCTTTTGGTCTGCAATATATATATATATATATATAAATTCTCACGTTTGTCTGCGTATGTGTTAGCAAACATAAGCCGGACCAAGGGGATATATAGAACCTACACCAAATTGTACCTCAATTCCGTCGCTTGACAATGTCTCTGGCTATGACTGATTAACATCGATCCAGTCCTGTTAAGCGCTCGGTCTACTGCCCACAAGAGGTGACTTACTACAACAGCCAATGCAGCATTCGCAATTAGGACATCAAGTCTTCCCTCAAGCTTAGCGAAGTGCTTTGCCGCAGAAATGCAACTCGTAGTATCTGATAGGTCAAGCTCAAGGAAGTTCAAGCCTGCAGCTATATGCGGGTCGACTGACTTAAGGTGGTTGAAAAGTTGCTCAAATTTTCGCTTCGATCGAGAAGCAACATATACTTTGGCATTGTGTCTCAGTAGCTGCTCTACCGCTTGCTTCCCAATTCCTGTGGCACCACTAGGGAAGGAATCTTTTTTCAGCCTGTATTAAATCAGTTATAATGGTAATAATCCTCACCCAGTGACTATGATGACCTTTCCCGCTAGATCAGGGATGTCTTCAACAGAGAATTTTTTTCGAAACGGATTCATAGCCATAGTGAAACGTCAGAACAACGGATAGAAAAATAAATATGCTTATCACCAAAGTGATAACTGTAGGACACTCGCAAGTCGGTGAATTTGGATGCAAACTCGGGTTTTAACGAAATCTTTATCATTTATTATGTTGCTCTAGCGGAGTTGGGGACGTCGCTCCTATCTCCTATCTCCTATCTCCGCGCTTTGTGTACATCGGGTAACGCCAATGCCGTATGCATTGCACATTTTTTGACAAGACCTCGCCGCAATCCGCTCAAAGCTCAAACCATCCGCCAAAACCCTGGCATTGGGCTCTCAGTCAGCAGCCCCGTGGGCGGGGTTCCTGATAGAGACACCACAACTGAGATTGTAAATTTCAGAAGCTCCAAGATCTCCTCCATGAATCCAATTTGGAAACAGTGGTTTGCGATTTGTTCACTTTGGGGTCTCTACTATAAGCATGTTTTCATATATCACCACTATCAATGATGAAGTCAATTTCCAACTCCGACTTTGAAAGATTTCTTTTGCACCATTTTTTAAAGGTTTTTGAGAATGATTTTGGAAGACCTTCACATACTGATTCCTCGAAGAAGGCTTAGAACCATGTTATTGGTGGAGAAAATGCCGCTTGAAAGTACTTATAATGGAAACTCTAACAGATAATATAGGAGGCTATGGGAGACTGTTGTCCCAGTATGAATCCATTCAACGCCGAGAAGCGAGAATGTTTCCATCCACTGTGATATCAATTGAACCCCTAGATGCATACAAGAAGCAGCAGCATCATAGCTGAACATGACACCCTTCTTTCCAGCATACTTAGCGGCCTGACCGTCATCCAAATCAGATGCCTTCGCGCTTCATCCAGCTCACACTACTTCCACGCCATGAAATTCCTGAGATCTTCTCTCGAACTATTGGCCTGAATGAGGCTGCTTGTTTAGTTTCAAACATCATCATACTTGGAAATTGAAACAGGTCCTTGATAATTGACAATAAAGATGGCTGTGAAATTATCCCCTCGCCTAGTCTTCTAACCCTTCTATTCATTTCATGTAAACCGGATGATCAGACCAATAATGACACCTATCACGACCCAAAAAACCAACCAGCCAACAACTCTCATAGACATTTCCAGTGTAGAAAGCTCCTTCCACGGAGCACCACAGACGCGAAGGAAGACGTTATGTTTTGGCTTCTGGGGTAGCTTGCCCATCTCCAAGGACTCGTCGTCCGCAAAAGCATTCTTGGGTTGAGGCATCTGGACGTGCTTTTCCCTGTTGCGATGTAGGAGGAAGGGGGTTCTTTTTGAGCTTAATTTTTGTCCATTAGCGATGCCACATGCCAAATAATAGAGCAGGCGCTCGGCAATTCACCTACACAGCGAATGCTTCTCTCTCTTGCTGAGTTTGGGGCAAGAATTGCTAGAGGCTAGTGAAGAGGATTAATGACTCAGTTAAGCAGTCGAAAGTTGGGCCTATATAAGTTAATCGTCATAATATCCAACAGCAGAACTTGTGTACATCGTCATTGGATACTTATACGTAGTGAGCTATTTTCGCCCCACGGCAAGACAGCATGACCCATGCTAAGCTTCGGCCCCTTGGGCTTGAGAGGTGCTTCATTGCCTCGTACCATTGATCTTCATAACAAACTGTCGTTTCAAGTAGGCACGTTCAATTATAATTTCAGGACAGTGCGGGCCTTGTGGGGTAACTTTTGGGGGCCAGGGCAGGGGTGCGCAGGGGGGCCAGGGGGACCAGAATGGGTCTCCGCCCGGGATACCAATAC